>NC_140957.1:122468517-123668517 GCF_014529385.1 Adiantum capillus-veneris | reverse complement strand
CTGTTTCTTACTTCCTGACTTAATTCAAGTAGCAAATAGTAAGTGACAAGATGATGGCAAACATTATACCTTTGAATGAGATGAGATGGCAAATGGCAATCGAGAAGGCCTCTATTCCATTCTTACAGACGTTAATTGCACATTTCCACTCTCCAATGTTCCAAACAAAGTGACATGAACCTTAGAAGAAGGCTAGTCATTTGACAAACAAGAGCATTCAGCTATTAAGGGCTCTTCAAGAAATCCAAAATTGTTGCTAGTGTATAGCATCGAGAGAGTCATCTTGCACCACTCTCTCATTCTAAGAGTTATGCTCAGAGTCTTTATTAGCATGCCAAAATCACCAAGGTAATTTTGTATGTCTGACATATGGACATCAAATGACTCTGATGTGCAAGCTCAGATGTAATCCCTAGTGTGGTCCGCTAAGTCACATGCATCCACCAAACTGACATGGGCAAACAACGTTTGCGATACCTTTGTAGCAATGTCTCCCAACAATGCTCAACACTAGAATATAGCACCACAAAACCTACCAAAATAAATCCCAATAGCCCTCATTGCAAATGCCTATGATTCGTTGATAATCTACAAGCAAGCATCTACCCGAAAGACCACAATCATCATAAGTAGAAAGCACCTAACTTGGCATGAAATTGCAATGCTTTGCCAATGAATTCACTTGCAAGAAAGAGCTTCCTCTTTGATCATTAAATATCCTAAAACAACCTCTTGCAACATATCTCCACAGTCATCATAAGTAGAAAGCACCTGACTTGGCATGGAATTACAATGCTTTTCCAATGAATGCAATTCAAAGAAAGAGCTTCCTCTTTGACCATTAAATATCCTAAAATAGCCTCTTGTAATATATCTCCCTCAATTTGTATAAGTATGTACACACCATCTACCACACATTGTTACTCCAAAATTGCCATGGAGTCAACGTTGCAAGAAACTGGCAGTAACTTTTTGCATTAAAGCTCCAATTGGAGCGCTTGAAAGCTTGACAGAAACCTCAAAAAATAACTAACAAAATATCCGAACATGAGATCAAATTCTCACACAACCATGTACAAAAATTTCATGAACAAGGGGTTGTCTAGACACCACAACATGTGGACAAGATAAGACAAGAGCCCAAATTTCCATTCATTAAGGAGAGGGAGACCGAATGATCAAAATATGCAATGTTTTGCTAATAATCAGCCCTCTCACTTGCTTAACTAAATTTTATTATATATCAATAGCACCTCGTAGTGTATGCAACACTTGCTTACAACTAAATTTTACTTGTATATTAGTAACACCTCACGTTGCATCATACAGACACCTACAACAAGCTACCCTCTCATTTGCTTACAACTAAATTTTACTTGTATATTAGTAACACCTCACAACATAGGCGACTTGCCTTGTAAGTACATTTCCTTACTAAATCAAGACAAACGGCACCAAAAACAATATACCATGCACTCGTTTTTACAAAATGTTGTGTCCATATGTACAAATCTACAAAAATCGAGATCCTCAAAATGCGCACAACATAGTTTGCCAACCCTCCAAGGCCACTAGAGCATTCATGCTCGACACTTCAATAAGCATACTAAGTCACCTAGATCAAAAAGCCATATAGCATAAGATTCAGTGACATGAAGAGAAAACAACGGTGTCAATGCTCCCAATATCAAAGCCAAAAACATTGGTATCGTCCCATATCTATTCAATCACATAGCAATGTCCACACTAACACCACGTATATAGAATCTTTTGCTCCTATATCATGCCGATAAGGCTCTGAGGAATTTTCTCTAAAGGTTCATCAACATTTACCTCATCCATGTTCATATGATTATACATATCCACTTCAAGATTCATACTCTTCATATTACAAACATCCACTCCAACCATGTCGTGCTCGTCACATGTATTTGGCTCTTGCAAATCCTTTTTTTCTAAAAAATCGCACAAGTCCCATGTGAGGTGACGAAGTATGTCCATGAGCTCCAAGGGTCACTTGGTCGCATTCGAACCGATGACCCTAGTCATAAGGATGAATGCTCAAACAACCAAGCTAGCTCCTTTGGACGGCTCTTGCAAAAATCCAATGGAAGTTCATCAACTTGGTGGATCAAAGTATTACTTGCTTCTTGTGGATGAATTCTCTAGACAGACACATGTGTATTTTCTTGTTGATAAGTATGATGCTCTCTCTACCTTTCAAAGTTGGATCAGTGAAGCTAAGAACCAGTCTAACTCTAAGGTCTCTATCTTAAGGATTATCAATAAAGTGAATTCATAGCTTTTGATTCTTTTCTCTCTTCTGAGGGAATTCAAAGAAAAAACTCTCTCCCTTATGCCCCTCAACAAAATGGTGTTGTAGAGAGGAAGAATAGGAAAATAAAGAAAATGACCACAATCTTTTGCATCATACCTCTCTTTCTTTCTTAATTTGGGGTGAAATTGAGGCTACATTGGTATACTTCTCAAATTATCTTTCACAAAAGTGGTGGATGCATCACTCCTAGGAGGTATTTATAGCTCTTAAACCTATTATCTCCAATCTTCATGTTTTTGGTTGTGTTACTCGTGTTCACATTGCACCAAAGAAGAGGAGGATTTTGGATGCTAAGTTAAAAAAGATGATCTTTTGTGATTATTCTTCTTGCTCTAAAGGGATGAAAAATGGGATCCTTCTTTGGAGGATGTTGTTATCACTTGTGATAAGCGGTTTGATGAGACTAGATTTAGTATTGACCCCATTAGAGCTTGTTTATCTCATCATGGCAATGACCCATTCCCACATATTGAGACAATTCAACCACTCCGATCACCCCTACCCTTTGTCACTTATACCATGACCCCTCCTCCTCTTATTACTAGTTTCTCTTTACCCTCTCCATCATCAACATCCTCTCTCTCTTTTTACATCAGCTATTTCACACTCTTAGCCCAAGTTGATATTATTAGTTACCTTTACTCCCACATCCTCTATCGTATATATGAAGTGATACATTTGCAAACATATTATTGAAAATATACTACATATCAAACAATCTCTCTAGCTCATACATATCTCTACTAGTACCTAGTAGTACCTACAATAGTTATGAAACATGTAGTACCAAGCAAGCTTCTTACTACATCACAATGGAACATTTAAAAAAACCCAAACCTTTGCATTCTTGCACACTAACACACTCAAACTTTAGAATAGAGACTAAAGCATACCCAAAACTAAAATTTGGTTGGAAAATGGGTCCTAAGGAGGATTATGCAAAATATTGAACCACACGATCTCCCACAAAACTACAAAAATCGAAGATCATAGCCGATGCCTCTCGGTGAGTGCACATAAGGGAGGAGAATGGAGAATCCCTTACCCTTAGTTGTATCTTTTGCTCCTCCTAGAGATGGAGAGAGCTTGAGCTCTTGCCAGCACACATGAACTCATCAAGAGAGCAGACAATGGAGATGGAGGCACAAAATTGATTCTTCTTCTTCTTCTTCACTACATAAAATGATCATAAGATCTAAAAAACATGAATGGAAATTATAACATGATATGATCTATGTACAAGTCAATGTGAAAATGTTACTGAATGAATTGGCAAGATAAGTGGCCGACACTTTTGGTAGGTAGACCATGCCAATGAAGTCAAGTTGTAGTACCAGTGGCAATGATCCTTGTGTCCACTACCTCATGCCACTAATAAAGGTGAGCAAGAAGTCATCCATGCATACCATGTGTTGAGCTTGATATCTCACTATGGTTTCCTTTCATGAAGCCATGATATACATGCATTGCCAAGTAGAAAGCAATAGCCGATTGTAAATTGATGCTATCGAGATTGATACCACAATCTATCTTTGTAAGCTTGTCAATGTAGTTGGTGGGTGAAGATCAAAATACATCAAGGTTTTGCATTCCTTTGATGTATCTAAAGAACGATAAAATAGTGATTGATACCTTATTGATATAAGGTATCAAAATACATCAAGGTTTTCCATTCCTTTGATGTATCTAAAGAACAATAAAATAGCGATTGATACCTTATTGATCGATATAAAAATACTATAAAATTAGAAGGTTTTGCCTCCAGAATACAACTGACCTTCACACAAATTGCAAGGCTAACCCCAAGCAGTGCAAGGTAGAGAAAAATAACACAAAATTATTTTGATCTTCTTGAAAAAAATTATCAATTTGGTTGCCTTAAAAGTATCAAGAGTAGAAATTAAATGTTTGGCTTTGGGCCTACATGTAGATAAGTTTCAAGGAGCCTCCTAAACCAACTATTTGGGCATCTTTTGCAGTTGCATTTTGCAAATAATTACTTCCTCAAAATGAGAAGGATCAAAATTAGGATGTTTGAGATGCATGTGAGATGGCTAATCGCACACTTACTCAGTGCATGCTAACTATAGAGAATAATTCTAAAGCTAGAAGGAATTGATGATGTTCAAAAGATGCAAGGTTTTATCCGTGGGCTTGATCCACAATATGAATCCAAGGTCCAACCCCATCACCCAAAACGTTTTTCTAAAGCTATTTATCATGCATAAAATTATGATGACACTTTAGGTACAAAGAAAGAAAAAAATAAGACACCTGCATAAGCATATACACACTCACCTACATCTAATAAGAAGTATAAGTCTTTACTCCTACTAGAGAATCTTCCAAGAAGCCCAAGGGGGCCTTGAGGACCTATCTCAAATGAGGAGTTTCATAGAGCTAAGAAAGGAAGAGCTTTATTTTAATGGTCTTGGTAAGCACGAGAAGGATTCCTCTCAAGGAAAATCCTAGGATGGGAAAGATAACACTACAAGAGGTTGTGTGCACTTGTGACACTGTTAGCGACGGAAGGAAACTAATGCTATCTAGCTACGGCTAGACTGACGTCGTCTAATCAGACATCTCATCGCGTCCAACCGGCGTATCTGTCGGATTCTGCAAAAAAAAAACAATAAGATAGCTTTCTGTAAGTATAAACATATAATTTATAAAACAATATAACAAATGAAAAAGTAAACCCTAATACTAACCATGCCGCTGTGAGAATTCAGAATGTCCATCAAGGCGTTTAAGCCCTTCCTACCTGCGTATTCGTGCTCGTACAATGTGGGGTCACATCCTGTCTCATCGACCACTGTCAAAACATACAAAGAATCCATTATGTTAGAATTTAGAAACCCCTAAACTCTAAACTATCAAACCTAAAGAACAATGCGAAAACACTTACAAAATCAGCCTCAAATGATGTCCACTAGCCGCTCCCCAAGTGTTGCGAGCTCCCTACCTCTACTCGCGCTTTGGCTACCTCCTTTTGTTGCTTCCACTTGTCGGGATTCTCGCGCGCTGCTTTCTTCGCATTCTTCCAATCTTCTTTGGCCAGCCAATCTGGTCTATTCCACCCATGCTTAATTGCTTTTTGCACTTCGAAACGCTTGTGCTTGCAGTATTCATGCATTCGAACCTTCATCACGTCTTCATTGAAGCGGTCATCCCGTGTTGGAACGGGAAACTCGTCATGAAGCATGCTGATGACTCTGTCTTTTAAATTACTTGGTACTTCACTTCAGGTGTTTAGTATGTAGTGTCTAAACACCTGAGAGCAAAGACCGCGCATGCACAAGATCACCTTTTTGCCTTCATCATCCAAGATGATGCCGCCGCTGAAGTCGACGGAGTAATGCAAGCCCTCTCGCCGGTGACCCATGAACCTGGGTGTCCCGACAGGGGTCTCTAGCGGCGTATCGACGGGGGTACGGACGTCAGGTGTCTCCACTGGAGTCTGGACCCCGAAGCGAGGAGCGTCGGACTGGAGTGACTCCTGGAGGAGTAGCTAGTGGTGTGTAGCCGCTAGAAACGACAGTCAGCCACGCAAAACCTAGTGTAGATGGCAATGTCGTGGCTGGTGTCGGGGCGGGCAAAGAAGGGGAGGGTAAAGAGCTTCGTCGAACACGAGGTGGTGTCGAGGCATCGGCGGCGGCATCCCCACAACAACCACCGCTGCCACCACTAGAGCACCGGTGCCTAGACGAGTGTGAAGATCGTCTCGTCGACACTGAAGCTTCGGAGCGCGCTGAATGCTCCAAAACAAAGGGAGACGCTAAAGGAGTAGGAACGTGCGATGACGCTCCACGTACCACTGTCTCTTCTGGGGTGACAAAGAAGAAAGAAACTCCATCATCCATACCTGTATTAAACACGCTAACATTTAAAAAATTAATATTGAATGAATGGAGAACAAAACATGGACAAGTAGAGAGAGAGAGAGAAAGAGAGAGAGAAGACTCATAAAGGGGGAGGGATTCTTGTGTAGAGAGATTTCGTTGAATTTCTGTGAATTTGTAAAAGCACTGCACTCCGGGTGCGATGGACATTGAAGCTGCATCGCGAAGGTCTGCTCATAGAAGTTGCTTGCCCCACCACTAAATCTAATTAATCGGGTGAAAGAGACGTTGAGAAGCAATAGTAGGCGGCTTCTTAGTGTCTCTTTCACCAGATAAACTAGATCTAGCGGTGGGATGAGCAACATCTATATTGAGCATACCAGCTTCGCGATTGCAGCTTCAGTGTCCATCCCAATCAGAGCGTAGTCCTCGTCGTCCCTGCTTGTGAGAACATACCTAGAGCATATGTAGCTGGAGTGGACGCAAAGACCATTAAATACAATGACACAATGATGCAATGACCATTAAATACAATGACACAATGAAGCATATATACAAAAATGGACAAAAAGCCACGTGAATACAATATACATTATAAAACGGAGCTAGATTGTTCAAATACAATATTTATGGCTTTAAGAGGTCTCTCTCTCATCCTCGCAAAGCTCAGCATAACTTCCTAAATCTATATACAGCTCTCCGTTTAAAAAGATGCCCTCCGTTTCATTTTGTAGATCCTCTGCATGCACCCCATAGAGAGTAGCAGCTTGATGCTCGTCTGGCACCACCTCAGCGGCTTCTGATTGAGCATCTTCTCTGATCTCCTCCATTGATGCCACTGTGATTGACACATGATAGCCTTCATACATCTGTGCACTACGAGGGACTACCTCTATGACGTACCACCAGTTTGATGCAGACTTTGTAGAATGAAATATCACCTGCCAGCGCCACATAACTTACATGAGAGCTTCCAAGCACATAACTTCTAAAATTGGATGTTAACTATTTACATACTTACTTGTTCACAATGCTCTGGTAGTATGAAAGTGTCTCTTAGGCCAGTCCATTTCTTAGTTGAATCCACCTCAAGGAAACCAGACTCTCCTCTACACACAGTAGCTTTGCAACCCTCCATGATTATCTTGAATCATTGCACGTCGAACAAGTCGACAAAAAATCCTCTATAATCGATCCTCAAAATCTCTTGTAGCGTGCCGAAGTAAGTGAGTTCTGCCACCACAGGATCTACATCAGAGGACCGTCGTCGACTCTACTCTTCAAATTTGCCATGATTCCAAAATCTTGAGTAAAACGCTTTTTGTCGATCCGTTCCACCCTAAAATGTCGACCTTTACACCATGCTGCTGTGTATGACTTATACTACAACCAAAAAAGATTATGAGTGGCCATTCAAACATCTAGAAAGTCACTAGTCGTACATTGCAAACTTACCTTGGTCGCGCAACCCCGAGAGTACTCCCACTCCTCCTTAGTCACTTCTTCACCTCACTGTTGTGCGCTTTTCAATTGGTTGTGCAACCATCTTAAGCTCATGAATGTTGGTAGGCTCTCCAGACCCGTCGGATAGTGCATCGGTGGTCGTCTTCCTCGTCTCCACTCGATTCGTGCCCTTTGTCGCTCTTGCTTTTCATCCTCATATTGTGAAATCCACTTTTGCATCACTAGATTGTGAAGCATGCAAAATCAATTGATTTTAGCCTCTAGATCTTGCATCATCTTCTTCGCAACACCGAGATTGCACATGACAATTTCATATATGCGCATCATCTATGGTTCGCCATAGCGTGTCCCGGGCTTTATCAAGTCCGTCTAGCCACTCTCCAATGTACACTAGGGACTGTGATGCCAGTCAACCTTCTTCCGTGGAGATCTACTCGATATCTCTCGGAATCACATTTCGAACACTTCTCCATGTCTATGTATTCCCCTCTGAAAAGAATGCAGTTGTTAGGACAAGCGTGGATCGAATTATAATCCATCCTCAAGTTTTGCAAGATCTTTCTTACTTCCTCTCTGGAATCTGGCATCACATTATCAGCTCGCAGTATGTGCTCTTTGAGCAATCTACACAACAAAAAAAATACGGTACAATTGTGTAAAAATCTATCAGATCATTATACATCTAGAGTTTTTTATTAAAGTAAACATGTTGTAATAGATCACCTAAAAAGCGCTGTGATGCTAGTGTCACTCCATCCAAACTTTACCTGCATATTGAGAAGAACCAAGAGCGCCTTCAATTTAGACACGCGTGCTTCATCATACAATGGCATATCGGCTTCACTTTTCATATCATCATAGATAAGCCTTTTTGAATCCATGATCATCTCGATCATTTCATTGATCTCGGACTCAAACATTGCCTTGTTGGGAATGTAGTCTGCACGATCATCCTCCGAGCTGTCAGAGGCTACATCTTGTGGCCTCACGTATGCTGCTTGACCAAAGCACCTGCGAACGCATCTATTGGGTTGCAAGATTGCTGCTTGTTGGCCAGCGTCAAAGTCCGACGAGTTATAATTGGCAACAACTTGATCTATAATAGATGGATCGAACTCGCCAAATTCGCGAACGTGCTGCAAAGAAATGCGTCTTGTCCATCGCACAGCATGCTTGCATTGATTACAAGGACATAAGATCCTCGTTGAGAGATAGGTGTTTCGGTTGGACGGCCCCACATCCTCATCACTATTCATAATGAGGGTAAAAACCTTATAACCTGGACAACAAATTTAATCTTCTATTGGCATTCTCCGTCTTTTATCTCTCTCTCTCTCTCTCTCTCTCTCTCTCTCTCTCTCTCTCTCTCTCTCTCTCTCTCTCTCTCTTTGTTCACACTGTAAACTACCTCACATTCTCTAGTCATGTCCAATCCCCGCACACGTCAGTCTAGAGGTGCATGGAGATCAGAACCACCGGGTTATAATCTCATTTTTATTGGTCAATGCCTATATTTGTGGGTATAAGAATATACACACCCACGTCTACATGATAGTGCATATAGTGGACAAAACCGCTTTGCCTCTTCTCTAGCTGTAGCATTTCACAACATCTTAACATCTTTTCACAGTAGATATTTGTTCGAGGGATTACTTAACACATTACATGTTGGCCTCCAATCTGAGTATCATGTCGTTGAAAGCTTTCCAGCTTAAGGTCGCATCCATAGAGAGGAAGAGAGGGATCATCATTCGTCTAACTCTAATTTCTTTACCGTAAGCTTGAAGGTAGACTCTAATATAAAAACTCAATCCAAAATCTAATTTTAAATCTAACCTAATTGAACATATGGTGATTCGCTCCATTGAAGGGTAAAAGATATACCAATGGGGCTACTAGCTACATAGATATGAATGGGCCTCACTTCATAACACGATTTTAAATTTCAAATTTGTTGTTTGCTCTCGCGCGTGCTCTCTCTCTCTCTCTCTCTCTCTCTCTCTCTCTCTCTCTCTCTCTCTCCAGCAGCAGTCGAACATGCAGGTGGAATTGCTGGTCCGCATGGTCCATCGAACATAAATCTAGATCTAATTTAATTTTAAACTCAAAATAAACCTAAGTTATATCTAATCTAACGTAAATAAACCTAAATCTAATCTAACGTAAATCTAACTCAAAATAAACCTAAATCTAATCTAATCTAACCTAAATAAACCTAAATCTAATCTAACATAAATCTAAATTAATTTAACCTTCCCTTTGTTTTCTCCCCTTACCTCTCTCTTTCGTCTTCTCCCTCTCTCTCTCTCTTTGGTTTTTTATTCTCTCTCTTTCTCTTTGTTCAACAGGTCTTGAGTTCAACTCCTCATCGGCTAGATCTTTAAGGTCTCTTGGGATAGTTTCCTACGACGTTAAAACTCTCTTCTTCTCGGGTGTGTGTGTGTGGGTATGCGTGTGTGTGCCAATAAAAAGAAAAAAATGGTATAACCTTTCTATCACCCAAGTGTGGTAGATTGGTTATGCCATTTCCCTTTTGAACTTGAATAGCAGGTCTTGAGTTCAACTCCTCGTCGGCTAGATCTTTAAGGTCTCTTGGGATAGTTTCCTACGACGTTAAAACTTTCTTCTTCTCGGGTGGGTGTGTGTGTGTGTGCGCCAATAAAAAGAGGAAAATGGTATAACCTTTCTATCACCCAAGTGTGGTAGATTGGTTATGCCATTTCCCTCTTGAATAATAGGTCTTGAGTTCAACTCCTCGTTGGCTAGATCTTTAAGGTCTCTTGAGATAGTTTCCTACGATGTTAAAACTCTCTTCTTCTCGGGTGTGTGTGTGTGTGTGTGGGTGTGTGTGTGTGGGGGGGGGTGTGTGTGTGTGTCCCAATAAAAAGAGGAAAATGGTATAACCTTTCTATCACCAAGTGTGATAGATTGGTTATTCCATTTCCCTCTTGAACTTGAATAACAGGTCTTGAGTTCAACTCCTCGTCGGCTAGATCTTTAAGGTCTCTTGGGATAGTTTCCTACGACGTTAAAACTTTCTTCTCGGGTGTGTGTGTGTGTGAGAGAGTGTGTGTGTGCGCCAATAAAAAGAGGAAAATGGTATAACCTTTCTATCACCCAATTGTGTAGATTGGTTATGCCATTTCCCTCTTGAATAACAGGTCTTGAGTTCAACTCCTCGTCGGCTAGATCTTTAAGGTCTCTTGGGATAGTTTCTTCTTCTCGGGGGTGTGTGTGTGTGTGTGTGTGTGTGTGTGTGTGTGTGTGTGCGCGCGCGCCAGTAAAAAGAGAAAAATGGTATAACCTTTCTATCACCGAAGTGTGGTAGATTGGTTATGCCATTTTCCTCTTGAGTTCAACTCCTCGTCGGTTAGATCTTTAAGGTCTCTTGGGATAGTTTCCTACAACGTTAAAACTCTTCTCTCTCTCTCTCTCTCTCTCTCTCTCTCTCTCTCTCTCTCTCTCAATGTGTGTGTATGCATTCTTTGTTTATGCATGTGTGTGTGTGTGTGTGTTTTGTTTATGCATGTGCTCTCTCTCTCTCTCTCTCTCTCTCTCTCTCTCTCTCTCTCTCTCTCTCACTCACTCAAAAATACAATGTGTGTGTGTGAGAGAGAGAGAGAGGGAGAGAGAGAGAGAGAAAGAGGGAAAGGGAATATGAGAGAGAGGAGAGGGAAGGAGCATACCTGGCTCTCCTTCCTCTCCTTGTGTGTGTGTGTGTGTGTGTGTGTGTGTGTGTGTGTGTGTGTGGCAAAGAAAGAGAGAGAGAGGGAGAGCACGGGTTACCTTTGCTTGCTTGAGCGTCGAAAACTCAGATCTGAGATCTGAATCTTCGTGCTATCTCAATTATTTTTTTACCCCTGTCGGCGTCGCTATGAACATCGCTAAGTTACAAGTAAACTAGCGACGCCCATAGCAACGCTGTGGGTTTTCACTTTTGAGCGTCGCATTGCGAGCGTCACAAATGTGAAGTACCTCTTGTAATGTAAGGAAAAGGGAAAAGGAAAGGCCTTGACTATGGTATGCTTATTGCATTGTGACCTTTCTTATCAAAATACTCTCAAGTGGAGCATAAAGGCACTCTATGATTGGTGCTTGAGGATACCTATATGGCATCCTACCTTTGGACCACATGAGCTTGTATGTATGCATGGAAGTTTGTAAATTTATTGATGATGGTGGTATGCACAATTTTCTTAATTGGGTGTAAGCATGTGAATGTGACACACTTTTTAGCTTTGAAGGGGGAAGAGGGGGGGGGGCGTGCAAACTAGCTCCTACTTTGATGATCAAACTAAGCCAACTCCCTAGAATGAGAAGATGCAACCAAGGGGGTGTGCAACGCAGCAAGCTAAGTAGGAGAATGCAAAAGATAATTTCAACCCGCATAAAAAAAAGCAAGAGATTCTTCATCTCAAACAAAGAAGGAAGTGTAGTATGCTTCGAGGCCGCCAAAACAGTCTCAATCATTCTAAACTACCACCTCACATGCATAAAGACCTCCGGGTAAACCTCAAATAATTCTCTACACATTTTTCTCCCCTTATCTTTGCATGCAACTAGGGAAAATGCATAAATCTTTTCAAAATTTTGTGCTTTTTTTTTTGCCCATGTTTGTGTGTGTGTGTGTGTGTGTGTGTGTGTGTGTGTGTGTGTGTGTGTGTGTGTGTGTGTGTTTTGTTGGTTATGTGCCCAAGGGATTCACTCTATATACAAAACGAGATGTCACCTACTAGCGGACAACTTTGATAAAACCTCTATATACAACTTATATTAGGGAATATGACCCCCCTTTCTACGCTTTACAAAAATCAATGCAAAAAACTATCATACCCCTATCTTACACACAAAAAGTAGGTCTCACATGATCTAACTGAGTAAAACTATTCAAAGAGCGTGTAGCATAGTGACTAGAAGTGTACTAAGAAACCACTTCTGTTGATAACTAGATGTACCCTCAATGTGTCTTAGTTTGACTGTCAAACTATATGCGCGTTCAGCCTGCACCTTTAGCTACTCGTCCAATTTTGACCCATCTAAATTACTCAAAAAACATGGTTATAAAGTTATGCTAGGTGTAAATTTGCGTCTATACAAACTCTTTATAGCTTTCATCCCTCAACAAATGAACTATAATCACAAAACAAGCAATTGATACAAAGCAGTGTTAGTTCTTGCATGTATCTTTGTAGCTATTAACTCACAAGTTCGAGGGCAAACTCTTTTGGAAAGCCATGATTTTGAAACACAAAAACTTCCTCTCATTTTTCCCTTTTCTCACTCCCCCCCCCCCAAAAAAATAATGATACCCCCTCCCTTATTTTTAAGCTTGGGAGATAAATTATTAAGGGCATGTCCCTAACTTATACACTTATGTAACTTGTAAAAAAAACCCCACCCTACAGTTACGTGGTGCGGTAAGTTTTCCATGGTGAATCCCTCGGGGTTAAGTGGCCATTTTCCCATGCCCACTCTCATGGTGTGCACTACCCCTAGCCCAATCAATGTCTATGTGGTAAAATTATGTGACAATCCATGCGATAGCATGTGTAGCTTCCCACCTAGGATAGTTGACGCAGACAATGATGTGTTAACCCATGATATCATCCTCTTTTATGTCTATATAAAAGGCTTCTATTTTCACTTTCAATAAGCATAATCTAGCAATTATCTTTGAGCTACATTAAATCTTGCTTCATTTCATCACACATGCACACATACACACCATGAATGCCACACTCTTGCACCCACCATAGATTTCAATAGATATCTCAATACTCCTCCTCAAGCATGCCATCTGTCTACTCCAGGTCACTTTTCAAAATGTATATCATGTTATGTGAGTTAACCATAGATGATTATTAGTCCAAAAAGTATACTTTTTTGTATAGGCTATAAGAGGTGGGGGTTTTAAAAATAGATCGACAATGTAAATATAACACATGTTATTAGGGTATTATTAATAAGCTAAATATCATGAGCACGAGTGTGATTTTGATGAGTGACTATCCCACACATGTGTCCAATTCATCACCCCAATACTCAACGTTTGTACTTGACAAAGAAATTATTGGTTGCTTCTTGTTGCTCTACTAGCTAGCAACACTCTTGAGTGAGAACGTGAATCTACTCGTGGAATTTCTCTCAGTGTCTTGATAAGTAGGTATTATTAGCTAAACTACTAGTATGTACTAGAGATCGACTATTAATACCATGGGTAAGCTTCTTAATTTTCTCTAGTCAATTAAGTTGTTTAATCGTGAGAGCTAAGTATTTCATGTTCGAGGGCTGACTAGAGGTTATTCCTAGAAGACCTTGTAGTTAAGCTACAATAAAAGGATTTCTCATGAAATCATCGCCTAACTGATTACCTTTTTTTTTTACCCCCCAAAAGTCTTTTCTCATTGATTTACTTTTGATGTGTGTGCTTATTTTTGTATGCCTTGGGTTTTTTGCTTTTCAAGGAAAAGCGCCCACGCTAGGAACCTCTAGGGCTCTAATACCATAGGCGATACATGTGAGTGAAGTACCCAATCAAGTTGAAATTTCTCTTCCAGCTTAAGATTTTACATGATGGCACTTTGATTTTTATTTTTGTCTGTTTATTTTCAGCATTTTATTTTGTAACTTTGGGGGGTCATATAACAATGTCACCCTCCCCAAGCTCATCACACTAGTAAACTCCCTTTATAATACTTAAGCTAAAGGTCAATAGAGACTAAGCCCATTAGAAAGCCCTAGTACATTTCACACAATGCTGCCTAAATCGGATTAAGAACCTAAGTAGCCATTAATTATTAGGAAGGCATTTCTCATGGTATTAATAGAAGATCTCTAACACCTAGCTTGGTCAAACTAGCTTAGGCAGACTGCTTGATTTTTAAATCTAGACAAGTGATTATGATAGAAAATTACATGGAATTTAATGTTTGGTACTAAGCAAATGCATTGAATATTATGCTACCAATCACAATCAAAGTAAACAAACATGGATGCAAAAAGATAATGGACAATGCTAATGGACAAGAAACACCTGTTTGTGTTGATGGTCGTGCTTGATTTGAAGTGTGAACGAGAGAAAGATCCCATGAAGGTCCAAATCTTAACAACAGCAACACGTTCCTATACACACTAGGAAACGCAAAGAATACCTCTAGGAGGCACATCAGTGGGAAAAAGGAAATTTGCTAATTACTCAACTCTAAAACAAAAACACTCTTATTATACTAATCCTACCTACCCTCCATCACGCGTGTGATGAGGATCAAAGGTGTTTAATGACATAGGTTTTTGTTTCAATGTACCGGATGTGAATGTGTAGGTCTAATCAATGTTTTGACTTTTATTGTACATACTTGTTTGCTAATTGCTCTTGCTCTTTACTTTTTTTTTTGTGAGTATAAGGCTATATATATACATTCCATAAGATTGGGAGATTGAGAGGTCAGGGAGGAATGTTGAGAGGGAAGCAAGTGAATGATGGATGTCAGCAAACACTCCCCCCTTCCTTGGGTAGATCATACCGTTTGAAATGTACTCGTCACCCTTTGAAACCAATTGTTCCAGTTGGTAATAGGTGGGGATTTTTGCCAGTAGTTTTCTATTACCTTAGGTACCTCGTCGAGTTGCAAGGGTGGTAAGCTTGGTACTCTCCCAGGATCGAACTTGAAGTGGTTCATCAGGTGATTCTTGAACACTGGGAGGTGTGGATTCTTTTTTAGCTTCATGGAGGTCCACTATTGTAGGTGGAGGCTGTGGAGAAGCTCTTACCTCTATGGATGCATTACATGAGGAGCTAGAAGCTTCATGGGACTCCCCCCTTCCTGAGCTAGGTGGAACAAATCGTTCTTTCTTCGGTACCCAAACTAGCTCTGGAGCGGGTGTGTAGCATTCTGTGATTTTTTTCTTTCCGCGATTGTTGATTCGTTTTGGAGCTACAGGATTGAGCTCACATGGGTCAGGTGACAAGTAAGAACACAATCTATTTTTTGGCACCCAGATTTGGTCATTTCCTTGATAGTAGCCTTGGGCTTCCAATAGTCGTTTAGGAATCCATCGTAACATTTTCTTACTTTTCCTGGGGCGAGTGGGACGTTTCTTACAAGGCTCCTATTTTTTAGCACTAGCTATGGTTGCTAAAGAAGCTTTAGGGACCCACTTGTATGTTTTCTTCGTTATATTAGAATGAGTCTTGTCAGAAGCTATATGCATAGCTTGTAGCATATTTAAGGGTACTGGCATTTCATCCCCCTCAGGTGCTACCCAGGTTGTCCCTCTATTTCCCCAAGTGTCTATGGTTGCTGCTAGGTGGACCCAATCCACATTGTCTGTATCAGTCATCCCAGGTAGTACATCCATATAAGGAGAATCTTTCCCAATATCAGTGTCCGCTTTACACGTGTAACAATACTGCAATGGGGCCGGGTGAACCATGGTGTCAGATCTATGATCAATTATAAACGTGTTTCCTAGAGGATTTGCTTGACCAGTTACAAGATCCACTCGAATGACAGAATCTTAGAACTGCAAGTAGACATGGTAATTAGACCAGTCATGCACCATTTTTGGTTCCCACATGAAAGGACGTCCTAAGATCATCTCCGATGCCATAGTGTGTTTGGAAAAATCCATAACAATGAAGGTAATTCTTATTTTATGTCCAAAGACCTTGATCTTGAGATCTTCTAGCATCCCAATAGGTTTAACAATAGACCCATTGGCCATCTTCACTACTATAGTTGTGGTCTCAAGGTGAGTTCTTCCCATAGTTTCCCACCAATTTTTAGTCACAATGCTAATCCTAGTGCCACCATCAAGGATTCCCTTCACAGTTAATCCCTTAGTAGTGATTGGTATGGTCGCATTGGATTCATCACCCTCAAAGTATTGTCGCAACTTGTTAACAGGTATTTCTATAACAAGGTTCTCATCTAGGTTGGGTTGTGGATCTAAGTGTTCCTCTTTTGGCATCTCCCTAGCTCCATCCATCTCTGCAAATTGTGGTAGCCCAAACTTTAGTTCTCCATTGAGGAAGGCTCGAAGAGCTGAGACTAGCTCAGGGTCTTTATATAGTTTGGACATGATGGTGGTTATGACTTCTGAAGACATGAAATCCATAAATTTGGCAATGTTTAACCGCACCTTTTGGCCTTGAGTCCCTTGACATGGGGAAGATGGGATCTCCATTTCTTCGATAGGATAAAGTAGTCCCTCTGTATACATTCTTTCCATCAAGAAGTGAGTACGTCCACTTTTCCATGACTTTAAGTCACTTTCTTCTTGGATGACACTAGGTATGGCTAAGGGTCTATGGTCTTGGTGAGGTTGTTGTTGCATAGGGAACACGATGTCTGTAATCTGGATCTTCCTAGGTGCTGGTTCTAGATCCCTTTGGGTATCTTCTACCAAACTCCTTAATTGCTTGACTCACTCAATCTCCTATGTAGGGTTTGGATAAGTTCCTATCTTCTTCTTGGATCCTGGCCATTGTGGCTCATGAAGATCTTCCTTGTTGGTTTCTATCTTAGTGGTTGTTTTGGTCTCCATGGTTTCTCTTGAATCAGAATCCTCTTCAGCGTCATTCATATATACGGGGTCGTCACCAGTCCCTATGTTGGTCTTTGAACTGGGGTCTGACTTCGCTGCTTTTTGTGATCTCTTTCTTCGTGTTTTCTTCTTTTTCTGAGATTGGGCAATTGATGTCGTGTCTCTTTCCTCAAGAATATAATTTTGTTTTTGGAGCATCGATCGTGTGAGCACGTTTACTGGTACCACAGGTGTACTTTGTGATGGCTCCTCGATAACGTCAATCAAGTTTAATGGCGTGATCTTCGGTGCATTTGGATTATTTGGACATTGGGCAATCAAATGATCTATGCCACATCGATTACACATAAGTATCGGCATTGTAGACGTGCTCACTTGATTGGTTTGCATTAGTGTGGCGTTCTTTTGTAGCCTAATAGGACATTCGGCTACATGATGTGGACCTGCACACTCATAGCATTGAAAAGGTGGTCTCTTAGCAGTGTAATTGATATTTTGGCCTCTTGCCGTAAGAGCAGCTACTTGATATACAGGTTTGACTTGTCTCCAATAGTCCTCCATGTAGTATTGTGGACTTTCTTCAAGCACATCCATCCCATAGGCAATATTAGGATCCATATCTTCCTCACAGCCTTCCAAACAAGAAATAGATGACTCACAACCCACTTGATTCACAGAAGTGATTCTCGGATGAGGTGGTTGCGGTCCTAGCACTGGAGGTGGTAAAGGTGTTATTTGAACAACATTTTGGGTCCTAGGGACCATGTGTTGTGATGTTTGTTCAAGAGGTGGGGCCGGCATCAATGCAGGCACTCAAGGTGTGTCTGTCCATGCTAAGGTTGGTCTATTGGCCATCGCGTGCTTAAATACTATGCAATCCTTAGCTTGATAACCATATCTTCCACATGCATTGCAATTCCCATTGAATTTTACTCTAAAAGTAGGGCATTCAATGGTACTATGCGGTCCATAACATACTGAGCACCATTGTTGCCCCCTTCTTGGATACATATGATTTTTTTGCGGAGCACGATTGTCTCTAAGACTCTCTTGAATAGCCTTGGTGAGATCTGCTAAAGTCATCTCAGATATCTTTGGCTCCTTAGCAATAGGCTTTAGGGTCATTGGCTGATGCCCCGATGCGAAGCCTATTGTGTCTGTTGACTCAACAGGCACTCTTTCTCCTTGAATCATTAAATTATCCTCCAATTGGATCGCATTGGTGGTGACTGCTTCCCAAGTGGTGATACCTCTAATGACTAGACCATTGTAGATATCCTCATGTCGTAATCCCCTAATGAATCTATCAAGCAATTGGTTATTGTTGAAGCGCTCATTTGGATTACATCGAGAATTCAAATGCTTCAAGCGACTAATAAAGTCTCTCACCGACTCTCATTCCTCTCATTGGGCTTTTGGAGCTGAGAGGCTACACCCCAAAGTACTCCCTCTCGTATGTATTCTTTTAAGAATAGTCTCCTAAGAGTAGGGTAAATCGTTTTTTCTTCCACCCTTAGGGTTTTATACCAATCCCCAGCCTTTCCACTTAAGGTTAGGCTTAAAGCATTGCTCTTATGTAGGTCATTGTGTTCTCCTAGAGAATCGCATATTTGTTCAAACACTTCTATATGCTTTCTCACATCCCCGTCTCCACTAAATGTTTGTGTGAGCTTGGCTATTTGTACTGCCTTACTTCTAGGCTCTCTATCAGGCGTGTTACGCATATTCTCAGTAATAGATCGACCGATAGCTTGAGCAAATGTTGCCAAGTCACCTAAGTGAGCAGGCACCGTGGGTGGAGGTGCTCCAGAGACTACATGTGGAGTAGGTATTGGCATTGGGCTTGGCGCATAGGAAGCCCTTGGGTTCCACGTTGGGTACGATGTTGTGCCATGTGGTGGTCCAAAGTTCATATGGGTGGCCCTAGGAATAGCAGACGTCGGATGTGACATACTAATGCTAGCCGGTATAGTCCCATGGAAATAGAACTTGGGTGTTGTGGTTGTGGAGCATAGGTAGTTGAAACAATGGGAGGGGTAGGGACTACATGAGTACGAGGACCCATGGGTGTACGATTGGTACACACTTGTAGGTACTGTTGCAGGCATTGAGCTACCATGTAGCAGTGCTTCACTAACAAATGAGGTCCATGGCGTGTTTCTCGGCATACCCATCATTGGGGTAGGCATGGTAGCCGTGGTGTCATCAAGGGAAAGATGAGCTAGACTTGGAAAGGTGAAGCTATCACTTGTGGGCTCAGATTTCACTGAGACCCCTGGCGAAACAACATGTGGAGGATCCATCGGACTTACCGAGGGAGTCTCCATTTGCAGTAAGGTTGATTTTTTAGTCTTTCCTGTATCCAAGAATCTCATGAGACCCGTTGAAGGCATGTTGATCCCCTTGTTCTGTCTCTCTAACTCAATGTCCCTATGGATGACCTCACAAACTCTTTGTTGTTGATCCTCCACACTAGTAGCACCCATTGTGGATTGTAGGACATCTAACCAACCCACGTGATAGGTGTGACCTGTGTATAGGTCGCTCAAAGTTTCCGTTTGTAGTTCGTACTCCCAGTTCTCATTTAAGAACACTCCATCTAGGATTGAGGTGCTAAGGGTGTCCTTTGAGCTAGATGCAATGTTGCTTTCTAGGGGTTGGCCCTTAGCGGTTGCTAAATCAGGAGCACTTGATTGCTCTCTTAGCAAGGATATTGACATAGGAGATTTCACTTTTAACTCTCTTCGTTGCTCCGCCTTGCGTAAGCTCTCGACTTCCTTTTCCCTCGCTGCAAGGATATATCGCTCAACCTCTTGCACTTCGGCAAGGCTTCTACCATCGGGTAATATGACCTCGGAGGGAAATAACTCTGAAGAGTCAGGAGGTGCAGTGAATGAAGTATTCACGTGCTTATTCTCTAACGGTATAGGGTCTACATTTGTCACAAATGGAGAATTTACTTCCCCACCCCCCTCATTTACATCATTAGCTCCATGTTCGGAGCGAGTGGCTCTACTAAAGGTTTCCTTCAGGCGGCTAAGCACACTCAGCCCGGACCGAGGACCCATGGCATGCATGTCTTGGCTCGAGCTATCGGGATTAGGCATTGGGAAACCCTCCATGACGTCGTAGTCAGAGGAAGAGTCACTAGCCGCTATGTTCGGGTCTTGGTTTGTACTACCTTGGGTCCCCGCCGAGGGTCCAGAACCTAAAGTAGGTGGATATTGAGAACTAGCGGAAGTCGAAATTCTCTCTAGTTACTCCGTCTCTAGCACGCGACCAGAGAGTAGATGCATGTGCCTTTGGCACCCTACAAACGTCGACGAATAACCTCAAAGGTTAACCGCTTACCTTTTTTAAGCGTCCGTTTTCACTTGTGTTTTTTACGTTTTTAATATTTTTTTAATGTTTGATTTTTTGATTAAAGTGTGTGATAGCTCAAAATGAGTGTATCACTTAGAGGGTCGCTGTGTGCTTTATAGCACAATTTTTGGGCATCTAAAGTTTCGTTGGTCCTCAAAAAATCGATTTTTAGCTACGTGTGAAGCTAAAATTCGTTTTTTTAAAAGGCGACTGAGACCTAGGCGTGAGCGTGAGCTTGGGCTTGGGTCTGGGAGATATTCCCAATCCCGGTCCTACCTTTATTTTTTAAAATTTTTTATTTTTAAAAGGATAAGGTCGTCGCGGCCTGCGTGAGAGCACACACACACTCTATCTACCTACTTCTAACTAATACACCTACTCTTACACACTAACACACTCTATTAGCTCTCATAGATCTACGTCCTACTTACTGTACACAGAAAACTAACAACCTTAGTACACAGAGAATAAACACAGTACCTTTGAAAACTCCATTAACAAAGAAAACTAACAACCTTAATACACAGAGAATAAACACAGTACCTTTGAAAACTCCATTAACAAAAAAAACGCACAGTATAACACCAAATCCTTCCTTACCCTTTCCTACAATAGAAATTGCACCACAAAAGAAGCACATAGTGCTACTCGAGCTTAATGCACGGCATTCCCCGGCAACGGCACCAAAAATGTGCGCGTATGTTGCACGTGTCAATGCAAGGAACTTGCCGATACACCATGTGTGAGCCACAAATGGCTCCAAGCACACAACAAGCCTAAACTAGTAAGCTCAAAGAAGGCGTTGGTGTGTCACTCACCACTCTACGCTTGCTTCGTGGAGGATTCCTTGCCGCGAAGAAGAGGGAGACGCCGCTACGCCACGCTCAACCGCCTTGCCACAGTCGTGCCGCTACAATGCTCGATCTCTCTCTCTCTCTCTCTCTCTCTCTCTCTCTCTCTCTCTCTCTCTCTCTCTCTCTCTATCTATCTATCTATCTATCTATCTATCTATCTCTCACGCATACACACACACACAAGGAGATAAAGAAGAAGAAGATGGAGATGGAGCAAGAGAACTCTTCAATTGCACAAATGAGAGAATGAGTGAATTTTAGGTTTAGTTGACTTTTATATGAGCTCACCCCATTCACACTTGGGCGCCCATGCTTAGCCAACTAATCCCTTGAATGTTCCAGTTAGAGTACGCCTCTCATTGGCGATCACTCTTAGCCTTTTCCTATTGGACCGACAAGCCCGGTACCTGACTCTACCAAGTAAATAATACAACGTCCATCGTAGATGATATGGTGTCCGTGAGTCGTGAGGGTTAACACTCATCTCCATTTTTTTCTCCTGTGCTACTTTGTAAAGATCGCATTTTGCACTACGTTTGGTCTTTACGAATACATTGTCATGCCTTTTGGCTTCACGAATGCACCAGCCACATTCAACCGCTTGATGGAGAAGCTATTCAAGCCTCACCGAACCTTTACTGGAGTGTTCTTTGATGATATCATCATCTACTCTAATTCATTAGACGAACACAAGCGACACCTCCACGTAATATTTCAAGTTCTAAGAGAGAATAAACTTTATGTTAATCGAAAGAAAAGTGAATTTTTCTTACAAGAGATTCAGTATTTAGGTCGCATTATCTCTCAAGATGGCTTCCAAATGGATCCATCAAAGTTAGAGGTAATAAACCGATGGCCTAAACCAAGGAATCTTCATGAGTTAAGAATATTTATAGGTATATGCGCATACTATGGACACTTCATAGAAAATTTCTCACTAATAGCAGGACCATTACATGACCTAACAAAGAAAAATGTTAGGTACACATGGTCTGCCAAGGAGAACAATGCTTTCAAAAAGCTTAAAGAAAAGCTTATCCCTCAACCTGTGCTTACACTACCGGATCTCTCAAAGCCATTTGAGGTACAATGTGATGCTTGTGGTGATTGCCTTGGAGCTGTTTTGCTTCAAGAAGGGCACACCATAGGCTATGAAAGTCAAAGGCTCGACCTTGTCGAGCAAGCTCTAGGCATATATGAAAAGGAACTCCTTGCAGTTCTACATGTCTTAGACTCATGGAAGCACTATTTATTGGGGACTCCTTTCATTCTGCGAACGGATCACCAAAGTCTTAAGTACATCATGATGCAGACCAAGCTCTCCAATAAACGAATGAGGTGGGCAAACTTTCTTTCGCAATTTCATTTTCATATTGCTCACATTGCAGACAAGCATAATCAAGTAGCGGATGCACTCTCAAGATGGCCGAGAGTGAACGTGGTTTCCATAGCAACTCACAATGATCTATCTTCTATGATAGATGAGTATGCTATTGATTTCAGCCCTTGCACTAGGGAAGAAAGAGGAACCATTTACTCTACAAGATGGTTATTGTAACATTTAATGGCCTAAAATCTTTTGTGTAGCGGAATTTAGCATGAACATAGTGGGCATTTCATTAGAGTTGATTCCTAATGAGAATTACAAGAGTGCATGGGTGGAGAGAGCAACAAAAAGCATAACACCTAGTTAGATAGCATCGACAATACTTTCAAAAGAGAGAGCAATTAAGCTATTGACAACATTTGAGGACCGGATTTGCATGGAGCCGGTCCCCCCTCCAAAAGGCTTTGTATTATGGTTTCTCCCATCAAGAGAGACATTGTACAATACAATTCTTTGTGTTCCTTCAAGACTAGCTAGTGCAATGAAGATGGAAGCTTCATACACCTAGCAAAACACTTAATCAAACACAACTTGAATTATCCCCGTTCTCAGACCCAAGACCTCACACACCTTCGAAGATGGTGAGAGCTAGCAGGGTATGAGAGTAGATTGAGAGGAAAAAGAAGTATCTTACGAGAAAGAAGTACATCTCCTCACATAATCACTCATATTAGCATAGCTTAGCTTAGTAATTAGCTTGGTAGAGAAGATGAGCATGCATTGAAGCTTGGCTCTTGGTTGGATTTGCATCCACATGCCAAGAGAGTGTTGATGTAGGCTTCTATCTCACAAGCTTGGAGTAGGTGATGAGCTCTCCATTAAAGCTTGGGAGGAGATAGAGTATTTTCCCTTCACACATGGTCAAGTGTGAGAGTGTGTGTGTTAATTCCAAGCAAAAATCAGCCCCCTCTCTCTCTCTTGGGCGAGCCCTAGCTGCTAAGTTAGGCTGGCTTTTGCCTCATTGGACCTCCCCAGATCCAGCCAATAGGGATTAAGCAGCATAAGTGATAGCCTTCTGACATGTGTCCCCCTTTCCCCTTTTGTGAGAGCTTTAGATAATTAAATAATTAAACTAAACTCTCATTGGACCCCTTTGCCTCCTGGCCAATAGGAATCAGGCAAGCCATGGGGCTCCTGAATGCTCATTGGACCCCTTGGGAGACTGCCCAATAGTCTTCTAGGACACTTAATTCTTATTGGTTTCTTTTATTAAATGTTTTTAAATTAATTAAACTAGATTTACTCTAGCTTAATTCTCATTGGTCCACTTCAAGGGTCTTCCAATAGGAATTGGGCACACCTTGTGGGCATCTGGCCTAGGGAGCTGACATGTGTCCCTCATTCCCTTTGTGTAAAGGGAGCCTGTGTGTGTGTGTAGCTTTCTCTCTCATCCCCTAGCTTTGGGGCTCGCCCCCTCCCATCTAGGGATATGCAAAGACTTTTTGAGCTCACACTAAGCATCCAATTTTCCTAGGGTTAACCTTTGGACACAACCTTTGAATTTTGGAACCTTAGCATTTTGGAAGTCTTAATGGGCTGAACCTTAGGGTCTTTTTGGCCCATTGTTTCACATGGCTCTTTTGCAGATGGCCCCCCCTTTGGATCCCTATTTTCCCTCCTTTGGATCCCTACTGTGGCCGGTCTGCTAACTTAACCAATATTCTAGCTTTTTCTCCCTTGGCACTTCCCCACATTAAATGATCAGTTTAATATGAGAAAATCATTTAGGAGAATTAGATATTGATTATTATGACATTACCTCTCTCTTGAAATCATAGTCGTCCTCGACTATGGTGTAGAGAAGATAAATCATATGCATGAGTCCTTTTCTTAGCGGGTAGAGGATCCCTATGTTACCCTACGACATCATTCCATAATGGATGACTAGTCCATTTGGCGCTTGAGAGCCTGAGGCTGCCGCAAGCATGTCTGCACATTAGTCCTATCAGTCTTCCATAGTAGAGTGACAAGCTCTACTTTGGTGTTTGGGAGACGTCGTCCCCGCAAACTTGATCTAAGCATGCATACTACTTCATTTTTGTGCACAAATCAAGAAAAAGAGAGTCTTATAAGACAAAAATTTTTGTTCATTTTTAACATTTTGTACATTTGCTTACTCTTGGGAAGCATTGTAAGCATTGACAAGGTTTAGGTTATCCTTTAATTGTATGCCTTGCATCCATCTAGCATCTTCAAAAGGATAATTCTTAAACTTAATAAGATATCGTCTGATAGTCTTACCGCCTCTTAATACCTTGTCTTCATGTCGGAGAATGGACTCGGGCTGCAGCACCTCCTCGTGGTCCTCGATCTCCGGTGGGTCTTCAATAGTTGGTTCTTGAGGTGGCTCTCCTTTGTAAGGCTTTAAGAGGCTCACATGAAAAGCATTGTGTATGAGCCAATGATTGGGCAACTTAAGTTGATAGGCCATCTCATTGATTGGCCTAAGAATCTGGAAGGGACCATAATACCTTTTTGCTAGTTTAGCATAGTACTTTTGGTGGCCCGTAGGATTCTTGCCCGTCGTGTGCCTTAATCGAGCCTTGGGAAACTTTAACAAGACCCAATCGTTTTCTTTGAAGGCTTGGGCTCTTCTGTGCTTGTCAGCAGCAGCCTTTTGCCTTTGCTGTGAGATAGAGATAGCATCCTTAATCTTTTGGAAAGATTCTTGTAGGTCTCGGCTATACTCATCTGCAGCGAAGATCTTCCCATGTATCTTAAGTAGCAAGGGACTTTTTGATCTTCCCTCAATTACCTCGAAAGGTGCTTTTCCTGTAGAAGTATGTACAGTGTTATTGTAAGCATACTCTACTAAGGGTAAGTACTTCTCCCATTGGGATCTTTGATCTACTTCCGTTACATAGGCTTTTAGTAGATCGAGAATAGTTAGGTTAGCTATTTCACTTTGGCCATCAGTTTGTGGATGATAGGCCGAAGAGAAGTTTAGCCTTGTTCCTAAATTCTCAAAGAGACCCTTCCAGAAATTACTGGTCATTCTAGGATCTCTATCCGACACTATGGACATTGGCAAGCCATGGTACTTGAAAATTTGTGAAATGAAGAGGGTTGCCATTTGATGGGCTTTGATAGTCTTCTTGACAGGTATAAAATGAGCTTGTTTACTGAACCTGTCTACTATCGTCCATATTCCTGTATTCCCATGGATAGACTTAGGCAATCCAAAGATAAAATCCATGGATATGCTCTCCCACGGTGAATTAGGGATTGGCAAGGGTTGAAGCAATCCAAGTTGCTTCCCTCTATCAAATTTTGTCTTTTGACATACCACACATTTGGAAACATACTCGTGTATGTTCACTTTCATGGTAGGCCAATAGAAATATGTTTCAATTCCCTTTAGGGTAGACTGAATCCCTCTATGCCCTGCATATGGGGGAGCATGAGATTCATACATTACTTTCTCACGTAGTGAGTTAGTAACGCATAGTCTATTGCCATAGAGAAGATAACCATCTTGTAAAATAAATGGTTCTTCTTTCTTCCCTAATGCAAGGGCTGAAATCACATCTCTAAAATCGGGATCAATAGCATACTCATCTATCATTGAAGATAGATCATTGTGAGTTGCTATGGAAACCGCATTCACTCTCGGGCGTCTTGAGAGTGCATCGGCTACTTGATCATGCTTGCCAGCAATGTGAGCAATATGAAAATGAAATTGCGAAAGGAAATTTGCCCACCTCATTTGTTTGTCGGAGAGTTTGGTCTGCGTCATGAAGTACTTAAGACTTTGGTGATCCGTTCGCAGAATGAAAGGAGTCCCCAATAAATAGTGCTTCCATGAGTCTAATGCATGTAGAACTGCAAGGAGTTCTTTTTCGTATATGCCTAGAGCTTGCTCAACAGGGTCGAGCCTTCGACTCTCATAGCCTATGGCATGCCCTTCTTGGAGCAAAACAGCCCCAAGGCAATCACCACAAGCATCACATTGGACCTCAAATGGTTTTGAGAGATCCGGTAGTGTAAGCACAGGTTGAGAGATAAGCTTTTCTTTAAGCTTTTCGAAAGCATTGTTCTCCTTAGCAGACCACGTATACCTAACATTTTTCTTTGTTAGGTCATGTAATGGTCCCGCAATTTGTGAGAACTTTTCTATGAAGCGTCTATAGTATGCACACATACCTATAAAGCTTCTTAGTTCATGAAGATTCCTTGGTTTAGGCCATCCTTTTATTACCTCTAATTTGGATGGATCCATTTGGATTCCATCTTGAGAGATAATGTGACCTAAATATTGAATCTCTTGCAAGAAAAATTCACTTTTCTTTCGATTAACATAAAGTTTATTCTCTCTTAAAACTTGAAATATTACCTGGAGGTGTTGCTTGTGTTCCTCCAATGAATTAGAGTAGATGATAATATCATCAAAGAACACTCCAGTGAAGGTTCGATGAGGCTTGAACAGCTTCTCCATCAAGCGATTAAATGTGGCCGGTGCATTAGTCAAGCCAAAAGGCATGACAATGTATTCGTAAAGACCAAATGTAGTACGAAATGCGGTCTTTACAATGTCTTGATCAACTATCCTTATTTGATGATAGCCACTTTTTAGGTCAATCCTACTGAAGTAGGTCGATCCTTGTAGCTTATCAAATAGGTCTTCTACCCGTGGAACGGGAAACCTATTCTTGATAGTGATCCTATTTAGTGCTCTATAGTCGACACACATACGATATGTGCCGTCTTTCTTTTGCACTAATAGCACAGGTGAGCAAAATGGAGATGAGCTAGGCCTAACCATGCCCTTCTCAATTAACTCATGCACTTGCCGCATAATCTCCTCTTGTTGAGCTTGAGAAACTCTATAAGGAGGTTTGTTAGGCGGTGAACTTCCTGGAAGAAGTTCAATTGCATGGTCGTCATTACCTCGTTTAGGAGGTAGCTCACAAGGGATGTCGTCAATAAAGACATCTTGAAACCCCTTGAGAAAATTGGATAACTCTAATTCCTTTTGGTTGCTTTTATTTTCTTTTGCTAAAGCATTAGGTTCATTTTGAGAATCTTTAACAAAAATCATGTACACGGAAATAGAGCTCTTTATTGACTTGTTGAAAGCTGGTGTATGTACAATGGGGATGGTGTTACCCATCTCCCTAGCATCTATATACATGTCCTTTTCCCTGAACTTAAAGGAGATTCTCCTTTCAGGAAATTTAACATGGGCAGCCAGACGGTCAAACCATGGTGCCCCTAGGATTACATCCTCATGCTTGAGAGGAGAGATAAAGAAATCCTCTTTGTCCACATAGCCTTGGACATGAAGCCTCAATTTCCCGATTAAGGGAGTGACTGAAGTTTCTTGCCCCTTGAAGGCACTGTCTGCGGGTAGGATATCTCCCATCTCGTAGGATTGTATGCCTAGCTTGGTGGCTAACTCCATAGATATGAAATTGTGAGTAGAACCAGGGTCAAAGAGAATAAAAGCATCCTGTTCTCTTACCTTTCCCCAAGCATGGCATAGAGGAGATCCTTTGTGGTGAGTTTGGTGAATCTCCTCCTCTTGGATTTCAACCAAAGAAGCTCTAGGAGGATCTTGGCGGTTGTTCTTTTGGGGACAAGCGCGGTACGCATGCCCTTGTTCGCCGCACTTGAAACACCGGTTATCTTTACGATAACGCTCAAGCTCTTCAGGAGAGAGTTTATTCTTTCCTTTGTAAACTCCCTTCTCTTTAGCTTTGTTGGAATTGCCCTTAGGAGACTTTTGGACATTGTCCTTCCCCTTAGGCTCATTGGAACCCTTGTTTTCCGGGGGCTTATTATTTCTTTTACCCCCCGTTTGGAAATTGATTCGCGAGGCCACCATAGTATGGTGTATTACCGCCGATATGGTACGTGGCCTTTGGGAGTTGACATACTCCGCCATTTCTTCGGTTAAGCCCGCACAAAATTGTTGCTTTTGCTCTCCAAAATCCAACTTTTTGAAGACAGTGGCTTTGAGTTGTAGGTCCCAAAACTTGTCTACATATTTGTGGATGGATTCATTGGGAGAGAGCTTTAAGCTTCGCCATTCGGTGAGTACTTTGTCTTTGGCATCGGTGGCCAAAAACTGCTTCATAATGGAAGCTCTTAAAGCCTTCCATGTTCGTGGAGCTTCACCGTTGGCTCGTAGGCTAGACCACCATTGTCTGGCGGACTTTTGAAAGTGCATAGCTACATGGCGTAGCTTAGAGGACTCCGTGAAGCCCTCATCTCCAAACGCCGCATCGAATTGCTGGATAAAGGCCAAAACTTTGTCTGTAGCACCGAAGGTGCCATCATAGGTAAGGAAAGAGATGCTCTTCCCTCCCTCTTTGAATTTCTTCAGCTTGGACGACCTCTTCCATGCGGCATAGGATTTCCTATGGCCTCTTCTTTTTGATGGTTCAAAAGTTGCACCATCACTTTCTTCAGAAGATGAAGAATTTGAAGAAGGTGGAGAAGAGGGTGACCTCTTTCTCGCCTTTTTCTTGTCTTGATCTTTGTCGTCTTCACCATAGCTTTCATAAGAGGAAGAGGATGAAGAAGATGGAGAAGAGGGTGTCCTCTTTCTCGCCTTTTTCTTCTCTTGCTTTTTATCATCCCTCTTTGAATTATGGCGTGGAGAAGAGTGTATGGTCTTCTCCGCTTTGGTGGTGATGGAGAGCGTTTAGCCCGCCGTCTTCGTGGGGCCATCTCCGCCGAGGTGGCGGGAGACTCGCTTCTTTCTCGTTCCTTTGGTGGAGGCTCTTGAGTTCTCCTTTGGGAAGGAGATGCATCATCAAGAAGTAAGTTCTTGAGCCCTTCATATGGATTCTCTTCTTCTTCCCGAATCGGAGAGAGACCTCTTTTGGTAGTCTCACAAGGAGGCTTCCTAGGTGTTCTCTCGTCATGGTGATGAGCTTGGAGAATCCCGTGAGCACGGAGCTGCCGTTGCACTTCACTTTGGAGAGATGGATTGCCCATGGCTTGTTGAAGCCTAGAAACAAGATAGTTAACAAGCATTGAAGCATCATTAGTAGCTTGCTCATGAGCAAAATCAAAATTATCAACATTAATTTCACTCTCTTTACTATTGTCAGCCATTCTAACAACTTTTAGGTGTAAACTTTTTAGGTGTACTTTGGCACTTCAAGCCCTAGTTGCTACTCCTCTTTACCCCTTTAGAAAAAGCACTCAAGCTACTGTACCCGCGGCTCGAATACCATTAATTGCAAGGAATAGAAGAGAGGGTCTTTCGACACCAAAACAGCACCGGCTCCTGTCAAGCTTCTAATAGCTCAATAGTGGTTAAGCCGTAGGCAAGCCCCGTAGGACTCCACTATTAAGACCATAGCTCTCGACGGTGATGCCCCGTTAACTGCACAAAGGCAGGCGCACTGCAAGGCTGAAAAATCCCTATTCTACTTACTCACAGGCAATTAATAATACCAACCATTTGTAGCTAGCTTGAGGACCTCCCTTCTTGAGCAAGAAAAGAGAAACCTTGAGCTCTGATACCAATGTAACATTTAATGGCCTAAAATCTTTTGTGTAGCGGAATTTAGCATGAACATAGTGGGCATTTCATTAGAGTTGATTCCTAATGAGAATTACAAGAGTGCTGGGTGGAGAGAGCAACAAAAAGCATAACACCTAGTTAGATAGCATCGACAATACTTTCAAAAGAGAGAGCAATTAAGCTATTGACAACAGTTGAGGACCGGATTTGCATGGAGCCGGTCCCCCCTCCAAAAGGCTTTGTATTATGGTTTCTCCCATCAAGAGAGACATTGTACAATACAATTCTTTGTGTTCCTCAAGACTAGCTAGTGCAATGAAGATGGAAGCTTCATACACCTAGCAAAACACTTAATCAAACACAACTTGAATTATCCCCGTTCTCAGACCCAAGACCTCACACACCTTCGAAGATGGTGAGAGCTAGCAGGGTATGAGAGTAGATTGAGAGGAAAAAGAAGTATCTTACGAGAAAGAAGTACATCTCCTCACATAATCACTCATATTAGCATAGCTTAGCTTAGTAATTAGCTTGGTAGAGAAGATGAGCATGCATTGAAGCTTGGCTCTTGGTTGGATTTGCATCCACATGCCAAGAGAGTGTTGATGTAGGCTTCTATCTCACAAGCTTGGAGTAGGTGATGAGCTCTCCATTAAAGCTTGGGAGGAGATAGAGTATTTTCCCTTCACACATGGTCAAGTGTGAGAGTGTGTGTGTTAATTCCAAGCAAAAATCAGCCCCCTCTCTCTCTCTTGGGCGAGCCCTAGCTGCTAAGTTAGGCTGGCTTTTGCCTCATTGGACCTCCCCAGATCCAGCCAATAGGGATTAAGCAGCATAAGTGATAGCCTTCTGACATGTGTCCCCCTTTCCCCTTTTGTGAGAGCTTTAGATAATTAAATAATTAAACTAAACTCTCATTGGACCCCTTTGCCTCTTGGCCAATAGGAATCAGGCAAGCCATGGGGCTCCTGAATGCTCATTGGACCCCTTGGGAGACTGCCCAATAGTCTTCTAGGACACTTAATTCTTATTGGTTTCTTTTATTAAATGTTTTTAAATTAATTAAACTAGATTTACTCTAGCTTAATTCTCATTGGTCCACTTCAAGGGTCTTCCAATAGGAATTGGGCACACCTTGTGGGCATCTGGCCTAGGGAGCTGACATGTGTCCCTCATTCCCTTTGTGTAAAGGGAGCCTGTGTGTGTGTGTGTAGCTTTCTCTCTCATCCCCTAGCTTTGGGGCTCGCCCCCTCCCATCTAGGGATATGCAAAGACTTTTTGAGCTCACACTAAGCATCCAATTTTCCTAGGGTTAACCTTTGGACACAACCTTTGAATTTTGGAACCTTAGCATTTTGGAAGTCTTAATGGGCTGAACCTTAGGGTCTTTTTGGCCCATTGTTTCACATGGCTCTTTTGCAGATGGCCCCCCCTTTGGATCCCTATTTTCCCTCCTTTGGATCCCTACTGTGGCCGGTCTGCTAACTTAACCAATATTCTAGCTTTTTCTCCCTTGGCACTTCCCCACATTAAATGATCAGTTTAATATGAGAAAATCATTTAGGAGAATTAGATATTGATTATTATGACAGTTATCTTCTCTATGGCAATAGACTATGCGTTACTAGCTCACTATCTGAGAATGTAATGTATGAATCTCATGCTCCTCCTTATGCATGGCATAGAGGGATTCAGTCTACCCTAAAAGGGATTGAAACATATTTCAGTTGGCCTACCATGAAAGCAAACATACAAGAGTATGTTTCTAAATGTGTGGTATGCCACTAGACAAATTTTGATAGAGGGAAGCAACTTGGATTGCTTCAACCTTTGCCAATCCCTAATTCACCATGGGAGAGCATATCCATGGATTTTATCTTTAAATTGCCTAAGTCTATCCATGGGAATACGAGAATATGGACGATAGTAGACAGGTTTAGTAAACAAGCTTATTATATACCTGTCAAAAAGACTATCAAAGCCCATCAAATGGCAACCCTCTTCATTTCACAAATCTTCAAGTACCATGGCTTGCCAATGTCCATAGTATCGGATAGAGATCCTAGAATGACCAGTAATTTCTGGAAGGGTCTCTTTGAGAATTTAGGAACAAGGCTAAACTTCTCTTTGGCCTATCACCCGCAAACGGATGGCCAAAGTGAAATAGCTAACCTAACAATTCTTGATCTACTAAAAGCCTATGTAATGGAAGTAGATCCAAGATCTCAATGGGAGAAGTACTTAGCCTTAGTAGAGTATGCCTACAATAACACTATACATACTTCCAAGGGGAAAACACCTTTTGAGGTAATTGAGGGAAGATCAAAAAGTCCCTTGCTACTTAAGGTACACAGGAAGATCTTCACTGCAGATGAGTATAGCCGAGACCTACAAGAATCTTTCCAAAAGATTAAGGATGCTATCTCTATCTCACAACAAAGGCAAAAAGTTGTTGCTGACAAGCACAAAAGAGGCCAAGACTTTAAAGAAAATGATTGGGTCTTACTCAAATTTCCCAAGGCTCAATTAAGGCACACGACGGGCAAGAATCCTACGGAACACCAAAAGTACTATGCTAAGTTAGCAAAAAGGTACTATGGTCCCTTCCAGATTCTTAGGCCAATCAATGAGATGGCCTATCAACTCATGTTGCCCAACCATTGGATCATACACAATGCTTTCCATGTGAGCCTACTAAAGCTTTACAAAGGAGATGGCCTATCAACTCATGTTGCCCAACCATTGGATCATACACAATGCTTTCCATGTGAGCCTACTAAAGCTTTACAAAGGAGAGCCACCTCAAGAACTAACTATTGAAAACCCACTGGAGATCGAGGACCAAGAAGAGGTGCTCCAGTCCGAGTCCATTCTCCGACAAGAAGACAAGGTACTAAGAGGCGGTAAGACTATCCGATGATATCTTATTAAGTTTAAAAATTATCCTTTTGAAGATGCTAGATGGATGCAAGGCATACAATTAAAGGATAACCTAAACCTTGTCAATGCTTACAATGCTTCCTTAGAGTAAGCAAATGTTCAAACGTTAAAAATGAACAAAGTTTTTGTCTTATAAGACTCTCTTTTTCTTTATTGTGCATAGAAATGAAGTAGTATGCATGCTTAGATCAAGTTTGTGGAGACGACGTCTCTCGAACACCAAGTAGACCTTGTCACTCTACTATGGAAGATTGATAGGACTAATGTGCAGACATGCTTGCGGCAGCTTAGGCTCTCAAGTGCCAAATGGACTAGTCATCCATTCTGGAACGATGTCGTAGGGTAACATAGGGGTCTTCTACCCGCTAAGAAAAGGACTAATGAATATGCTTTATCTTCTCTACCCCATATTCGAGGACGAATATGATTTCAAGAGAGATATAATGTCATAATAATCAATATCTAATTCTCCTAAATGATTTTCTCATGTTAAACTGATCATTTAATATGGGGAGGTGTAAGGGGAGAAAAAGCTAGAAATTGGTTAAGCTAGCAAACTGGCCACAGTAGGGATACAAAGGAGGGAAAATAGGGATCCAAAGGGGGGGCCACCTGTAAAAGATCCATGTGCAACAATGGGCTTAAAATACCCTAAGGTTCAGCCCATTAAGACTTCCAAAATGCTAAGGTTCCAAAATTCAAAGGTTGTGTCCAAAGGTCAAACATTGGGGGAATTGGATGCTTTGTGTGTGTCCCAAAAGTCTTTATCAATCCCTACATAGGAGGGAGCAAGCCTTGCAAGTAGGGGATGAGAGAGAAACACACACACACACACAAGCTCCCTTTTCACAAAGGGAATGAGGGACACATGTCAGCTCCCTAGCCCTGATGCCCGCAAGGTGTACCCAATTCCTGTTGGATGGCCTTGGAGGTGGACCAATGAGAATTAAGCTAGAGTAAATCTAGTTTAATTAATTTAAAAACACTTAATAAAAGAACCAATAAGAATTAAGCTCTCTAGAAGACTATTGGACAGCCTCCCAAGGGGACCAATGAGTATTCAGTAGCCCAATGGCTTGCCTGATTCCTATTAGCTAGGAGGCAAAGGGGTCCAATGAGAGTTTAGTTGCATTTATTAATTACCTAAAGCTCTCACAAAAGGGGAAAGGGGGACACATGTCAGAAGGCTATCACTTATATTGCTTAATTCCCATTGGCTAGGCCTGGGGAGGTCCAATAGGACTGTAGCAAGAGCAAATTTGAAGGGGGGTCGACCAAGAGAGAGAGGGGGCTGATTTTTGCAATGCATTGTCACACACACAGTCACACAATCTCATGTGTGAAGAAAAGAAGACTCTCTCTACTTCTCAAGCTTTAATGGAAAGCTTATCACCTACTCCAAGCTTGTTAGAAGGAAGGCCTACACCAACAACTCTTGGCTTTGTGATGCAAATCAAACCAAGATCCAAGCTTCCATGCATGATCATCTCCTCTACCATGCTAATTACTAAGCTAAGCTATGCTAATATGAGTGATTGTGTGAGGATATGTACATCTTTCTCGTAAGAATACCCCTTCTTCCTCTCAATCTACTCTCATACCCCGCTAGCTCTCACCATCTTCGAAGGTGTGTGAGGTCTTGGGTCTGAGACCGTGAGGGAATTGATGTTGTGTTTGATAAGTGTTTTGCTTAGTGCATGAAGTTTCCATCTTCATTGCACTAGCTAGTAGTGAAGGAACACAAAGAATTGTATTGTAAAATGTCTCTCTTGATGGGAGAAACCATAATACAAAGCCTATTGGAGGGGGGACCGGCTCCATGCAAATCCAGTCCTCAACTGTTGTCAATTGCTTAATTTCTCTCTCTTTTGAAGTATTGTTCATGCTATCTAACTAGGTGTTATGCTTTTTGTTGCTTTCTCCACCCAAGCACTCTTGTTAATCTCATTAGGATTCTATTCTAATGGAATGCTCACTATGTTCATGCTATTTTCCGCTACACACAAGTTACTAGGCCATTAAATGTTACACAGATTCTTGGTTGAACAAATGGTTGACTAATCCCATTGGTTCACCCGTTTTCAAAATAGACAGAGTTAGGTGATCTGGTACTTTGTTCCCACTGAGAGACTCACTCTTCGAAGCATTGGCAAAAGTTGATCGGTTTCGAATATTGATCATATCCCTAGGTTTACATCGATAGCTTGGTATATCCACAACGTGATGATTTACCAAAATATGTCTATGACAAACCAGTTGTTGGGTAGCGAGAATTGTGGAAGCCATGCCTAATTGAAAAATAATATTTTCCAGACGCATCTCAAGCACTTACAACGGAACTTGACTTATCAAACCCCTAGTTCTTCTAGCAATGCGAATGTATCTTAGTAATTGGCGTTCTCTCAATCCATAGTTGAGATGTAATCTCTTTTTGGCTTCCAAAAGCACGCAGAATTGAGAAATCTTTCTTGACGTTCATTGATCAACAGCAAGTCAAAATTCCCCCAAGTTAGACGTATTACTCTTACCCGTACCCGTAAGTCCTAGCAAATTTTTCACACGACGTATCAATTTTAGACGAGGTCCTGGATATCGAGACATAAAAACTCCTTTTCTATAAAATAAAATGAATGTTTTCCAAGTGGGAAAAAAAAAACTATGGGGTCGGCACGGAAATATTCTCCATATCCACCGCCAAATTTGGTAGAAGTTAATCGAAACTAGTATCTGTAGAAATCATATATCTATATCTATATATATATATATATATATATATATATAGAGAGAGAGAGAGAGAGAGAGAGAGAGGAAGACAATGCAAATTAAGGTGCTTGCAGAGAGAGAAATACTTCTTCTTCTTCATCATTGTGGACACAGCAAGTCACCTGTTCTTCTTCCATCACCAAGTGGTGATTTCGTCCCTTAACCTCTTGCTAAACTCTCATCACCATATCCTCCTACCCTTCCATCAATCTTCACCTATAACAAACGGTAGTCTCTTTAATCTCAAGCTCTCCCATGAGAGTTGAAAGTGAATTGTTAATAAATGTTACTTACTTTGTTAATGCAGTTTCTTCTATACATGTACTATTGATCCTATAAATTAATCTTAGGAATGGTTTAATTATTCTTTGATAAATTATTGAATAATGATTAACATAGATAGATTTAATAGGATAATTGATCATGTCTAAAGAGGGGATATTAGTTTAAATTAATTAGAAAGAGACATACATACATGATTTTGGGTAAGCAGAAGGGAGAATCATACATGATGATTTTGGTTAATTAGAAAGAAGCATTCATGGATGCTTTTAAGTTAATTAGAAAGAGGCATTTATATAAAAATTGGATTAATTAGAAAAAGATATTTATGCATAAATTTGATTAAGTAGAAAGAGTAATTTAAAGATGATTTTAATTAATTAGAAAAAATCATTCATGAATGATTTTTATTCTTTAGAAAGAGGAATCTATGTATGATTCTTGGTTAGTTTAGAAAGAGGCATTACTATAACCGATGATAAGAAAGGTCGTCAACAAACCTTGGCCATGCGATGAAGTAAGGAAAGATTAGATTGTGGATATAAAATGGAAACAGAGAGGTTCATTAAATAAAGTGCGCAAGAGAATCAACTATCATAGGAGTTGGAATACCTCATGGGGAGTTTCCCTCTAGGTCAATCTGCACGAGTTCATTTGTTGACTGATTGATTATGGGAGAATCGTATAGTTGAGAGAGTGGGGAGTAACCGTTGGGCCAATCCTTATGGGACTGCAAAATTTATGATCCTTGTTAGAAATTGTAACGTAAACTCACTCATCCTTAGGGGATCGCAAAAAGGCATCATTGACTATGAACCAAGAGTCATCTCCAACTCATAGATAGGGTTAATCCACGCTTAGAGAAGTATATGTGTTTCCTTGTGGAACAAGAATATGGTACTATATAAACATAACAAATAAAAGGAATTAAAATATTACTAAAGGTGGGGAACTACCTGAGAGATGTACTATTAAAATATTATTAAAGGTGGGAAACTACCTGAGAGACGTACTATCAAGCATAGAAAGCGGTTGTGTGATGCTCTCAAAATGTAGTACTCATTCCTCTCCATAGTGCATTTCCCAAAATGTTTAGTTAGGTGGTGTGGATGTACCAAGGGTCGTACGATGGTACAAAAATACCTTTTCTTTCTCACACTTCTAGATAAATTGGGTAAATATGGGGTGAACTAGTTAGAATTTGATTATTATGACGTATGTGGTAAGGTTGAGATTAGCATTCAAAATTGATTGATTTTGATCAATCCTCTTAGCTCAGACTCACAACCACTGGGAGTGGATTTCTTGGGGGATTCTCTATCTAAGTAGGACAAGGGAGGAACCAAAACAGTCTAGTAGGGATAGGACAGGTGAACCCTCTCACTATTTCTTTTAAGTGGGATATCTAATTTAACATGATTGTAGACTACTTGAGTACTTTCTAGGTCTGTTTGATTGGATCAAAATACCCACCAAAAGTCAATTATAGCCAAAACAAGTTTCTAGGTCAGAAGGGACTGTTGCAAATTCCAGGCCCTGATCAAGGAAATTGCAGCCCAAAGGATGCACCACATGCAAAGTGCATATACGAAACTTCAATACTACTAACTTGTATTTCCAATGACATACCTAGAGCATTGCTAGCAAAGGTGGTGCCGGAAAGTAGACTTGGGTATTGAAGTTAGGTGTGGGTTGATGAGCACTTGGCAATCAAGAAACCCAAGTGAGCATTACAATTCACTGTCTAATTGCCAATCTGTGAACCTTAGATCAGATCAAGTACTATGACACCAAGGGTCGGTCAAAGATTCTCAAAGCAGAGCATCAACTAAAGAGAGCATATATCAGGGAGATAGGTTGGAAACAATCCTTGAAGAAAGCCTCAAATTGTACTATGATACTAGTTCTAAATATGGATTCTCAATCAAACAACTACGGACCCAATAATATTCTTAGATATTTGAGTGTTCTTGAGCTTACAAGCACAACAAACATGTGGCTCCAACCTATATAGTTCCTTTGAGCACCTACATGTTTAGAAATTAATGACCTTCAAATTGAGTTTCAAAATGACTTGTTGAATTGATACTAGGGTGATTACTTAATGGACCCCAAGGGAACTAGATTCCTGAAAGTAGAGGAGTATGCAAATTTCAATGGCTAGGGAAAATTGGTTGCTATGAATAACAATTGGGAATACACATGATGTAGTTGAGGTAAAGGAATCTCCTCCATCCATTGAACTAATGGAGTATGTTCTGACAAACTCAAGAATGGAAAAAAACCAAAACATAGATGATGAGAGTTTGGGAAAATACTAACGGAACAATAGGAGTTTGTGATAGAATTTCTAATGCCTTGGAATGGTAAGCCAAAGACTTTAAAGATACTAAGATCGTCTATGTTTTCAAATTGGATGCAAGGACTTTATCCCCAAAGTGCCCATTCAAGGTCAAGTACAACAACATGTTCAATGTGATGAGGGACCAAAAGATTGAAGGAACAAAACATCAAGGCTTGTCAATCAGGCAATGGTTGTTTAACAAATAGAAAGTAAATCCCTCTACTTCACATGTCTCTTTTGCGACTACCTAGGGAGAAAAGGGATCTACAAAGCACCACAAAATAGTGAATAATACAGTTGATTTACTCTCTCAAGATTGGATAGAAAAGGGTGTACCTACCTCTAAATTGAGCAGGAATAGTGACAATTTGGCAATTTGGAGGTGTATCCACCCCTAAATTGAGCAAGACAATTTGGCTAAGGAGTCAAGAGTGGCACACCCTACTTATGCCTTGTTCCATGAGTTGTACCTATTGACATCTAGACAGGCAAGAAATGACTCAAGGAAGGTTAGACCTACAGATTTCCAAAAATAGGTCAAGAAATATAGTGGAAGCGGAGAGCTATATATTCAGTTAGCAAGATTTAAGCAAGTAATGCAAGCCAAAAAAGTGAGTGATTTCTACACTCAATATGAGGGTTTTGGGATGATTCATGAATATTATAAAGCAATGACATGGTTTCAAAATCAAAAGGGATCCAAAGCCTACTTGCTCACGCCACCTTGAATGAGTCATGAACAGCAAGCAAAGGCGCTCCCAAACCCTATGGAGCGGCACGACGCAAACCATGGTTGCTTTGTTGAGTATCATAGGCTAAGTAAAAGGTGACCTACATTGATAGAATTTAAGGAAGCATGGTTGGAGGTGTTACTGAGGCAGTTGTGCATACAAGTTCAAAGACCGGTTCTCATCTACTATGACAACCTTAGCAGCATAAAATTGGTGCATCCTCTCAGTGTTCCACATGAGGACACAGCACATTGGGGTACGCTACCAATTCATCAGAGAATATCTTTATTGAGGTAGATGAGACAGTTGTAAGCATCTTCATGAAGGGTAGGAGCAGAGAAGTTGAGGTGATTTTGATCTATGCTTGGAGTATGAGACATGGTGTTGCACTTGAGAAGGAGTGTTTAAATATCAATCTCAACACATGGCACGCTTAGATGACGCCTTGCCTACATTTATCACTGGCATGAGGCAATTGAAATGGTGATCATTGCCACTAGTAATACAGATGGACTTCACTGATATGATTTGCCTCCCAAGAGTAATGGCCACTTATCTTGCCACCTCACTCACTATTGGTTTCACATTGGTCGTTCTACATTGATTTATTACGTTGTATTTTCCACTTATGATTTGTAGGCCTTATCACTATTGTTGAGTAGTAAAGAAGAAGAAATAGCATTGTGCCTCCATCTCCATTGTCTAATCTCTTGCTTTTGTTTGTCTATGCTTGCAAGAGCATGAGCTCTCTCATTCTCTATCTTTCTATGTTGGATTGGATAACCAGTTATGGAAAGTATACGAAAGCCCCTAGGGATATGGATTTTCATCCATTTCATCAGAGTATTTGGAGCAATTTCAAGCTTTTGGCTTCTCTCTCTCTCTCTCTCTCTCTCTCTCTCTCTCTCTCTCTCTCTCTCACATGTAACTTTGGTCCCATAGGTCATATTTGACCTCCGAGGATGATAATGAAATCTATCCATCTATCTATCTCTCTCTCTTGAAGAAGAAATTTCCAAGCTTAATGATATTCTCCAACCAGTAAATATCAATCCAGAGACCGTCTTGTGGATCAATGACACACATAGAAAGGTACCACCCAAGCATTGTATCCTCACTTTCAATGACAAGGAAGAGCGGTGGAAGTTACTACGGCAGTATCATCTTCTCAAGGGAAAAAAGAAATTGGATTGCCAAAGAATTAACTCCTAATCAACTCAAGGCCAAAGCCAATGAGCTCAAGAAAATGCACGAAGCCCGCAAACAAGCAAAATGGGCAGTCTACCAAGGTGGTAAGGCTGTCATCCAAGAGTTTCAAACTCCCAAACCAGCTTCCCCCTCACCCAACCCTCCTTCGTTTTTATCCCTTTTGCCTTTTTCTCTCTCGATGGACCCTCAGTCCTTAACTGATATGTACTTACACTTCATCCAAAGCGATCGTTGTAATGTTTTTTGTTTTCGGTCCCATGTGTCATATCTGACCTTCGTGGATGATAATTCTCTCTCTCTCTCTCTCTCTCTCTCTCTCTCTCTCTCTCTCTCTCTCTCTCTCTCTCTCTCTCTCTCTCTCTGTGTGTGTGTGTGTGTGTGTGTGTGTGTGTGTGTGTGTGTGTGTGTGTGTGTGTGTGTGTGTGTGTGTGTTAGCAAGTTTCCACGATAGACGTATGTAACATACCTATCTGTCACTAACATAATGTCAATAGTCAAGGAAGCAACTTGGATGGGTCACACGGACTCTTTGAGGTTGTGAGTCCTCAAGAAGTGAACCTATTAAGCAAATGCAACAAGTCAACAAGAAGTGAACCTAACAAGCAAAGGCAAACAAGTCAACAAGAAAATCACCACTCAATGATCAAAAAATCTACCTATGTTCTTCCTCACCTCTCTAAGTCATCACGCCATTTCCACACTTGAACATACTCAAAATGCAACAAAACTTTAGGAGGAGGTCAAAGACACCTAGAGGCACTATCCTACCAAGTTTGGTCTCGATCCAACAAGGTACCAAAATCGCAATCCATCGTGATCAAGGTCCTCAAAACTGCAACAGAGCTATCCAAAAAGGTCTTCTTATGGTCGAAACACGTCAAAAAATAGTGATTTAAGCACTCAAATTTGAAGATTAGACTCACTAGCACGTATTTGTGAACCACAACAAAACTGACAATGCTTACACTTGATTGAAAATCAAAGAAAGAGGAACACAATGCAAGTTTTGGAATTGAAAATAGATTATCCAATCATTAAAAAATTTGATTACAAGTTGGAGCTTAGTGGTCGCTTGAGCATACATACAGTAGAGCTCTTCATCTTCAAAAGATAAGACTCCTTTCACATAAAGGTTATTGACTTTTATACCCAGGGATTTCTAAATGGCCAATGGCTGACTCACATGGGCTTTTACACATATCATGATAGAATTACAACTCAAGGAATTGACATGCTACTCTGGAATTAAGATTTATACACAGTGTAGCCACAGTAGCTTGAAAAAACAATAGAGTACAAACTCATCAAAAATGTGATGTTTGGCTAGGTGTCTGTCCAGGTGGGCACCCTGTTAGACAATCCGCCAACATTCCCCCCTTCCTAGATTGTGTCATCCCTTGATACAACCATTTGCAATCTTGTTGTACCTAAGGCTTTCTAAATGTCCAATGGCCTGCTCACATGGGCTTTTACACATCATGACAGAATTGCAACTCAAGAAATTGACGTGCTACTCTAAAATCAAGATTTACACAAAGTGTAGCTACACTAGCTTGAAAAAACAATAGAGTACAAACTCATTAAAAATGTGATATCTAGCTAGGTGTCTGTCCAGGTGGACACCCTTTCAGCCAATCCGCCAACATTCCCCCCTTCCTAGATCGTGTCATACCTTGACACGACAATTTGCAATCTTCTTGTTAGGGTTGTCTTCAACTTTGTCCTCAAGGCTAGACTTTATCTTTGTATGCTTTGTGGTTGATGACGCTCCCCCCTTCCTTGAGTGATTCATCTATCTTGTGTTTTGGTTGATAAGGAGATGGGCTTGACAATATTGCATTTGGTTGCGCGTTCTCCTCTTGTTTCCGCTATTGGCCATGAAGGTAGCTTTTGGTGTGGCGTGCCTTTGTTGGAACTGAGCTTTTTTGGATGGTTGACTTTATAATGGACCTTGCTCTTGTTTCCACTACAATGTTAGTTCTCTGCAATATGTCACCAACTTTGAAGCATTGTGTGAGCTCCTTATGATGGTTGTTGAAAGCTCTATCACCAAATTTGTCACTGCTTGATCGTTGTCTTTTACGCCATTCGTCGGCTTGCCATTGGTTTATGAAGTGTTGTTTTTTCCCTCAAAGGTAATACTTGCACTTAATAACTAGAGGAGACCTGCAATTTTTGCTATGATTCATTGATGATTACTATGAATAGCCATTTATTGATTGATGATGTAGAAGGAATATGTACAAGAAGATAGTATTGAGTGTTTCTAGATTAGGGTCTGAAACTTGGATGACCAAAGGGAAAAAACCCCGTGGGAAAAAATTGTCTTTAGTATACGCTCTTATTGGAGTTGAGTTGTCATGAAAACTAATATCTAATACTCCCAAATGATTTTCTCATATTAAACTGATCAATTAATATGGGGAAGTACCAGGGGAGTAAAAGCTAGAATATTGGTAAGGCTACCAGACCGGTCTCTGTCAGGGATCCAAAGGAGGGAAAATAGGGATCCAAAGGGGGACAGTGTGCAAAAGAGCAATGTGCTTCAATGGGGCTTAAAAGACCTAAGGTTCAACCCCAATAAGACTTCCATAGGCTGAAGTTCCTAATTTTAATTGTATTGTCCAAAGGCCAAAGTAGGGGAAATATTGGATGGTCATGGGAAGACTAAAAAGTCTTCCCACATCCCTAGGAAGGAGGGGACGAGCCCTTATTGTAGGGGATGAGAGAGAAACACACACACACACACTCCAAAGCTTCCCCTTTGCACATCGGGAATATTGGACACATGTCAGGCTCCTAGCCCAGTTGCTCCCAATCTCCCCTCAAATCCTATTGGATGGCCATAGAGGTGGACCAATGAGAATTAGGCTAGAGTAAATTTAGTCTAATCAATTTTATATTGCTTGATAAAAGAACCAATATATATCAAGCTTCCTAGAAGACTATTGGACACTCTACCAAGGGGTCTAATGAGGGCTTGCCTGATTCCTATTGGCCAAAAGACAAAAAGGTCATATGAGAGTTTAGATGAATTATTTAATTACCTAAAGCTCTCACAAAAGGGGAAAGGGGGACACATGTCATAAGGCTATCAATTATGCTTCTAATTTGTGATTGGCTCAGCTTTGCAGAGCCAATGAGAGGCCCAGCTTTGCAGGAGCCAATGAGAGGCCAGCATGAGCAAAAAGCAAGAGGGGTCGACCAAAAGAGAAAAATCTTGGCATTTTTAGTCTTACACACTTTGCTACACACACACACACACACACACACACACACACACACACACACACACACACACACACACACACACAAGTTATGTGTTGATTAAAAACTCCATTTCCTTCTCCAAGCATTGAGAAGTGGAGGCCTACACCAACAACTCTTGGCTATGGAATGTAAATCCAACCAAGAGCCAAGCTTCAATGGCATTCTCATCTCCTCTACCGTGCTAATTACTAAGCTAAGTTATGCTATTAGAGTGATTATGTGAGGAGAATACTTCTTTCTCGCCGTAAGATATACCTTCTTCCTAAAGCTTCCATCTTCATTGCACCAATTATCAAGGAACACAAGAATTGTATTGTGCAAAAGTCTCCTTTGACGGGAGAATCTATGATACAAAGCCTTTATGGAGGGGTGACCGGCTCCATGTAAATCCGGTCCTCAGCTGTTGTCAATTGTTCTATTTCTCTCTCTTTTCAAGTATTGTCAATGCCAAATTAGCTAGGTGTAAATTTCTAGGTTGCTTTCTCAAATTAAGTACTCTCTCTCTATGCTCATTAGGAACTTGTTCTTAAGGAAATGCTCACTATGTTATCAATTTCCGCTACACACAAGTTACTAGTGCATTAAATGTTACACTGGTATCAGAGCTATTGATTTCTCTTTTCTTTCTCAAGAAGAGAGGTCCTCAAGCTTGCTACAAATGATTGGTGTTATTAATTGCAAAAGAGTAATTATAATAGGGATTTTTCATCCTTGAAGCACTCATGCTTTATGCAGTTAACAGTGACACTGTCGAGAGCTATGGTCTTGATAATGGAGTTCTACGGGGCTTGCCTAACCATTATTGAGCTTTTAGAAGCTTGACAGGAACTAGTGATGTCTTGGCTCTATTGAACCCTCTCTTCTATTCCTTGCAATTAATAATATCCGAGCCACGGGTATAGATGCTTGAGTGCTTACCTTTGAAGGTAAAGAGGAGTAGCAACTAGGGCTTGAAGTGCCAAAGTACAAATAAAATTTACACCTAAAATTTGCTAGTATGGCTGACAAGGGAAAAGAGATTGAAATGAATGTTGATAGCTTTGATTTTGGTAATGAAAGAGCAAGTAATGATTCTCTGTGAAGTGCTACGGAAATTGCACACCCATGGTATTCTCCAAACTCCCCACCAAGAAGAGAGAGTACCTAGGAAGCCTCCTTGTGAGACTTCCAAAAGAGGACTCTCTCCACTAAGGGAAGAAGAGGAGGATCCGTACAAAGGGCTCAACAATTTACTACTTGATGACGCATCTCCCTCTCAAAGGAGAACCCCAAGTTTCAACGGTAGAGCCCCCACCGAAAGAACAAGAAAGAAGTGAGTCTCTTGTCACCTCGGCGGAGATGGCTTCACGAAGACGACGTACAAAACGCTCTCCAACACCCCCTAAACGGAGAAGACCATCGCATACTTCTCTACACCATAATATGAAAGAGGGAAGAGAGAAAACAAGAGAAGTAAAAGGTGAGAAATTTTCCTCATCCTCTTCCTCTTCTAAAGAAAGTGATGGTGCAGACAAGAAGGAACAAGGGAAGAAAAAGTCAAGAAAGAGGTCATCCTCTTCTCCATCCTCCTCATACTCTTCCTCTTCTGAAGAAAGTGATGGTTCAGCTCTTGAACCACCTAAAAGAAGAGGCCATAGGAAATCCTATGCCACCTGGAAGAGGGCTCCCAAGCTCAAAAAGTTCAAAGAGGGAGGAAAGAACATCTCTTTCCTTACCTACAATGGCACTTTTGGTGTACGGACAAAGTCTTGGCCTTTATCCAACAATTTGATGCGGCGTTTGGAGATGAGGGCTTCACGGAGTCCTCTAAGCTACGGCATGTAGCCATGCATTTTCAAAAGTCTACCAGGCAATGGTGGTCTAGCCTACAAGCAAACAGTGAAGCTTCACGAACATAGAAAGCTTTAAGAGCTTCCATCATGAAGCAGTTTTTGGCTACCGATACCAAAGACAAAGTACTCACCGAATGGCGAAGTTTGAAGCTCTCTCCCTACGATTCTATTCACAAATATGTAGACAAGTTTTGGGATTTACACCTCAAAGCCATTGTCTTAAAAAAGATGATTTTGGAGAGCAAAAGCTGCAATTTTGTTCGGGTTTAACTGAGGATATGGCGGTGTATGTTAACTCCCAAAATACACACACCATATTTGCGGTCATACACCATACCATGGTGGCTTCGAGAATCAATTTCCAACAAGGGAATAAGAGAAATCTTAAGCCCACCGAAAACAAAGACCGTAACGAGCCTAAGCGGAAGGACAACGTCCAAAAGTCTCCCAAAGGCAACGCCAACAACAACAAAGCAAAGGAGAAGGGAGTTTATAAAGGCAAAAATAAACTCTCTCTCTCTCTCCTGAAGTGCTAGAGTGTTATCAAAAAGATAACCATTGTTTCAAGTGTGGGGAGCAAGGGCATGCCTATAGTGATTGTCCCCACAAGAATACACTTAATGAGCCTCTTTGATCTACCTTGGTTAAAATTAAAGAAGAGGATGCTCATCACAAATGTTCTCCTCTATGTCATGCGTGGGGAAAGATAAGAAAACATGATGCTTTCATTCTCTGTGACCTTGGTTCTAGTCACAATTTCATATCCACCAAGCTAGGCATCCAAGCTTATGCGATGGGAGATGTCCTACCTGTCGATGGTGCTTTCAAGGGGCAAGAAACCTCAGTCACTCCCTTAATTGGGAAATTGAGGCTCCATGTCCAAAGCTATGTGGAAAAGGAGGATTTATTCATCTCTCCTCTCAAGCATAAGGGTGTAATCCTAGGGGCACCATGGTTTGATCACATGGTTGCCAATGTTAAATTTCCTAAAAGGCAAATCTACTTTAGGTTCAGGGAAAAAGATATGTACATAGATGCTAAGGAGTTGGGTAGTACCATACCCATTGTACATAAGCAAGCTTTCAATAAGTCAATAACGAGCTCTATTTTTGTGTACATGATTTTTGTTAAATATTTGCAAAATGAACCTAATGCTTTAGCAAAAGAAAATATAAACAATCAAAAGGAATTAGAGTTATCTAACTTCCTCAATGGGTTCCAAGATGTTTTTATTGATGATATCCCTTGTGAACTACCTCCAAACGAGGGAATGACGACCATGCAATTGAACTTCTTCTGGGAAGCTCTCCGCCTAATAAAACTCCTTATCGAGTTTCTCAATCTCAACAAGAGGAGATTATACGGCAAGTGTATGAGTTCGTTGAGAAAGGCATGGTTAGGCCTAGCTCATCTCCATTTTGTTCGCTAGTGTCATTAGTGCAAAAGAAAGATGGCACATATCATATGTGTGTTGACTATACAGTACTAAATAGAATCACTATCAAGAATAGGTTTCTCATTCCACTGATAGAAGACCTATTTGATAAGCTACAGGGGCGACCTACTTGAGTAGGATTGACCTAAAAAGTGGCTACCATAAAATAAGGATACTTGATTCAAGACATTGTAAAGACCGCATTTTGGACTATGTTTGGTCTTTACAAGTACATTGTCATGTCTTTTGGCTTGACCAATGCACCAACCACATTTAATCGTTTGATGGAGAAGCTATTCAGGCCTCACTGAACCTTTACTAGAGTCTTCTTTGATGATATAATCATCTACTCCAATTCATTAGATGAACACAAGCAACACCTCCAGGTAATATTTCAAGTTTTACGAGAGAATAAGCTTTATATAAATCGAAAGAAAAGTGATTTTTTCATACAAGAGATTCAGTATTTAGGTCACATTATCTCTCAAGATGGCATCCAAATGGATCCATAAAAGTTAGAGAAGAAGCTTTATAGGTATGTGTGCATACTATAGACGCTGCATAGAAAAGTTCTCACAAATCACAGGACCATTACATAACCTAACAAAGAAAAACGTTAAGTATATATGGTCCACTGAGGAGAACAATGCTTTCAAAAAGCTTAAAGAGAAGCTTATCTCTCAACCAGTGCTTACACTGTCGGATCTCTCAAAGCCATTTGAGGTCCAATGCGACGCTTGTGGTGATTGCCTTCAACCTGTTTTGCTCCAAGAAGGGCATGCCATAGCCTATGAAAGTAGGAGGCTTGACCCTGTTGAGCAAGCTATAGGCATATATGAGAAGGAACTCTTAGCAGTTCTACATGCTCTAGACTCGTGGAAGCACTATTTATTGGGGACTCCTTTCATTCTGTGAACGGATCACCAAAGCCTTAAGTACTTCATGACGCATACCAAGCTCTCCAACAAACAAATGAGGTGGGAAAATTTCCTTTTGCAATTTCATTTTCTTATTGCTCACATTGTTTGCAAGCATAATCAAGTAGCCAACGCACTCTCAAGACAACCGAGAGTGCATCCGGTATCCATAGCAACTCACAATGATCTATCTTCTATGATACATGAGTACGCTATCGATCCCGATTTTAGAGATGTGATTTTATTCCTTGCACTAGGGAAGAAGGAAGAACCATTTACCGTACAAGATGGTTATCTTCTCTATGGCAATAGACTATGCGTTACTAACTCACTATGTGAGAAAGTAATGTATGAATCTCATGCTCTTCCATATGTGGGGCATAGAGGGATTCAGTCTACCCTAAAAAGGATAGAAACATATTTCTATTGGCCTGCCATGAAAGCAAACATACAAGAGTATGTTTCAAAATGCGTGGTATGCCAAAAGACAAAGTTTGATAGAGGGAAGCAACTTGGATTGCTTCAAACTTTGTCAATCCCTTATTCACCATGGGAGAGCATATCCATGGAGTTTATCTTTGGGTTGCCCAAGTCTATCCATGGGAATACAGGAATATGGACAATAGTAGACAGGTTTAGCAAACAAGCACATTTTATGACTGTCAAAAAGACTATCAAGGCTCATCAAATAGCAACCCTCTTTATATCACAAATCTTCAAGTACCACGGCTTGCCAATGTCCATAGTGTCGGATAGAGATCCTAGAATGACCACTAATTTCTAGAAGGGTCTCTTTAAGAATTTAGGTACAAGGCTAAACTTCTCTTTGGCTTATCATCCCCAAATGGATGGTCAAAGTGAAATAGCTAACCTAACCATTCTTGATCTACTAAAATCTTATGTCACAGAAGTAAATCAAAAGTCCCAATGGGAGAAGTACTTACCCTTAGTGGATTATGCCTACAATAATATTGTACATACTTCCACGGGAAAAGCACCTTTTGAGGTCATAGAGGGAAGATCAAAAAGTCCTCTGCTACTCAAGGTACATGGGAAGATCTTTGTTGCAAATGAATATAGCCGAGACTTGCAAGAAACTTTCCAAAAGATTAAGGATGCTATATCCATCTCCCAGCAAAGGCAAAAGGCTCATGTTGATAAGCATAGAAGAGCCCTAGACTTTAAACAAAATGATTGGGTGTTGCTTAAGTTTCCCAACGCTCGATTAAGGCACACAACGGGCAAGAATCCTACAGACACCAAATGTACTATGCTAACATAGCAAAAATGTACTATTATCCCTTTCAGATTCTTAGGCCAATCAATGAGATGGCCTATCAACTCAAGTTGCCCATCCATTGGCTCATACACAATGATTTCCATGTGAGCCTACTAAAGCCTTACAAAGGAAAGCCACCTCAAGAAGAAATTATTGAAGGCCCACCGGAGATCGAGGACCAAGGAGAGAGGTGTTGCAACCCGAGTCCATCTTCCGACACGAAGACAAGGTATTACAAGGTGGTAAGACTATCCGATGATAGCATATCAAGTTTAAAAATTATCCTTTTGAAGATGCTATATGGATGCAAGGCATAAAATTAAAGGATAAACTAAACCTTGTCAATGCTTACAATGATTCCCTAGAGTAAGCAAATGTAAATATGTATAAATGAACAAAGTTTTTGTCTTATAAGACTCTCTTCTTCTTTATTGTGCGCACATGTTAATAACTATGCATGCTTAGGGTCATGGTTTTGGGGACGACGTCTCCCGAACACTGTAAGGCTGCCAGACCGGTCTCTGTCAGGGATCCAAACGAGGGAAAATAGGGATCCAAACGGGGACAGTGTGCAAAAGAGAAATGTGCTTCAATGGGGCTTAAAATACCTAAGGTTCAGCCCCATTAAGACTTCCATAGGCTAAAGTTCCTAATTTTAATTGTATTGTCCAAAGGCCAAAGTAGGGGAAATATTGGATGGTCATGGGAAGACTAAAAAGTCTTCCCACATCCCTAGGAAGGAGGGGGCGAGCCCTTATTGTAGGGGATGAGATAGAAACACACACACACATGAAGGGGATCCGGGAGCACCACAGACGGAGAGTGAGAGAGAGAAGGAGACACACACACGATGTGGGTGGGGAGAGTGAGAGAGAGAAGGAGACACACACACGATGTGGTGGGGAGATTGTGAAGTGGAAGCTCCCCCTATACAGTATACTCACTATAAGTATAGGGTAACAGTGGGCGGGCACCCATGACCTGGGCGACCGGTCAAGGCACATAGGCCTTAACCCCAACAACACACACTCCAAAGCTTCTTCTTTACACAAAGGGAATACTGGACACACTTCAGGCTCCTAGCCCAGTTGCTCCCAATCTCCCCTCAAATCCTATTGGATGGCCATAGAGGTGGACCAATGAGAATTAGGCTAGAGTAAATTTAGTCTAATCAATTTTAAAATGCTTGATAAAAGAACCAATAGAAATCAAGCTCCCTAGAAGACTATTGGACAGTCTACCAAGGGGTCTAATGAGCATCCAGCAGCCCAATGGCTTGCCTGATTCCTATTGGCCAGAAGACAAGAAGGCCCAATGAGAGTTTAGATGAATTATTTAATTACCTAAAGCTCTCACAAAAAGGAGAAAGGGGGACACATGTCACAAAGCTATCAATTATGCTTCTAATTTGTGAGTGGCTAAGCTTTGCAGGAGCCAATGAGAGGCCAACATGAGCAAAAAGCAAGAGGGGTCGACCAATAGAGAAAAAGCTTGGCATTTTTAGTCTACACACTTTGCTACACACACACACACACAAGTTATGTGTTGAACAAGAACTCCATTTCCTTCTCCAAGCATTGAGAAGTGGAGGCATACACCAACAACTCTTGGCTATGGAATGCAAATCCAACCAAGAGCCAAGCTTTAATGGCATGCTCATCTCCTCTACCATGCTGATTACTAAGCTAAGCTATGCTATTAGAGTGATTATGGGAGGAGCTTTCTCGTAAGATGCACCTTCTTCCTCTCAATCTTTCCTCATTCCCTGCGAGCTGTCACCATTTTTGAACGTGTGTGAGGGCTTGGGACTGAGGCTAGGGACACTAGGTGTGTTTTTCAAGCATAATTTGGTGCATGAAGCTTCCATCTTTATTGCACCAATGAGTTTTATCAAGAAACACAAGAATTGCATTGTACAAAATTCTGCTTTGATGGTAAAAGCTAGAATACAAAGCCTTTATGGAGGGGGGACCGCCGGCTCCATGTAAATTCGGTCCTCAACCGTTGTCAATTGTTCTATTTGTCTCTCTTTTCAAGTATTATCAATGCCAAATTATCTAGGTGTAAATTGCTAGGTTGATTTCTCAAATTAAGTACTCTCTCTATGCTCATTAGGAACTTGTTCTTAATGAAATGCTCACCATGTTATCAATTTCCGCTACACACAAGCTACTAGTGCATTAAATGTTACATGAGCAGTTGGACTTGAAGTACCTGTCATGCAAGGTGAGTGCTTGAGAGAAACAAAAGAAGAGTGCCTAATGCAAGTGTCAATTATGGGACACTCTATATGCATACGAGAAATTTATCAAACAAAATCATGCAGTGTGAAAGGTGGCATTGATGGGTGCTTCAAGGAGTAAGTGTAGCACATGTAACATCAAAAGATGTCACAATAGCTTACACATTTCCAAGAAGGGTTTTCTATGTAGAAGCTTCTCCATTCATGTCGGAATTATGGTTGCAAGAAACCACACAGAGCATGGAGAAGACGAAGGAAGATCAAGGCACACAATAGAGAGTTTTTTACTTAGTGTGCAATGGAAAGATAAGTTAGCCCTAGAGTGATGGGTGTATATACAATGCACAGGGGGAAAAAACCTCCTAGTGAGGGAAAAAATGTCCTGGTGGTCCTAAGTGTATTCACACACATCACTACCAGGTGTATATGGTAACAATTCATACCTCACTGTGCTCAGTGTATGAGTATCTTTTTGGACTTCATCCTTCCCTTCACCAGACTTAAAATACATAGACTTTGACTTATACCAACATAAGCGACAACGTAAATATGCTCAACTCTTTTAGCTTGAGCAATACCTAGAATAGCTAAGACGCTTAGACCATAGAGAATATTACTAGAAGCTTTGGGACTAATGCCTCGATCATTTAGTGGATTAGCTACTCGACTTTGACTCTTATGCCATGTTTTTTTTAATGGCGACTTGGATGTACCTGTTCAAGGCTAATAATCCAATTCCATAAGTTCTTAGATATTTAGGCCTCTTTCATTGTGTTGGTCTATGGATGCCACCTTTTTTTCTAGTAGGTTGTCATACCTTGGCTCCTCTTGCTTTGTTTGTGGAATGTATGCTGCATTGTGAAACAGGTCCTACAATTGTAGTAGGGGTTGATGGAGCCTGCGCTTTGAGAAGCGGTTGTAGATGTGTATGGGTTCTCTATGAATGAGTTTTCGCTAGCAAATTTGGAACCCACCTTGTTTTTGGTCCTCGTGTGACCATCCTTTTCATTTGCTCCTTTTGCTTGATGGCTTGATAGACACTCTGCTTCAGTATCCAGATATGATCATTACCATTGTAAAGCCTTGCTTTTGAGGTATCCATCTAGAGGTCATAGCACTCTCAGTTATGACTGGTTGTTGGATATTCCTTCTGATTGCTTGCCTTTGTGTGGAGCCTTGTGTTTCTTGACTAATCTTTGTTGTTTTAGGTTTAGCTACTACTTTTTGTTGCAATTAGGGTTGCAGAGAAACACACATAGCTTGGAGAAGACGAAGGAAGCTCAAGGCACACAATGGAGAGTGTGTTACTTAGTGTGCAATGGAAAGATAGATAGCCCTAGAGTGATGGGCGTATATACAATGCACGGGGGAAAAAACCTCCTAAAGAGGAAAAAAATGCCCCGGCGGTCCTAGTGTGTTCACACACATCACTACCACATGTATATGGTAACAAATCCCCCCTGGAGTGATGCGGTGAACGAGAGCTGGCACATGAGTAAAGGGAAGTGCCATGCCCTGAGGACAGGATCAGTCCACAAAGGGGAGTAAGCCCAAAACTTTACGGAAAGCTTCAAGCTTCTCACGAGACAATGCCTTTGTGAAAAGATCTGCAAGGTTGTCCTGTGTTGGCACATAGGCCAAGCTGGTCTCTCCTGCTGAGAGCCTCTCCCTGACATAGTGGTAATGCACATCAATGTGCTTTGTGCGAGCATGAAAAACTGGGTTCCTCGCAACTGCCAATGCGCTCTGGCTATCAGTGTAGATAGTGTTGGCAGAGTCCTATCCAACACCCAAATCAGCCATAAGGCATCTGAGCCATACACACTCAACCATAGCTATGAAGATTGCCCTGTACTCAGCCTCACAACTCGAAGTGGCCACAGTAGGTTGCTTCTTGCTCAACCATGATATACATGAACTACCAAGCATGAAACAAAAACCACTTGTGGACACTCGTGTGTCAAAACAATCAGCCCAATCTGAGTCCGAAAAAGCATGTAAGTCTGGCGGCAATGATCCCCCTTGGGATAAAACAAGCCAAGATGTAAAGTGCCACTAAGGTAGTGGAAAATCCTCTTGACAGCCTGCCAATGCTTAGACCCTAGGCTATGCATAAATCTTCTAACCTGTGAGACTCCATACTGAATATACGGCCTCGTGTTGCATACATAAATGAGGCAGCCAACAGCAGTTTGGTAAAGAGTGACATCAGCAGGATTGCCAGCATCATGTAGACTCAACTTCAAACCTGTTTCCATGGGAGTGGCAATAGGTTTGCAATCCTCAATTCCAAACTTACATAGCAATGTCTCTATGTAACTTTTTTAACACAAGGCAATACCACCATCACACTACTTAAACTGTATACCGAAGTAATGATGCAACAGCCCCAAATCTTTCATCTTGAAAGTAGCATTCAAATCAGCCTTAAATTCAGCAATATGTCTCTCATTTGTTCCAGTGATCAGCAAATCATCCACATAAAGAACCACAATGAGAAGTACATCACCCTCACGCTTTACATACAATGTGCTTTCTGTTGGACTGTTACGAAAGCCTCGTTTAACCAAATGAGTGTCAGCTTTCTCATACCAAGCACGAGGAGATTGCTTCAACCCATACAAAGCCTTCTTACATCTGCACACTTTGTCCTCTTGTCCTTTTATGACAAAACCGTGAGGCTGCGTTACATAAACTTCCTCAAATATGTCACCATTCTAGAAAGCAGTAACAATGTCTGATTGATGTACATCCCAACCAAAATGAGCTACCAATGCACATAGAAAACGCACAGTAGTCATATGACAAGTGGGAGCAAAAGTCTCTTCATAATCTATGCCTTTTTGCTGTGCATAACCTTTTGCAACAAGTCGAGCCTTATGGCGATCGATCTCACCATCCGGCTTGCGTTTCAACTTGTAAACCCACTTCGTACCAATGGCCTTTTTTCCAGGAGGCAAATCACATAAAGTCCATGTGTCATTTTCTATAAGGGCATCATATTCTGATTGCATGGCAGCCATCCAATTTTCTGAATTTTGTGCTTCATCAAAAGACAGAGGCTCCTCAACATCATGTAAGCTAGACACAGCCAAAGCATAACAATCTGATGCATAAGATGCATGGCGAGAGCCTGAACGAGTACGACTAGACAAAGGTGCATCCAATTTACTGTCACGCAAAGTGTGCACCAGCCATTTTGGCATACCTCTAGCCTGCTCATTTTCAGCCCTTTCCTCATCAAGTACATCATGTACATCTACAACAGTAATAGGCTGATCTAAAACATTTTCAAAAACCCCCATAGGCTGTACATTTGCCTCATTGGAACTTACATTCGTATTTCCACCACTGAAAAGAGGCAACAAAGTGTCATAAATGTCTTGTGAGCTTACTTATTGTCTCTAGTACATGACAGCAAGGGCTGAACAGAATCTTCCACAAACACTACATCCCGAGAAACCAGAATACCTTTTGTTTGCGGATAATACAACCTGTAACCTTTGCTTTCAGCACTATAACAACAAAAATACATTTGACAGCCTTATCATCCAATTTTATGCGTTGCACTTGTGGCACCAAAGCATATGCCAAACAGCCAAAAACACGCATGTGCTCAATAGAAGGCTTTCTATCATGCCATGCTTCATATGGAGTAATAGACTGCAAAGCTTTCGTAGGACACCTGTTAAGTACATAAGTGGCACACATGATGGCCTCAACCCAAAAAGAATGCGGCAAAGCTTGACTTTTGACCATACATCGTGCCATTTCCGTCAGTTAACTGTTTTTCCTCTCAGCAACACCATTTTGTTGAGGTGTATAAGGCACTGTACATTGGTGTTTTATCCCACGACTAGCCAGAAATGCATTAAATTCATGAGACATATACTCCCCCCCTCGATCGGAACGGAGGGTGCCCATAGTACATTTCGAGCCATTTTCAGCCATAGCCAGAAATTGTTTGAAGCACATAAAAAATTCGGACTTCGCTTTAAGTGGAAATACCCATGCATGCCTGGAGTAATCATCAATGAAAGTCATGAAGTACAGGTAATTGCCCAAGGACGGAGTTTGCATTGGCCGACAAACATCACTATGTACAAGTTGCAACCTGCATGTGGCCCGAACTGAACCATCCTTTGGAAATTTAGAAAGATGCATCTTACCCAAAATACAGCCTTCACAAACATGTTTGACAAGTGCTTCAAGAGGCAGCAAAGAAGCAACCATATCATATTTCTGCAAACGCAGCAAACTGGAAAAATTCAGATGACCAAAACATGCATGCCAAAGTTTTGCATTTGAAATAGCCCTTGAATCTGCAACAGCATTTGAGAAATTTTGTCCACACTTGTCATACAAAGTGAGCTTATACAGCCCACGGCACAAAAGCCCACATGCAACAATTTCATCACCAAAACTAAGATCATGAACTGTACATCTCTTATCCACAAATTTAACTACAAGTCCAAGTCTAGCAAGTGCGGATACAAACAAGACATTCTTCTTGATCCTAGGTACATAAAGTGCATCAACAAGTGTGAAGGAACTGCCATTAGCAGCAGTGAGCACAATCTTTCCAACTCCCTGAACTGGATAAGAGGCGTTGTTGGCACAAGTGACGAAATTCCCATGAGGGATAGACTCGAGAGAGGTAAACAATTCACGATGTGAGATAATGTGCTTTGTAGTACCACTATCGAAATACCACACATGTGAATCTGTAGCAACTGACAAGCATGCATCATGGACAGCACGATTGTAAGTGCACTCTGCGCTAAAATCCCATTCTTCATCAACATCAGCAACACGGTCTCCTTTCACAGAAGACTCAACAATGGCTACATTTGTAGTGGAATCAGCATTTGCAGTGGAACCACCCTCTTTCTTCTTAGCCTCTTTGGCCTTCAACTTAGGACACGACTTGATCAAGTGATCATTGGCTTTACAATAATAGCAACGCATCTTCTTTTTGCCCTTATCACCAGAATTTCCAGACGAATTGCTACCAGCAGAAGCATTAGGAATAGACTTTTTTCCACTCGCAGCAGAACCATAAGAAGTGGCTGCATTGTTGTTACCACCCTTTATTTGAGAAGCAATAAAATCCTATTCAACTGCACGTTGTCTAGTCCTGTTTTTTTTGGAAAGTGAATCTTGCAACAGCAATGTGCATAATGCATCAAACTTGACAACTTCTGGATTTCCTTGGGTCATAAGTCTCCAAGTACTAGCAAAAGTCTGGTAAGAATCTGGTAAGGCATCAAGAACAGTCTTGAACACATCTGTGTTGTTGTTGTCAGCCATGGTAAATGTTGCACCTGATGTGAAAACTGCCCGAAAATAGGAGAAACGGAGCGGGAACAACCTGTGCTATATAGCACAAACCGTAGAAGACTATAAGGCACCTGTTATGCAGAAAACGGCACTGACAGAAATTCTGTACAAAATGACAAAATAGCATGTGCAGTACTGCCTGTAGTGGAAACGGAGGCCGAAATGAGCCCAAATCAAAATTCTGAGCAGACCAAGCTCTACGAGCTTACCCAAAATATTTATCGACCTACTGAACGCTTGCAAAGCTCACTGAAATTGAGAAAAGTGAGCAGCGTCAGCCATGGTAAATGTTGCACCTGATGTGAAAACTGCCCGAAAATAGGAGAAACGGAGCGGGAACAACCTGTGCTATATAGCACAAACCGTAGAAGACTATAAGGCACCTGTTATGCAGAAAACGGCACTGACAGAAATTCTGTACAAAATGACAAAATAGCATGTGCAGTACTGCCTGTAGTGGAAACGGAGGCCGAAATGAGCCCAAATCAAAATTCTGAGCAGACCAAGCTCTACGAGCTTACCCAAAATATTTATCGACCTACGAACGCTTGCCAAAGCTCACTGAAATTGGAGAAAGTGAGCAGCGTGTGTTGGAGCAGCTGGAGAAAGTGAGCAGGCGTGTGTTGGAGCAACTGGCGACTAAGCCCGGGAGGACATGACCTGCTTTGATACCAATTGTTGGAATTAAGGTTGCAGAGAAACACACACAACTTGGAGAAGACGAAGGAAGCTCAAGGCACACAATAGAGAGTGTGTTACTTAGTGTGCAATGGAAAGATAGATAGCCCTAGAGTGATGGACGTATATACAATGCACGGGGGAAAAAACCTCCTAAAGAGGGAAAAAATGCCCCGGCGGTCTTAGTGTGTTCACACACATCACTACCACATGTATATGGTAACACTTTTGGTAACCATATTTGAGTGTTACATTCATAATATCCTTGTGCTTTGAGTAGCTTGATCCGAACCATCCGTTGATATACCTATCTTTGTTGGGTAGCTTTGTTGAAGTCAGTCTGACACCCATACTTGCCGCATTGCTTCTTTCTTTGAATGTCGTTGCTCTTGCTTTTCTTTGCGGTTGTTCTTTCTCTTGATTGAGGTGGTTGTCTTCCATTGATTGGCTTGCTCTTTATAGAACTCTTTGGTTGAGGTGAGTAGGTCCAAGCTATTACTTCATGCTTTTTGGGTCAAACATTAGCATTTCCTTGGAGGTATCCATGAGCAGTGATTAACTCATTTGATGCTACCCACCCTATTACCTTTGGTTGTTGAGGTTATACTTGTGAGTAGTGTATCGAAACTGGATCTTTGACTTTGATGTTCTCTTTGGATACCAACACTGTGTTAATTCTCCTTTTGAAGTAGAGGTTGTGTATGAATTTTGATGGAGGTTTGTTGAAGGTAAAGTCATCTTGAGAGTTCGATCTACTTCAGTGTTTATCTTAGCTTTATCTTTTTTGCAGTGGCTGGTTGCTCCTTTTTTGCATGGGCTTGAGATGCTTCTAGGACTCTTACCGTTGTTGTTGAAGCTTTTGGTTGTTGTTTAAAGAAGATGTTCATCCACTTTCCGTCACGACTAGACTCTCTTTGATATAATGGGAGTCAATTATATAGAGAGTGTCCATGAACTCCCCAATACTCAACTTGAGTATCGGTTCTGTTATACCAAATCTAGGAATTGTCGTTTTAGAATGTGTGTACATTATCTCCTTAGCTCGGTGATTGGTGGCTTTCCCATCATTATCCACGTTCCATAAGACATTAGATTCTTTATCTCATTTGGATCTATCACAGCCAAACATCTCCTGTTTCTCCACATATGCTGAATTTGATCATTGTAGACGACAATTGGTCTTTTGCCTTATCCTTGCTCTTCTCTTGATCTTGAGTTCATTAAACTTCTGATGTGGAACTTGGTTCTTCATTTGCTTTCAGTTATACACTTTCTGGAGTCGGCTTCTTTCAAACAACTTTTGTCGATTCTTCAGGTATATCGATGATTACATAGTCTTGTAGTTTCTCTTTCTCCTTCATTAGTACTTTTCACATCACACTCCATGAGGTAGCTATCTATCTCACGTATTTTGTTTTCATAATCACAAGTGTTAGCTTCTTTCAATACCTTTATCGTAAAACAGAGAGTTATGTCATAGCCATTCTCGTCACAAAACTTTGTAGGCGTTATTTCACTTACGCACACATCAAGAGTTGCAAATATCTACTCCCATCAAAAGGGTCAAATAACTCCTCCGAAAATGGCTTCTTTACATAGTAAGCACCTTCTATTGAGAACTCTAAGATACAATCTTCCTTTCTCAAGCTTCTGCACTCCGATGCTTTGCATATCCAAACATGTGCTCCCTTCACCAACCAAGCAAGAAATTGTGTTCCGAATTTTGTAGTTACATCAAAGTCTTCCACTGGGGTTTGATTCATGTCTTTGTAACTATGGACCCTTGTGCTGACCCTTGTTGTGACACCCTTATGCCGCAAGTAGAGATGGGCATAGCCCTAATCTTGAACCATTTTGGTGGATGCATGAATGGCCATCCCAAATTAACCTCAAATTTATTGCCTTTTCTAAGTCAATTATAGCAAAAGTGTGCTCATACTCTATTTCGCAAGAGGATACAATAATTTTTTCCACTGTTTCTAAGGGTCTCTCTACATATCCATATTCTAGTTGCAACTTCATGTGCATTTTTTTGAGAGCTGGTCTGTCCCATTTCTCCCAAATTTCCTTTATAGCAATAGCTATTCCAGCCACGTTGTCTAGTACTGCTATTGTTTTTACTCCCTTGTACTCTAGCAGTAAGGTGGTGTTCCTTTCTTCTCCTTCGCAATAGTCACCCACCTTATTCACCGGTACCGGCTTTGCCTTTGGTTTCTTGGATTGAGTCATACCCATGTTCTCATTTGCGAGTTTGTCATGTGAAGGAATTTTCAACCCCATCTTTTCCAAGTTTTTGCCTAATTGGCCCTATCGATGAGGTCTAATTTTTAGCAACTCTAAGAGAGAAAGTGTGCATCGTATAGAATAGACATCAATTTGTGCAAGTTTTTGATATCCATCATTTTTTGAATGGCCTTCCAATGAGAAGGTACCTTCTAATCTCCGATTTTGTTTCGTCTTCTTCTATGAAGGATAGCAAAGTCTCTTCAAATGGGATATACCTCGCATCTCCGTATAGCGATGGTATATCTATAGGATAGAACTCGTGATCCATGTTGATCTCAGGGATAGGTGATGACTGTAAAGTAGCACTACCATCTTTTTGGTTCCTAGTCGTCTCCCATAAGGATTATTGCCATGGCTCGTCCACTTCAGGAATTGACTGAATCTCTTGAGATTTGGTCTCATCCGTTGTGTCAACCACCCAATGGATTTTCATTTCTTGATTTGATTGGTTCTCTTGTGTTGTTTTCTTTTAGTGTGCTTGCGTTCTCCTTTTCAGGTAAAGGTACTACTTTCTCAGGGATTTTCAATGTTTTTGGTTGCATTAGAGCTTGAGATGTCTCTATGAGCCATTTGCACATTTTCATATGTTTTGTTTCAAATTCTGGATGTAAATACGTCAGCAACCTTTATTATAATGTTTGGCTTGGTTTCAGTATAGCCTTGTAAGCTTGCAACATGGCATTTAATTGCTCATTAACTTTTTCTACCAAGATCAAACTTTGCAATGAAATTTTGGATGATTTCTCTTTTCTCGTTCGTTCTCTGTTTTTCTTTTCTTGTTTCATCTGCTCTTTGGTTTGTTGCAACTCACTTTCTAGGGCGGTTTTCTCTTTGATTCTTTTTTTTTCATTTTGTCTCTTTTTGCTTTCCATGATTTTCTTCCAGTCCTCACTCATTGATATGTTCTCGATTTCCATTTGAACAAGCAGTTTTCGTTCCTCCTCAACAGGTGCATTTTTGGCAAATTCTTGAGCTTGAGCTCGAGTAACCACCTTCATCGGAATTGTGGGTTCTACCTCAGATTCTCTTGTACAAAGTAGCACTCCGACAACATTCATTGTTTCTTTTCCCTTGTTGTTTGGATTACTTGGACATTCGGTAATCATGTGCATAACAGCATATTCTAAAACATATCCAAATATCTCCATGTTCTTTGCTCAATGAGAAAAATTTTGTGACAATGATTGCCTCCACACTCATAGCATGGTCCTATTTGTTGATGTGATTGCATGTGTGCGCGGATGTGTACGTGAGTGTGCAGTGCAGTGCGTGAAGGGAAGGGGAGGAGCACAAGATAGTGTGAGTGGAGCAACCTCAGGAAGTAACTCAAGTGAGTGAGATGCTCCTTATTCTTATGTATAGAAAGAATAAGGAAGTGTGTATACATAGTGGACGGGTGGCAAGACACTAGACGTTCGGTCCCGGGCAAAGGTGTAGCGTCTTTATCCCAACAATCTCCCACTTAAAGGCAATGTGCCGATAAGTGAGACCTACTAGCTAAACTACTAGTATGTACAAGAAACTAGGTGAGAGACTCTCTCAACCTATGTCTACTGGCTCACTCTGTCGATCTACATGCAATCGTATCACCTCTGGTGGTAGGCGAGTGTGCGTACCCACGCTAGAGCCTGCATGTAAATCCCGTAGACAACTCTATATGGTCTGCAAAGCTTCATAAAGCATCATGCTAGTGTCAGCCCACCATACGACTGACTATCCCTACTGCAAACCCTCCCACTACAGCTGCTAGGTCTGGTCTCGACACAAGTAGGTCGTACATGAGACACCCGAACGCTGAAGAAATCTGCACAAACATGGTTATCCTAGCGTTATGTGCTATGTGCATGTACTGCTTCATCATGATTACTCATCGCGTATAGATGTGTCACTACCGACACTGGGGTAGCTACGTCCCTCTCATCCATAGGTGGAACTGCGTATCCTGGCATCAACTCATGAGCCTCTAATACAAGCATGTCAAAAAATTCCATATCTATCATCTATGTCTATGTCTCTAGGGAGCAGACCTGCTCTACCTCTGACTGTACAAACTCTGACAACACCTGTTGTGTCGTGCTATAGCACTTCCGCTCTAACTCTGTCTCTATAGAGTCTACCTGTACATCCTGTACAGCTATATGCTTTGTCTCCTAAGCATGATGGAGATCACTAGCAGAAGAGACATGTCCCGTCTCTTGGTGAACGCATGCCAGCAACAAAATTGAGACTACTCTATCTCGAACCTCAGACATATGCATAGCATATATCATGCCGTTGCGGGCTCCTCTGGCAATCACTAGTGATCCGCAATGCATCTAGAAAGACTGCTTGCCAAGCAGTATCTGACAGCCAAAAAATATTAACTGTCTCACTAAGATCAAACTCTATCTCAGCTCAGGAACACAATGCACATGCCGTAGCATGTAAGATACACCACTGGGCAAAGACAAACAAACATCTCCTGCACCCTCTATGTCAAATGCCGAACCATCTACAAGTCCCACACAACCAAGTCTCCCACTAGAAAAAGTGCTAAACCACTGGAAAGCAACATCACTATCTAGTAACCACTGTGAAGAAAGTGTGTTATCCATAGGCATATCTGCAAGAGGTACACTCGAGGCAAACATGACATCAGCGTCACTGGCATAGATTGCCACTGAAACTGCCTCTCTAACCTGTATCAAAGGCGTATGTGCATCATGCATACATCTCCACTGATGTCTCATACGTCTGAAACAATGGCGCTTAATGTGTCTTGTGTGACCACAATGCCAACATCGTACATATCGACAAGAACAAGAATGTTGTCTTTCACTGTCACACATATCTACTGCCATAAGTGAATGCCAAAATGGCAACAAAAGTGGCAAGTAGCTAGACCACTACACAATGCTCAAAAGCATGAACAAACGCATCAAAATCGATGCTTATATATGCATAAAACATCTCCACAATCTGCAAACACTGCAAGCACACAACCTGGGACAAACTGCCCAACCGAGCGTAAAGCGCATAGCCATATACGCAAGTAGAGAGAAAACTAGCTCAAAGCGCATCCCATAAGAGAAAATGTCTGCAAAAAAATGCGAAAACATATGAAACGTATGACTAGCAAAGTCTGTAGCCACACAAGCATACGCAATCCTCACTCTTGCGAGAGTGGGTACACGAATACCAAACCCGTGTCCAAACTCACAAAACCTGTCAAAAATGAGTAAACACTTGACCACTAACATAATATCGTCCACTATACCATCAGAGAGCAAACCACGAATACGCATAAACCATGGCGAGAATCTAAGAAAAATCCGATAGAGTTTTCCCTGAAAACTAAGCAAAAACTCAAAAAATCTCACCAAATATCATAATGACAGACACTCAATGTCTCAGTAAACAGATCCACAAAATGGCATACATAGCACTGTCAAAAGCCTGGCAAAACAGCTCACTCCTGATCGAGCGGCTCTATGGATGTGTACCTGTCCAAAAATGTTGTAAATTTGTAAATCTGCTACCTACGACCTACCCCTAGCTCAAGCGGTATCCACAAAATGCGTACATAGCATGAAACTGCACAAAACCGTGCTAAAAAAGCTCTCTGGAATGCCCCACATAGTCAAACAATGCGCATAAAACCGCATCTGAATGTGTAAAGATCTGAAAGTCACATCTCAAAGCATCACTTATATATGAAAAACCAAAATAAATTCTCTCTCAAATAGCACCACAATGTTCCATACATAGCCAAAGATGCAAACCGCATCACTCTTTACAATGTAGGAATCAAATTGCAAAACCTCGATATGTCGAGATTGTTGACAGGCTAATGCAAAAAATTGAGCGCTCAAAATTTCAAAATTTTGATGTACCCAGCGCATCTAGAACATGTCAAAACCCCAGGGTAGACTCCTGGATCACATATATCCGAGTCTAGGTGCGAGAGATATGTCAAAAACATCCGTTTTCTATCAAAAAATACCTCATAAACTTGTTGTTGTTGCACTTGTTGTAATTCTTATCAAAATTTCAAAAAATGGACATCACCATTGCATCTGAAATGTGTTGAAACCTCAGCCTAGACTCCTGGATCATATTCATCCTCTATGTGAGGGAGATATGCAAAAAACACTGTTTCGGAAGCCAAAAACAGCAAAAACGAGTTGCAACACTTCTTGTTCCTGCTCTTTCTCTCCAAAATTCAGCAGTATCTTCCTACACAAGCTCTATATAAGCTGAATATACATGTCCAAGTTGAGATCTGACATCGTCGAACTATATCCACCGCAGTTAAGCTCAAGCCGCCATAGCCGAGCTCCGTCGCTTCCTTCTCATCGGGAAGTCATCACGCATGTCGTTCGTCGCTGTGGCTCTGATATCACTTGTGAGTGCGCGGATGTGTACATGCATGGGCGGTGTGGTGCGTGCGGAAAAGGGAAGGAGCACAAAACAATGTGGGTAGAGCAACCTCAGGAAGTAACTCAAGTGAGTAAAATGCTCCTTACTCTTATGTATAGAAAGAATAAGGAAGTATGTATACAGAGTGGATGGGCGACTGGACACTGGACATCCAGGCCCGGGCAAAGGCGTAGTATCTTTACTCTAACAGTTGCGTAGTTGTTGGTGCAATTAATGGTTGTTCTTGTCTGGTCAGAAGTGTCTTTGAACCATACTCTTGATTGGCTGTGAACATGATCGTATTCTCGTCCATAGTGATTTCTCATGTGTTGTGGCACATACGTTGGTTAAGTGTAGTTGACTACTACTCTACCATCGTTCAGAAAAGGTGACTGTCGCCCTATCATACATTGTGGTCTCGGCTGAGTGTTACACTATGGGGTGGGATGATCCCCTCCAGAAGTCTCACATCTCCTCATTTGATATTGTCATACGTTTGGGTTCTGTTTGTAGCTTTGGTTTATCCTTTTAATCACCTCCTCGACCACTTAATCAATGCTCAGCATTGTAGGAGTTTGAACATCTCGCTTTGTCGCGGATTTGTTTTTTGGAGAAGAGGCACTACTAGTCGCATTGTTTGCATCATCCGGCCTCTCTCCGTAAGCCTTACAATTATCAATTAAATGTAGAGCTTCTCTAGTGACTTGCTCAAACATCATGCATGCTTTCAAATGCAAGTCCTTCTTGAGAGTTTCATTCGTCAAGCCCTCTATGAAGAGAACTGATAATCTTTCATCTTGTGGTAGCTCTCGTACGGGACACCTCTCTATGTATTGTTTAAAGCAAAGCACAGATTCCTTCACCTTCTCGTTCGCTTTTTGCTTGAAAGCATAGATTTGTGACACCGTGTTGTGTTAATTCTCTTTTCTGAGAACTCTTTTACAAATTCATACAAGAATTATTCTATATGCGAAAAATCATCTTTGTTCAAGGATTGGAACCATGTCAAGGTAGTTCCTTCCAATGTTAGCCCAAATTCCTCGAACTGAGTATCGCAATCTACCATTTGTTCAGCTCTCAAAACTTGTTCGATGAGTGAGACATGAGCATATAGATCCCCTGACCCATTGTACATTGTTAAACACATTGAGCTACTTGATATGGTCTTAGTCGTTGTGGTCTACTCACCAATCTAACCAATTCATGGTTTCTTGCAAGGACAAATCTCACTGTCTTGTGGTTTTGGAAAAAATCTTAATGGAATCCTCTCTGATGTGTGCTCTGGCATCGTTTTTATTGAAAGTAAGTAGAGATTTGACTACCCTTTTATGTATATCTTTCTAAGTCAATTGGATCAACAAGTTTGTATTCTCATCAATACTTATCTACCATCAAAACTTGCACTCCGTGGACATCTGCATATGTGAAGGCATAGAGGTTCTTATGGACCGTCAACTCTTGAGCAATAAATTCTACACACTTATAGAATGTAGATTCATTCCTGTTTGTGAATCTATACAAGCATTCATGAGCTTAATCCGTTAGAACTCTCATGGCTTCGTTGATTTTGATGTATCTCACGTTTGGTTTGTTGATCAGCGGATGTCTCTCCTCTATGTATTAGTCGATTCTCATTGTTACCTCATTTCTTGCGGTTTGCATGTCTTTGAGTTGAGTAGAAAACCATGGTGGTGGATGATTTTTCATGGTCAAGGCTCACTCAAACTCTCAAGATAGTCTTGGATAAGCCCACCTTGGCTAAGTGCAACTTATCCCTTTTTGTTTCTGGTCAGGCCTCCCAAGTCTATGGTCTTTGGAAACGTAGACTCTTTGAGGTTATCAATCCTCAAGAAGTGAACCTAACAAGCTTATGCAACAACTCAAAAATTAAAAATTACCACTCAATGATCAAAAAATCTTCGTATGTCCTTTCTCGTCGCTCTAGGTCATCACGCCATTTCAGCACTCGAACGGACTCGAAATGTGACAAAACTTTATGAAGAGGTCTAAGACATTTATGGACACTGTTATACCAAGTTTGATCGCAATCCAATAAGGTACCAAAATCGTCATCCATAATGATCAAGTTCTTAAAAATTGCAATAGAACTATCCAAAAAAATCGTCCTATGGTCTAGAAACACTCTCGTATGGTCAAAACGTCAAAAAATTGTGATTTAAGCACTCAAATCTGAAGATTAGGCTCACTAACGCGTAGTCGTGAACCACAACAGAACTGACAATGCTTACACTTGTTTGAAAGAGCAAAAAAGAGGAACACAATGTAAGTTTTGGAATTCAAATTCGATTACCCAATCATTAGAAAAGTCTATCACAAGTTGGAGCTTCATGGTCGCTTGAGCGTACGTACAATAGAGCTTTCTCTCTTCAAAAGCTACGTCTCCTTTCATATTAAGGTTATTGACTTTTATACCTAGGGCTTTCTAAATGGCCAATGGCTTGCTTACATAGGCTTTTACACATATCATGACAGAATTACAACTCAGAGAATCGACCTGCTACTCTGGAATCAGGATTTATACACAGTGTAACTACGCTAACTCTAAAAAATAACAGAGTACAAATTCATTAAAAATGTGGTGTTCGGCTAGGTGTCCGTCTAGATTGGACGGCCATTCAATCAATCCGCCAACTCTCTCTCTCTCTCTCTCTCTCTCTCTCTCTCTCTCTCTCTCTCTCGCATATCTTCCATCTACGCTTTCATATTGTGCTATTATGACATAGAATCAAACAGCTTTGGCTCATGAATCCTCAACTAAATGAAGAGAGAAAGACCATGATGCTCATTAAAACAAAGACCAATAGATCACGATCCTGATTCAAAATGAAGAGCAAAAGATCATGGTGAAGAAGGCAACACCATGTTGTACTTTTTCCTATTGTGAAGGATCATAACCTCCTTGCACATTGCAATCTTTTAGTTAATGTTTCTTGTCTTCACATAGAATTTTTTATTAGCTTTGTATTTTATTTAGTAATGCAAACTAGTAGATTACAATAATGTTTAATTATGTTATATGATGGCCACCATACCTTCCACACCACTAAGGGGTCTTTCAAAGTCCTTCGTGACACTAGTATGTGATTAGTTCATTTGCTACAAATCAGGAGAAGCTAATCTTTTGTACAAGAGCCAAAGATTTAAGAGCCTAATTTACTTTGACAAGCTTGTGACCACATTTGAGTTACATAGTTGGGCTTGACAGTTAGTTTATATGGCTTGCCAAGAAGCCCCACTTCCATGTCCTGAGGCGCACATTGTACTATGTGAGTGTGCATTGGATTATACACTTTTCTATGAGGTTGGCATGAAGGTGCATCTCTATGGGGGGCGAGATGCTGATTGGGCCGATAGACTATCTGATTGGTAATCTACAAATAGATTTATGTTTTCACATGGAAGCATGATATCACATGGAGCAGCAAGAAGTGTTGCTTTTTGTTATGGTTTCACATTGAGGGCTATGTACATATTTCTTATTACATTATATTTTTTACTTATGATTTGTAGACCTTATCACCATTGTTGAATAGTAAAGAAGAAGAAGTAGCTTTGTGCCTCCATCTCCATTGTGTGCTCTCTTGGTTGTGTGCGTGTGCGCTTACAAGATCTTGAGCTATCTCCTTCTCTATCGCTTTATGTTGGATTGGATGACTTTTTATGGAAAGTATACAAGAGCCCCTAGGGCTATGGCTTTGCATCCGTTCAATCAGAGTATTCAACGAAATCTCAAGCTTTTGTTTCCTCTCTCTCTCTCTCTCTCTCTCTCTCTCTCTCATATCTTGCATCTATGCTTTCATTGTGCTATTATAACATGGTATCCAACATCTTTGACTCACAAATCCTTGGTTAGACAAAGAGAAAAATATCATAATACTCTATTCAAATGAAGAGCAACAATCATGGTCCCAATTCAAAGCGAAGAGCAAAAGATCATGGTGACTAAGGCAACATCATGTTGAACTTTCCCTATTGCGAAGGATCATAGCCTCCTTGCAACATATCACACCCTAAATTGGCCATTACAATCCTCTTGTTTTATCTAATGTTTTCTTGCCACAAGTTCACATCATTTTTTGTTAGCTTCGCACTTTATTCAAGAATGCAACCTAGTAGATTATAATGATGTTTCCGCATGGTAATTAGAAGAGGTGCTTAAGGTGAGCAACATAACTACGCACTGCTGTAGAAATTGTCACCTCTGCAGCATCTATCAAAAGAGAAGTTTTATGCTTGATTTATAGTGAGCTATGGACCTTTTGGCAAATGGGGTCACAACATGACACCTCCTCTGCCAAGCACCAAGACAGGGAAACAATACATAGTATTGTGGATCATATGACCAGTGGTTAGAGGTAAAGGCTAGTTTAGTAAATACAATGAAGGATGTAAAGATTTTAAACTATGATTTTGAACCTCTAAATTTGAAGTGTCGATTGTAAGGGACAAAGGAAAGAAAGTTCGAAAATCATTTTATCTCAAAGTTGAATCGATGGTTCACATTGTAATGGATGGTAGAACTTCGATCTATCGTGGTTCGGTCTTGGATTTGACCCATTAAGAGTCTATCTTCAATTTGCTACCTTAGTTTTGCGTCGCACCATCTTTCATTTGTCAATGCCTCTGGCCATTTTCCTCCTTCCGTTGAGTGTAAATACGTTGCACCTCCTTTTTTCCTCGGTTCTCATTATTCGTTTCACAACTATTCGAAGGCTGGCGTAAGGCTAACAAATTGGGTGTAGAGCAACTAGGCATTTCGCGTATGTCAGATGGAGAAATTAGAGAAAAAACACGGGTACTCTACTCCATACCATCCACAATGCAAAATGGGCTATAAGAGGCATCCAGTGGAGTCTCTTCAAGATATTGTTCAAGCATATTGAGGAACATCCGAAGGAGAGTGATATGTAATTAAAATGAGCATTGTGAGTACTAAGAATCAGCCAACTAGCTTCACTCCCTTTCATTTGATTTATGGGGGGAAAATGCATAGTATGATTGAAAAGGAGCAGATCTAAGAGCAAGAATTCTAATAGAACAAAGGAGTAGCATAAAGACATTGTTGATGATGAGGTAAAACAGTTCAAGGCAAAGTGGGACGGTCCTTGGGATACATCACGAAGGCTAAACCAGCTGAGCCACGCCCTCTGGTTTTCTTCTGCATCCTTGGAGGATGCCATAAAATCGGTATTGAGTTTGAGCATTACCTTTTCAAGTATGCCAAACCAGCGCAAGCCGCAACAATGTCATGACAAAAGTGGACAACTACCCAATGTACAGACAAAACAACGAGACACAAACAACCCTCAGATGGACCCCTTTCCTTCAGTGACATCAGTAGCCTTCAGCAAGAAGGCAAGCATCACCTACATTATGTCCAAAGATAAAATTATCAAGTTAAACATGGGTATCAAATTAAATCGAATGCTCTGGCTGTCATTCAAGCTGGACCATTGCATTCGGTCATTATCTGCAACCTCGTACAGAGTCACAACCATAATCCTGACCTAGTTACAAAGTCACAGCAGCAGTATATACAGTCCAACCTACCCACAAGTCTTAACAAAATGAGGTAAGTTTCTGACCACCTATGCATAGAACAGTTCAACATCTGACTACAACTTTGCCCAAAGTTGAACTACATTACAGAAATTTGAGATAGCATATTCAAAACTTTGCACTCCCGTCCTGGAATTTTCTTGCACCATGAGGCATTCTTATTTCTTATTCATGAGAATTTTTGGCAAGGATGATTCATCTTAAGTGCTTAATAATTGGCAGTACTTACAGTTCAGAGGAGACTCAAGATCACAAGATCAATTGGGTCATTTTTCCGAAAAATGCGCCTTCATAATAGGTACAGAAAACGACTACATCAAAAAAGTGATTGGCTACTTCACTCCTGCTGATAGTCCTCAGAAATTTTAAGCTTCGCTTCCCGTAATCTTAGCCAATGCAGATTCTAATTTCTTCACCAATTCCTCCCTGCTCATGGAACCCTACATTAGAGTGACTCGCCTTGAAAAAGAGACAACACAGACACAAGCAACAAATGGCATACCTGTCGGGCTTGAATAGCAAGTACCGATATATAAACCACTGCATAAAAGCAATGAACAAAGTACATGCATTAAAACACAGTAACCAAGAAAGACAATTGAAAGATTGCGCATAAGCTTACCCCAGAGAAAAGAATGCCTACAAACTCGAAAAAGTTGGGAATAAGGGGCAGCTTGTCAATTGCCTGCAAATAGTTGAAAGAAGGGATATGTCACTAGCAGAAGAACCCCATTTCCAAAGCTACCAAGTGAATGTAACACATCAAACCATAACAAAAATAGATGCAAATAGCAAGTCCACTACTTGAATGCAAGATAGAATGAACAATAGCAAAGGAGAATGTCCCTGGAAAACTGGAACATCTCTACATATGTTACAAAATTTGTTGTAGACGCCACCATAGAGATGTTAAGAGCCAGGATACATCACTTACACCAATAAGCCCAGCAGAAGCCCAGAGGACAATCAAGGCAGTGAAGCCCAGTCCACCAACTGCAAGCTTATCATCAGTTTTCTCCCACTGCAACATCAAAATGCACATGCCGCCCGATTATATGGATAAACTGCACCAGATGATGCCTCATTGGGCAATACCAAGTGCTATGGTGCTATGCATATACGAGAGAGTTGAAATTGCCCAGCAAACATAGGCAACAAAGTTACACTCACTGCATCCTGGACGTATTTCAAAGCATCCTGCACAGTTTTTGATGCCTCACTTGTATCACCAGTAGCCATAGACACGATTCTGGCGCTTCTCCCATTTACTGCAACACAAAGTCTGTCAGAGAACCACAATCACCAACCTAAGGATCCACACTAGAGCTCATATCTTCGATCCAAATCAAAAATGCTCCTGTGTAATTGCATAGAGAGAGCCAGTTCACTCAAAGAAGGCTCCATTCATGAAAAATCGCCCAAACACTGCTCTTGGAGTCCATCATCCCTTCCTAGCAATACCTCAGGCTATGGTTCACAAGCATTCATTCATTAAGTACCCACAGTAGACATTCGAATGTATGCGCAAACTGCAGGACAACGCTGGCCTTTGATATACATAGACATGAACCAATCTGCAGATGCCACATGTACGTTCTGAATCCTTACATGACAGAACACCTTGCATTTGATGGTCTCACATTTCTTGTAGCTATAGAATCTCATCAGACTGTGGTTGGCTCCCAACTAGAGCGATCGTAAAGCTTAAACCTTCCTCCATCGTGGCAATGCAGCACGAGAGGGACGAAGTAGACATACCTGGAGAGGTCACAGAGAGAGGCGAGAAGGAGAGATTGTGGGAGAAGCCGCTCCGTGGCAAAGCTGCAGAGACAGGCGAGAGGATGTCTCTATGAGAGGAGCTTCTGAGGGCGGCGATGGCCGGTATGGCAGTGGAAGCTGAGGCAGAGGCCATCGCAACCTTCCACCGCAACAGTTCCCAACAGATTGCTTCGTATGAGCGCACACACCACACACACAGGCGACGGAGGGGGAGGGAGTGGGAGTGGAGGAGGGAAGGGGAGAGGTTGAGCCGCTTATCGCCGAGTGATTGGCCAATGGATAAAAACTGATGGGGAAGGAGATCCGCCCTCGTGGCATCTAACGTGTTGCTTGTTGAGAGAGGGAGAATTATAGAACGACAGAGGGAGGGACTCCTCTCTCTCTCTCTCTCTCTCTCTCTCTCAGAATTTTGAAACATCCACCAAGGGGGCGTGCTGCCTTCATTGGACATCGGAACAAGCGATCATTTTCCGGCCTACGGAAAGATCGGCTACCTTGCACCCCTTGAAAGTTCAAAGTACCGCTTTCCTTTTTAGTGTGGATGCAGATCGACAATGGATATTAATCATGGGGCCACCACCTTCTCGACCACACGGCTTACCATTTAGGATATGTCATTGGTTGATTGCTAGAGTGTCAGGTATTACGAAATGTCTTCCTCTTTGGATTATGAACAAGGGAGATTGCTCAAAAGATTGGAAGCTTGAGAAGAAGCACAATTATCGGTACCTTCATGTAAATCAAGCCTCTGTGTGTGTATTTGTTGGTCTCACAATGCACACACTTCTAAATTCTCTCTCTCTCTCTCTCTCTCTCTCTCTCTCTCTCTCTCCACACACACACACACATGCTTGGAAAGATTAACCATGGAATGAGTAGCAAGAGAAAGCATGTTCAAGTACAGATTAATGTAAGCAACACACACATAAGCATAATTAGTATATGAAAAACAGATTAATGAAGAAAAAGAAGAGAGACACCATAGCCAAACTCCAAGCTTGCTTCTTCTCCAAAATGATAATATGTCTTTTATAAGGTTACAAAAGCATTTGTTAACCCTCACGCACATTCATATCACCTACAACGGGCGCTGTATTATTTATTTGGTAGAGTCAGGTACCGGGCTTGTCGGTCCAATAGGAAAAGGGTAAGAGTGATCGCCAATGAGAGGCGCACTCTAACTGGAACATTCAAGGATTAGTTGGCTAAGCATGGGTGCTCAAGTGTGAATGGAGAGAGCCCATATAAAAGTCAACTAAACCTAAAATTCACTCTCTCTTTCATTTGTGCAATTGAAGAGTGCTCTTGCTCCATCTCCATCTTCTTCTTCTTCACCTCTTTGTGTGTGTGTGTATGCGTGAGAGAGAGAGAGAGAGTGTGTGTGTGTGTGTGCGTGTGTGTGTGTGTGTGTGTGTGAGATCGAGCATTGTGACTGCGGCACAACGGCGGCAAAGCGGTTGAGCGCAGCGCAGCGACGGCTCCTTTTTCTTCGCGACGAAGAATCCTCCACGACAGCAAGCGTAGAGCAGTGAGTGACACACCATCGCCATCTTTGAGCTTACTAGTTTAGGCTAGTTGCGTGCTTGGAGCCATTTGTGGCTCACACACAGTGTATTGGCAAGTTCCTTACATTGACACGTGCAACAAACGCGCACATTTTTTGTGCCACTGCCGGGGAATGCCATACACTAAGCTTGAGTGGCACTCTGTGCTTCTTCGTGGTGCAATTTCAATTGTAGGAAAGATAGGGAAGGAAGGTGTGTGTGTTGAGGAGAAGGATTTTGTTTTACTACTGTGTATTTCTTTGTTAATGAGGTTTTGAAAGGTACTGTGTTTTCTCTGTGATAAGGTGTTAGTATTAACGTTGTTAGTTCTGTGTAATGTAAAGTACAGTAAGTAGGAAATAAATCTGTTAGAGCTAATGAAGTGTGTTGGTGTGTAACAGTAGGTGTATTAGTTGTAAGTAGGTAGGTAGAGCTAATGAAGTGTGTTGGTGTGTAACAGTAGGTGTATTAGTTGTAAGTAGGTAGGTAGAGTGTGTGTGCTTGCGCACACGCCGCGGCGACCTTATCCAAAAAAAAAAAAAAAAAAGGTAGGAACGGGATCGGGAATATCTCCCAGACCCAAGCCCAAGCTCAAGCTCACGCTCAGGCCTCAGTCGCCCTTTAAAATTACGTATTTTAGCCTCACGCGTAGCTAAAAATTGACCTTTTTTAGGACCAACGGAGCTTCAGGTGACCGAACGTTGTGTTGTAAAGCACACCGCGACCCTCTAAGTGATACGCTCGTTTCGAGCTATCACACACTTTAATCAAAAAAATCGATCATTAAAAAATATTTAAAACATTAAAAAAAACCAAGTAAAAACGGACGCCTAAAAAAGTAAGCGGTTAACCTTCGAGGTTATTCGCCGACGCTTGTAGAGTGTCAAAGGCACATGCATCTGCGCTCTGGTCGTGTGCTAGAGACGGAGCAACTAGACAGAATTTCGACTTATGCGAGTTCTCATTATCCACCTACCTTAGGTTCCGGCCCTCGGCGGGGACCCAAGGTAGTACAAACCAAGACCCAAACATAGCGGCTAGTGACTCTTCCTCTGACTACGACGTCATGGAGGGTTTCCCAATGCTTAATCCCGATAGCTCAAGCCAAGACATGCATGCCATGGGTCCACGGTCCGGGCCGAGCGTGCGTAGCCACTTGAAGGAAACCTTTAGTAGAGCCACTCGCTTCCAACATGGAGCTAATGATGTAAATGAGAGGGGTGGAGAAGTAAATTCACCATTCATGACCAACGTAGACCCTATGCCCTTAGAGAGTGTGCACGTGAATACTCCATTCACTGCACCCCCTGACTCTATAGAGTTATTCCCCTCTGAGGTTATATTACCTGATGGTAGAAGCCTTGCCGAAGTGCAAGAGGTTGAGCGATATATCATCGCGGTTAGGGAAAAGGAAATCAAGAGCTTACGCAAGGCGGAGCAATGAAGAGAGTTAAAAGCGAAAGCCCCTATGTCAATATCTTTGCTAGGAGAGCAATCGAGTGCTCTGGAATTAGAGACCACTAAGGGTCAACCCATAGAGAGCCACATTGCATCTAGTTCAAAGGAAACCCCTAGCACCTCAAGCTTAGATGGAGTGTTCCTAAATGAGAACTGGGAGTACAAACTACAAACGAAAACACTAACTAACCCATACACAGGTCACACCTATCACGTGGGTTGGTTAGATGTCCTACAATCCACAACGGGTGCTACTAGTGTGTAGGATCAACAAGAAAGAGTTTGTGAGGTCATCCATAGAGTCATTGAGTTAGAGAGACAGAACAAGGGGATCAACATGCCTTCAACGGGTCTCATGAGATTCTTGGATACAAGAAAAGCTAAACAACCGACCTTATCGCAAATGGAGACTCCCTCGGTAAATCCGATGGATCCTCCATATGTTGTTTCGCCAGGGGTCTCAGTGCAATCCGAGCCCACAAGTGATAGCTTTACCTTTCCAAGTCTAGCTCATCTTTCCCTTGATGACACCATGGCTATCATGCCTACCCCAATGATGGGTATGCCGAGAAACACGCCATGGACCTCATTTGTTAGTAAAGCACTGCTACATGGTAGCTCAATGCCTGCACAACAGTACCTACAAGTGTGTGCCAATCATATGCACCTATGGGTCATGGCACTCATGTAGTTCCTACCCCTCCCATTGTTTCAACTACATATGCTCCACAACACAACACCCAAGCTCTTCATTTCATCGGACCATACCGGCTAGCATTAGCATGTCACATCCGACGTCTGTTATGCCTAGGGCCACACATATGAACTTTGGACCGCCACATGGCACAACACCGTACCAAATGTGCAACCCAAGGGCTTCCTATGCGCCAAGGCCAATGCCAATACCTACTCCACATGTAGTCTCTAGAGCGCCTTCACCCATGGTGCCTGCTCACTTAGGTGACTTGGCAACATTTTCTCAAGCTATTGGTCAATCTATTGCTGAGAATATGTGTAACACGCTTGATAGAGATCTTAGAAGTAAGGCAGTACAAATAGCCAAGCTCACACAAAAATTTAGTGGAGACGGGGATATGAGAAATCATATCGAAGTGTTTTAACAAATATACGATTCTCTAGGAGAACACAATGACCTGCATAAGAGTAATGCTTTAAGCCTAACCTTAAGTGGGAAGGCAGGGGATTGGTATAGAACCCTAAGGGTGGAAGAAAAAATGATTTACCCTACTCTTAGGAGACTGTTCTTGAAAGGATACATACGAGAGGGAGTGCTTTGGGGTGTAGCCTCTGAGCTCCAAAAAGCCCAACGAGAGGAAGGAGAGTCGGTGAGAGACTTTATTAGTCGCTTGAAGCATTTGAATTCTCGTTGTAATCCAAATGAGCGCTTCAATAATAATCAATTGCTTGAGAGATTCATTAGGGGATTATGACATGAGGATATCTACAATGGCCTAGTCATTAGAGGTATCACCACTTGGGAAGCATTCACCACCAATGCGATCCAATTGGAGGATAAGTTACTGATTCATGGAGAAAGAGTGTCTGTTGAGCCCAAATCTATTAGCTCGCAAGCATCAGGGCATCGGCCAATGACCTTAAAGCCTATTGCTAAGGAGCCAAAGATATCTGAGATGACTTTAGCAGATCTCACCAAGGCTATTCAAGAGAGTTTTAGAGACAATCGTGCTCCGCAAAAAAATCATATGTATCCAAGAAGGGAGCAACAATGGTGCTCAGTATGCTATGGACCGCATAGTACCATTGAATGCCCTACTTTTAGAGTAAAATTCAATGGGAATTGCAATGCCTATGGAAGGTATGGTCATCAAGCTAAGGATTGCATAGTATTTAAGCGCACGATGGCCAATAGACCAACCTTATCATGGATAGACACACCTCGAGTGCCTGCATTGATGCCGGCCCCACCTCTTGAACAAACAGCACAACACATGGTACCTAGGGCCCAAAATATTGTTCAAACAACACCTTTACCACCTCCAGTGCTAGGACCGCAACCACCACATCCGAGAATCACTTCTGTGAATCAAGTGGGTTGTGAGTCATCTATTGCTTGTTTGGAAGGCTGTGAGGAAGATATGGACCCTAATATTGCCTATGGGATGGATGTGCTTGAAGAAAGTCCACAATACTACATGGAGGACTATTGGGGACAAGTCAAACCTGTATATCAAGTAGCTGCTCTTGCGGCAAGAGGCCAAAATATCAATTACACTGCTAAGAGACCACCTCTTCAATGCTATGAGTGTGGAGGTCCACATCGTGTAGCCGAGTGTCCTATTAGGCTACAAAAAAATGCCACCCTAATGCAAACCAATCAAGCGAGCACGTCTACAATGCCGATACTCATGTAAATCGATGTGGCATAGATCATTTGATTACCCAATGTCCAAATAATCCAAATGCACCGAAGACACGCCATTAAACCTGATTGAGGTTACCGAGGAGCCATCACAAAGTACACCTGTGGTACCAGTAAACGTACTCACACGATCGATGCTCCAAAAACAAAATTATATTCTTGAGGAAAGAGACACGGCATCAATTGCCCAATCTCAGAAAAAGAAGAAAATACGAAGGAAGAGATTGTAAAAACCAGCGAAGTCATACCCCAGTTCAAAGACCAACATAGGGACTGGTGACGACCCCGTATATATGAACGACACTGAAGAAGATTCTGATTCAGGTGAAACCATGGAGACCAAAACGAACACTAAGATAGAAACCAACAAGGAAGATCTTCATGAGCCACAATGGCCAGGATCCAAGAAGAAGATAGGAACTTATCCAAACCCTACAGAGGAGATTGAGCGAGTCAAGCAATTAAGGAGTTTGGTAGAAGATACCCAAAGGGATCTAGAACCAGCACCTAGGCAGATCCAGATTACAGACACAGTGTTCTCTACGCAACAACAAGCTCACCAAGTCCATAGACCCTTAGACATACCTAGTGTCATCCAAGAAGAAAGTGACTTACAGTCGTGTGAAAGTGGGCGTACTCACTTCTTGATGAAAAGAATGTTTATAGAGGGACTACCTGATCCTATCGAGGAAATGGAGATCCCATCTTCCCCACGTCAAGGGGCTGAAAACCAAAAGGTGCCATTAAACATTGCCAAATTGATGGATTTCATGTCTTCAGAAGTTAGAACCACCATCATGTCCAAACTATATAAAGACCCTGAGCTAGTCTCAGCTCTTCGAGCTTTCCTCAATGCAGAACTGAAGTTTGGGTTACCACAATTTGCCCAGATAGATGGACCTGGGGAGATGCCAATAGAGGAGAAACACTTAGATCCACAACCCAACCTAGATGAGACCCTTGTTATAGAAATACCTATTAACAAGTTGGGACAATACTTTGAGGGTGATGAATCCAATGCGACCATACCAATCACTACCAAGGGATTAACTGTGAAGGGAATCCTTGATGGTGGCACTGGGGTCCACAACCATAGTAGTGAAGATGGCCAATGGGTCTATTGTTAAACCTATTGGGATGCTAGAAGATCTCAAGATCAAGGTCTTTGGACATAAAATAAGGATTACCTTCATTGTTATGGATTTCTCCAAACACACTATGGCATCGGAGATGATCTTAGGACGTCCTTTCATGAGGGAAGCAAAAATGGTGCATGACTGGTCTAAAAACCATGTTTACTTGCAGTTCCAAGATTCTATCATTCGAGTGGATCTTGTAACTAGCCGAGCACATCCTCTAGGAAACAGGTTTATAATTGATCATAGATCTGACACCACAGTTCACTCGGCCCCATTGCAGTATTGTTACACGTGTAAAGCGGACACTGATGTTGGGGAAGTTTCTCCTTATATGGATGTACTACCTGGGATGACTGAGTCAGACAATGTGGATTGGATCCACCTAGCAGCAACTATAGACACTTGGGGAAATAGGGAGACGACATGGGTAACACCTGAGGGGGATGAAATGCCACCACTTGTACCCTTAAATATGCTATAAGAAATGCATATAGCTTCTGATGACCTACAAGATGAAGGTTTGACTGGCATTGGAACCAGTAGTGCCTCACAAGACTATAGCCCACACGATTTGGGGTCAGAATCATCAATTGAAATTGGCTCTGAGGACGAAGAATCTGAGTTAAATCTTAGTGCAAATGTGGGGAAAAACCATTCAGGGCCCAGTGGTACCCTAGATGACAATCTATCCAAGGGAGCAGAAGACACAAGTAGTGATTCATCTAGTGACTCTTCACTAGAGATCGGCCGTAATCGAAAATTAAACAAGATGAGTAAGAGATATAAGAGACAATGATATCGAGAAAATGTGCGTGCTAGAATAAATGAAAAGAAATCTATCACAGAATGGCTTAATTATATAGGGGCATGTGATGCTCATCGAAAGTTGGTAGATAACTAGGGTGAATACCTTCAAAGCTTTTATGTGGTGTAGTCCACAACCCATTGACATCGCACAACTAGAGGCTACAGAGAAGCCAAAGTTGAGGCCGTACCATAAGGAGACAACAAAATCGAGAGTTAGCTCAACAACAAAAGGAATCGGAAGTGAAATCACAGTCCATAGAACAACAAGACTCCACAAACTTACACCCTGCACACCTGAACATTTCAAATCCTATACCACAGAGGAACGTAAGGTTGTGTATACTAAGGCTCAAAGAAAACATATCGATGGGAGCAGTGGAGTCTATGACGGTCAAGCGATAGTTAAGGAAATAGAGTTAGCAAACCCAGGAGAAGAGTCCAAACCTGTTTTCATTGCCCAAGATCTGACAGAGACTGAGGAGTCTGTACTTAAAGAACTTCTCAAGGAATTCAGGGATATATTTGCCTAGATATATCATGATATGAAAGGTGTTCCACCTTCCTTGGTGCAACACACAATCCCCATGAATAGCATGGCTAAACCACTTCAGCAACAACCCTATCCAATGAATCCTAAATATGCAAAAATCGTTCAAGAAGATATTGAAAAGCTTGTGGAATGCGAATTCATATACCCTATTGAGCACTCATAATGGGTGTCTCCAATAGTGATTGTGCCAAAAAAGAATGGGAAACTCAGAGTGTGCGTGGATCTCAAGAAGGTCAATGCCGCCACTAGGAGGGACCATTGTCCCTTGCCATATTTAGAACATGTGCTTGAAAGAGTTGCAGGGAAGGAAGCTTATAGCTTTTTAAATGGGTACTCTGGCTACAATCAAATCACAATTGCGCTGGAGGGCCAAGCTAAAACAGCCTTTATAACCGAATTTGGAGTGTTCGCATTTCGTGTTATGGCTTTTGGCTTAACCAATGCCCCTGCTACCTTTCAAAGATTAATAAACACTGCTTTTAGAGAATATTTGAGGGAGTTTTGTGAAGCCTTCTTAGATGACCTTTGTGTTTATTCCTCTTGGAAAGAACATCTATCATGCTTACGAAAAGTGTTTGAGAAGTGTAGATTGTATCGCATCTCCTTAAACCCTTTCAAATACCAATTTTGGGTTAAACATGGAGTCATTTTAGGACATATAGTGTCCAAAAATGGGATTTCCACAGATGAGAGCAAAATGAAAGCCATTGCTGAGTTGCCACCTCCTACAAACTATAAAAGAGTTCAAAGGTTCATGGGCCATGTTGGTTATTACCGACAGTTTATTTTAAACTTTGCCGAGATAGCTCGTCCTTTGTACAAACTTCTCATTGAGTTCCAATGGACCGCGGAGTGTGACCATGCTTATGAGTCATTGAAAAAGACCTTGACTAGCGCTCCTATTTTACGAGTGCTCGATTGGAATGTAATTTTCCATGTGCATATTGATGCATCGAACTTTGCTATTGGGTGTGTTCTAGCTCAACCAGGAGAACATAAACTTGACTACCCCATTAGCTTTTCAAGTCGTCAATTGAATGATGTCGAGAGAAACTACACCACTACAGAGCGAGAAGGTTTAGGTATGATTCATGCAGTGAAGAAATTTCGCTACTACCTTCTGGCCAATAAGTTTGTTTTCTATGTTGATCATCAAGCATTGTTGTATCTAGTAAATAAACCTTGTTCCACGGGAAGAATTACATGATGGTTGTTAATTCTCCTTGAGTTTGATTTTACCATTGTCGTGAGACCTGGTAAAAGACATGTCATGGCGGATCATTTGTCTCGCATACCCACTGGAGTCGATGATGAGTTGCCTGATACTTCTCTATTCCTAGTCGAAACCATACATGAATGGAGTGAGAAGATTGTGAACTTTTTAGTTAATGGTTTTCCACCCAAAGAGCTTCGTAAAGACATAGCTCGAAAATTGTTAAAAGAATGTGAACCTTACTCTCTCATTGCAGGAACTCTCTACAGGCTGGGGAAGGATGATATTCTTAGACGTTGTGCCCGTGAGGATAAGTATTTATACATACTACAAGAAGCCCACATGGGTATAGCCGGAGGACATTTCTCAGGGGAACTAATAGCTAGAAAGGTGTTGCAATCAGGCTATTGGTGGCCTACCTTATTCAAGGATGCATCACTTTTTGCAAAAGGATGTGATGAATGCCAACGTTAAAAGATCACACAATGAAAGGATAGGATGCCCTTACATCCTGTTAGTGAACCATTTGAAAAATGGGGTTTAGACTTTGTAGGCCCAATTAGTCTGGCAGCTTGTAGCACTCAATCTTGATATATTATCATTGCCACTGACTATGTGACAAAGTGGACAGAAGCCAGGGCGACACATAAGGCTGATGCGAGGTCAACTGCCAAGTTTCTCTTTGAGAACATTATTACAAGATTTGGTTGTCTCTTTGAGATTGTGAGTGACAATGGTACTCATTTTATAAATGAGTAATAAAAGAACTCACTACCAACTTTATGATAGCTCACCATAAGTCCACACCTTATTATCCACAAGCAAATGGCCAAGCTGAGAGCACCAAGAAGACCTTAATCTCTATCTTAACCAAAACGGTGGAGGCTCATCGCACACATTGGGATTTAAAGCTTACATCATCTCTATGGGCTTATTGTACTGCGTACAAAGTTGCCATTAACTGCACATCGTTTAAGATGGTGTATGGCCAAGAAGCGGTTATGCCATGGGAGTCTATCGTTCCTAGTCTTCGAGTAGCTTCTCAAGAAGGTTGGGATGGTAACCCCTTAGTTGAGCGATTATATATCCTTGAAAGGCTAGATGAAGAGAGGCAATTAGCTGTGCAAAATGCACTTGTGGAGAAAGATAGGAGGAAGAAATGGTTTGACCCTCATCTAAAGAACAAAGATATCAAGGTTGGTGATAAAGTCCTTATGTATGGAGTGCGTAACGAAAAGAAAAAGTTGAAATATGTGGGAAAAGGACCATATAGAGTATGTGAGATCACCCCACAAAGAACCATTCGCGTGGAGACTCTTGATGGAGTTGAAACCATTGGATTCCTCAATGGGAGCAAATTTAAAAGATACTATGATCCTTTAAGCCAAGAGAAGCTACGTGCCATCCATACAAAAAAGGCAGCCAAGGCACAAACATAATTAAAGAAGATACAAGCTCAAGATGAGGCTAAGGAGCGACAACAACGCACAAGACGAAAACAAGAGGCTAACCTTGGAGTCACACATGCATTCCACGTTGAAATCGACAAGGATTGGTTGGACTCTGACACACCTCTACGATACCCTATTGAGCTAAATAGCACCTATGGAAAAGTGCTATATAACGCCTTATTGGACACGGGTGCTAAATATAATCTGCTATCATATGGGGTGTGGTATCAATTAGGGAAGCCACCTCTATTTGAGAGTATTATCCAAGTCAAGGGTGTCAATAAGAAAAAAACTTCAATTTTTGGAATCTGACACACTTTTGTCAGTTATGACAATGGGGTTGTAGCTCAAGACTTTTTGGTCATGCCTGTTGGAACTATGGAGGGTAATATAAACCTAGAACGCACGTGGATGATAGCGACCAAATGCACTATTGATTGGGGGACAGGGGGTGTTACAACACAGAAACCAACTCTTAGCCCTGCCACTCAAGCCATAGTCCCTGAGATATTGCCTCTTAAGCAAATAAAACCCAAAACATTGCATGTCCAAGAGGTTGAACAATATGTCCCCATACCCCAACTCTCTAGAGCTTCAACTGATGTAGTTGAAATAAAGTTTGAGACACACAAGACCCATCCCAATATAACAAAGAAAACATACAAGTGGGTCCCTAAAGCTTCTTTAGCGACTATAGTCAGTGTTAAAAGACAGGAGCCTGGTAAGAGACGTCCCATGCGTCCCAAGAAATGTAAAGAAACGTTGCGTTGGATTCCTAAAAAACTATTGGAAGCCCAAGGCTACTATAAAGAAAATGATCAAATCTGGGTACCAAAATGTAAATTGTGCTCTTACTTGTCACCGGGCCCATATGAGATCAATCATGTGCCTCCAAAACAAATTGAAGATCGCGGAAAGGAAAAAATCAATGAATGCTACACACCTGCTCCGGAGCTAGTTTGGGTACCGAAGAAAGAACGATTTGTTCCACCTAGCTCAAGAACAGCGAAATCAAATGAAGCTTCTTGCTCTTTGTGTAGTTCTTATACGGAAATAGAAGCTTCAACACAACCTCCACGTACCATTGTACATATCCATACAAGCAAGAAAGAGTTTGCACCTCCCGTTGTAAGTTCACCACCTACAACAATGTTGCAAATAAAATCATGGGAGAGTACCTTACCACCCTTGCAACTAGATGAAACGCATAGGGCGGTCAAAAACTATTGGTTAAAGCCTTCACCCATAACAACTTGGAACAATTGGTTTCAAAAGGTGACGACATCATTCCAAAAGGTATGATCTACCCAAACAAGGGGGGAGTGTTTGCTGACATCCATCATTCAGTTTCTTCTCTCAACTTTCCTCCCTGACCTCTTAATATCCAATCTTAGGAAATGTATATATAAAGCCTTATACTCACATAAACAGGATAAAAAAGTAAAAGAGCAGGAGCCATAACACAAAATCATAAAAACACATTATGCACAAGAACACGACCCTTGTAATATTTTCACTCTAACCATCATCTATTTGTGTGTACAGATATGGCTAGTATGCTAGAGTCATCCACTCAAGCCTTGGGTGAGAGGTACCCTCGTTACTTTCCACAAATGTTTCACATGGTCTTTCCGGTGCTTGCCTGTGAATGGGATTTGGTAGGTACGCTAGCATGTGAGAGGAATTTCGAGGAGTTAGAATGGCTGATATGTCTCTTGACCACGACTGATCCATACTTAGTAGAGAGTGTATCTCCCATTCCACAAGCCTATCCTTTTGACCAAGATGACTATAGGTGTCTAGTGACCTTCTTAGTCTGATGATGAAGAAGATTTATATGATTATATGGATGGCACATATGGTCTCACGGATGATGACTTTGTTTTTGTCGACGACAAGGATAGGGGTTTAGCCCTAGGATTTCCCCCCAATCTCTACAATATCCTATTCCCTTGACTCTCTAGAGGGAGTGCAAATAATTAGGTTAGGGTTCCTTATGTTTTTTTAATCGTGTTCAATAAGTGTTGGTACCTTTTCCCACTGATGTGCCTCCTAGAGGTATTCTTTGTGTTTCTTAGTGTGTACAGGAACGTATTGTTGTTGTTAGGTTTTGGACCTTCATAGGATCTTTCTCTCATCACACTTCAAATCAAGCGCAACCATCAACACAAACAGGTATTTCTTGTCCATTAGCATTGCCCCTTATCTTCTTGCATCCATGTTTGTTTGCTTTAATTGTGATTGATAACATAATATCCAGCACATTTTCTTAGTATCAAACATTAAATTCAATGTAATTTTTTGTCATAATCACTTGTCTAGGTTTAAAAATCAAGCAGTCCGACTAAGCTAGTTTGACCAAGCTAGGTGTTAGAGATCTTCTCTTAATACCATGGGGAATGCCTTCCTAATAATCAATGGATACTTAGGTTCTTAATCCGATTTAGGCAGCATTGTGTGAAATGTATTAGGGCTTTCTAGTGGGATTAGTCCCTATTGACCTTTAGCTTAAGTCTTATAAAGGGAGTTTACTAGTGTGATGAGCCTGGGGAGGGTAACAGTGTTATATGACCCGCCAAAGTTACAAAATTAAAATGCTGAAAACGAACAAACAAAAAATCAAAGTGCCACAATGTAAAATCTTAAGCTGGAAGAGAAACCTCAGCTTGATTTGGTACTCCACTCACATGTATCGCCTATGGTACTACAGCCCTAGAGGTTCCCAGTGTGGGCGCTTTCCTTGAAAAGCAAAAAACCCAAGGCATACAAAATAAGCACACATCAAAATTGGATCACTGTGAAAAGACTTTGGGGGGTCAAAAAAAAGGTAATCAGTCAGGCGATGATTTCATGAGAAATTCCTTTTATCGTAGCTTAACTACAAGGTCTTCTAGGTATAGCCTCTAGTCAACCCTCGGACATGAAATACTTGGCTCTCGCGATTAAACAACTTAATTGACCAGAGAAAATTGAGAAGCTTGCCCATGGTATTAATAGTCGATCTTTAGTGCCTTTCGACCGTTAAATGAGCGACCCCAGACTTGTTTAATTTTTTTACCTTTACAACTGTTTACGCATTTGATTATATTGAAATTTAATGTTTATTGCTGACAAATGGTTTAGAATTCTGCTACCAATCAATTTGTCTGCCTAAAACTGCATACGCTTTTTACTTGTATATGAGAATGCAATTACTGTGCCAATGTTGTTTGATTTTGCAATGACCGAAGAAGGCTAAGGACATTCATCTCAAATGCTCTTCCACCTCAATGAATAATCTTTAACTCAATAGCTTCCGAGGACGGAATCTACATCAGGAAGGGGGGCACGTTAACCCTCATGCACATTCCTATCACCTACAATGGGGGCTGTATTATTTATTTGTTAGAGTCAGGTACTGGGCTTGTCGGTCCAATAGGAAAAGGGTAAGAGTGATCGCCGATGAGAGGCGCACTCTAACTGGAACATGTATTAGTTGGCTAAGCATGGGTGCCCAAGTGTGAATGGAGCGAGCTCATATAAAAGTCAACTAAACCTAAAGTTCGATCATTCTTTCATTTGTGCAATTGAAGAGTGCTCTTGTTCCATATCCATCCTCTTCTTCTTCACCTCTTTGTGTGTGTGTGTGTGTGTGTGTGTGTGTGTGTGTGTGTGTGTGTGTGTGTGTGTGTGTGTGTGTGTGGATGCGTGAGAGAGAAAGTGTGTGTGTGTGCGATCGAGCATTGCAACGACGGCATGGTGGCGGTGAAGCATTTGAGCGCGGCGCAGCGGCAGCTCCTTCTTCTTCACGGCGAGGAATCCTCCATGATAGCAAGCGTAGAGCGGTGAGTGACACACCATCGCCATCTTTGAGCTTACTACTTTAGGCTAGTTGCGTGCTTGGAGCCATTTGTGGCTCGCACACAGTGTATCGGCAAGTTCCTTGCATTGACACGTGCGACAAATGCGCACAGCATTGCATGGGTGCCCAAAACTAATGAGCACAATAATCACAAAAATGATCGCTTAAGATTTCACTAATTCAGTTGCTCTTACAACTTGAAGCTTATCATGAGCCCAATCTACATTATACAACACTGCATTTATGAAAATTAGATGAGAGATATTATTTACAAAAGGAATCTATAAATTGATTTTGCACTTCTACTTCAATCCATCTTTCACTTTGACCATTGTAACTTACAAATGTGTAATGTGTGAAAATCACTACAAAAATTCTCCCTTCCTAAAGGTTATACGTCCTCAAACGCTGTTGGAAAAGGTTTGTATGGGTAAAGAATATTTTGAGCATTTCAATGCCAATAGGAAGAGTATTTGCCAATATAGATTCTTTGTTGTGGCCAAAGGTGTTTGGTGTCGCAGACCAAGGTGGTAGAGTTGCTATAAAAGTATTTTTAGAAGGCAAGGTAACTCCCAGCAGGCAGGAATTGTCCCTTAGAAGGCCGAACAGTGGATCAGTTACACCAGTAGTAATTACCGCAGGCAGTTATTGCAGTAACTCTTGGGAGCTATAAATAGGACCCATTACATTGTAATTGGGCTTCTTAGTGGTTCCGAGCTTCTTCACTTCTTATTTTAGCTGCTTGTCTTTTGGTTTTAGCTCTCTAAGCATTCTCGGGTTTATGAGCTCTTCGCCTCTAGCTTCACTTTGTAACCATTTGAGCTTAAACCTATCATACATTGTACTGGTTGTCCTTGAGCTATTAATCTGAATTTGCTAATACTCTTTCTAGTCTTTCAGTATGTCTCTCGTTTCAATATAACATTCTAGTTCAGTTATCTAATTTAGTCCAGTTAGTTCTCTGTTCCAGTCTCACTAACTGAACTGACGACATAACCAGTAGCTTTAAATTCTAACACTGGAATCAGTTGTCTGAAGAGACCAGCTCCAATTCCATTTTGGCTATCACGGTGGTTAGAGTTGTTCGCTCTTCGACCAGAAAACTCTTATCTCCCAGTTAGAATTTTTAGTTGTACTGATGGCACCCAAAGTCAATCGTGGTCGCAAACCATCAAGTCGGTTAGGCACTGATTCCAACCGCATCAACCCTATTCCTCAGGAATCAGAAAGAGAGTCTCATCCTAAGAGAGACCCGGTGACTGAGACTGAGGCTCAAGATGAGCATAGTCATGTTGATGAGGCCAGGGACTCTCAGCACTCCATTCAGTCCAAGAGGAGAAGGGCTGAGCGGGAAGAACGCAAAACCAGGAGTTCTCGGTCCACATGAGACTGAAGAATAAGTTGATTGGGATACTGACACAGACCACTATAGGAAGTCTTCAAGACGAAGTCAAACTCCCAAGGACAGAAGAAGCAGAGATGATGCCGATCGACATGATTATACTTCTTCATTGAAAATCTCTTTCCCGGTGTTCAAAGGGGGGAAGAAAGATGAACCAGATGTTCATATTCAAGATTTTGAACAGTATGCTTGATGAAGATGACTGGGGAGAATATTGTTCTCAGACACTAAGAGATGCAGCAAGGAAATGGTACTACCATTACCCAACTTTCCAGCTCATATCATACAACAAATTGCTCAAGGCTTTAAGACTGGAATATCTAAACAACAGGGGTGATGAGGACATCCTCTGCGAGCTAGATAAGATTAAACAAGGAAAATTGTCAGTTAGAAGTTATGTTAAGAAGATCATGGAGTTAACCAGGCAGTTGCAGGAGCCACCATCAGAAAATTGGTTACGTGCATGGTTTTTAAATGGGTTCCGCAGTAAGAAGCTCAGAGAACAGGAGGTGCCTGCACCAACAAAGAAATTAAATGGTTTGGTGCAGCGAGCTCTGAAGCTTGAATAGCAGGCTAAGAAGGAGAGAAGTCACAAGAAGAGGAGGTCTAGCAGTAGTAGTTCTTCCGTTAAGAATTATGATTCCAGTGAGACCTTCAGTAGCTCTGCCAGTAGCTCAGATGAAAAGAGCAAAGATAAGGCCAAGAAGGGGTCTTGGTCCAGAAAGATTGATGAAATGGCCCGGTAGATTGCTGAAATCGGCCAGATCAGACAACCAATTAGGAGATGGAAACCTGGTGCTCAAGGTGCAAATCTAAAGATCATGTTTCCAATGAACGTCCACAGTGTACCTATTGTAAAGCATTTATGGAACAATTGTGGCATTCGCATTCATCACTTCAACAAGGGAAAGGTTTTGTCTGTAGTAGCATTTACCAATGTTGAACCAGCAGAGTAGAGACAACTAGTGTACCCCAAGAGGAGAAATCAGGTACCAGTGGTACTGGTACTGGGCACGACAGATACCAAGGAGGTATTGGCCGAGGCTGAGGTCGTGGTAACTTTCAAAATCGAAGCCTTAACTGTTATACTTGTGGCAAGTATGGGCATTTTGCGACTCAGTGTCCAGAAGTACCTAGAACTACGGCTACTGAGGCGAAAACCCTAGAGCCAGTTCTAATAAGAGCAATTACATGCAGTAAAGACATAGTCATTGAGGAAATCCCAGATGAGCCTGCAAAACTAGTCAGTTCTGAAACTAGAAAATGGGCTCAATAGAGAGAGGTATGGAAGGCAAAGGGCAAAGAGAAGGTAGTCAATAGATGGTAGGAGCAGAGAGAACTGGCGGCTAAGATCATAGAAGATCTAGCCAGGAAGCTACGAGAGTAGCGAGAAAGTTCTAATGCTCGGGTCATTGAGAAGATACCAACCCAGTCTTCTAAGAAAACACAAACAGATCAGTCAGAGTCTGGGATTCCTGAGACTATGATGGCTACAGTTCAGGGACTGGTGGAAGAACTAGGGAACGTTAAATCAGATGTAACTGCAATGGGAAACAGTGAAGGGGGCATAGCAGGTACTAGAACAGAGGAGTGGCACTGTGCAGATAGTCCCGATTCTTCAAGTTCTATAATAACTCTAATCAAGAGAGAGAAGAACTTCATGTTAAGATCTGTGAAAGAATTCAAAAAATAACAGTAAAATTCATCAGACAGCGAATGAAAGCTGAAGCGGATGCCAAAGCAGTTGACTTGGCAGTTGTCAGAGATGATGAAGTGTCAGTGATCCAGGTAGACTACAAAGTTAGGAAATAGTAGGAGCCACTCTATGGTGTCATACTGGATGGAGGGGCAGGAGTAAACATCATGGGGGCACACCTTCAGCAAAGAATGGGTATCACAAACTTGAAACCAGCACCCTTCAAAGTTTGAATGGCCGATCACAGAGTTGTGCAAGCAACAAGGATGATAGAAAGTATGCAGATAAGGGTGGGGAAAGAAAATTCTAAGACCAGCTTCCTAGTATTGGATGTGCAAGGCGCATATGGGATGCTACTAGGACGCCCATGGTTGCGAACGGCACAGGCTATTCATGACTACGCCAATCAAACTCTAACAACACAGGGTGCCAGTAAAAGATTCAGATCCAGACAAACAACACTAGGAGGTAGAGAAAGACACTGCGACCAGAAAAGCTTTGCTAGAAGTATGGAGTAAAGAAAATTGAGAGGATGCTGGCAACAATGAATATTTTTCCATTGGCTAAGATAGACCTAAATGCAGTATTATTTGACAAAGATTAGGTTGAAAAGCAAAGGAAGCAATTTCCAGGTCAGTTCACTGAACTGAATTCTAGAGAAAGACCAGTTCAGCTAACTGGAAGGCCAGAGAAACCAGTCGACTCTAAAGAAGAATTCTAAAATTCCAGTACACCAGTGGCCTCTGAACAAGCACACTCTGTAGAAGTTATGAAGTTCGGAATGACAATTCAGAACTAAGAGGTCCGTCAGAGTCAACCAAAAGGAAGGGAGGTGGGCCTAATTGGTTGCTTCCAGATGATCAGGAAATCAAAGAGTGGAACCTGGGTTTCGAGGAGAGTCCTATTGATCAAAGTAAACAAGCACTTGAACCCAAGAATGAAAGAAAAAGCGCGACTCATGTTCCAGAAGTACAAAGACGTATTCGCATGGGAACATACCGATCTAAAGGGTGTAGATCCGGAGGTCTGTCAACATAGAATACCTTTGAAGCTGGATGCTAGACCAGTGCGACTGCAACGGTACAGAATGAATCCAAATTATGCTAAGAAGGTCAAGGAAGAAATAAACAACCTTCTTAAGGCTGGATTCATTACAAAAGTCTCCAGTAGTGATGACAGGCTGTTTCCTATTGTGGTAATGCCCAAGAAGAATGGAAAGCTTAGAGTTTGTGTGGATTATTGAAATTTGAATGCTCAAACCATTAAGGATCCTTTTCTATTATCTTTTATGGCTATGCTTCTCGATGAGATTGCACGCCATGAGATGTATAGCTTTATGGATGGCTATAGTGGTTATAATCAGCAACAGATTGCTCCTGAAGACCAAAGTAAAACTACTTTTATTATTAAATGGGGTGCATTCATGTATCTGGTTATGCCATTAGGTCTTTGCAATGCTCCAACGACCTTCCAATGATGTATGATGGAAAAATTCAATGAGTTTCGCCACCATTTTCTCATCATATTTATGGATGACTTCACTATATTTTCAACTGAAGAGAAGCATTTACTCTTTCTGAAAATGGTTTTCCAGCGTTGTAAGGAAAAGAGGATCTGTCTGAACCCATTCAAATCTGTTTTCTTGGTCTGGAAGGGACAACTACTGGGACATATAGTGTCCAGAAATGGCATGGAGATGGCCAATGATAAGATCCAATGTGTCCAGCGGGCCAAGGCACCCCGTACAGCATCAAAGTTAAGCTCGTTATTGGGATATATCAATTTTTATAGAATATTTATTTATATGTTTGCTTCCAAGGCATTACCCTTGTATGAGCTCACAAAGAAAAATAGCAAGTTCATTTGGACTGTTGAATGTGAGGAGAGTTTTCAATGTTTGAAGAACGCCCTTATCAGAAATCCAGTACTTCGACAACCTAATTAAAGTTATTTTTCATGTGCATGTGGATGCTTTGGGACTAGCAATGGGAGCAATCCTGGCTCAACCAGAAGGGAGAACCGATTATCCAGTGTATTTTGCCAGTCGAAAATTCAGTCAGGCTGAACAAGGATATACTACTACGGAGAGAGAAGCCTTAGGAATGGTTTTCAGTGCTACTAAGTTTTGACATTATTTCCTGGGCAAGCTATTTCATTTTATGTGGATCATCAGGCATCATTATTTTTTATTAACAAAGTTATTATTCAAGGAAGATTGATCAGATGGATGATGTTCCTGATGGAGTTTGTATTTCACATATTTCACAAGCCCGGTAAATCCCACTGTGGTGCTGATTTCCTGTCCAAAAGTATTGATGGCTACTCTGAAGTATCCTTGAGAGATGAGCCAATGGACGCAGAGCTGTTTCAAGTAACAGCTGAGGAAAACATAGATCCAGAATGATATGATGTATATCAGTTCCTTTCCAATGGAGGATTCCCAAAAAACTGGACTCAAAATCAGAAGAAGGCTCTGATTATTAAGAGTCTGAAGTTCACCACCATAGGAGGATTGCTCTATAGACTGGGAGTAGATAGGGTTCTTTGAAGGTGTGTGCCAATGGAAGGAAGAATGCAAGTTATTTTTGAAGCACGCGATGGGGATTCTAGAGGACATTTCTCCACTGATATTACTTACAAGAAGATTTTGCAGGCTGGATTGTGGTGGCAAAGTCTCATATCTGTTGTTAGGAGTTTTTGTAAAACATGTGATATATGCCAGAGGATGGGCAGACCAACAGTAGCCCGTATGACTCCACTTACTCCAGGTCAACCACTGGGAGTATTTATGAAATGGGGTCTGGACTTCATGGGTCCATTCAAGAAAATCACTCCCAAGGAAGAACCGGTATATATTGATGGCCACTTGTTATGTCACCAAATGGGTAGAGGCCAAGGCTCTTTTAGATAACACTGCGAAGTCCACTGTTGTATTCTTATTTGAAAATATTATCTATCATTATGGATGCCCTGTGGATATTGTGTCTAATCAAGGGACACATTTTATTAATGATACTATGGATATTTTGATGGAAATGCTCTTAGTGAAGCATAGGAAGTCAACGCCATATTATCCCAGGTGCAATGGGCAAGCAGAGAGCAGTAATAAAACCATCAAAACCATTCTCACCAAGATTGTACAGAAGGAGCCACACCAATGGAATCTTCAGCTCTAGACTGCTCTATGGGCCTACAGGATAGCTTATAAAGTCACCGTTGGATTGACACCGTTCAGAATGGTGTATGGTACTGAAGTTGTAGTACCTATTGAATTCATGATTCCCAGTCTCAGGATGGCGATTGAGTATGGATTGGATTTGAATCACAATCTTAAACATAGATTGGAGGAATTAGCACACTTGGATGAGTTAAGACAACGTGCTATGCTGGAACACGAGATTGTTCAGCAAAGAAGGAAGCACTAGCATGATAGACGAATCGAAGTTAGGGAGTTCCAGAAGGGCAACTTGGTTTTGCTCTATCAATCCAAACTGCACCCTAAGAAACCAAATTTAAAGATAGCTTGGGCTGGTCCGTATGAAGTTGACTGGGTGTTTTTTTCAATTGCACAGTAAGGCTGAAGGATTTATCTGGATTACTGTTGCCAGGTGTTTATAATGGGGCCAAGATCAAGCTATATTATTCTAATGAGAAAGAGACTTCCAGAGAAGAAGAAACTGGCATTTTGGGAACTGATGGCCAGGAAAATTCAGAATCGGCCATTCTAAACCTCTTCCATGTACAACCAGTACCAGAGCCAGTCACGGTGTCAAGAAAGTCTTAGCACAACAAAACAATGCCAGTGGAAGAGACAGTAAAGTATCCGAGCCAATACCAGCTTTTATGGGGAAAAGGATCAGTGGGACTGCATGTGATAATCTTTAAAAGGAACATGGGGAGTATTAGCCAATGCATGTGTGCCACATCACTAACACAGTGCACAAAACTCTAGGAACGGCAAGTAGTGGAGCTTTTATGGCGCAAACGTGTATAACAGTAAGGCGAGTGGGCATTCTTTTTCACAAATCTCCTGTGCGACACCTGCCTGCTGTTACACACTCGCCATCACCAAGCTCTGAAGCTTCTTCACTACAACCACAAACCTCCTCGTCCGAAGAATCTGTCGATCACTGTCTGTCCCTACCCGACACACCTAGCTACGGATTTGACTATCCAAGTAAGTCTTCTTCCTCTACAGACTTACCAAACTTACCATCCTCACAGTGCAGGGGTAGAAGGGAAATGTCGGAGAAGATGCAGGATACCATAAATGAAACTTTGGCAATCATCACCTCTCTTAAAGATTCTCTACCACTTATCCCACATAGCAAGATACAAAGGTATGTGTTCACTAAGCAGGCAAAAGCGTTGCTGCGACTATGGGACTTGCATGTGGTGGTACAAGCTACAAGAATAGATTTTGACACGGCCATAATCAAGCAGGTTCTTGATTCTTTCAATGCTGAGGATGGCAGTGTTGTTGTCAACGGTGTAAAAGATACAGCAACTCTTGATGATATTGCTTATGCTTTCAGAATGCCCAATGAGCCAAAGCCGACCACAGCGTCTGTAGAACAGATAAGTCCGACTCTGAAAGAGGATGAAGCAGCCAAGAAGAAACAAAAGTCTAGCGCACAAGGGGTTCCTGTAGTAGCAGGACTGGACGTCCCCTCAGCTTACAAGTTTGTTGATGAGGTTGTTGGCCCAAAGAATAATCCCACGTATGTGTCAAAAAAGTTGTTTGCTATGCTGCTTGCAAAACGATTAGACGTTACAGGTAAAATCAACTTATGTCAGATCTTATCTCATAATGTGCTCCAGCAGATTGCCAAGCTGAAATCTCAGAATGTATTCAAAGCTTGGTATGTTTGGAAATTTCTATATTGGACAACTACTCCAGATGTTCATTATCAGGTATGGATGGCTTGGAGTCGGAAGCGCATTGCAGAGACTAACAATGTAGAGCTATCTTCAGACGAAGAGGCTCCAGGCAATCAGTTGACCCTAACTGGACTAAAGAGGAAGGCCACACAGATGGAAGCCAGTGGTTCAAAGAAACCGAGGATTACGTTGGCGAAAAGCACTGCTTTATTAAAGCAACTAGAGAGTCAAATTAAGTCTTTGCCTCCTCAAAAACTTTCAGCAGGCCAGATTTCAGCCACACTTGAAGAACAGACTCTAGCACAGACCAGTGCTGGGAAGGGCCAGCAAGAAGAGCAGACTCCGACAGACACCAGTGCTGGAAAAGGTCAACAAGAAACGTCCAGTGTTGAACAGGTGGCAGTTCATATTGACAAAGGAAAAGGGTTCAGAACTTGTCAGTCCAGCCAACAAAATTCCTTTCAGTGAATTGGATTTATCTATAACCAAAAAGGACAAATTGCATTAGTTACAGAATCACCCTCTCAAAGGACGACTAATTCTTCACAAACCTGACTACACAACATTACCTTACATGGATCCTGTTACGATTTATGAGCCAATCCACTCCGACCCGACAACAGCAATAGATGGCTGCTTGATTCTTATCCAGTCATCATGGAACACAATTGCCAACACCTTTGGACAAATGATGGATACATCAGCTTCCACTGATGAAGTGTCCAAGTTAAAAGAAGAACTGGGAAGCAGCCAGCAGCAGCAAGTTCAAAAACTGAAGCAGGATATCACGGCACAATCTTTGAGGCACAGTATTGTTGAAAACCAGTCAACCAGGACAATCAAGGAGCTACAAGCAAAGCTGTTCAAGCTTGAAGTAGAGAATAGGCAGTTAACTGAAGACAAGGTAGAAGCTGTAAGAAATGCTATAGATTTCAGACTATGTTGAGAATGAAGAGGGTAGATTACAATGCGTTACTAACTAACCACACTGCATTGAAGGCTTCTCTTACATAGAGGTATATATATAATAACCTGGCTAATATTCTGAGTCCAGAGGGCAATGTCACTCTGAATATGGATAATTTAAAGGCACTTATGGAAACCATGCAGAGTAATTTGCAAGACAAGCTCTCTGAATACAATAGTGCTTTAGCAAATCAAGCTATCCTGGATTATATTGATAAGCAGAATGATCCTGATGAGGATTCTGAGAAATCAAAAGATCAGGATGAGGAAGGGGAGGACAACCCAACAGATAAACCTGATGATGATGATAATATTCCTCTTTCTCCACGTGCGGGCTCTGGTGTTGGTGGATTAGTTGCCACAGGGGGCAGTCAACCCAAAAAAGACCAGCCAGACCAGCAATCGGAGGACCAGCGGTCTGATGATCAGCAACCAAGAAATGGATAGATGGACAACACTAGAGGTTCTCTAGTACACCTGTCACACACAGCACAGTCCAGACAACAAAGGAAAAGCGAAAGCTGTGACTAAGTCCCTAAAGGGTGATAAGCAACATTTATTACATCTCATCACACTGAACAAGAGAATGATACATCAACATAGGATGTATTTGGAGGATGGTACTCTTATCTCTGATCTAGAACGCTTTCAAAGGCTATATGTTGGAGCCAAAGTGATGATTCAGCATTGGAAATCAATTGCCTTCCATGGTCAAGAATTGTGTCAATTGCCTGTACATCCCAGCAGAATCCAACTGCTAGAAAGGATACCTGAGTGGCACTGACTTGTGATGATAGGATAGGTAATCCACACTGGCAGCGACAGTCCACTGCAGACCAACATTCTCTAGCCCCTGAACTAGATCTACTGCTTGGAAACAGGCCTACATACAAGTGCATGAAGAAAGTGAGAAATCAATTGAAAGAAGTTTTACTTCATATGCAAATTGCCAAAGGAGTTTTGGACTAGAGGGTGCAGGCTCTGATTGAAGATTAGACTTCCAGCAGTAAAGGACCTCGGACTCAAATGACAGTAGGAGAACAGGCAACTGCTCTCTGAAGACTCTTTCAACTAGTCCGAGTTACTAGGAAGATGATACAGCAGGAGAACCAGGATGTTCTCAATTTTTTGGAGTTTGTACCTAGCTCTCCAATTCTCCCGTATGCATTACCTACTAAAGAAGCTGAACTGCCCAGATTTTTTCCAGCTTTGTATCCTCAGCATCCAGAACCAATGGATCGGCTCACCTACTTCAATATCACTGATGAACTTCAGGACTGGAATGAGCAAGCCAGTGTGGAATGAAAACCGTGGCAATCCCTGATCAATGACGCTCTCAAACTGGATGATGTCATGGGACTACAAGGAGAAATGTAGAGGGTCAAACTCTATATGGTGTTACCATATACATCTGGTAGTGATGTGTGTGAACACACTAGGACCGCCGGGGCATTTTTTCCCTCTTTAGGAGGTTTTTTCCCCCGTGCATTGTATATACGCCCATCACTCTAGGGCTATCTATTTTTTCATTGCACACTAAGTAACACATTCTCTATTGTGTGCCTTGAGCTTCCTTCGTCTTCTCCAAGCTGTGTGTGTTTCTCTGCAACCCTAATTCCAACAATTGGTATCACAGCAGGTCACGTCCTCCCGGGCTTAGTCGCCAGCTGCTCCAGCACACGCCTGCTCACTTTCTCCGATTTCAGTGAGCTTTGGTGAGCGTTCGCAGGTCGACAAATATTTTGGGCGAGCTCGATGAGCTCGGTCTGCTCAGATTTTCGATTTGGGCTCATTTCGGCCTCCGTTTCCACTACGGGCAGTACTGCATAGGCTATTTCGTCATTTTGTGCAGATTTTCTGTCAGTGCCGTTTTCTGTATAACAGGTGCCTTATAGTCTTCTACAGTTTGTGCTATATAGCACAAGTTCTTCCCGCTCCATTTCTCCTATTTTCGGGCAGTTTTCACATCAGGTGCAGCATTTACCATGGCTGACACAACAACACAGATGTGTTCAAGATGTTTGCTGCTGAGGACAGGTTGGATGGGGACAACTACCCTATGTGGGCTTATATGATGCAACATGTTCTTGTGTCAAAAGGTGTCTGGAACATTGTGCAGGGCATTGATGTACGTCCTAGTTCTGAAGATGTAAGCGATGTTGAGGATGTTGCAGGTCTTGCTGCAAGGATTGCAGCTGTTAGAGTTGTTTTGCCTACGGCAGAACAAGCTCGTTGGAATGTTAAGGATGCGCAGGCTCATGCATTGATTGCGTTGTCTGTGAAGCGCACCATTATTCCTCACATCCGTTCAGCAAAATCTGCAAAACATGCTTGGGATATTCTAGCAGGTCTTTATGCAAGCCGCAATGAGGCTAAAATTGCTTTGCTGCGTAAAGAGCTAGAGTCGAAGATTATGCATGAGGAAGATGATATGGACACTTTCCTTGCTAGTGTCAAGGATATCAATGAGCAACTCATTTCTGCAGGTGAAGTCATTTCGGACAGTTCCCTTGTGCAGACTGTTCTTGATGCCTTACCAGATTCCTACCAGACTTTTGCTAGTACTTGGAGACTAATGACCCAAGGAAATCCTGAAGTTGTCAAGTTTGATGCATTATGCACATTGCTGTTGCAAGAGTCACTTTCTAGAAAAAACAGGACTAGACAACGTGCAGTTGAACAGGCTTTTATTGCTTCTCAATGAAAGGGTGGTAACAGTAATGCAGCCACTTCTTATGGTTCTGCTGCGAGTGGCAAAAATTCTGTTCCTAATGCTTCTGCTAGCAGCACTTCGTCTGGCAATTCTGGTGATAAGGGCAAAAAGAAGATGCGTTGCCATTATTGTAAAGCCAATGATCACTTGATCAAGTCGTGTCCTAAGTTGAAGGCCAAAGAGGCTAAGAAGAAAGAGGGTGGTTCCACTGCAAATGCTGGTTCCACTACAAATGCAGCCATTGTTGAGTCTTCTGTGAAAGGAGATTGTGATGCTGATGTTGATGCAGAATGGGCTTTTAGCGCAGAGTGCACTTACAATCCTGTTGTCCATGATGCATGCTTGTCAGTTGCTGCAGATTCACATGTGTGGTATTTCGACAGTGGTGCTACAAAGCACATTACCTCACATCGTGAATTGTTTACCTCTCTCGAGTCTGTCCCTCATGGGAATTCAGTCACTTGTGCCAACAACGCCTCTTATCCAGTTCAGGGAGTTGGAAAGATTGTGCTCACTGCTGCTAATGGCAGTTCCTTCACACTTGTTGATGCACTTTATGTACCTGGGATCAAGAAGAATCTCTTGTCTGTATCTGCACTTGCTAGACTTGGACTTGTAGTCAAATTTGTGGATGACAGATGTACAGTTCATGATCTCAGTTTTGGTGATGAAATTGTTGCATCTGGGCTTTTGTGCCGTGGGCTGTATAAGCTCACTTTGTATGACAAGTGTGGACAAAATTTTGCAAATGCTGTTGCAGATTCAAGGGCTATTTCAGATGCAAAACTTTGGCATGCACGTTTTGGTCATCTGAATTTTGCCAGTTTGCTGCGTTTGCAGAAATATGATATGGTTGCTTCTTTGCTGCCTCTTGAAGCACCTGTCAAACATGTTTGTGAAGGCTGTATTCTGGGTAAAATGCAGCGTTCTAAGTTTCCAAAGGATGGTTCAGTTAGGGCCACATGCAGGTTGCAGCTTGTGCATAGTGATGTTTGTGGGCCCATGCAAACTCCGTCCTTGGGCAATTACCTGTACTTCGTGACTTTCATTGATGATTACTCCAGGCATGCATGGGTATTTCCGCTTAAAGCGAAGTCCGAAGTTTTTATGTGCTTCAAACAATTTTTGGCTATGGCTGAAAATGTCTCAAGATGTACTATGGGCACCCTCCGTTCCGATCGAGGGGGGGAGTATATGTCTCATGAATTTAATGCATTTCTGGCTAGTTGTGGGATAAAACACCAATGTACAGTGCCTTATACACCTCAACAAAATGGTGTTGCTGAGAGGAAAAACAGGTCACTAACGGAAATGGCACGATGTATGGTCAAAAGTCAAGCTTTGCCGCATTCTTTTTGGCTTGAGGCCATCATGTGTGCCACTTATGTACTTAACAGGTGTCCTACGAAAGCTTTGCAGTCTATTACTCCATATGGAGCATGGCATGATAGAAAGCCTTCTATTGAGCACATGCGTGTTTTTGGCTGTTTGGCATATGCTTTGGTGCCACAAGTGCAGCGCAGAAAATTGGATGATAAGGCTGTCAAATGTATTTTTGTTGGTTATAGTGCTGAAAGCAAAGGTTACACGTTGTATCATCCGCAAACAAAACGTATTCTGGTTTCACGGGATGTAGTGTTTGTGGAAGACTCTGTTCAGCCCTTGCTGTCATGTACTAGAGACAGTAATGTAAGCTCACAGGACATTTATGACACTTTGTTGCCTCTTTTCAGTGGTGGAAATACGAATGTAAGTTCCAATGTGGCAAATGTACAACCTATGGGGGTTTCTGAAAATGTTTTAGAGCAGCCTATTACTCATGCAGATGTACATGATGTACTTGATGAGGAAAGGGCTGAAAATGAGCAGGCTAGAGGTATGCCAAAATGGCTGGTGCACACTTTGCATGACAGTAAATTGGATGCACCTTTATCTAGTCGTACTCGTTCAGGCTCTCACCATGCATCTTATGCATCAGATTGTTATGCTTTGGCTGTGTCTAGTTTACATGATGTTGAGGAGCCTCTGTCTTTTGATGAAGCACAGAATTCAGAAAATTGGATTGCTGCCATGAAATCAGAATATGATGCACTTATAGATAATGACACATGGACTTTATGTGATTTGCCTCCTGGCAAAAAGGCCATTGGTACGAAGTGGGTTTACAAGTTGAAACGCAAGCCGGATGGTGAGATCGATCGCCATAAGGCTCGACCTGTTGCAAAGGGTTATGCACAACAAAAAGGCATAGATTATGAAGAGACTTTTGCTCCCACTTGTCGTATGACTACTGTGCGTTTTCTATGTGCATTGGCAGCTCATTTTGGTTGGGATGTACATCAATCATACATTGTTACTGCTTTCTTGAATGGTGACATATTTGAGGAAGTTTATGTAACGCAGCCTCGCGGTTTTGTCATAAAAGGACAAGAGGACAAAGTGTGCAAATGTAAGAAGGCTTTGTATGGGTTGAAGCAATCTCCTCGTGCTTGGTATGAGAAAGCTGACACTCATTTGGTTAAACGAGGCTTTCGTAACAGTCCAACAGAAAGCACATTGTATGTAAAGCGTGAGGATGATGTATTTCTCATTGTGGTTCTTTATGTTGATGATTTGCTGATCACTGGACCAAATGAGAGACATATTGCTGAATTTAAGGCTGATTTGAATGCTACTTTCAAGATGAAAGATTTGGGGCTGTTGCATCATTACTTGGGTATACAGTTTAAGTAGTGTGATGGTGGTATTGCCTTGTGTCAGAAAAGTTACATAGAGACATTGCTATGTAAGTTTGGACTTGAGGATTGCAAACCTATTGCCACTCCCATGGAAACAGGTTTGAAGTTGAGTCTACATGATGCTGGCGATCCTGCTGATGTCACTCTTTACCAAACTGCTGTTGGCTGCCTCATTTATGTATGCAACACAAGGCCAGATATTCAGTTTGCAGTCTCGCAGGTAAGCAGATTTATGCATAGCCCAGGGTCTAAGCATTGGCAGGTTGTCAAGAGGATTTTCCGCTACCTTAGTGGCACTTTACATCTTGGCTTGTTTTATCCCAAGGGGGGATCATTGCCGCCAGACTTACATGCTTTTTCGGACTCAGATTGGGCTGGTTTTTTTGACACGCGAGTGTCCACAAGTGGTTTTTGTTTCATGCTTGGCAGTTCATGTATATCATGGTTGAGCAAGAAGCAACCTACTGTGGCCACTTCGAGTTGTGAGGCTGAGTACAAGGCAGTCTTCACAGCTACGGTTGAGTGTGTATGGCTCAGACGCCTTATGGCTGACTTGGGTGTTGGACAGGACACTGCCAACACTATCTACACTGACAATCAGAGGGCATTGGCAGTTGCGAGGAACCCAATTTTTCATGCTCGCACAAAGCACATTGAGGTGCATTACCACTATGTCAGGGAGAGGCTCTCAGCAGGAGAGATCAGCTTGGCTTATGTGCCAACACAGGACAACCTTGCAGATCTTTTCACAAAGGCATTGTCTCGTGAGAAGCTTGAAGCTTTCCACAAAGCTTTGGGCTTACTCCCCTTTGTGGACTGATCCTGTCCTCAGGGCATGGCACTTCCCTTTACTCATGTGCCAGCTCTCGTTCACCGCATCACGCCAGGGGGGATTTGTTACCATATACATGTGGTAGTGATGTGTGTGAACACACTAGGACGGTCGGGGCATTTTTTCCCTCTTTAGGAGGTTTTTTTCCCGTGCATTGTATATACGCCCATCACTCTAGGGCTATCTATTTTTTCATTGCACACTAAGTAACACATTCTCTATTGTGTGCCTTGAGCTTCCTTCGTCTTCTCCAAGCTGTGTGTGTTTCTCTGCAACCCTAATTCCAACATATGGGACATTGGAAGATCCAGCTCCGTGGTTTAAGAAGATCACAAATCAGTTGCTTCAACTGACTGTGGAGTCTTTAAGATCCCTGAAAAGGATATCACTGCTAAACCAGGATTGGGGCCACAGTACAAAGAGGAGGTTGAGATTCTCTTTGAAGTAAGAATTTAAAACAAATCAGCCTCTTCGGCAAGGATGAATCCACACAGTGTCGGACTCTGTATGATCCTGACACCAAAACCTACAATCCTCTCACGCCTTATGAATTTGAGATGTCCACTGAAAGGCAGGATCATCTTGAGCAGGAGGCCATTTACAGATTTATACAAAAGGACAATGCTAGCAATGGGACTTTGAGGCACCAACACAGAAGAAGGGCAAGAGGAAGTGGGTTTAGTGTAAGGATACTGGGTAGTTCCATCTCAAAATCAGACGGTGGATTTTCCCAGTGAGGCACTGGAATTTCTTTGGTTGGGCACCCTTGGAATTACAACTATAGGGGTGTCCAGCACTCAACAAGCATGAAAATGGTATAAATCTAGCAATATCGAAAGAGTATTACCATGAGGAACATTGGCCAAACTACCAACCAAAAGGGTTTAGGGTTTAGGGTTTAGGCCAACCAGAAGGCCGGATGGTTTCCTCAACACCAAATCAGAATTACGTGGTGGATTTTTTTCCAGAAATTTTGGAGTTATACCAAAATTCAAGAAAGGAGGTAAGGATGTAGAAGGCAAGGAAAATCCCAGCAGGGGGGAAATGTCCCTTAAAAGGCCGAACAGCGGATCAGTTACACCAGCAGTAATTACCGCAAGCAATTACTGTAGTAACTCCTGAGAGCTATAAATAGGACCCGTTACATTATAATTGGGCTTCTAAGTGGTTCCTAGCTTCTTCGCTTCCTAGTTTAGTTGCTTGTCTTTTGGCTTTAGCTTTCTAAGCATTCTCGGGTTTATGAGCTCTTCGCCTCTAGCTTCACTCTGTAATCATTGCTTCTGTAATCATTTGAGCTTAAACACATCATACGCTGTACCGGTTGTCCTTGAGCTATTAATCTGAATCTACAAATACTCTTTTCAGTCTTTTAGTATGTCTCTCATTTCAATATAGCATTCTAGTTCCGTTATCTAATTCAATCCAGTTAGTTCTCTGTTCCAGTCTCACTAACTGAACTGATGACATAACCATTAGCTTTAAATTCTAACACTGGAATCAGCTATCTGAAGAGACCAGCTCCAATTCCAATATTGTTGAAAAGTGGTTATGAAGTGCGTTGCTTGGAGCTTATTTGGCATTTAGTGTAACATAGATACAAGAATATGAACACGTTATTAGAAAACTTAGATTAGGGTACATGAATACTTAGATGACCAAAGGGGAAGAGAACCCAATGGGAAAAAGTACTCTTGGTATACATGCATGGGCTTTTTATATGTACTTGACTCAACTAGAAGTGGATTTGGTCATGATAAAGTACATATTAAAAAGATATAATAAGCTACACAAAATGATTTGGATTTAAGGCAAAGGATTGTAGTGTGAGAATAGTGTGGATATTCAAAATTCCATATAGGTTAAGGTCCTCTTTGAGTAGAAAATATAGGAATTAAATACAAGAGAACAGAACCTTTAATAATGTGGGTCCTATAGTAGAAGAAGTAGTTAAGTAGTTATTAGCTTTTTCATTGATATTCAACTTGAGCTGCTATCTTACAAGTTAAGTGCAAGAGTGGCACACAAAAAGAGTTTCTAATGGATATGTCCAATGATAAGACGTCTTTATGCCTATATGGAAATGCATTGAAAAACAAATGTTGGAACAAAAGAAAGAATTGATGAGTACTTAAAAAGTAGGCATAGTTATCAAAGCATTTTAGCAAGCTACCACCTCTTTTAAGAAATGTTTTCACTGTCAAGGATAGGTGCTCCTATCTCTTAGTGCACTTGTACATGACTGTTGGGCCCTACAAGGACTAGAGTATTCTTTGACCTTATGTTCACCTCTTCCACCATGATAAACACACTTATATAGTTCAGTTCTCCCAACTTTAGCTAAGCCTATTACCTTTTACCTTTAGCACAAAGTTTATTAGATTTGAAGGCTTTGGAATTGACACTTTGCTCATTTAGTCTCTTGGTTTCCCGAGTCTGAATATGACTATGCTAAAGGATTCTTTTTTCCACCTTGAAGGCTTTGGAATTGACAGTTTTCTCATTTAGTGTCTTGATTGCCCGACTTTGACTATGCGAAAGGGTTCTTTTTTGCACCTTGGTGTGTAGACTTTGATGACTTGAGCTGGTACATCAACAAAGTGGAGAGATTGTTGCTGGCATGAAGTTTCTTCTTGGGGATTGTTGACTAGGCGACTTCCCATCACACAGGTGACGTGGTCCTTATTGTGATTTGGAAACTTTGGGTAATGATACCATTGTTTTCCTCATGGATTCATTTAGTCTTTTAGTGTGAAGATCTCCTTGCATCTTAGATATTATTGCATTTGGCCTTGGGTTGATTTGCCTTGGACTAGGAGTTGCTGCATAGTTTACCTTTTTTATACTTGACTCTACTTCCAAAGCACTCGGAAAATGGCAAAGCTCATGTTCATTTCCACGGGCATCCTTGTATTTGTATCTAAATTGAGTCACATGAAAATACTTGAACACGTCCTTACAGTGCCATGCTTCATTGTTCTTAGGCAAGAGAAGCTTAAAGCATTTTCCCTTACCATCATTATACATGCAAAAATATTTATCAAAAGAAGCAATGGACCTCAATTAATAGTGACCTACAATCATGTGCTCAAACATTTGTGGTCATCTTTTGGGAATGGTATTTAACACTTGGGGGGTCCATTGTATAAACATGCTAGTATACCACGTGAGTTTAGCAAAAGGGTTTTTTATTTTTTAAAATTTAAGCAATTTAACAAAGATACATTAACGAGAGAGAGGTTTTTTATCCATTTTGGAAGAAAATCCGTTACTTCATCGAAAAAGAGTGGTCAATCTATTCATGTTCAGATATTAACATAGGGATTTTTTAATACCCTATTAATGCACATTATATAGGGGGGTTCTTCATAGTGGAACCCCAAAGATTTTGCACCATCTTTGTTGGCTTAGACACAAGCATTGTTTTTGTTGGACAACGCACTTGATCAATAGGGAGTTGTGGGCTTGATCAACATGAATGAAGTCTAGGTGATTAGTTTTATGAGTTGTGGGCTTGATAGTCTAGGTGGTTAATTTTATGAGGTAATGGGCACAATGATTCCCCCTTCCTATCTCGCCCCATATCTAAGTCAATGGGTAGGGACGTTTTTAGGGCTCAAATCCTCACCTACCACCTGCTCTAGAGGAGGAGTAACATGCGGAATGGCCTTCCCAGAGTAGACATTATTTTGATTAGCTTTATGAAGGTTTTTAATATCCAATGATTACTCCCTAGTTGCATCTTGATCTACAAGGAATCTGCACATGAGAGTAGGGATAAATTAATGCCGTAAGCATTGGTTTCATTAGGGCTTGATGAGCAAGACCACATTTTGATATGTAACCATTGCAAAAGTTTCCCATGAACACAATGGATTTAGTGATTGGGTCTCTTTTGAGCTTGATTTGAGGCATAATGGGAGGGTCCAATTGTGCGTCTACATTCCTTACCCCATAGAAATTGAATCCAAATTCATTATGGTACTTATAATCTAGTGATGGGCTGTTAGGCACCATGTGAAATACTATAATTTGATCATCGTTATCTAGGGTCTTGTCTTCCTTTAGCTTCTCCTCACTATCATGTATTTGCAAGAATGCTTAGGATCTTTTTCTCCGAACAATGGCCTTTCTAGATTATTGGGTGCCCTTATTTGATCCGCACTAAGTTCTATGGTTATTGTAGTTGTGAGTGTGGGAATGCAGTGCGTGTGCAGAGAGAGAGAGAGAGAGAGAGAGAGAGAGAGAGAGAGAGAGAGGATGTGGGTGAAGCAGTTCACCATAATGTGTGAGAGATCCCCTTTTTTTTCTATCTAGTAAAGAATAAGGTGTGTACAAGTGAAGGCGGTTGGACGCCTCTGATGTGTCCAAACGGGGTAAGAGTCACACCGCCTTTACCCCAACATTCTCCCACTTAAAGTCAAATATGCCAATAAGTGGTACTACTATATGACCTAGCAGCATGTACATGAGGTATAAAAAGGAATCTTTCTGATGTGTCCAAACGGGGTAAGAGTCACACCGCCTTTACCCCAACATTCTCCCACTTAAAGTCAAATATGCCAATAAGTGGTACTACTATATGACCTAGCAGCATGTACATGAGGTATAAAGAGGAATCTTAGCACAACCTATGCTCACTAGCTCTCTTAAATTCGATGCATGCCACTGTATAGGCTATAGTGGTGTGTGAAAATGTATATCCCTGCTAGAATCAGCATGCATACCCCCTGTAGGTATACTTTAATGACATGCACTACTCCATGATGCATCATGCTAGCGTCAATCATCAAACAACTGACAACCCCAATTGCAAACACTCCCATTGTAGTTGTTATGTCGGGTCTTGACACTAGGAGGTCGTACATGAGATTCTTTAAGGCTTATGATAAACACGTAATCTCTGTCAGCATATCCATGCCAATCGCATCAATGCCATGTGTGCAGTGACCTCTACCAATCTATCCATAGGAGGTATCTCAACCCTCATTGCATCACCACTAGAACTACTCACACATGGACACGTCAATCCTTACTCCACGGTAGTCGTCACTCCCTCATTGTCCATAGGGACTGTATCCACATGTCCTGCCATCACCATATCAGCCTCTAGGATGAGCATGTCAAAGAACTTCATATCGCTCATCTTTGTGGTGGGAAGCATCTTTGTCCTAAGAGGATAAATCCACTGTGTCTCGCTAGAGTACGGCCGCTCTAACTCTGCATCTACAGACACGTCATGCATAGAACTCTCGAGCTCATCCACAAAAGATATGTGTCTAGTCGCTGACATGATTATAATATAATCGAGACCATGCCATCTTGCACCTCAGATACATGCATGGGGTAAACCTAGGCAATTATGGCTCCTCTTGCAATGACTAGCAAACCGCAATGCATTTGGAAAGAGTGCTCTCTAAGCACTACCTGGCATCCATTATCTCTCAACTATCTCATCAAGATCAAACTATGTGTCAATTGAGGAGCATATCCTACATGAAAAATTGTGTATAATGCACCACAGGGCAATGAAAAATATATGTCTCCTACACCCTCTATGTTACACGTTGAACCATCAGCAAGTCACACACAACCAAGTCTCCCACTAGAAAAACTACTAAACCACTCACGACAGGGTGTGATGTGGAAAGCATCATCACCATCTAGTAACCACTGTCGAGAAAGTGTGTTATCCATAGACAAATCTGTAAGAGGTATACTTGAGTCAAGAGTGACATCACCATTTGGCATATACCGCCACTATTATTGCCTCTCTAATATGTGTCAAAGCCGCATTTGCATCTCTCATACATCAACATCTCTACCTCATGTGTCTAAAGCAAGGACGTCTAATGTGCCCTTTGTGACCACAATGCCAATATCTTAAGTGTCGACACAAATGAGACCTCTATCTCACGTAATTCATCATCATAGACTCAAACCTATCACACATTTCAGCTGCCATAAGTGACTACCTATATTGTGTAAGTAGAAGATTTACGATCAAAACCTGTAGCCATAATGAGCATACTCTATCACTCGAGCAATATCACCAAAACAATGGCCATAAAAATGGGATAAACAAGAGCTATGGCTCTACAACATGCACAAGGGCAAATGCATAAACCAATGTTGAAGAGAAGTGCACCAAACCTGAGATGAAAGGAGCGCCCTACAGGGAGAAAACACTCTCAAAAGAGCTCATCATCAGCATTCATAGTGCTCAAGTGCATCAGCACATAAAATCTCATGCACTAGTGTAGCCACACTATGCTCTACATTGTCTCAACTGCCAAAATGTACTTGGAACCTATAAAGTAAGTGGGAGAATGGCCTAAGCACTACCAAAGCTCAAGTCCGCTACCTGTAACTCATAGTCACTACAAGCCAAACACTCTCACAATGCGATGCATTGGGTTAACCCTTTGTATAAAGGAGGGGATGTAAAGAATAGCAAATTTATTTGGCTGCATAATGGGGGAAAAATTGAGTGAATGGGCTTTTAAAAATGGCTAGTCTGCAAAAAGACAAGCTGCTTTTTATCAATATTATAGCAACATTGATCATCTTGTCACTCTTTATGTTCTCATGGAGGATAAGTAGATTGAAAGGTAAAAAGTGACTGTATCATTCCTTTGTAGACTTTTGTGTAAAAATTTGTAGAGGAGGATGGAAGAACTCCAAGTGCCAAGCCAGTTTATGGTTACGGTTTCTTGCATCTATGAGAAGGTGATATGTCCACTCATGGGAAGAGGAATTTCAAAAAAAAAATTAAGCACTATTGCGGTTAAAAAAAGGACTCCTCCATTGTCACCAACTCTCTTTGTGTTATGCATTGATTAATTGGAGAAAATGGTACTTGAGTTTCTGTAACAAGAAGGCATTGAAGATGTTACTATCTCCTATGCAATAATCATTCTTTTGTTGTATGTGGATGATGTAATGCTTCTAGCACATACATCAGAAAATGTACAAATCTTATGGTAATCCTTGAGAACTTTTTCTTGCAAAAAAGGCAAAAAAAGGCTGATTGTGAATCAATCCAAAACAAAGGCTATGCTTGCAAACGGAATATGATCATGAAGTTGAAATCCACCATCGGGAAGTCATGCATTTTGTACATTAATGAGACACTTTAAGTTGTTGAGAGCCTTAAGTACCTTGGCCTTGCAGCTCCAACAAATCACAAGTAGGTGAATGTGATATGCATCATTTGGAAGTTGCAAAGAGAGCATACTATGCATTTGAGGACACGTCCAATTTGAGGGATGTCAAATGTTGGCTCTCAAGAAATACATTTTTGACACATTGGCAACATCAGTTCTTTTTTGTGGAGTTAAAGTGTGGGCACGATCAATCCTCTCCTTCCAATACATCTCTATTCTTCTTTTGCTGCATTCCCCCTCCCTCCTCCACCAATGAGATTATATGCCACCTCCCGACTTACAAGTTTAGAAGGGGGAAGTATTGGTGACCTATCCTATCGTATACACTTGTCTAGATTTTTCCAAAAACCCTCTTACATGTACTTACGTTGTATTGTAAGTTTTCCATGAGCCTCTAATTGTGAGGTCAGCTGAGTACAAGGCACCTTTCACAACTGTTGTTGAATGTGTTTGGCTTAGACGTCCTTTGAATGACTTCTGTGTTGGCTGCTACCACGATCTTCATTGACAATTAGAGTGCTTTAAGAGCTGTAAGGAACCGAGTGTTCCATGCTTGCACAAAGCACATCAAGGTGCATTATGATTATGTCAAGAAGAGATTTTTACAATAGAGATCAACTTGGCATATGTGCATACGTAAGATAAGTGTGCTAATCTTTTCACAAAGGCTATGGCTTATGAGAATTTTGAAGCTTCTTGCAAAGCAATGGTCTTATTCTTGTTTATGGACTGTTAACATAGGGTATATCACTTTCCTATATATGAGTGCCAGCTCAAGTTCACTGCATCACTCCCAGGGGAACTTTGTTACCATAATATGCATATTATGGTAGTGATGTGTGTGAATACACTTAGGGTTTCCAAATCTCTTCTTCCTTCTTTAGCAAGTTTTCCTTCCTCCAGCTTGTATATACGCTCATCATTCTAGAGAAATTTTGTCTTTAAATTGACAATAATACTACTTCCTACGTTGTGTGTTCTTGAGGTTCACTTTCATCTTCTCCATCTTTGCGTGCATTTTCATAGAAGCCAAAGAAGGAAAGTTTATGTGAGTCAAACGAGTGGCAATGCTACTAAGAAATTTGCACATTTAGTTGATGAGAAGTCTATAAATGGGAAGAAAAATAGAAGAAGCAATGCTATTAAGAAATTTGCACATTTAGTTGATGAGAAGTCTATAAATGAAAAGAAAAATAGAAGAGACAATGCTATTAAGAGTGTGACATCAAAGTGCTCTCCCAGTAGCATCAACATTATCAAAGCTATCTCCATAGGAGTAGCAATAGGCTTGAGATCTTCAAGGTGGAATCTACACAACGTCTCAGCATCTTGTTTTTGACACAAAGCAATACCTCTACCTACTTGCTTTAATTGTATGCCCAATGATGCAAAATCCCCAAATCATCTCATAAGGGGCACTCAAATCAGCCTTAAAATCAACAACGTGTCCCTCATTTGGTCCAATGAGCAACATGTCATCAATGAGAGCACAATAATTAGAAATACATCATCTGCATACTTGATATACAAAATACTCTCAGTTGTACTATTTTGAAAATGATTCCAAACAAGTAAGCATGAATCTTTTCATACCAAGCACATGGAGCTTGCCTTAAACCATAGAAAGCATTATGAAGCTTGCACACTTTGTTTTCCTACCTTTTTTGAAAAAAACCATGAGGTTGCACTATATAAACTTCCTCATGCAAATCACCATTCAAAAATGGAGTCTTTATGTCCAGCTCATGTATATTCCAACCATTATGAGTTGCAATGCACAAATTCTATGAATGTTGGTAATAGCAAAATTGGGAGAAAGAGTATCATCAACATCAATGCTTTTCTCTTGAGCATACCCTTTTGCCACAAGTCTAGTCTTATAGCAATCAACCCCATGATCTTTTTTCAACTTGAAAACCCGTAAAGTCCCAATTGCCCTTTTGCTAAGGGATCATGAGTAGGACATGGTTTGTTCAAAGGTCCTAGTACTAGCTCTTTGAGCCGCCAATAGTCTACATGAATTATTAAGAATCTTTGGGAGTAGGGATCATGTTACCAAGCATGAGGTGTTTCAAAATCATCAAGTAAAGTTGAAAGATGTAAAAAAGGATGCCTTTCCTTAGGAATGTCACAGTGTTATTACTCAAAATTTTCCCAATCTTTTTTATAAAACAAATTTTTTTGAAAGGTGCTTGTTAACGTAGTGATGGTAGATCTTGGCAAGCTCAATTGAGCACTAGACTACATGCCACAAGAGACTAAATGTCGAGAAATTTAGGGTGATATGCCTTCTAGGACTAGAGTGACCATGGGCAACCATGCTAGTCTAGACAAGCCACCACTATATAGACAGGCCTTGAGGTGTTATCCTCATATTATGTATGCATACCATGAGTGGGCAAGTTAAGATTTATGATACCATTGAGCTAATTTCCAAGGTTTTCATCTCCTGAGGTTATACTTTAGGCTATGGGAAGTGAATCTATGTTACAAAGGGGGGAAGGGACATTAATTTAAGTGGCAAGACAAGTTTTTTTTTTGGGGGTGGGGGGGGGAGAGAGAGAGAGAGAGAGAGAGAGAGAGAGAGAGAGAGAGAGAGAGAGAGAGAGAGAGAGAGAGAGAGAGAGAGAGAGAGAGAGAGAGAGGTAGGGAGGTAGGTTCACCCAAAACAAAACATGATTGATGATTGGGGGATGAGAGTCTTTGTTGCAAGTGGTCTAAAAAGGAAACACCCCAAATTTAAAGTAGTTTTATTTAGCATGTGGACAACTAAGGCTTTTGCGAAGACCCAAGAAAGTGAACTTGTGTCAAGATTTACTTGCTATTGATGGCCTCTGCAATGGTTCATGATTGGCATTGGCAAAATAGAAAAGCAAGTCCAGATTGTACAAAGGAGGGCATTCCACGTCTCCTAGATGCCACCATTCCTTGAAGGATAGACAAGGATCTCCCCCAATCTTTCATGTAAAGTTGAAGAGAAAAATCTATTCAACATGGTGGAAATTTATTGGCTTGAGAGGTAGACATCACAGTGTAGGGATCATAGTTATTATCAGGTTAATTCCTAATCCACAAAGGAATAGTTTGCTAGCAGAGCACATACCCCCTCTGAAGAAAGGAGGGATTATTTGCTACTTTGAGCATCATTTAGGGTTTAAGGGTCCCAAAAGTGGTATTACAACCAAGAAAGTCAAATCACAATATATGCTTATGGTGAAAACCTAAGAGACTTAAGGAATACACAACATAAGGCAAAAACCACCATTGATACATTTTTAAACTATAGAGGTTATGAAGACTAGGGGCTATATAAAAGATTGGGAACTATTGTACTATGGACTTACTACAAATTCCACTAAAAGAGGTCACTCGCACATTCATGCATATAGATCGGTAATATAGAAGAGTCCAAACCGACAGAAACTATAGAGGTTATGAAGACTAGGGACTATATAAAAGATTGGGAACTACTGTACTGTGGACTTACTACAAAATCCACTGAAAGAGGTCACTCGCACATTCCTACATATATATCGGTAATATAGAAGAGTCCAAACCGACAAAAACTATAGAGGTTATGAAGACTAGAGGCTATATAAAAGATTGGGAACTATTGTACTATGGATTTACTACAAAATCCACTGAAAGAGGTCACTCGCACATTCATACGTATAGATCGGTAATATAGAAGAGTCCAAACCGGCAGAAATCGCATTTGGAAGCCCAATGGCAAACAAGGTCCACGCATATAGAATGACATGCATACATAAAAGGTCCACACGTAGAGAATGACATGCGCACGTGCGCATGCACACACACATGGAGAGGAGCACAAACAGGAATGGTCCAATCCCTCTCCTTGCACGAGTGAGCTTCTTCCTAGTGCATCTATTTTGTTGCATTAGTTGAACTCAAATGAGCTCAAAATAAGTTCGTTTCACTTAAAATAGTATATGCCTAATTCAGCATAAATTTTGCATGGTTTAAGAGGGGTTTCCTATGAGCTCAGAGCTTAATAGAATTTTTTCTTTGTTGTAGAAGTGGATGCCCTCCCAAATCAATGAGTCTTTGTAGTCTTCATCTACTTATCTATCAACATATATCAATCACACATTAGATTGTGTTTCTCACAAACGGTATATTCAAGGTAGATAAAAATATCAAATACTTATTATTTATCATTTTCATTAAAAAATCCCCAAGTTTGAGAGTAAACCTCCTCTATTTTTGCCTCAATTAGCAATCTATGCCATACTACCTTGATATGCACTTTGTACATAATTATTATGATTCCTCAACGTGCGTGATCCACACAAGAATGTGTGTTTCCTTGATCAAGGCTCTACCCTCTATAATTACTTGAGGAACAAGAAATTATCACCATTTTTGTCTCAATCAACTCGCGACAAATATGTGTTACCTCAATTGATCATCTAAACAAATATCTTTTTGTTATCAACGCTCTCTAGAGAAAATCACCATGCACTATCTCATTCGACAATTTTTTGAATTATGTGCTTCAAAAGAAAGGGGTTCCTCTTCATCACATACACTAGAAGTAGCCAAAGTATAAACAATCTCATGCATATGACGCATGGCAAGAACATGAATGAGTACAACTAGTCATAGGTGCAGCCAATTTACTGTGACATAAAGTATGCACCGGCTATTTTGGCATATCCTTAGCCTATTTATTCTCAACCCTTTCCACATCAGGTACATCATGTACATCTTCATCAATAATAGACTGATCTATAACATTTTTGAAAACCCCCATAGGCTCTATATTTGCATCATTGAAACTTAGATTCAAGTTTCCACCATTAAAAAGGGGCAACAAAGTGTCATAAGTATCCTACGAGCTTACATTATTATTGTCTTTGGTACATGATAACAAAGGTTCCACAAATACAACACCTCATGAAACCAGGATACACTTTGTTTGTGGATGGTATAACTCGTAACCTTTGGTTTCAGGACTGTAAAAACCAACTCTGATACCAATTGTTGGAATTAGGGTTGCAAGGATGCACACACAACTTAGAGAAGATGAAGAAGGTCGAGTCACACAACAGAGAGTATATTTCTTAATGTAAAAATAGAAAGATAAGTTAGTCCTAGAGTGATGGACGTATATAGAATGCACAAGGGAAGAACCTCCTAGTGATGGAAAAAGTACCTTGGCGGTTCTAGGTGTGTTCACATATATCACTAGTGTAAAACCCAAGAGCTGCGTAATCAAGATTCTCTGCTCAACCCCCCATTATATAGCCATTGGCCACTGAATAGAATCTCCTTGTTCGCCTTTAGCAGCCGGCCCTTGGCTCGAGTCCTACTTTCATGGGTTTGCCCTTGGCATGACATTACTCCCCCCTTGGAGAAATGTTTTCGTCCTCAAAAACCCAAGTAGTAATATCTTCGTAAGAACACTGATGTTTTCTTAATTGGCGTCCCATACGTGGGCAGTTTTCCTTATGATCGATAATAGGTGCAGTGAGGAGGTTCAAGGAAACCAAGAGCAAAATCTTGATTTTCAACATTGTCATCCTTGTGCAACCACTTGTATCTAACCAGTTCTTAGACTTTCTAAAGATAGTGGAAAATGCAAAAAAATCTTGGCGCAACTTTTCATGAAGTTGTGAGCCAGATTTCCAACTCGCGCGAGTATCTTGAAAAGCTCATAGCTAGTGAGGATAGAATAGGGAGTGTCCTCATGTCAGACTTCTGAACATTTTGGAACTCAAGTAACTACATGTTCACCCCTAATGAAGGCTACATGCCAACATGCTTTGTCAGCAGACCTACTAGGTCCTTGACGTATGAAACTATTGAATCGGTATCTAACCCCACCACAATAAGTGTTCAAGTTGAAAACCTATGCAAATTCTAGAATAGGGAGAGAATTGCCCATTCAGATTGCTTTCTGCTAACGTATGCTCTTAGCAGATCCTTTAGCACTAGAAAAATACTTGTAAGCTGTAGAATACTTGTAAGCGGCCCATCCAACGCGGGATGAATAGTAGCAATAAGAGTGAGGTACTTTCCCCCAACCACTTACAGATAGTCTTCCACGACTGACGATAAACTATGACTCAATCAGTCAGTATTTAGCCATATAAAATGTAAATACTCGATATGGAGTGGAGGCAACCAACTAGGTTGAAAGCGGGTTGGAGTGGAGTAAGCTCATAAAGTATAGACCATTCCACCACAGACACCCATCCGGAGCCATGACCTCGTATGGTAGGGTGTAAACTCATAAATCTTCTTGAAAAGTTGCACTTGAAGTGCAAAAATTTACAAAAACAAGAAAGTCCATGAATTTGCATGCCGCTCCTAACAAATTTGTGTTAAACACTAGGGCCCATAACACCTAGTGTGCATGCAGTTAATCCGAACCGCAAGTCCAGGATGAGACTTTTCATGGCACTTACGTGAAAGCCTTGCAACAAGAGTTGGACCATGACAGAATGTGAAAACTCGGTCACACCCAGGTACCAACCATGAGACATTCTCATGAACGTATCATACTTGGCTATATGTAGAAACGACCCTCCATTAAGGTGGTTGCACAGCACTTGTAATCACAACAAGTCTGTACGTAGTACCCGACAATTTCTGGCCACTAAAATTGTTCCTGATACGATGTGCTCCAAATGGTCTAATAAACAGATGTGACTAGCACATAGGGACTTTGTCGCGACACATCATTAGGAATTAGGCGCCAATGTCAGTCCCTGAGACTCATATTCTCCACATGTGGAATATGTCTCAAATAAGGATGTCAGGAAAAATGATATCCATCAAGTACGAGCTTGTACTTGTGTGTGAAGGTAACTAAAAACACTCTACGACGTGAGTGAACCCTCATTATCATTGCTCCACACCGGCTAAACCGAACTCCTTGAGTTCCTAGACCATGTTGTATCCCATGTGACAACATGTACCAAACAGAACCATACCATGTAAGATTAGTGAAGATAAAGAAATGAAACTTGTAACCCTGGGTGTTGCCGTGGCAATCCAAACCCTTGGGTATAGCTTGCAAAACCAACCCCCTTGGTGAAAGGTTGGAAAGAACCTTTTGACTATCCCTTGGTAGATAGTGTTTCTTAAAAAACAAAGTGTGAAGGTGTCCAAAAATGACCATCAACACGTATTCTGTGATTTAGTAATCACATATGTGGTCATACCACAAAACTGTTCTCCTATATACACGCCTAGTGCTATAGAGAAAACGGGAGATCCACGCAAGGCGGAACCCCTAGCTCTTATGGACAGCCATGCTGTTGGAAATGCTTGCCCCATCTATACGCCATGCTATAGATCAGCCTATGCGAGTGTAAGTTTACCAAACTAAGCTCAGTCGTTGCACCAAAACATGTAGTGCTAACAAAATACACATATGTAATGACAAGATTTTTGCTTGGCATTTAACATCAATGTGGAGTCCACAGGGTAGATCTGTTCAAGCTAGAGAACAATCACCCAAGGAATGCCAACAGTTGGGTCTTATTTGAGCTCTGACAATGGCTCTTAGCCAGCCGGTCTGGCTCATAGCCCTTATGTCAAATAGTGTTCAATTGATGAATCGATGAAGATTAATTTGGGTGGCTGAGGGTTAGAGCACCTTGGCTCAGGCTGACTCACAAGCAAAGCATGTATCAAAAGCTTCTTAGAAAGTTTTCATTATTCTTCAAGAGAAATAAGAAAGAGAGAGAAGGAGAGCATGTTGGGCTGAGGAACTTTCCTGAAACTAGTATGATGTGTATAGTTGGTTCCCCTGCTCTGGTGCATCATATGCCTAGCGTGCAGCTGATCCTTAAGCATGCAACAATCTGCCGATATGCCACTCTCATCGAGACAAGTAATTGAAAAACTCAAATCACATCTGGATGCACCTATCGTGTAGGGGTCGTGACTGTACAAGGAGGACTTAAATATGGCACTTTGCCTGTGAATTAGTCCTAGATTTAGGTTCTTTTTAGTGGTATTGTGTGGTGACAACAACCAAAAATCATGTGAAACAATCCTCAAATTATCTTGTCCTTCATAGAGTTTCCGGTGTTATAGCGGAAGCGCAATCCATAGGGTAGTGAATTCATTCCACCTGGCTAGCATGCCTTGCATGCAAAATTGTATCCCTTGGCTACATTGACGGCTCAAACATAAAAGCCAAAATCATAAGTGCTTTGCACAGTCGGTACTGGTAGGGATGCTGTGAGTTGATATCCCAATGTTTGCCAGTGCCCCAAACTTGTGTGCTAATTCCCTTGATGCGTAATCAAGAGGCACTATCTTAGCACGAGTTAGAAGCCTTGCTTCACGTATAACTGGCAAAGCTCTTTGCTTTGCATAATTGACAATCCTTTCCAACGGAAATGCATAAGCATGAAAAATCAAGCAAATCTTAACATAGTCTAACCTGGTCTTCCGACTGTAAGCAGACATCCTGAACCTTTGAAGGAGAAACTTGCTCGAATCCGCCGACTCATAGCCAATTCAAATGAGTGAGAGAGAGTTGTCGCGTGTATCATAGATACTCTCATATGGCATTCACGCCCGTCTGGTACATAATGAAAGATCCTGCAAGCATAGTGCCAAATCCCTCCCGAGCTTGTATGCTCATAGCATATGCCAATCTTGGGAAGTCTTAATGCAAAATGCACAAATTGAATACGTGCTTCACATAAGTAATGTGTAGCCAACAAATGCTGCTATCGATCCACATATATCTTGGGAAAATTGATCGACCATGTCGAATATCTCATCCTTGACAATGTGCAGCTAATGAACAAGTAGATGGCCTTGCCGATCATGTGCCGTTGTCGGCTGTCCGAGACATGGGAAAGAGATCTCTGTCGGATGTGCAAAGAGTCGGCCATGCCGAACAATTTGGCACCATGCATGAAGTCTAGGTACAGGCCTTGCCGAACGCCATGAGTTTTGGTTAGTCTTACCGGTTAACCTCTGACGAGCGTATGCTTGGTATGAGTTTGTGATCTAATTTGTGGGTGTTAACCAACAATATATGCAACAAAATGTAAATGCTTCGAACTGTCACAAGCCGTGCTTGTACTTAGAGTGCTAAATGTGGAGTTATGCACAAGAATTTTCCAAGACATGCCGTGCATGCTTGCTTGTGCCACAAAATCTTGCGCGACAGAAGCACCTTGTGCTTGCCGTCTCAGTAATCACGCGAATCGACATGCCATGCTGTCAATATCTTGCATGTTGCACGACCATGCATGCCAAGCGTGTTGTAGCCTTAGAAATTTCTTGCACTGCATAATTGTAACTAATCAAATAAGAAAAGTGAACAAAATATGCATACCATGTTTGCTATTTGTGTGTAGATCGCCTCCCAAAACCGAGGTGTCCTTGCCACATAACTGGCAGTAGAATTTTTGAATGATGTTAGTGCCAGCTTCTGAAGACGAGGGTGAGTCCGTGGTCATGATGTCCAGCATCCTGTCGATGGCCTTGCAAAGCAGCATTAGCAATGGCTTGTAGATATAGTCGTGCTATCTTCAACTTGAATTTTCTATCGACAATAATCGTGCCATGCCATAAAAAATGGTTGTGCCAGTAGCCATGCTTGAGGCTGTGGCTACCAATTTTCTTTTTGTGCGTAGTCAAATTCTTGGAACTTGTTTGCAGCCTTGCATGCTGTGTCGATTGTTTCTTGTCGTCGGCATGATGCTAATTCCTTCTCATCCAACTGAGTGTTGTAGACATCGTGTTGCTCGAATGCCTTGCATGCCTTGACAAGTTGATGCCTTGTCAAAATTGCGGCAATCGTGGAGCTGAGATGGTGTACCAAATCCATGGTAATGTTGTCCGAAGAACCAGAAAATTTGCTAAAGGGATGCTCGTGCAATCTAACGCCCCTGCTCCTAACCAGCTCCAAAACAGCTAGGCTTGGCTTTGCCGTGGGTGAATGGCCGCTTGATCACTTAAATCACAAAGTCCTGGGCCCTTGGCCAAGTGTGAAGGTCAACAACATAAAAACTGCAGTAGCGAATCGCGATGACGGGGCCGCTTGCGCAGGAGAAGACAGAGGGAGAGAGCGCGCCATCCCGACTTCGTCTACTGACGACGTTGCAACGGGATTTTTTACCCATGAGGAGGCGCTCCCATCGAACCCAGCCATGCAGACTTTCGTGCAGGTCGACAACCCAACATGTGTGTGCAAGCGACCGTTCTCACAATCGGTTGGAGCCCACCATGGTGTTCGGTGCAGCCCTTTCACCTTCTTTCAAGGGACCCTGCCCACGCCATGGTAGCCTAGCTCGAAGGGGGGGGAGAGAGAGAGAGAGAGAGAGAGAAAGAGATGCACAAAGCCATGCAAGTCACATCTTTTACCCCTTCCTCAATAGCTCTCCTCCCCCGAGCTCTGATACGAGTGTAAAACCAAGGAGCTGCGTAATCAAGATTCTCCGCCCAACCCCCATTATATAGCCCTTGGCCACTGAATAGAATCTCCATGTCCGCCTTTAGCAGCCGGCCTTGGCCCGAGTCCTACTAGTGTAAAACCCAGGAGCTGCGTAATCAAGATTCTCCGCCCAACCCCCCATTATATAGCCCTTGGCCACTAAATAGAATCTCCCTGTCCGCCTTTAGCAGCCGGCCCTTGGCCCAAGTCCTACTCGCTTGGGTTTGCCCTTGGCATGACAACTACCACGTATGGATGAAAGCACAAATGGGTGGACAAAAAAGACAACGGAGCTATTTTTTAAAGTGTTTGACCAAATATATTTGACCAAAATGAAAAGATCTAGGACATGTTATATATCACTAGATAGCTCTTCAAAAAAGAATCTAGATCTATATTGGGCACACAATTTACAATTGATTTGTAAAAGAATTACCAATCCACTTTTTAAAAAATAGCTATTAAAAAACAGTTTTCCACCCTTAAAAGTGTACCATACATTCATGTTTGCACTCATATATGGTAACAAAAGGTGAATAGTAATTGTGGAATACTCTCTCAAAGAATCTGCCAACAACAAAAACAGGATGGCTTCTCTAAGCTTCCACCGTAGATGGCACAAAGCTAATGTCCAGTTCATCGAGAGCTAGACCCAAACTCCCCAAGCCTGCATCTGATTGAAAACCGCCACCCTGCAAGACAGGATAAAAGATGTCAAGCCTCACAAACCAAATCGATTAATGATACAAATCAATGGAACAGAATGATTAGTTAGGTCTGCAGAACATGGCTTCATTCAGAAAATCACCTAATACAACAAGAGAGTCATCAAGAAAATCAAGCCCGAAACCTGAGTAGACGTCCGGGACACACACACATATACAGAAATTGTACATTTTATATTTTTTCTGATTGGACCTACCTTTTCATGTGAAGCATTGAAACCTTATTTTGTTTTCAAGTTTTTCAAAAGATCACTTCATTCAATAGCCTAGCCTTACATAACTTGACCTTCTTTTCATTTTTTTGTTTTAGAATACCAATGTGAACCTTCACCTTGTTAAATGGGCACGACCTCCAAACTTTTTTCAATTGCATTTACATGGTTACTTGATCCACGTTTACAAATTTAGCACCTTATGCATCTCAAAATTTCATGATTTTACCCATTTACAAGATTTATAACCGATTGATCGCCAAAGTGAATCATTTTTCATGTTTTCAACCTATGGAAACAAACAGCAAATTTTTGAAACGACCATTGAAAAACCATAGCTTTCCCCGGAGTAAACAGTTTTAGAATCACCATTTTTTGCTTACTGTTAATATAGTCATGAGAACTAGGCTTTTGAGGATGAATTTTCCTTTTGTGATGTCATTATCTACTAACAAGGATCTACAACCATGAGAGACCCGGTTACATTCAAAAAGATTAAGTGTTTTTCTTTTACAACATAGAATTTCAATGCGATGTCTAATTTCTTGATATATAGGTCCCTCCTTTTTCCATAGAAAAAATCCATTGTTTTCGACACATAATAGAGCTTTATAATGGACACTACCTCAAAATCCTTTTTCTACCTTCACATACTAAAACCAGAAAGTTCATAGGAAAACAAGACACTTTAGTGTATCTAAACACCTGGGTGTTCACATATTTAACTAGTGATGAAGGGAAGGAAAGAAAACTTCCTTTTCTGCGTGTGCATGTGGCAACGGAGTAATACAAGGCAAGACTTCAATATAGAGAGACTAGTTGAGATTTCTTCTCTGAACTACTTTCGACTTGAAACCTTGTTTACTTTCTTGAACAATATGTTTCAATGCACTAAAATGTGGAATGCTTGACATGGAAACTCTAGTTGGTTAAGCTCCTTAGGGCCAAGAAGTACCAAGCCACATTGATAACTTCACACCTTGCCAGTCCTAGTTGGTCCGAAGGAAGCACTTCGTAACATATTTGCTGCCAGTCCATCTTCACCTTGACTAAGACCTTTATAATGAGGTGACCATTACCATTCCAGACATATGTTGCCAAAGATCTAAATATATTTGAACTTCAGTCATCCACAGAAGAGCACTCTTCCTTCTTAGGACTAGCCCTAGGAAGGTTCATATAAATCAAGCCTACTAAACTTACCCCTTTCTAGCCAAAATGCCTCAGACAGAGGTACATATACAGATTTCCCACATGAATCCCTCAAAACCAGCTACATACTCAAATATTTACGAAGAGCAATGACTAGAAGGGGTTCCCAGTACATTTAAGTAGTTGACAAATCTCCAGCAACACCCCCTTACGCACAAAAATTACACACACCATCAATGCTCAAACGTTTCCGAGGGCTTATTCCCTCTCCAACAACATTTACCTTCCATCAATGTGTGAACAAGAAGAAAAACCTTTGCCGAGGTACAATGCAAGCCTCCTTTGTAGTAGCCACAGTGGTTGAGAGGTGATGATAAGATGTACAAGGTGTGAAATATTGCGAAGGGCTTCTAGCCCTAGCATGCATTGGACATAACTTACTTTAACCAACTGTACATTCTCAGAAGAGGCAAACTTGAAACACATCTTTCGTCTTGCCGCAAACAAACAGGAGCAAGTCCATGCGCCTTTGGCCACCATCTCAAAGAATCTGCCAACAACAAAAACAGGATGGCTTCTCTAAGCTTCCACCGCAGATGGCACAGAGCTAATGTCCAGTTCATCGAGCGCTAGACCCAAACTCCCCAAGCCTGCATCCGATTGAAAACCGCCACCCTGCAAGACAGGATAAAAGATGTCAAGCCTCACAAACCAAATCGATTTATGATACAAATCGATGGAACAGAATGATTAGTTAGGTCTGCAGAACATGGCTTCATTGACCAATATCAGAAAATCACCTAATACAACCAGAGAGTCATCAAGAAAATCAAGCCCCGAAACCTGAGTAGACGTCCACACACACATATATATAGGTGAGTACCAATAATACCCCTCATATTTGTGGAAACTCCCAAAATACCCCCCCTCACATTCAATATTCCCAGCATATCCTTAGACAAATTTTGGAAGGATTATGCCTATTTTGCATGGTTTATTTCTTTTGACAGCAGAAATCTACCTTTAAGTTTTGTTTCAGGAGTTGGGGGGATGGGTATCCTTTATCATCTCCCCAAAACAAAGCAGAAAAAGATATACATACAAATAAAAACGGAAGGGGAAAGAGACGACAAAGACTCCAATTGCACCCGCACCCATACTGCTAGGGCAGACGCTTTTGTCAAAAGTTTCCCTGAACTCATCCCCCAAGAGGCCAACCTTATCTACTCTCTTACAGAAGAGCCCTTGAGAGACCATATTGCTGAAAGTTATGGGCATGACAACCACCGACTACCTCAGGTCAGAGGCCTAGGTACGCCAGGACTTGCTTCAGCCTTCCCTTTGCAGTTTCCTCTGTCAGGTAGCTTATCGCTCACCATGCTAAACTGCCCTTGAAACCCGACGGTTTTTCCAAAGGAAATGCCATACTCACTTGGAACGGCACTCTGTTGGCGTATGTCGGTGTGTCCCTAGGTCTTTTCTTTTTGTTTCTTGTTTTGTTTTTGCTTTTGTATTTGTGGTGGTGTGTCTGTGTGTCCCTTTGATGGTTTGCTTTAGGGGATGTGTGGGTTTAGTTGTGTGCCAGTGTGTGTGCGTGGAAGCTTGTCTTTAGAGTCTATGGGGGTGTCCTTAAGGTATGCTTTTGGGTGTGTATGCGTGTGCAAGTGTGGGTGCGTGGAAGCTTGTCCTTAAGGTTTGCGTTGTATACTTTTATTTCTGTCGTTTTGTTTTGCTTTTTGTTTTTGTCGTTTTTGCTTGTTATGCTTCCTTTGCTTGCCTGAGTTTTTTGTACGGGGGTTTAATTTTGGTTGTTGCTTGTTCGTGGTTGGTTCGTTCGGGGTTGGTCAGCTTCGCTCCGCTCAGCTCTTTCTACCAAGCTTCTTCAATCGTTTTCCACCTGGATGTTGCGTCAAAGCCTCCTACACTGCCTCATGGAAGTTCCCTCTCCAAATACGGTCTTCACCCCCCCTTCAGCAAGTGGACTACTAGCTCTTCTGGATGAAAGCTCCTTGTCACCTTCGGTGCAGTGCTTTGTTACCCACCTCGTGCCATACTCCTGATGTCACGTGACACATCCCAACCCTATGTGTCCGTGGACAAGCTACACCACAACAAGGTTCGGTCAATTCAGTAAAGTCTAGATTAGCAGTGATCTGGCACTTTTGTGAGTCTATTCGTAGACCGTGCATGGCCAATCACTTAGCATAGATGCATATCCTCCAGTTGCACACAGCATGATCATCGAAATTCCCATCAGAATCCATTAGCATCAGTTAGGGGAATTTTCCAATGCATTTAGCCTATTTTCCTATTTATTGGGATTTTCACTTATTATTTTTAAGTGACTTTCGAACAAAAGTAGGTAGGGCAATTTTGCTAAGTTAATATATAAGCAAACCCAAGTTAGCACTTTCTGGCAGAAGAGGCAGCAAGAGCTTCCCGCTCAACAGGCAACTGCTCAGCAGTACCCCCCAGCACCCCCCGTGTTTGGATCTCCATCCTCGCCGGGCAAGTCCCCATCTCTGGCGTTTTCCCTCTTTGCAGTTGCCGCCGGCAGCATCAGGTTCCCAGCATCTCCCCCTTGCATGATCGCCCATAGTACCTCTTCCGCAACGTTTTCATCACAAAAACGCTAGCCTAAAACCTCAGCTTTTTCCAGCGTTTTCAGCCCTAATTACTAACGCTAGCCCTGCTGCATACTTCAGCGTTTTTCCAAGCATTGGATACTTGCAGATCAGCGTTTTTCTAGCACCATCAACCAGCGTTTTTCAGCCATATGAAAACGCACTTTCAGCAGTGATAAAAACGCAGAATTCAGCCTATAGAAAGGTAGCAGTGCCAATCCCTCTTGGTTGCAGAAGATCCCCAAGTTTAGCCCCGAAAAACGCAGCCAAAAACAGAGAATTTCAGCCCCGAAACAGTCCACGAAAATCAGCGATTAGAAGACCACAGATTCCAGCCTAAGTCGCCGTCGGCATCACCATCGTCGTCATCGGCACAGCCCCATTGCATCAGTCCATTGCATTCGCATTGTACACCTTTGTGCAATCAAAGTAGACCACTCTCGCCGACGAGAGTGGGGCCTTCGGAGGAGGGTTTTACAACCTCTGGGGTGTCGTATCTCTTCTCTCTCCTTCTCTCAGTCTCATTCACTTGCACGCACAATATCCACTCACTCTGTTCGTGATCATAGCACTCTCCATAAGACGGAAAGCTCTCTCTTTCCCTAAGAACTAAAAGGAACCTTGAGCAATAAAGATCACTAATCTTGAGAAAATACAACATTCATTCCGCTGCACCTAACACCTGAAGTATCTTGGTGATGTCAGTTGTCTCTGTTAGTGTAACTATGTCAGTTTCTATAAATAATTAATTTATTTACTAGAAAATAATTACTTAAATAGTTGTGTAGTCTAGAACAAGGGCTCTCATCTCACAGCCATAGCTACGTTCTCTAGAAGTTTTGTCGCGAAAAGTTGCAGCCTACACTCTCTTTCTCGAGTGTAGTGGCTGTAAATTCTCTAGTTTCAGCCCCTAATCACCTCTATTGGGGTGAATTTCAACACAGTATTCATAGAATTTCATTCTCTACCTACCCTACGTATACGCAAAATTTGGTGCGATTCAATCACAAAAAAGGCCTCCATTTTGGCATTGGAACGTGCACAGGTAACAATTTCAAGATATGTGAAGAAAATTACAGCAAGCTTATGTGCGTGCAATTTGCGTGTTTCTCCCTTGTGTTTATTGCAGGAATGACTAAGTATGAAGGTGACCAATTAGCGGAAGATAGACTCTCTTCTTTGAGAGCTTTCGAGGAGGTTTGTGGAAGATAGACTCTCGCTTACGAGAGCTTCCAAAATCTCACAAAAGAGGGGAAGAATCCTCTCAGCCAAAAGCAAAAAAAGGATAAGAAAGAATGGAGGACAGGCGTTTGCCCCGTACCTATGCTTATTCCATAAGTATTTGTAAGTTGCCTCATGGATTAAGCTTCATAGCCTTTTGCAAGGCTTCATGCAACCCGGCTTCAAACTTCCGCATTTCTCCGAATCTTGAATGAGGTCACTTTCAAGAGAACGTCCCAAAACTTATCCACATATTGTGGAATTGTTTCGTTCTCTAACTGAGAGAGTCGATCCCATTCCTTCTTTGCTTCTTCCTCATAGTCTAGAGGAAAGAATTGTGCATAGAATTCCTTCTTAAAACCGGTCCAATCTTGAGGCTTGCGTTTATCGAGGTTCAGAGTCAACCACCAACTACTGGTTGTGCCTTTCAGGTGCATACTGACATGGCGAAGCTTAGACCTTTCTTTAAAATTCTCTTCTGCAAATGCAACTTCAAACTGGTAGATAAAAGCTAGAGCTTTGTCGTTGTCCCGCCGTCCGTTGTAGGAGTCAAATTTTACATCTTTGTCACCTGACTAAAATGATTTCTGTCTGCGGTGCTTCTTCTTATAATGCTCCTTCTTTCTGTGTTTAGACTCCTTGTTGACATGAGCCCTTTCCTTCAAGTGCACTTCCTGCTGAAAAGGATATTAAAGGAGCATATCTTCTAGAGAGACTATATCATCCAAATCTTTCATATAAGAAAACTGAGGAGAATCAGGAGGATTCAGTTCTTAAACCTTTGGATTAAACCGCACATGACGTTCTCGAGGCTTGTTATGCACGATGCGGGAGGTTCCAACTAGAGGATCTTTCTGAGGTTCTGGCCTCTTTGGCTTCTGCCAAAGAAAACTCTCGTGCATGCGGGAGGTTCCGACTAGAGAGTCTTTCGGATGCTTTTGTCTCTTTGGGTTCTGCAGGATTTCTCCCGACTCCAATGGCATTTTCTCCTTTCCTTTTTCAAGGGTATGAAGAATCTTCTCAACTTGTGGATGGGAGAGAGGTTTCTGCAACTCTACCACCTGCTGCTGGAGGAGAGTAAACTCTGTCTCACATCCTTCCATTTCTGTAATCTGCCAACAGTCATCAATCTCTTAAGAAAGAGAGAGATGACCTAGCTCTGATACCACTGTCACAAAAGGCGGAAGCGTAAACTGACTTTTAAATGCAATTCATATACTCAAGAGAATTGGAGAGAGAGAGAGAGAGAGAGAGAGAGAGAGAGAGAGAGAGAGAGAGAGAGAAAACTTGACACATTACAGGGGACTAGAAGATGGGTTGGTCCCCCCCCCCCCCAATAAAGAGAATATCTTTATTACTTCGGGAGAATGTTTACAAGCACAAGAATGGGGTAAACGCCCGTCCTACATTCTTTCTTATCCTTTTTCTGCTTTTGACTGAGAGAGTGAGAGAACTAAGAGGATTCTTCCCCTCTTCTGTGAGATTTTGGAAGCTCTCGTAAGCAAGAGTAACTTCCACAAACCTCCTCGGAAGCTCTCAAAGAAGAGAGTCTATCTTCCGCTAATTGGTCACCTTCATAATTAGTCATTCTTGCAATAAACACAAGGGAGAAACGCGAAAAACGCACACATATGCTTGCTGTAATTTTCTGCAAATAACCTGAAATTGTTACATGTGCACGTTCCAATGCCGAAATGGAGGCCTTTTCAGCAATGGAATCGCACCAAACTTTGCGTATACGTAGGGTAGGTAGAGAAGAATGAGATTCTATGAATGCTTTGCTGAAATTCACCATAAAAGAGGTGATAAAGGGCTGCAAACAGAGAATTTACAGCCACTTCACCCGAGAAAGAGAGCGTAGGCTGCAACTTTTCGCGACAAAACTTCTAGAGAACGTGGCTATGGCTGTGAGAGCCCTTGTTCTTGTGAGAGTGCGCATGTGTGGGAGAGAGAGAGAGAGAGAGAGAGAGAGAGAGAGAGAGAGAGAGAGAGAGAGAGAGAGAGAGAACACAAAACGCTGGTGTAGGGAAAGAGGGGGCAATCAACCCCCCCCCCCCCCCCCCGACTACCAGAGCATAAGACCTATACGAATGCCAGATGATATCTGAGAAGTGGGTACCTCCCTGGCCCCATATATAGGTGCCCAAGGGGGAGGTCGAGCAATGCCAATGAAGAGCCTAGGACCCGGCCCATAAGTGGGCGGCCAGACAATGCAATGGGTGGCAGCCCGGTGACATACTAACCGTACATGTATGCCCTAGACCTGAGTGAAGCAGTAGAATAGTGTAAATCTAACACCCCTCTCATCACCGGATGTTGAACAAACCGCATGAAGCCGAAGAAGTGAGGCAAATGATGAAGATGTCTGCGGCAATGTCCACTGAAGGACATTACTCCATATGTGTAGCAACAGTTTGGGGTGTCACGAACCGCCGAGAGATCTCTATGGTAAAGTGCCGTCACGAGCAGTGTAGTAAGTTGTTGTACTCCGCCGATACATGGTGAAGATACTGCGTGGAGGTCCCGAACTAAGTGTGAAAACAACTCCTTGTCATAAAAGAAGTGTCAATAGACCTGCAAGTGTCTTGCCCAATAGGATTTGGGGTGTCTATAATCAAACAATCTGGAGAAAGTGGGGAAGCCCAGGAACCGTCATGAAAATGACCGAAAGCCTGTCAATGCATGAACCTGCAACCCAATGTGACCAGGTGGCTAAGCTGTGTAAAACACTAAGAAGGCCAGATGTAGCTATCTACACCGTAAACGTCCTCCGAAACAAGGAAAGAGAAACTAAACAGTCTCAACTCCTTAGGTGTCAACCAAAACAAAATCCGCGCCACCACCACCACCAAACTGCATCCCCCTACTACCCAGGTCGGGGGATAAGTCTGTTGTAAGGTTAACGAGGGTGAGTGTAAGCCAGAGTAACTGCGAAACGTTTCAAACCCGAAACGTTTCACCCTGAAACATTGTGTTCACCCCGAAACGTTTCACCCTAGGCTAAGGCCTCAATGAAACGTTTGACCAAAACGCCAATTTTGTATATATATAGTGTTATGTATAGACAAAACAATTGTTCACAATGCAATGAGTAAATACACATGCCATGTTAACCTTGAAATAGCATATACATAATAAATAAATAACTATTTAATGCCCAGATTCTCGAAAGGGATTTTTTTAAAAAGGCATTTCACTCCAGGCGTTTCACCCTGCAAGTGAAACATTTCACCCGTTTCGCGTTTCAGGCTTGTTGCATTTCGGCCTGCTGAAACGCATTCCGTGGTTTCGTTGGTGTAAGCAACTCTGAAGGTAGCAATCCAACTGATCAAGAGTGTAGAATCGGAACTGCACTACCAACCAAGCCAAGCCCGAGTGACTCCAGATGTAGTCGCGGGATGCCTGATCTCCCCCGAGATCCTCCAAGAGAGTCCAAAGCACTGAAGTCCTACTTCAGTTTGTAGATCCAAGCAATGAACCTATCCAAGATCCTCTCCCTAAGTCCATGTAGATGCTCCTGTGTAAGCAAGTGATCAGACGTGTCGAGGTCAAGTGATAAGTGTCTATCTGTCACATGACACATCCCAACCCTATGTGTCAGTGGACAAGCTACACCACAACACGGTTCAGTCAGTCCAGTCAGTCTAGATTAGGAGTGACCTGGCACTTTTGTGAGTCTATTCGTAGACCGTGCATGCCCAGTCACTTAGCATAGATGCATATCCTCCGATTGCACACAGCATGATCATCGAAATTCCCATCAGAATCCATTAGCATAAGTAGGGGAATTTTCCAGTGCATTTAGCCTATTTTTCTATTTTTGGTTATTTTCACTTATTATTTTTAAGTGACTTTCCAACAAAAGTAGGTAGGGCAATTTTGCTAAGTTAATATATAAGCAAACCCAAGTTAGCACTTTCTGGCAGAAGAGGCAGCAGGAGCTTCCCGCTCAACAAGCAACTTCTCAGCAGTACCCCCCAGCACCCCCAACGTTTATGGACTCCATCCTCGCCGGGCAGTCCCCATCCTTAGCATCAGCCATCGCCATAGAAGCTTCCCTTTCTTGGCGGTTTTCCCCCAGCATGTAGCATCGTCAGAAGGCATCAAAGTCTAGCGTTTTCCTCCTAACCGCATCAGCGTTTTTCAGCATTTACTAACGCTAGCCAGCAGCAGCAGATTCCAGCGTTTTCATCAGCTTCCAGCCTTGGTAAAAACACAGCCATAACAGGTTTTACAGCAGAGGATTCAGCCCATAAAACGCAGCCTTGAACCTGGTTGTTCCAGCGTTTTATTCAACCCTAAGTCCCTCGCCAAAACAGGGATTTTCAGCCGTGTGAAGCAACCCCAATACCACTCAGAACCTCAGCAGTTTTCTCCCTTTGGACAGCAGATAGAAGTAGACCAATTCAGCCCCGAAACAGTCCAAGAATTCAACATATAGAAGATCCCAGATTTCAGCCATCAAGTCGTCGTCGTCATCACCGTCGTCGTCGTCGGCATAGTCCAAGTTGCATAAGTCCATTGCATACGATTGTACACCTTTGTGCAATCAAAGTAGACCACTCTCGCCGACGAGAGTGGGGCCTTTGGAGGAGGGTTTTACAACCTCTCGGGTGTCGTATCTCTTCTCTCTCCCTCTCTCAGTCTCATTCACTTGCACGCACAATATCCACTCACTTTGTTCGTGATCATAGCACTCTCCATAAGATGGAAAGCTCTCTCTTTCCCTAAGAACTAAAAGGAACCTTGAGCAAATAAAGATCACTAATCTTGAGAAAATACAACATTCATTCCGCTGCAACTAACATTGGTATCAGAGCTTTGGAAGTGTTCTGCATTACTCAAGGAAAGAACCACAAGAATTTTTTTTGCTTGTTGCGATCGCACGTACCCAAGTTTACTTGGGCGTGGCGATTCCTAATCGTGTTTTGTTGAAGAGTGACAGGAATCCCAAGAAAGAAGGGCTTGTCCAGCCTCCCCTTGTGTCTCTTTTCACTCATTGAGAGCGGACCGTGCACTTAGCGGCCGGCCAATCGACATGAGGTGGGAAAAAGCAACCTTGGTGTGAGCGCAAGGCCGCCAAGAGGTGTGCCCGCAGAAAAGGGTAGAACTCGGATGAAGAGAAGATCCTTCTCAACGCGATTTGCAAGCGAAAGAAAACCTCAAGACCCTCAAGAACACAAGAACCTCAAGAACCCAAGACCCTCAAGAACCCAAGTTCCTCGTGAACTTAAGAACCCAAGTTCCTCGTGGACTTAAGACCCCAAGAACCCACAAGAACCCACGATTGCAGAATGGTCATCACTCGAAGCGGAATGGATACTTCGCTTCGAGGTGATGAGCATGAGAGAGGCGAAGAAGAATTTTCCCCACCAGGAGGTTTTTCCGACCCTTCCCCATCTATGACAAAGATCGCACGAACTCTTATGGAGGAGTTGGACCAAGAAAGAGAAGCAGAAAGAAAAGCCTACGAAGAAGACATGGCAGCCATCGAGCGTAAGTACCAAGAAAGAATGGCAACCATAGCGCGTGAGAGCGAGCAAACACGCTTGGAAGCCAAAGAAAGACAAGCAGAATTTGATCGTGAGAACAAAGCCCTCAAAGAACAGAGTGACTGACAGAACAAAGAGATGTTGCGACTTTTTTCTCAAGTACAAGCGTACTTTGCACAGAATCACGAAAAGGAGACGCTCTCAGTCTCTTTTTCTCCAAAGCATGACCCACAGGATTTGCATGATTGTGTGAAGCATGATGATGATTTGATTGACAATGACTTGCATGATGTTTTGATTGACAATGATAAGCACAATGATTTTGATGACAAAGATAAGCATGATGATTTGAATGATATTGCTAAGCATGATGATTTGGATGACAATGACAAGCATGATGATTTGCATGATCAAGATGTGATTTCTCACAAGCATGATAAATTGCATGAAGATGATGTGATTGTTCACAAGGATGATGTGTTAGTGGATACTTTTTCTAGCGAAGCTAACCTCGTTGTGAATTCGATCAATCACGAAGATCCGATCTTGGCTTTCGAGTCGAGGTCCAAAGAACCCCCACAGGACGATTCGATCATTCAAGACGAACCAATCTTGGCTCTCGAGCCTTGGTCCAAGGAACCCTCACAGGAAGTATTGTGTGATCGCATGATTGATACGCACGCATTGTTCGAGTGTTTCATTCGTGAAGGTTTCCTATATTTTAGTCAGCATCGTTATGTGGTCCCTTTCCTAGGCATGACATATTGTATGTTGAGCACGTTTCTCTCATGGATAGCACGAATGTATGCGGATTGTTCATGAAAAGCTGAAAGATATGTATGTCAGGAAGTCACAGTCCATGTCTCTTCCTTGGCATGACACAGTTTCCGAAAGAGCACATGATAGTATGAGCACCAAGCACAAGCATTTCCATTGGGATTTGCCACAGTTGATTGATCTCGATCATACAGAAAAGATTCGACGGCATTGTTTGCATGTGTTAGATGAACGGTTTGTCACTCCGTCTCTATGTTCATCCACATTGCATACACAGTCTTTAGAGAAGACAAGATTTTTTTCCTTTACTTTACATGGAATGGGTATGTTCATGGTTTTGTGTTGGAGATGGTTTCAGGAATTTTCAGCCATGGAGATTCTTGAAGACGAAAGAAGCAGGATACTCGACGAAGTTGACGCAAGAAAGGTGATTCAAACGATTTTGAGTCGCTTTCGGCGCGGCCCAAAGAAGCAAGCATTGCAGACCTTTATGAAGTTCAAGTACCGCTCGGCCCACACAACAAAGTGGGCCGACGAAGAGTCCCTTCCAGGATTCCGGATGCTGTTTCTCCCTCGATGCCATACAGTTCGGTACCAGTACCTCACTTTGAAAAGGAGGGGATGTCACGTGACACATCCCAACCCTATGTGTCCGTGGACAAGCTACACCACAACACGGTTCAATCAGTCCAGTCAGTCTAGATTAGGAGTGATCTGGCACTTTCGTGAGTCTATTCGTAGACCGTGCATGCCCAGTCACTTAGCATAGATACATATCCTCCGATTGCACACAGCATGAGCATCCTAATTCCCATCAAAATCCATTAGCATCAGTTAGGAGAATTTTCCAGTGCATTTAGCCTATTTTTCTATTTTTGGTTATTTTCACTTATTATTTTTAAGTGACTTTCCAACAAAAGTAGGTAGGGCAATTTTGCTAAGTTAATATATAAGCAAACCCAAGTTAGCACTTTCTGGCAGAAGAGGCAACAGGAGCTTCCCGCTCAACAGGCAACTTCTCAGCAGTACCCCCCAGCACCCCTAGCGTTTATGGACTCCATCCTCGCCGGGCAATCCCCATCCTCAACATCAGCCATCGCCATAGAAGCTTCCCTTTCTTGGCGGTTTTCCCCCAGCATGTAGCATCGTCAGAAGGCATCAAAGTCTAACGTTTTCCTCCTGACCACATCAGCATTTTTCAGCATTTACTAACGCCAGCCAGCAGCAGCAGATTCCAGTATTTTCATCAGCTTCCAGCCTTAGTAAAAACGCAGCCATAACAGGTTTTACAGCAGAGGATTCAGCCCATAAAAACACAGCCTTGAACCTGGCTGTTCCAGCGTTTTATTCAGCCCTAAGTCCCTCGCCAAAACAAGGATTTTCAGCCGCGTGAAGTAACCCCAATACCACTCAGAACCTCAGCAGTTTTCTCCCTTTGGACAGCAGATAGAAGTAGACCAATTCAGCCCCGAAACAGTCCAAGAATTCAGCATATAGAAGATCCCAGATTTCAGCCATCAAGTCGTCGTCGTCATCACCGTCGTCGTCATCGGCATAGTCCAAGTTGCATAAGTCCATTGCATACGATTGTACACCTTTGTACAATCAAAGTAGACCACTCTCGCCGACGAGAGTGGGGCCTTCCGAGGAGGGTTTTACAACCTCTCGGGTGTCGTATCTCTTCTCTCTCCTTCTCTCAGTCTCATTCACTTGTACGCACAATATCCACTTACTTTGTTCGTGATCATAGCACTCTCCATAAGACGGAAAGCTCTCTCTTTCCCTAAGAACTAAAAGGAACCTTGAGCAAATAAAGATCACTAATCTTGAGAAAATACAACATTCATTCCGCTGCACCTAACACTGTCCACCAAAGATGGTGGTGTCTTCTCTGAGAATGTCGGAATCCCATATGCCATGAGCATGGTCATATCTCGTGTGAACTACTCTGATGAGTGTATAGGTGTGTCCATAGCAGAACACAAGTGACCACCCCCGCTCTGGAGTGCGCAACCGCCGAATATATGGACACCACGGCCAATAGAAAAGAACACATTGAATAGACTTTTAGCACTTCAATCACAACTGAAACTGAAAGAGAGAGAGCACACGCAACACAGAGTGGTCGAATTCCACCCCTGAGAGTACTGGCCCCAAACCTTGGCGCCCCTTTTGATATTTCTGTATATTACTTGAACTTAGTGCAATGCTTGTAATCCACTCTCTGCACCTTCCAGCCAAAGCGTGCCAAAGAATGAGCCCTCTTCACATATTTATAGGCCCTTGGCCATAAAAAGCAGTTACATGAAAATCTTTCAAACTCAAAAGCTGATATAAAAAGCTGCTAGCACAAATTACTGAAATCCGTACAGTGCCACGTCAGTACCTGTCAGCGCAAAACGTGGAAATCCGTACATTGCCACGTCAACGCGAAATCTGGGCGTCCATATAGTGTCCACCCAAAAACGCAATTGCAAGGTAATCAATACACTGCTGTCCACCGATTTTCAGCTGCTCCTACGCTCCCGGCAGGTCCAAAGCGGTGCAGAGGGCGTGGGGAGGGTGGTGAATCACTGTCACTGCCCCTGAAGGCTGAAAACAGAGAAAACAGCAAGGGAACCTGGCTATAAAAGCATGTGGATGAAGAGGAATGAAGAGGAATCAAGATGGCAATGCACCGGATGCAAGGCCGGGTGGGGTAGGCAAGATCCATAGAGGGTGTGACCAAGCGCTGAAAACGCTGACCTGCTGTCCAGAAAATGCTCGCAATTCAGCCCCAAAAACGTACATGCTGCTGTCCAAAAAAACCAAATCTGCTGGCTGAAAACATAGCTAGAGGGAGGGGTGTTGCGACGAGGAAACAAAAGGCTAGCTCTTGCAGCCAGAAGGTGATTGCCATGTGGATTTGCAAAAAACGCAAGTGGAGAGGGGTCCTCCACAACAAAAAATTCTGCATCCTGTCGCTTGCCTCGCTGATGTAAAAACCGCTCCCAGATCTGATCTTGGGAGAAAACCTGATGCAAAGAGAGGGAAGAGGGGGCGATCAACCCCTGACGACTAGAGCATAAGACTTGTACAAATGCCAGATGATATTTGAGAAGTGGATACCCCCCCGGTCCCATATATAGGTGCCCAAGGAGGAGGTCGAGCAGTGCCAATCAAGGCCCCACGACCCAGCATAAAAAGGATATATGTAAGGTGCCCATACAAGGTGGGCGGCTGGATAATGCAGTAGGTGGCGAGCCTGGAGACATACTAGCCGTACATGTATGCCCTAGACCTGAGTGAAGCAGCAGAGTGGTGTAAATCTAACAATTCTAGACTGTGCAGATTTCAGCCCATTAGCATTGTCGTCGTCGTCGTCGTCGTCAAGTACCACAGCATCTAGAAGCATTGTACTAGACCTTGTGCAATCTAAAACAAATACCTCTCTAGCAATAGAGAGCCCGACCCTTGGAGGGGGGTTTGGGACCCCATCTGGTGTTGTATCTCCTCTCTCTCCCAGCACTCTCATGCACTTGCACTCACAGATTTCCACTCACTTTGTTTGGTCATTGCACATTATCCCTCTAAGCAAGGAAGGCTCTCCCTTCCTCTAGAGTAAAAGAACCCTTGAGCACCCACAATTCACTCATCCTAAGCTTACACCATCATTCACCTCAAGGAAACAAACACAAAGAACCACATTTTTTTTTTTGCTTGTGGTCACACATAACCCAAGACCACTTGGGCGAGTCGATCCCTAATCTGTGTTTTTGAAGAGTGGCAAGTAACCCAAGAAAGAAGGGCCAGACAAGAACCCCGAATACTCAAGAACCTCAAGAGCCCCGAGTACTCAAGAACCCCTAAAACCCCGAGCATCCAAGTACTCAAGTACCACAAGAACCCAAGTATAAGGTGCAACGGAATAAATGTTTGCGCTTTGCTCAAGATGAGTGCTCCGAACTGTGCTCAAGGTTCCTTTTGTTCTTATGGAAGGTAGAGCCTTCCGTTCTTAATGAGAGAATGCTATGATCACAAACAAAGTGAATGGACACTGTGCGTGCAAGTGTATGAGACTGAGAGATAGAGAGAGAAGAGAAATACGACACCAGAGACGTTGTAAAACCCTCCTCCGAAGGCCCCACTCTCATCAGCGAGAGTGGCCTACTATTGATTGCACAATCTGGTACAAACGGTATGCATGAGACTGATGCAAGTCTAGGCTATGTTGACGACGATGACGGGGATGACGAGGCCGACAAAGGGACTGAAAATGGAATGCTTCTAACTACTGTCCAAAAAGGCTAACTGCTGAAATCTGGTGTGGATGAATTGCTCATTTTTCGGGGCTGTTTTGGGCTGCTGAAAAACATTGCAATAGCCTGATAAAAACACTGATGACTGTTGTGTTTTATGGCTGAAAACGTTGTTGTCCTGATGCGATCTGATGCTGAAAAACGCCAGGGAACAAGGCCTTCTGGCGATCATGAAAAACGCTAGGTGCAAGGGGGCGCTGCGGTCAAGTATCTGCTGAAAACGCTAAGGCAAAAGGGGGCTGCTGGCGATCATGCAAAACACTAGGTGCAAGGGGGGGGGTACGGTCAAGTATCTACTGAAAACGCTAAGGCAAAAGGGGGCTGCTGGCGATCATGCAAAATGCTAGGTCTTAGGTGAGGGAAAACGCCAAGAGGTTCTTGGGGAGTCTTGCTGAGAGAGGGGGGAACCTGTCGCCAATGGCCTGCTGTTCTCCTTGCTCATCTGCTGTTTAGGGCTAACCTTGGTTTGCTTATATATTTTCTTACCCAAATTGCCCTACCTACCTTTGTTGGAAAGTCACTTAAATTAATAAGTGAAAAAAGTCAAAATAGAAAAAATAGGCTAAATGCCCTGGAAAATTCCCCTGATGGAATCTCACGGATTCTGATGGGAATACTGACGATCATGTTGTGTGCCACCAGAGGATATGCATCTATACTAAGTGACTGGGCATGCACGGTCTACGAATAGACTCACAAAAGTGCCAGATCACTTCCTATTCTATACTGACTTGACGGAACTGAACCCTTGTCGTGTTGTAGCTTGTACACGGACACATAGGGTTGGATATGTCACGTAACATCCCCTCCTTTTCAAAGAGAGGTACTGGTACCGAACTGTATGGCGTCGAGGGAGATCACTAATAGCATCCGGAATTCTGGAAGGTACTCTTCGCCGGCCCACTCTAATGTGTGGGTCGTACAGTACTTGAACTTCATAAAGGTCTGCAACGCTTGCTCTTTGGGCCGCGTCAAAAGCGACACAAAGTCTTATGTGGCTCCTTCAATGCTTCAACTTCGTCTAGAGTCGTGCTTCTTTCTTCTTCAAGAATCTCCATGGCTGAAAATTCATGAAATCATTTCCAACACAAAACCATGAGCATACCTATTCCATGTAAAGTGAGTGGAAAAAATATTGTCTTCTCTAAAGACTGTGCATGCAATGTAAATGAACCAATAGACGGAATGCCAAACCGTTCACCATATACACACAAACAATGAGATCGAATCTTTCTCTTAGGATCTAGAGCAATCAACTGTGGCAATTCACAACGGAAATGCCCATGCTAGGTGCTCATACTTTCATGTGCTCGTCCTACGAATGTGTCATGCCAAGGAAGAGACATGGAATGTGACTTCCTTAGATACATACTTTTCATGAGAAATCCGAATACACTCGTGCTCATCCATGAGAGAAACGTGCTCAACATACAATATGTCATGCCTAGGAAAAGGGATCACATAAAGATGTTGACTAAAATACAGGAAACGATCACGAATGAAACACTCAAACAATGCATGCATACTAATCATGCGAACACATAATACTTCATGTAAGGGTTCTTTGAACCTAGGCTTGAGAGCCAAGATCCATCCTTCGTGATTGATCGAATCTGCAACGAGGTTAGCTTCGCTAGAAAAAGCATCAACTAACACATCATCCTTGTGAACAATCACACTTGAATCCGTACCAGGAAGGAAGGAAGAGACCAGCCAACACTCATGCACTTGTGCCCATGCATTGAATTGGGCTTGTCAAACCAACACTCGAGTCCAAGCAAAGAAATTTCCATGTCCAACTTAACTTTTCAAATGAAACAACAAAAAAATGAAGGTGAGATTAGCTCGCTAGAACCTCACCTCTTGACTCATTCTCAGTTCCTCAGCCCGAGCAGCAGCCTCCGCTTGAGCAATCCTCTGCCGGAATGTTTGAGCCATCTCCTCAGCCTAAAAAATGACAAGAAAACTCCTCATTGATAGCCATATTTATATCGTTAGCCTTCAAGAAATGGGAAAGCAAGTCACAACTTACTGAATCGTAAACAAGGGAAGGATTTCGTAGCATGTCTCCTGGTGTTGGCTCCAGCTTTTTGGTAGACAGACTAATTCTTCCCCTCTCTCTATCTTGACTCAGAATCATGACCTGAATCAAAGATTAAAAGTGAGCCTCACCATTAATTAAGAGCAAAAAAGGAAAGGGGGGTCGGGACGCTCATAAAACCTCACAACTAGACATAGGGAATCCAATTCACACCTTAAGCTTGTCACCCGGTTGCAAGACATTCTCAACGTCTGTTATCCTTTCATGGCTGATCTGGCTTATGTGCAGCAAACCACTCACTCCTCCCATGTCAATAAAAGCTCCATAAGGTTTTACACTTTGCACCACACCTTCTACAACAGATCCTATACCCAAGGAAGTTTGATTCTCTGCCAGTGCCTTCTTGTTGCTTAAAACAAGGCGTGATTGCTCCTCATCTAACTCCATAAACTTGACTGGAATAATACGACCAATCAAGTCTTCAAAGAGCGTTTTCTACATAATTCAAAAAGCCAGAGTTTATCCTTGGCTGAGCCTAGAGAATCACTTTCAAAAGAAAGTTTAATTACTTACTGAAGCAATGTGGGAAAATGGTACAAAACCCCGTAGACCTTCTATATCTACTACAAGACCACCTCGATTGGCTGCAAGTACCTGTCATACAAACAGATACACCAATACCATTATAAGATTAAAAGAAATATGTAACATTTGGATTCAGAGGAAGAGAAATGAGAAGACCTTCAAATAGAGTAAGAGAGCACACAGTCTTTTAAGTTTTCACAAGGGCAAACAAAAAGATGCCATTCACGCTAATGCATGGACCAGAAAGAAACTTCAGACCACTTGCAGCCAAACATACACATGAACAGCACTAGAGAGCTTTAAGGCACTTCAAAAAGTCTGAGAGGCACTGATCACAGTGTTCCAAACAACTTCAACCCTAAACTCTCCAACAAAAAGGGCGAACACATCTCAAAGTTGGAAAATTCTTTACCAAACAAAACACTGCAATTATGATGCTTTATACTTACAAACGCTTTCACAATAGCATCCTCAGACTGTAGCTGCTTGCAACGTTCCCATGCTACATCTAGCTGTAACTTTTTTAAACTCAGCACCATCCGTCCGTGGTCATCATCAGATTTCATGACATAAAAATCATCTTCTAGTCCCGGGAAAAGCCCTACTTCTTCTACATGCTTTATTCTCAGAATTGAGGCCTCGCTTGTAGGTAAAAATGCAGGAGCTTTAGCTCCAATATCAACCAAGGCCCCATTGTTGTTGGCCAAAAAAACAGTTCCTTTAACCTGCAAAGAGAACATCTCACCTTCAATGATGTTTTCGGAAAAAAAGGCAAATCTCATAATCAGCGACAGCGCGGTACAAATCACACCAGACAGAATAATCGGCAGATACCAGTTTCCTCTAGACAGAGAAAACAACCTTATGACAATTCTTTGCGTTACAGTCACAAAACGTTCTCACCCTAAAAAAGAAGGCTGTATACCAGCCAAATTAGCTAAACTATCTACCAGGATTGGCTGATGCACATTCTAGGTTTTTACTAAACATCTAGCAAAATGCTTATCAGACATCTACACTGAACTGATACCCCCATCAGCACCAGCACAATCTAGTTGACAATTTTCAACTTCAAGTAGCATGCCTGCCACAAGTCAACCCCACCCTAGGCGCGCGCACACACATGAAGGCTGGGGCATAAAGCTGCTTGTAGTTGTTAAAAACCTGAAAGTAGCAGCTATAGTATCCAGCCAGTAACTGCAGCTGTGGTGATCACAGACCAACCACTACCTTGCTATAAGTTTTCTACCAATTTCAGAGAGGGTCTCTCTCGGTCTCTCTCTCTCTCTCGTGAGTGTTCACTGACACAACCACTCACCGTCTGTCCGATCTCGAAGTTGAAGTCATACTTGGAAAGAGCTTGGGAGAACTCTTCCATAGAAAAGGAGAGGCCCTCCAGGGGGTTTTCAGTGGCACGAAGGAAGTGTTGTTCGGCAACAGCCAGAAGGTTATCCTTCTTCTTGGGCACAACGGCGGCTGTCGCGCAATGGATGCGGCTAACATTCTGGGCAGCACGGAAAAGTCTGTGGCCGGAGAGGCCGCTGCATGTGAAGCCCAGGGAAGAGTTAGGACTAAGGCCCAGCGGTTCCTTCATCGCTGTCGATGCAACACGTTGGGCTACTGCTGCCACCATCTCTCGCCCTCCTCTTTCTGGCTTTTTGGTTGTGTCGGAGTAGCTCGGAGCAGCACGCCACACACTTCCGCTTACATTTGCTTCGGATAAAGCCGTGTTATGTACGCGCGATGAGAGAACATCAATTAAACTAGACTGCTCCGTTAGCTGCAGTAGGCTTATTGTAGATTTAAAATCAACCCAAATGAATTAGAAAAGAAACGAGCACGTCTACAATTGTGCTCAGCTTTGTTATTGTTGTGACCCTCACTCTATTCTTTTTAATAGGAATCTTGAAAGATCTCTTGGGTTTAGGGAAAGGAAAAAGGAAAGGGCACACTTTTGCTATTGAGTTAAGTGGATTGGGAAGTCCTAAGGGGCTAGCTTGGTTGGTTGAACATTTGATCGTCTACCATCCGGGTCAAGGGTTCTAGTACGGGTATCGGTTGAAGTTTATTCTAATATAATTGAAAATCACGAGAGATGCTTGGGGAGATTTAGAAGAGAGTGAAGGGGAAGCAAGCTATGTATAGAGGCCATGCTCCTCCCTTCCCGATTTGGGAATGTGGAATTGTTCTCTCTCTCTCTCTCTCTCTCTCTCTCTCTCTCTCTCTCTCTCTCTCTCTCAATATAACTGAGAATCACGAGAGATGCTTGGGGAGATTTAGAGGAGCGAGAAGGGGAAGCAGGCTATGTGGAGGCCATGCTCCTCCCAATTTAGGAATGTGGGATCTCTCTCTCTCTCTCTCTCTCTCTCTCTCTCAAATGAGAGGATTCGTGATGAGATAAGTTGCTTGGGAGATCACGACCACAATGAGTTGAGAGAATTTGTTGTTGTGAGGGACGAGGACACGTAGGTGCACCAAGGTGCAAAGGGTTACGAGGGCACACAGGCGAGGCGAGGGGGCTAAGCGACTTATTGCTTTTAAGCCTTTGTGAGACGGTGTTAACATTTGTGTACCTCTCTCTTTAAAGAGGAGCATTGAGTATTGTGTCAAACATTATTTTTTATATTTTTAGAATATATTGTAATCTAAATAGTTCATTGTTAGATTTTTTTCAAAAAACATAATCTTTTATTGTGATGCCACATGTTTAAAAATACTAGTGTCACTTTTTATATTTCTCTCTCACACTAAAGGCTCTCGTACATAAATTCTTCTCAAGAAGTTCTTCTAAGCAGCCTTATGTAGGCATAATGAATTTTCACCTTGTTCGATTTTTTATTTTTGTGAAGCCATGAGGTCTCCCCAATCTCGAAAAATTGAAAAGCCTTTCAAAACATGAAAAGGAAATAAGTGAAGGGTGAGTTTAGGAAATGAAAAGCCCCATAGAAGTGGAAAGTCAAAAGATTTTTTGTGTTTTTCTTTGTTTAATTTCTCTTTAACGTTTTCTTCTCTTTAGAGAGTCCTTGCACTATGTAAGTAGTGAATATATTTATTTTCCAAGAAGCAAGGAAGCAGGGTAGAGGATGTCAGCTACCAATTGAGTCGGTGAAACATGGCATGTGTCGTGCCTCCAACATTGAGGAGCCATCAGCAAGGGCAAGGCGACATATCACCGATAGTAAGCAGCGAGGGAAGCAAGGGTGGAGAATGACCTGTGTTCAAAGGCAATGAAGTAGGACGCATCGGAGCATGTCAGGGAGTGGAGTACGAAGCGCAAGAGCATGTGAATTGCTGAGGTGTGACAGGAGAAAGGGCTAGGTCTAGGTTGTTTCTTTCTTTTATAAAACTATTAAAAAAAGACAGTAGATAGCAACTCACTAGAGTGACTAGCCCATAACAGATAAAGTTATGTGAGTGTAGAGCCTGTGTTCAAGCATCGAGGTGACCTTGAATTGAAGCTTTGATTTTTGACTGGAAGCTTGGGAGCACAGCAAATCTGATGAGATTTCACAAAATAAAAGTGAGAAGTAACCAGTATGTACCCAATCTCAGAAAAGGAAAAATCTTGTGTAGAAGAAAAAGGATACAAACTGAATGGTTTTTAGCCTTATGAATTACAAATTTCCTAATAGTCACAAAAGAGACGGATAGCCATCAAGTTGAATTAAACTTGTAAGTTCTATGCCAACACAAAGGTTGCTCTCGCCATCTGTGTATGCTCCTCACTTTCTACCATGAGTAGAGCCTCTCTCTCTCTCTCTCTCTCTCTCTCTCTCTCTCTCTCTCTCTCTCTCTCTCTCTCTCTTTTGGATACCCTCTCTTGGTGTAATTGGTGATGAGAATGTTGACTAAATGTAATGCCAGCGTTGCCTTTGCGAGTGACTGAGGGAAAGTCCTAGAAGGAGAATTGAGCCTTGCAAATCTGCATGCGAATATAGGGAGGGGATGTCCTTGCATGGAAGTGGAAAGAACAATACACATAAGATGTGTGGCGGATAAAGTTGTCAACTAATATGCAAAGAAGACTAGGGGAGACATGTTTGTGGAGAGAGATAGAGAGGGGGGGGGGGGGTTTTAGAGTTTTGGCAGTTCACCGATGTGGTCCCATTATTTATTTTGGCTTTTAGGCATTTATTTTACTTATTTGTCAAAGTTTGGGTAGGGCAATTTACTAAGGTTGTTATATAAGCAACCCCTTGCCTCCATTGTATACACATTCAGTTATTCATTGCCAAGGTTGATTGGTTCAGGAGACTCTCTACACTTTCGCATCGTTGACTTTGACATGGTATCAGAGCCCTTGGTGGAGCTTCGTGCTCGAAGAGCCTTGGTGGAAGAAGAGCGGCCTTGGGAAGAGAAGACCAGTGAAAAGAAACACATGCTAGTTTCGCCGCCTAACTACTCTTGGAGTGCCATGGGAAGATAAAGGGCCACAACAGTTAACGTTTCAACATGCTAGCCGCTACAGCACGTTTGACGCTACCTGTTGAAGAACTAGGACGACTGCATTTTAAAACGCTCGTCAATGTAGTGTAGTGGAGAACGCACATGACCTCCACCCCTTCCTACTCTTCCCCCCTCTTTTGTGCATGCGTTTTAGACAGCATTGTCAATAACTCTACTTGACGACAGCACCGACCATCCTCATCCACAACATTTTTGACAAGCCCTGCTCCTTCCCATTGTGGCAACGGCCCCTTCTACCCTAATGCACTAGGAGCATTTTAAAATGCCGATATGTGTAGTTCCCACCACTTCATTGCTGACAATTACCCCCACTTACCCAATCTACATAAGGCACCATCGATTGCTTTGGGGTGTAGTTCAGAGAGGGCATTGGAGGGACCTTTTCTTGATCGTCTTTGGGCGGGCGACGAGGTAGAAGCTTGTGAAGGGTATCAAACTTTGAATCGGCTTTGGGAAGGCGGCATCTTGGAAGGAGAGGTGTGAAAGAGGATCGGCTTAGCGCGAAGCCGATTAGTGGAGTATTGTGCGGCCATCTTTTGGCGCAGCTTGGGATTAGTGCGGACACCTTTTGGAGAAGGTCCTAATCCTAGTTCTTGCAACTTCAATATCATCCCCCCTTGCTCGAGTGCTAGTGACTAATTGAACGGCACTAACTAAGATCATTCGAATTTGATCATGCGACTCCGGTTCTCACGAAAAGCCTTATGGGATATTGTTGACGACTTTGTTGGAATTAGGGTTGTAGAGAAACGCACATATCTTGGAGAAGACGAAGGAAGCTCAAGGCACACAATAGAGAGTGTGTTACTTAGTGTGCAATGGAAATATAGATAGCCCTAGAGTGATGGGCGTATATACAATGCTTGGGGGAAAAAACCTCCTAAAGAGGGAAAAAATGCCCCAGTGGTCCTAGTGTGTTCACACACATCACTACCACATGTATATGGTAACAAATCCCCCCCGGAATGATGTGGTGAACGAGAGCTGGCACATGAGTAAAGGGAAGTGCCATGCCCTGAGGACATGATCAGTCAACAAAGGGGAGTAAGCCCAAAGCTTTGCGGAAAGCTTCAAGCTTCTCACGATACAATGCCTTTGTGAAAAGATCTGCAAGGTTGTCCTGTGTTGGCACATAACCCAAGCTGATCTCTCCTGTTGAGAGCCTCTCCCTAACATAGTGGTAATGCACCTCAATGTGCTTTGTGCGAGCATGAAAAATTGGGTTCCTCGCAACTGCAAATGCGCTCTGATTGTCAGTGTAGATACTGTTGGCAGTGTCATGTCCAACACCAAAATCAGCCATAAGGCATATGAGCCATACACACTCAACCGTAGCTGTGAAGGCTGCCTGTACTCAGCCTCACAACTTGAAGTGGCCACAGTAGGTTGCTTCTTGCTCAACCATGATATACATGAACTGCCAAGCATGAAACAAAAACCACTTGTGGACACTCGCGTGTCAAAACAACCAACCCAATCTAAGCATCTAAGTCTGGCGGCAATTATCCCCCCTTGGGATAAAGCAAGCCAAGATGTAAAGTGCCACTAAGGTAGCGAAAAATCCTCTAGACAGCCTGCCAATGCTTAGACCATGGGCTATGCATAAATCTGCTAACCTGTGAGACTGCAAACTGAATATCCGGCCTCGTGTTGCATACATAAATGAGGCAACCAACAGCAATTTGGTAAAGAGTGACATCAGCAGGATTGCCAAGATCATGTAGACTCAACTTCAAACCTGTTTCCATGGGAGTGGCAATAGGTTTGCAATCCTCAAGTCCAAACTTACATAGCAATGTCTCTATGTAATACCACCATCACACTGCTTAAACCGTATACCCAAGTAATGATGCAACAGCCCCAAATCTTTCATCTTGAAAGTAGTATTCAAATTAGTCTTAAATTCAGCAATATGTCTCTCATTTGGTCCAGTGATCAAAAAAACATCCACATAAAGAACCACAATGAGAAGTACATCACCCTCATGCTTTAAATACAATGTGCCTCCTGTTTAACTGTTACGAAAGCCTCGTTTAACCAAATGAGTGTTAGCTTTCTCATACCAAGCACGAGGAGATTGCTTCAACCCATACAAATCCTTCTTACATCTGCACACTTTGTCCTCTTGTCCTTTTATGACAAAACCGCGAGGTTGTGTTACATAAACTTTCTCAAATATGCCACCATTCAAGAAAGCAGTAACAATGTCTGATTGATGTACATCCCAACCAAAATGAGCTACCAATGCACATAGAAAATGCACAGTAGTCATACGACAAGTGGGAGCAAAAGTATCTTCATAATCTATGCCTTTTTGTTGTGCATAACCCTTTGCAACAAGTCTAGCCTTATGGCAATCGATCTCACCATTCGGCTTGCGTTTCAACTTGTAAACCCACTTCATACCAATGGCCTTTTTGCCAGGAGGCAAATCACATAAAGTCCATGTGTCATTTTCTATAAGTGCATCATATTCTGATTGCATGGCAGCCATCCAATTTTCTGAATTATGTGCTTCATCAAAAGACAGAGGCTCCTCAACATCATGTAAACTAGGCACAGCTAAAGCATGACAATTTGATGCATAAGATGCATGGCGAGAGCCTGAACGAGTAGGACTAGACAAAGGTGCATCCAATTTACTGTCACGCAAAGTGTGCACCAGCCATTTTGGCATACCTTTAGCCTGCTCATTTTCAGCCCTTTCCTCATCAAGGACATCATGTACATCTGCATCAGTAATAGACTGATCTGTAACATTTTCAGAAACCCCCATAGGCTGTACATTTGTCTCATTGGAAATTACATTCGTATTTCCACCACTGAAAAGAAGCAACAAAGTGTCATAAATGTCATGTGAGCTTACATTACTGTCTCTAGTACATGACAGCAAGGGCTGAACAGAATCTTCCACAAACACTACATCCCGTGAAACCAGAATACGCTTTGTTTGCGGATGATACAACCTGTAACCTTTGCTTTCAGCACTATAACCAACAAAAATACATTTGATAGCCTTATCATCCAATTTTATGTGTTGTGTTTGTGGCACCAAAGCATATGCCAAACAACCAAAAACACGCATGTGCTCAATAGAAGGCTTTCTATCATGCCATGCTTCATATGGAGTAATACCCTGCAAAGCTTTTGTAGGACACCTGTTAAGTACATAAGTGGCACACATGATGGCCTCAAGCCAAAAAGAATGCGACAAAGCTTGACTTTTGACCATACATCGTGCCATTTCCATCAGTGACCTGTTTTTCCTCTCAGCAACACCATTTTGCTGAGGTCTATAAGGCACTGTACATTGGTGTTTTATCCCACGACTAGCCAGAAATGCATTCAATGCATGAGACATATTGTTAACCCTCACGGCACACGGACACCCATCACCTACGATGGACGCGTATTATGTATTTGGTAGAGTCAGGTACCGGGCTTGTCGGACCAATAGGGAAAGGTAGAGTGATCGTCGATGAGAGGCGCACTCTAACACGAACATGCTAGGGTTAGTTGGCTAAGCATGGGCGCCCAAGTGTGAATGGGGTGAGCTCCTATAAAAGCCAACTAAACCTAATTTTTACTCATTCTCTCATTTGTGCAATTGAAGAGTGCTCTTGCTCCATCTCCATCTTCTTCTTCTTCACCTCCTTGTGTGTGTGTGTGTGAGAGAGAGAGGGAGAGTGTGTGTGCGATCGAGCATTACGAAGGCACGACGGTGGCGAAGCGGTTGAGCGCGGCACGACTGCAGCTTCTTCTTCATCGCGGCGAGGAATCCACCACAAAGGCGAGCGTAGAGCGGTGAGTGACACACCCTTTGTTTTCTTGAGCTTGCTAGTTTAGGCTTGTTGTGTGCTTGGAGCCGTTTGTGGCTCGCATACGGTGTATTGGCAAGTCCCTTGCTTCGACAGTGCGGCAAGGAGCGCACATTTTTGGCGCCGTTGCCGCACTGTCGAAGCAAGGGACTTGCCAATACACCGTGTGCGAGCCACAAACGGCTCCAAGCACACAACAAGCCTAAACTAGCAAGCTCAAGGAAACAAAGGGTGTGTCACTCACCGCTCTACGCTCGCCTTCGTGGTGGATTCCTCGCCGCGATGAAGAAGAAGCTGCAGTCGTGCCGCGCTCAACCGCTTCGCCGCCGTCGTGCCTTCGTAATGCTCGATCGCACACACACTCTCCCTCTCTCTCTCTCTCACACACACACAAGGAGGTGAAGAAGAAGAAGATGGAGATGGAGCAAGAGCACTCTTCAATTGCACAAATGAGAGAATGAGTAAAAATTAGGTTTAGTTGGCTTTTATAGGAGCTCACCCCATTCACACTTGGGCGCCCATGCTTAGCCAACTAACCCTAGCATGTTCGTGTTAGAGTGCGCCTCTCATCGACGATCACTCTACCTTTCCCTATTGGTCCGACAAGCCCGGTACCTGACTCTACCAAATACATAATACACGTCCATCGTAGGTGATGGGTGTCCGTGTGCCGTGAGGGTTAACATGCCCCCCTTCCTGATGTAGATTCCGTCCTCGGAAGCTATTGATTTGAAGCTGGTTCGTCGAGGTGGGATCGCATTTGAGATGAATGTCCTTAGCCTTCTTCAATCACTACAAAATCAAACAACATTGGCACAGTAATGGCATTCTCTTAAAAAGCATATGCAGTTTTAGGTAGACACATTGATTGGAAAAAGAATTTCAAACAATTTGTCAGCAATGAACATTAAATTTCAATGTAATCAAATGCATAAACAGATGTAAAGGTAAAAAATTGAACAAGTATGGGGTCGCTAATTTGACGGTCGAAAGGCACTAGAGAATATTAATACCATGGGTAAGCTTCTTAATTATTTGTGGTCAATTAAGTTGTTTAATCGCGAGAGCCAAGTATTCATGTTCGAGGGCTGACTAAAGGCTATATCTAGAAAACTTTGTAGTTAAGCTACCATAAAAGGAATTTCTCATGAAATCATCGCCGGACTGATTACTTTTTCTTTGACCCCCCAAAGTCTTTTCACACTGATTCAATTTTGATGTGTGTGCTTATTTTGTATGCCTTGGGTTTTTTGCTTTTCAAGGAAAAGTGCCCACACTGGGAACCTCTAGGGCTCTAGTACCATAGGCGATACATGTGAGTGAAGTACCAAATCAAGCCGGGATTTCTTTTCCAGCTTAAAATTTTACATTGTGGCACTTTGATTTTTTGTTTGTTCATTTTCAGCATTTTAATTTTGTAACTTTGGGGGGTCATATAACACTGTTACCCTCCCCAGGCTCATCACATTAGTAAACTCCCTTTATAATACTTAACCTAAAGGTCAATAGGGTTAAGCCCACTAGAAAGCCCTAGTACATTTCATACAATGCTGCCTAAATCGGATTAAGAACCTAAGTAACCATTGCTTATTAGGAAGGCATTCCCCATGGTATTAAGAGAAGATTTCTAATACCTAGCTTGGTCAAACTAGCTTAGTCGGACTGCTTGATTTTTAAACCTAGACAACTGATTATGACAAAACATTACATTGAATTAAATGTTTGATAGTAAGCAAATGCGCTGAATATTATGCTACCAATCACAATCAAAGCAGACAAACATAGATGCAAAAAGATAAGGGCAATGCTAATGGACAAGAAACACCTGTTTGTGTTGATGGTCGTGCTTGATTTGAAGGTTCCATGAAGGTCCAAATCCTATCAATAGCAACACGCTCCTGTACACACTAGGAAACAAAAGGAATACCTCCAGGAGGCACATCAGTGGGAAAAATTAAAACTCCTAAAAAACAAACTCAAAACACAATCTAGACCCCTAACCTACCTATCTGTCACCCCTTTTCGAATCAAGGAAAGAAGATATTATATAAACCGGGTGGCCACCCTAAGGCTAGGCCTCTATCCTCATCATCTAGATAAATAAAATCGTTGTCCGTGAGGCCATAGTCTTCCTCGGTCTCTATTAGTTCCTCTTCATCATCCTCTTGTGCAAGCATGCTAATCAAGAACCTCGTGATGCGTGGATACTCATCTTGTGCAAAAGAATAAGCATGTGCCATTGGAGACACATTCGCTACTGGGTAGGGATCACTAGTTAGCCATAGACGTATCAGCCATTCTAACTCCTCAAAATTTCTCTCACATGCAAGGCTCTCTATCAAATCCCATTCGCAAGAAAGTATAGGGTAGCATACGTAGAACACTTGTTGAAAAGACAAGGGGTACCTTTCATCAAAAATAGAAGTGCATGCCTCTGGTGAAGTAGCCATTTCTGACAAGACAGATAGATTTGGTTAGGCCTTTAAAACATAAGAGTTGTTTTTGTGTGTTGCTTGAATTGACACGGTGAATTTGGACTTATATGTAAGATCTGATAGGGTGCTCTCTCATTGCTAGGCGCTCTTGCTCTTTACTATTTTTGTTTTTTTGTGAGTATAAGGCTATATATATACATTCCCTAAGATCGGAGATTAAGAGGTCAGGGAAAAAGGTTGAGAGGGAAGCAAGTGAATGATGGATGTCCACAAACACTCCCCCCTTCCTTGGGTAGATCATACCGTTTGAAATGAGCTTGTCACCCTTTGAAACCAATTGTTCCATTTGGTAATAGGTGAGGATTTTTGCCAGTAGTTTTTTATTACCCTAGGTGCCTCGTCAAGTTGCAAGGGTGGTAAGGTACTTTCCCAGGATTTTATTTGCAACGTTGTTGTAGGTGGTGAACTTACCCCGAAAGGTGCAAACTCTTTCGTGCTTGGATGGATATGTACAGTGGTAGGTGGAGGTTGTGTCGAAGCTTCTATTTGCATATAGGAACTACATGAAGAGCAAGAAGCTTCATTTGATTTCCCTGTTCCTGAGCTAGGTGGAACAAATCGTTCTTTCTTTGGTACCCAAACTAGCTGTAGAACGGGTGTGTAACATTCCATGATTTTTTCCTTTCCGCGATTTTCAATTTGTTTTGGAGCCACAGGATTGGGTTTACATGGGCCAGGTGACAGGTAAGAGTACACTTTACGTTTGGGCACCCAGATTTGATCATTTCCTTCATAGTATCCTTGGGCTACCAATAGTCGTTTAGGAATCCAACGCAGCGTTTCTTTACATTTCTTGGAGTGAGTGGTACGGTTCTTACTAGGTTTCCATTTTTTTGCATCAACCATGCTCACTACAGAGGTTTTAGGGACCCACTTGTATGTGATGGTTCTTGTGTGTCTCAAGCTTTCTTTCAACTATATCAGTTGAAGCTCTAGAGAGTTGGGCTATGGGGACGTATGGTTCAACCTCCTGGACATGCAATGTCTTGGGTTTTATTTCCTTGGGCAATATCTCAGGGACTATGGCTTGAGTGGTAGGGCTAAGAGTTGGTTTTTGCGTTGTAACACCCCCAGTCCCCCAATCAATAGTGCATTTGGTGGCTATCATCCACGTGCGGCCTAGGTTTATATTACCCTCCATAGTTCCAGTAGGCATGACCAAAAAGTCTTGAGCTACCACCCCATTGTCATAACTGACAGAAGTGTGCCAGATTCCAAAAACCGTAGTTTTTTTCTTGTTGACACCCTTGACTTGGATAATACTCTCAGATAGAGGTGGCTTCCCTAACTGACACCACACCCCATAGGATAGCAGATTGTATTTAGCACCCGTGTCCAATAAGGCGTTATATAGCACTTTTCCATAGGCACTATTTAACTCAATGGGGTATCGTAGAGGTGTGTCAGAGTCCAACCCATCCTCTTCGATTTCCACGTGGAATGCATTTGTGACCCCAAGGTTAGCCTCTCGTTTTTGTCTTATACGTTGTTGTCGCTCCTTAGCCTCAGCTTGAGCTTGTATCTTGTTTAACTCGGTTTGTGCTTTGGCGGCCTTTTTTTGATGAATGGCCCGTAGTTCTTCTTGGCTTAAAGGATCATAATATCTTTTGAATTTACTCCCATTGAGGAATCCAATGGTTTCAACTCCATCAAGAGTTTCCACACGAAGGGTACCTTGTGGGGTAATTTCACATACTCTATATGGTCCTTTACCAGCATATTTCAACTTTTTCTTCTCTTTACGTACTCCATACATAAGGACTTTATCACCAACTTTGATGTCCTTGTCCTTCACATGGCGATCAAACCACTTCTTTCTCCTATCCTTTTCCACAAGAGCATTTTGCACAGCCAATTGTCTCTCTTCGTCTAGTTTTTCTAAGATAAACAAACGCTCGGTTAAGGGGTTACCATTCCATCCTTCTTGCGAAGCTACCCTAAGACTAGGAATGACAAACTCCCAAGGCATAACCGCTTCTTGGCCGTATACCATTTTGAATGGCGTACAATTAATAGCCACTTTATAAGCAGTACAATAAGCCCATAGAGCAGATGTCAACTTCAAATCCCAATCAGTGCGATGAGCTTCTACCGTCTTGGTTAAAATAGAGATTAGAGTCTTGTTGGTGCTCTCGGCTTGTCCATTAGCTTGCGGGTAATAAGGTGTAGACTTATGGTGGGATATCATAAAGGTCGTGGTAAGCTCTCTTATTACCTCATTTATAAAATGGGTACCATTATCACTAACAATTTTAAAAGGGCAACCAAATCTTGTGATAATGTTCTCAAAAAGAAACTTAGCTGTTGTCCTCGCGTCAGCTTTTTGTGAAGCCTTAGCTTCAGCCCACTTTGTTACATAGTCCGTAGCAACTAGAATATATCGAGATTGAGTGTTGCGAGCTGCGGGACTAATTGGACCTACAAAGTCTAAGCCCCATTTTTCAAATGGTTGGGTTACTTTAATAGGATGTAAGGGCATTCTGTCCTTGCGCTGTGTGGTCTTGTAACGTTGGCACTCATCACACCCTTTTGTAAAAAGTGATGCATCCTTAAATAAAGTTGGCCACCAATAGCCTGATTGCAACACCTTTCTAGCAGTCAGGTCCCCTGAAAAATGTCCTCCTGCTATGCCCATATGTGCTTCTTGCAAGATATACAAATATTCATCCTCGCGGGCACAACGCCTAAGAATATCGTCCTTGCCTAATCTATACAGGGTTCCGGCAATCAAACAATAGGGTTCACATTCTTTTACTAGCCTTCGAGCGATATCCTTACGAAGTTCCTTGGGTGGAAAACCATTAACTAAAAAGTTAACAATGTTCTCACTCCATTCAGGCATAGTCTCAACTATGAATAGGGAAGTATCGGGTAATTCATCATCAACTCCTGTAGGGGCTTCACAATTGGGTATGCGAGACAAATGATCAGCCATGACGTGCCTTTTACCGGGTCTCACTACAATCGTGAAATCAAACTCCAGAAGAATTAACAACCATCGTGTGATTCTTCCTGTGGAGCATGGCTTGTTTACCAGATACAACAACGCTTGATGATCCACATAAAATACAAACTTGTTTGCCAAAAGGTAGTAGCGAAATTTCTTTACTTCATAAACCATTGCCAAACCTTCTCGCTCTGTAGTGGTGTAGTTCCTTTCAGCATCGTTCAATTGACGGCTTGCAAAGCTAATGGGATAGTCCAATTTATGTTCTCCTGGTTGAGTGAGAACACACCCAATAGCAAAGTTTGATGCATCAATATGCACATGGAAAATGACATCCCAGTTAGGTGTCCTTAAAATCGGAGCACTTGCTAGTGTTTTCTTCAATTGTTCATAGGCCTGGTCACACTCTTCAGTCCATTTAAATTCAATGAGAAGCTTGTACAAAGGACGTGCTATCTCAGCGAAAAATAAAATAAACCGTCGATAATAACCCACGTGTCCCATGAACCTTTGAACTCCCTTGTAATTGGTTGGTGGTGGTAACTCTAGAATCACTTTAATTTTGCTCTCATCGGTTGAGATACCATTCTTGGATACTATATGCCCTAAAATAACTCCATGCTTGACCCAAAATTGGCATTTGAACGGGTTCAATGAGATACGATATAACCTACATTTTTCAAACACCTTCCGCAAACATGATAGATGTTCTTTCCAAGAAGAGTAAACACAAAGGTCGTCTAAAAAAGCTTCACAAAACTCTCTCAAATATTCTTTAAAAGCAGTGTTTATTAATCGCTGGAATGTAGCAGGGGCATTTGTTAAGCCAAAAGCCATCACACGAAATGCAAACACGCCAAATTCTGTGATGAAGGCAGTTTTAGCTTGGTCCTCTAGCGCTATCGTGATTTGGTTGTAGCCTGAGTACCCATCTAGAAAGCTATAAGCTTCCTTGCCTGCAACTCTTTCGAGTACATGTTCGGAATATGGTAGGGGGTAATGGTCTCTTCTAGTAGCTGCATTAACTTTTTTGAGGTCTACGCACACCCTGAGTTTCCCATTCTTTTTTGGCACGATAACTATTGGCGACACCCATTCAGAGTGTTCAATAGGATATATGAACCCACATTTGATAAGCTTTTCTAGTTCTTCTTGAATGATCTTTGCGTACTTAGGATTCATCGGGTAGGGTCTTTGTTGTACGGGCTTCGCAGTGCTAATCATAGGGATTGTATGTTGGACCACAGAAGGCGGAACACCTTTCATATCATGGTATGTCCAAGCGAATACGTCCTTGAATTCCTTGAGAAGCTCTTTGAGGACCGCCTCTTCAACTTCTGTGAGGTCTTGGGCAATAAAAACAGGTTTTGATTCTTCACCGGGGTCAGCTAATTCTATTTCTTTAACTATTGCCAGACCATCATAGATTCCATTATTCCCATCGATAGGTATTCTTTGGGCTTTTGTGTACACAACCTTTGCTTCCCCTGTGGTGTAAGATTTGAAATGTTCTAGTGCAGGATGCAAGTCTGTGGATTCTGGTTGTGCGTTGGTTTGTGCTTCCATTTCTGCTTTCTTGTGTTGTCGAGCTAACTCTCGGTTTTGACGCCTCCTTGCAGTGCGGCTCAACTTTGGCTTGTCTATGATCTCTAATTGGGCTATGTCATGGGGTCGTGGTCTACACCACATAACATTTTGGAGATATTCACCCCAATTGTCTACCAATTTTCGATGAGCATCACATGCTCCTATATAACTGAGCCATTCTGCTGAGGATCTCTTCTTGTTTATCCTAGCACGTACATTGGCTCGATATCGACGCCTCTTAAGGTTTTTCTTTTTCTTATTTGAGACCTGCTTTTGATTTGCATTTAGATCTGGCTCACTAAAGGAGTCCTCGTTGGTGTCCTCTTCACTCTCGGAGGAGCTATCATCGGTTGATGTGCTCGGTCCTTCCGAATGTTTTGACTCTGAACTTGCTCCACTCTCTAATTCATGAGATTCAGAATCCGTTTCACTCTGGGAGTCAGTGTCCAAGTCGTGTTGGTCAAAGTCTTCTATTGAGCTATCGGTGTCACTGTCAAATTGGTCCACAATTGCCTTGCCCTTAGAAGATGCATGTATGGCACTTATCATGTTCAGAGGTGTAATTTGTGGTACCTCTTCCCCCTCTGGTGTGACCCAAGTGGTTCCTCTATTTCCCCAGGTATCTATGGTTGCAGCTAGGTGTACCCAATCCACATTGTCCGACTCAGTCATCCCAGGTAGGATATCCATATAAGGAGAATCTTGGCCAATGTCTGTATCCTTCTTACAAGTGTAACAATATTGTAGTGGGGCCGAGTGAACTGTGGTGTCAGAGCGATGATCAATAATGGTTTTACTCCCTAAGGGGTGTACCTTACCAGTCACCAAATCCACTCTAAGGACAGAGTCTTGGAATTGCAAATAGACATGATTTTTAGACCAATCGTGAACCATTTGTGCTTCCCTCATGAATGGTCGTCCTAAAATCATTTCATATGACATAAGGTGTTTAGAGAAATCCATTACAATGAACATATGTCGTACCTTGTGTCCTAGAACTTTGATCTTAAGATCCTTGAGCATCCCCATAGGTTTGGCTATGGTACCATTTGCCATCTTTACCACAATGTTAGTAACACTGAGGCGGGGTTTTCCCATGGATTCCCAACAATCTTTTGTAACGATGCTAACTCCCGCACCACCATCAAGAATTCCCTTTATAGTTAATCCCTTGGTAGTGATGGGTAGGGTCGCATTAGACTAGTCGCCTTCAAAATACTGCCCTAATTCGTTAATGGGTACCTCGATCACAGACTCGTGTCTATCTAAGTCAAGTGATTGCACATGATTTTCCTCATCAATCATAATCGAGTCAGGCCTATTTGGTTGCGCAAACTGCGGTAATCCCGTTCGTAGCTCTCCGTTAAGGAATGCTCGAAGTGCAAGGAATAACTCAGGATCTCCATACAGCTTTGCTATGATCGTGGTTCGGACCTCAGAAGACATGAAGTCCACTAGTTTGGCAACATTCATTGGCGTTTTGCAGGGTGTAGGTCCTTGACTAGGAACTGGTGAGGATGGAATCTCATATTCCTCAATGGGATCAGGTATTCCTTCGTTAAACATCCTTTCCAACAAGAAGGGTGTATGCTCACTTTCTGATGTCCCGTCCTCACTCCCTTCTTGGATGATACTAGATATGGCTAACGGTCTATGGTTCATGTGGGGTGGATGAACTTGCGTGGGAAACACTGTGTCATGAATTTTGACCTGCATGGGTTCTGGTTCTAGTTTCCTTTGAGTCTCCTCCACTAAATCTCTTAGATGTTTCACCTGCTCAATCTCGTCTACTGGGTTTGGGTACGTCCCAATCTTCTTTTTACGATTCTTCCCTTTTTGCCCCTGCGGTTTATCTTGGGGGTCTTGGATTGGATTTGGAAACACTTGTGGTGTTTTCAGAGGCTCCTTATGGTTTTCTCTTATTCGGTTTTCATTTGGTTCCATGTTACGGTTTTCTTTGTCGGTCTTTCTCTTTGTGGTATTGGTTCTAGTCTCCATTGTCTCGACTGAATCTGAATCATACTCGAGGTCATTCATATACACGGGGTCATCTCCTGTTCCTATGTTTATTTTGGAACTTGGCTTTGAATTTTCCGTATTCTGCGACTTCTTCCTTCGTGTCTTCTTTTTCTTTGCTTGGATAATTGACGCGGTATCTCTCTCTTCGAGGATATGTCCTGGCCCTTGAAGCATGGACCGTGTAATCGCATAAGCGGGTGCGACGGGTGGTATTGGTGATGTCACACTAGCAATTTCGACCAAATTCAGGGGTGTGATTTTAGGCGCATTTGGGTTATAGGGGCATTGGGCAATCAAGTGATCTATGCCACAACGATTACATGTGAGTATTGGCATTGCAGACGTGCTCCCTTGATTCATTTGCATCTGTGCAGCATTCTTTTGCAGCCTAATAGGGCACTCCGCTACTCGATGTGGTCCACCACACTCGTAGCATTGAAGAGGTGGCCTCCTAGCCTGGGTGTTGATATTTTGACCTCTGGATGCGAGAGCAGCAGCTTGATAAACCGGCTTGACTTGTCCCCAACAATCTTCCATGTAGTACATAGGACACTCTTCCAATGTATCAAGTCCGTAGGCAATACTAGTGTCTATTTCCTCCTCACAACCATCTGCATAAGCATTAGATGGCTCACAACCCACTTGGTTCATAGGGGCGACTCTTGGATGCGGGGGCTGCGGTCCTAGCACAGGAGGTGGTAGCGGTGTAGCTTGTACAACATTTTGAGGTCTAGGGACCATGTGTTGCGGTAGTTGCTCAACAGGTGGAGTAGGCATCAATACAGGAGCTCGAGGTGCATCCGTCCAGGCTACAGGTGGTCTATTTGCCATCATACGTTTGATCATTAAACAATCCTTAGCTTGGTGACCATACCTACCCCATGCGTTGCAAGTTCCATTAAATTTTACTCTAAACGTAGGGCACTCACTAGTGCTATGTGGACCTAAGCAAATGGAACACCATTGTTGCTCCCTTCTTGGATACATGTGACTATTTTGAGGGGGTCGATTATCCTTAAGAGACTCTTGGATTGCCTTGGTGAGGTCTGTCAAGAATGTCTCAAATACCTTTGGCTCATTGGAAATGGGCTTTGCAGTCATGGGTTCATACTCAATGGCTTGTGAGCTAGTGGATCTCGTGTCAGTAGACACCCTCATGCCTGCTATCATCAAGTTGTCCTCTAATTGGATTGCATTGGCAGTGACATCTTCCCAGGTTGTGATACCTCTAATCACTAGTCCATTATAGATTCCTTCATTCCTCAACCCTCGAATGAATCGATCAAGCAGTTGGTTATTGTTGAAGCGCTCATTTACAGGGCAACGAGAGTTTAAGTGCTTTAGATGACTAATGAAGTCCCTTACTGACTCTCCTTCCTTACGTTCGGCCTTCTGTAGCTGAGATGCTACACCCCAAAGCACACCTTCTCGTATGTACTCCTTTAGAAACAACCTTCGAAGGGTAGGGTAGATTGTTTTCTCGTCCACCCTTAGGGTTCTATACCAATCTCCAGCCTTCCCACTTAATGTCAAGCTTAAGGCATTGCACTTATGTAGTTCGTTGCGTTCCCCTAAGGAATCACATACTTGTTCAAACACTTCAATGTGTTTTCTAGCATCTTCGTCCCCATTGAATTTTTGCGCGAGTTTGGCAATTTGTACTGCCTTACTTCTAGGCTCTCTATCAGATGCGTGACGCATATTTTCCGCGATAGATCGACCTATGGTTTGAGCAAACACTGCCAAGTCACCTATGTGAGGAGGTAGGGCCGGTGGAGGTACTCTTGGAATCATATGTGGGAGAGGAACGGGTACCGGTCTTGGCATATGTGTAGATGATGCAGGATATGGAACATAACCAGGCATAGGTCCACTCGGATAAGAGCTAGGGAGCGGCACTCGAGGAGCATAAGCAAGTGGTACAATTGGAGGTGTGGGGGCCATGTGTGCATAAGGGGCTAGAGGCACATACGGTCGAGGCCCCATATTAGGTACTACAACACTAGGTAGTGGCACTGCGCTAACCGTAGATGTCATCGGTACATTCTCTGTCAGGCTTATCCCTGGAGTGAGCACTGGGTTTTCCTTAATAGAGGGTTGAGCCAAGTTAGGGAAGCTAAAGTTTTCGCTCGGAGGCTCAGATTGCATAGAGACCCCATGTGAAATGACGTAAGATGGGTCCATGGGACTCATTAGAGGAGTCTCCATTTGTGATAGAGTAGGCTGTTGAGCCTTGCTCGTATCCAGAAATCTCATGGGGCCAGTTGAGAGTATATTTACTCCTCGGTTTTGCCTTTCAGATTGAATAATGCCATGGATAACATTACAGATCATTTTCTATTGATCTTCGATGCTCGTGGCACTAGAGGTGGATTGTACAATCTCTATCCATCCTACATGGTAGGCGTGGCCAGAGTGTAGATCCGTCAACACCTCAGTGTGGAGGTCGTATGTCCAATGATCATTAATGAACAATCCTTCTAGAGTCGACGTGTTAACGGTTTCTTGTGAGGTAGAAGCAATGTTGCTCCCCGTGGTTTTACTTGTCACCAACGGTACTCTAGAGGGAACTTCTGAAGGAGGCAGCTCAACAGGGCCTTCTTGGTAAGAAGTTGGCAGGATATCCACATGGACACTCTTTGGGGGTGTGGGGTCCACGTGCGATGTGAAAGGAGATTCCACTTCCCCACCCCCTTCGTGTGCTTCATTTGCATCAGGTTCCGAGCGAGTAGCTCTACCTAATGTTTCCATGAAACGGCTAAACATACTAGTACTAGGCTGTGGAGCTTCGGGAGGTGCATGGCCTTCTCTCTCAGTGTTTTGGGTAGGGTATGCTTCCATTATTTCTGAGTTGGAGGAGGAATCACTAGCGGCTATTTTAGGGTCTTGGGTGGTGCTACCTTGTGTCCCCGCTGAGGGTCTAGAGCTTATCGTGGATGGATAATGGGTGTCCGTATGAACAGAGGCACTACCAATGTGATCGTGCTCTAACACTCGTCCAGAGCGTAAGTGCATGTGCTTTTGATACCCTAAGGTGTCAAAAAGCTGCTCTAGGAGGCCTTGTGACTAGTTTTTAGCGTGTTTTTTGTTTGTTTTTTTGCTAGATTTTTTAGAGCGTGTCGTGGAATGGGCCGTGTGATAGCTCGAAACGAGCGTATCGGTCAGAGGGTCGTGCCGTGCTTTACAGCCCTCTGTTTGGTCACTCTATGCCCTCGGAATCCCTAAAACTGTCAATTTCCAGTAGGGAACTAGGCCCAAACTAGAAAGTCTGAGGGTGCAAGTGGGAAGAGAAAGGAGGAGAGTGGAGGACTTGTCCCACATGCTCTCATTCTCTCTTGAGGGAGTAGGGTATATATATAAGAGTGAGTTTAGTATATATCATAAGACTGAGGACTGAGGCTTGGGCTTGGGCTTGGGCTTGATCCCAATCTATCTTTTATACAAACCAACCCGTCCGTTTTAAGAGTCACGTTTTTTATTTTCGAATTATACAAACCAACCCGTCCGTTTTAAGAGTCACTTTAGCCGCCCGCTCGCTCGCGTTTTTGATTTCCGATTTTTTATTATTTTTTTTTAGGAATTTTTTTTTTGGGAGAAAAAATAAAAAAATTTTAATTTTTTTTTTCTTTTTGGGTGCAGAAAATACAGAAATTGAAAACGCAGATATGCAGAAATTGCAGAAAACGCAGATATGCAGAAATTTCAGAAAACGCAGAAATTGAAAAAAAAACGCAAGAAATGCAAAAATTGCAGAAATTGAAAACGCCGAACTTGAAAATGCAGAAATTGAAAAAACGCAGACAATAGCAGAAATTGAAACTTGACAGCAAATGCAGAAAACGCAAAAAACAAAAATCTCCACACACTCCTTCCCTGCCTTTCCTATGATAGAAATTGCACCACAAGGAAGCGTAAAGTGCTAACCGAGCTTAGTGTAGGGCATATCCCCGGCAACGGCGCCAAAAATGTGCGCTCCTTGCCGCACTGTCGAAGCAAGGGACTTGCCAATACACCGTGTGCGAGCCACAAACGGCTCCAAGCACAAAACAACCCTAAACTAGCAAGCTCAAGGAAACAAAGGGTGTGTCACTCACCGCTCTACGCTCGCCTTCGTGGTGGATTCCTCGCCGCGATGAAGAAGAAGCTGCAACCGTGCCGCGCTCAACCGCTTCGCCGCCGTCGTGCCTTCGTAATGCTCGATCGCACACACACTCTCCCTCTCTCTCTCTCTCACACACACACAAGGAGGTGAAGAAGAAGAAGATGGAGATGGAGCAAGAGCACTCTTCAATTGCACAAATGAGAGAATGAGTAAAAATTAGGTTTAGTTGGCTTTTATAGGAGCTCACCCCATTCACACTTGGGCGCCCATGCTTAGCCAACTAACCCTAGCATGTTCGTGTTAGAGTGCGCCTCTCATCGACGATCACTCTACCTTTCCCTATTGGTCCGACAAGCCCGGTACCTGACTCTACCAAATACATAATACGCGTCCATCGTAGGTGATGGGTGTCCGTGTGCCATGAGGGTTAACACATATACTCCCCCCCTCGATCGGAACGGAGGGTGCCCATAGTACATTTCGAGACATTTTCAACCATAGCCAGAAATTGTTTGAAGCGCATAAAAACTTCGGACATTGCTTTAAGCGGAAATACCCATGCATGCCTGGAGTAATCATCAATGAAAGTCACGAAGTAAAGGTAATTGCCCAAGGACGGAGTTTGCATGGGCCCACAAACATCACTATGCACAAGCTGCAACCTGCATGTGGCCCAAACTGAACCATCCTTTGGAAACTTAGAACGCTGCATCTTACCCAAAATACAGCCTTCACAAACATGTTTGACAGGTGCTTCAAGAGGCGGCAAAGAAGCAACCATATCAGATTTCTGCAAACGCAGCAAACTGGCAAAATTCAGATGACCAAAACATGCATGCCAAAGTTTTGCATCTGAAATAGCCCTTGAATCTGCAACAACATTTGCAAAATTTTGTCCACACTTGTCATACAAAGTGAGCTTATACAGCCCACGGCACAAAAGCCCAGATGCAACAATTTCATCACACCAAAGCTGAGATCATGAACTGTACATCTGTCATCCACAAATTTGACTACAAGTCCAAGTCTAGCAAGTGCGGATACAGACAAGAGATTCTTCTTGATCCCAGGTACATAAAGTGCATCAACGAGTGTGAAGGAACTGCCATTAGCAGCAGTGAGCACAATCTTTCCAACTCCCTGAACTGGATAAGAGGCGTTGTTGGCACAAGTGATTGAATTCCCATGAGGGACAGAGTCGAGAGAGGTAAACAATTCATGATGTGAGGTAATGTGCTTTGTAGCACCACTATCGAAATACCACACATGTGAATCTGCAGCAACTGACAAGCATGCATCATGGACATCAGGATTGTAAGTGCACTCTGCGCTAAAAGCCCATTCTGCATCAACATCAGCAACACACTCTCCTTTCACAGAAGACTCAACAATGGCTGCATTTGTAGTGGAACCAGCATTTGCAGTGGAACCACCCTCTTTCTTCTTAGCCTCTTTGGCCTTCAACTTAGGACATGACTTGATCAAGTGATCATTAGCTTTACAATAATGGAAACGCATCTTCTCTTTGCCCTTATCACCAGAATTACCAGACAAAGTGCTGCCAACAGAAGCATTGGGAAGAGAAGTTTTGCCACTCGCAGCAGAACAATAAGAAGTGGTTGCATTGTTGTTACCACCTTTTCTTTGAGAAGCAATAAAAGCTTGTTCAACTGCACGCTGCCTAGTCCTTTTTTTTTTGGAAAGTGACTCTTGCAATAGCAATGTGCATAATGCATTAAACTTGACAACTTCAGGATTTCCTTGGGTCATAAGTCTCCAAGTACTAGCAAAAGTCTGGTAGGAATCTGGTAAGGCATCAAGAACAATCTACTCAAGGGAACTGTCTGAAATGATTTCACCTACAGAAATAAGTTGCGCATTTATATCCTTGACACTAGCAAGGAAAGTTTCCATATCATCTTCCTCATGCATAATCTTCGACTCCAGCTCTTTACGCAGCAAAGCAATTTTAGCCTCATTGAGACTTGCATAAAGACCAGCCAAAATATCCCAAGCCTGTTTTACAGATTTTGCTGAACGGATGTGAGGAACAATAGTGCGCTTCACAGAAAACGCAATCAATGCATGAGCCTGCGCATCCTTTACATCCCAACGAGCTTGTTCTGTCATAGGCAAAACAACTCTAATAGCAGCAATCCTGCAACATCCTCAACATCGCCTACATCCTCAGAACATCAATGCCTTGCACAATGTTCCAGACGCCCTCTGACACAAGTACATGTTGCGTCATATAAGCCCACATAGGGTAATTGTCCCCATCCAACCTGTCCTCAACAGCAAACATCTTAAACACATCTGTAATGTTGTCAGCCATTGTAAATGCTGCACCTGATGTGAAAACTGCCCGAAAATAGGAGAAACGGAGCGGGAACGACATGTGCTATATAGCACAAACCGTAGAATACTATGAGGCACCTGTTATGCAGAAAACGGCACTGACAAAAATTCCGCACAAAATGACAAAATTTGATGGAATTAGGGTTGCAGAGAAACACACGCAGCTTGGAGAAGACGAAGAAAACTCAAGGCAGACAATAGAGAGTGCGTTACTTAGTGTGCAATGGAAAGATAGATAGCCCTAGAGTGATGGGCGTATATACAATGCACGGGGGAAAAAACCTCCTAAACAGGGAAAAAATGCCCCGGCGGTCCTACTGTGTTCACACACATCACTACCACATGTATATGGTAACAAATCCCCCCTGGAGTGATGCGGTGAACGGGAGTTGGTACATGAGTAAAGGGAAGTGCCATGCCCTGAGGACATGATCAGTCCACAAAGGGGAGTAAGCCCAAAGCTTTGCGGAAAGCTTCAAGATTCTCACGAGACAATGCCTTTGTGAAAAGATCTGCAAGGTTGTCCTGTGTTGGCACATAACCCAAGATGATCTCTCCTGTTGAGAGCCTCTCCCTAACATAGTGGTAATGCACCTCAATGTGCTTTGTGCGAGCATGAAAAATTGGGTTCCTCGCAACTGCCAATGCGCTTTGATTGTCAGTGTAGATACTGTTGGCAGTGTCATGTCCAACACCAAAATCAGCCATAAGGCATATGAGCCATACACACTCAACCGTAGCTGTGAAGACTACCCTATACTCAGCCTCACAACTCGAAGTGGCCACAGTAGGTTGCTTCTTGCTCAACCATGATATACAGGAACCGCCAAGCATGAAACAAACACCACTTGTGGACACTCGCGTGTCAAAACAACTAGCCCAATCTGAGTCCAAAAAAGCATGTAAGTATGGCGGCAATGATCCCCCCTTGGGATAAAACAAGCCAATATGTAAAGTGCCACTAAGGTAGCGGAAAATCCTCTTGACAACCTGCCAATGCTTAGACCCTGGGCTATGCATAAATCTGCTCGCGTGTGAGACTGCAAACTGAATATCCGACTCGTGTTGCATACATAAATGAGGCAGCCAACAACAGTTTGGTGAACAGTGACATCAGCAGGATTGCCAGCATCATGTAGACTCAACTTCAAACCTGTTTCAATGGGAGTGGCAATAGGTTTGCAATCCTTAAGTCCAAACTAACATAGCAATGTCTCTATGTAACTTTTTTGACACAAGGCAATACCACCATCACACTGCTTAAACTGTATACCCAAGTAATGATGCAACAGCCCCAAATGTTTCATCTTGAAAGTAGTATTCAAATCAGACTTAAATTCAGCAATATGTCTCTCATTTGGTCCAGTGATCAAAAAATCATCCACATAAAGAACCACAACGAGAAGTACATCACCCTCACGCTTTACATACAATGTGCTTTCCGTTGGACTGTTATGAAAGCCTCGTTTAACCAAATGAGTGTCAGCTTTCTCATACCAAGCACGAGGAGATTGCTTCAACCCATACAAAGCCTTCTTACATTTGCACACTTTGTCCTCTTGTCCTTTTATGACAAAACCGCGAGGCTGCAATACATAAACTTCCTCAAATATGTCACCATTCAAGAAACCAGTAACAATATCTGATTGATGTACATCCCAACCAAAATGAGCTACCAATGCACATACAAAACGTACAGTAGTCATACGACAAGTGGGAGCAAAAGTCTCTGCATAATCTATGCCTTTTTGTTGTGCATAACGTTTTGCAACAAGTCGAGCCTTATGGCGATCGATCTCACCATCCGGCTTGCGTTTCAACTTGTAAACCCACTTCGTACCAATGGCCTTTTTTCCAGGAGGCAAATCACATAAAGTCCATGTGTCATTTTCTATAAGTGCATCATATTCTGATTGCATGGCAGCCATCCAATTATCTGAATTCTGTGCTTCATCAAAAGACAGAGGCTCCTCAACATCATGTAAGCTAGACATAGCTAAAGCATAACAATCTGATGCATAAGATGCATGGCGAGAGCATGAAGGAGTACGACTAGACAAAGGTGCATCCAATTTACTGTCACGCAAAGTGTGCACCAACCATTTTGGCATACCTCTAGCCTGCTCATTTTCAGCCCTTTCCTCATCAAGGACATCATGTACATCTGCATCAGTAATAGGCTGATCTAAAACATTTTCAGAAACCCCCATAGGCTGTACATTTGCCTCATTGGAACTTACATTCGTATTTCCACCACTGAAAAGAGGCAACAAAGTGTCATAAATGTCATGTGAGCTTACATTACTGTCTCTAGTACATGACAGCAAGGGCTGAACATAATCTTCCACAAACACTACGTCTCAAGAAACCATAATACGTTTTGTTTGATGATGATACAACCTATAACCTTTGCTTTCGGCACTATAACTAACAAAAATACATTTGACAGCCTTATCATCCAATTTTTTGCGCTACACTTGTGGCACCAAAGCATATGCAAAATAGCCAAAAACACGCATGTGCTCAATAGAAGGCTTTCTATCATGCCATGCTTCATATGGAGTAATACACTGCAAAGCTTTTGTAGGACACCTGTTAAGTACATAAGTGGCACACATGATGGCCTCAAGCCAAAAAGAATGCGGCAAAGCTTGACTTTTGACCATACATCGTGCCATTTCCGTCAGTGACCTGTTTTTCCTCTCAGCAACACCATTTTGCTGAGGTCTATAAGGCACTGTACATTGGTGTTTTATCCCACGACTAGCCAGAAATGCATTCAATTCATGAGACATATACTCCCCCCCTCGATCGGAACGGAGGGTGCCCATAGTACATTTCGAGACATTTTCAACCATAGCCATAAATTGTTTGAAGCACATAAAAACTTCGGACTTCGCTTTAAGTGGAAATACCCATGCATGCCTGGAGTAATCATCAATGAAAGTCACGAAGTAAAGGTAATTGCGCCAGGACGGAGTTTGCATTGGCCCACAAACATCACTATGCACAAGCTGCAACCTGCATGTGGCCCGAACTGAACCATCCTTTGGAAATTTAGAATGCTGCATCTTACCCAAAATACAGCCTTCACAAACATGTTTGACAGGTGCTTCAAGAGGCGGCAAAGAAGCAACCATATCAGATTTCTGCAAACGCAGCAAACTGGCAAAATTCAGATGACCAAAACATGCATGCCAAAGTTTTGCATCTGAAATAGCCCTTGAATCTGCAACAACATTTGCAAAATTTTGTCCACACTTGTCATACAAAGTGAGCTTATACAGCCCACGGCACAAAAGCCCAGATGCAACAATTTCATCACACCAAAGCTGAGATCATGAACTGTACATCTGTCATCCACAAATTTGACTACAAGTCCAAGTCTAGCAAGTGCGGATACAGACAAGAGATTCTTCTTGATCCCAGGTACATAAAGTGCATCAACAAGTGTGAAGGAACTGCCATTAGCAGCAGTGAGCACAATCTTTCCAACTCCCTGAACTGGATAAGAGGCGTTGTTGGCACAAGTGACTGAATTCCCATGAGGGACAGACTCGAGAGAGATAAACAATTCATGATGTGAGGTAATGTGCTTTGTAGCACCACTATCGAAATACCACACATGTGAATCTGCAGCAACCGACAAGCATGCATCATGGACGGCAGGATTGTAAGTGCACTCTATGCTAAAAGCCCATTCTGCATCAACATCAACAACACAGTTTCCTTTCACAGAAGACTCAACAATGGCTGCATTTGTAGTGGAACCAACATTTGCAGTGGAACCACCCTCTTTCTTCTTAGCCTCTTTGGCCTTCAACTTAGGACACCACTTGATCAAGTGATCATTTGCTTTACAATAATGGCAACGCATCTTCTTTTTGCCCTTATCACCAGAATTTCCAGATGAATTGCTGCCAGTAGAAGCATTAGGAACATAATTTTTGCCACTCGCAGCAGAACCATAAGAAGTGGCTGCATTGCTGTTACCACCCTTTCTTTGAGAAGCAATAAAAGCCTGTTCAATTGCACTCTGTCTAGTTCTGTTTGTTCATGAAAGTGACTCTTGCAACAGCAATGTGCATAATGCATCAAACTTGACAACTTCTGGATTTCCTTGGGTCATAAGTCTCCAAGTACTAGCAAAAGTCTGGTAAGGCATCAAGAACAGTATGCACAAGGGAACTGTCTGAAATAACTTCACCTGCAAAAATAAGTTGCTCATTGATATCCTTGACACTAGCAAGGAAAGTGTCCATATCATCTTCCTCATGCATAATCTTCGACTCTAGCTCTTTACGCAGCAAAGCAATTTTAGCCTCATTGCGGCTTGCAAAAAAACCTGCTAGAATATCCCAAGCTTGTTTTGCAAATTTTGCTGAACGGATGTGAGGAACAATGGTGCGCTTCACAGACAACGCAATCAATGCATGATCCTGCGCATCATTAACATCCCAACGAGCTTGTTCTGTCGTAGGCAAAACAACTCTAACAACTGCAATCCTTGCAGCAAGACGTGCAACATCCTCAACATCTCTTACATCCTCAGAACCAGGACGTACATCAATTCCTTGCACAATGTTCCAGACACCCTTTGACACAAGAACATTTTGCATCATATAAGCCCACATAGGGTAGTTGTCCCCATCCAACCTGTCCTCAGTAGCAAACATCTTGAACACATCTGTGTTGTTGTTGTCAGCAATGGTAAATGTTGCACCTGATGTGAAAACTGCCCGAAAATAGGAGAAACGGAGCGGGAACAACCAGTGCTATATAGCACAAACCGTAGAAGACTATAAGGCACCTGTCATGCAAAAAACGGCACTGACAAAAATTATGCACAAAATGACGAAATAGCCTGTGCAGTACTGCGTGTAGTGGAAACGCAGGCCGAAATGAGCCCAAATCAAAATTCTGAGCAGACCGAGCTCTACGACCTCTCCCAAAATATTTGTCGACCTGTGAACGCTTGCCAAAGCTCACTGAAATCGGAGAAAGTGAGCAGGCATGTGCTAGAGCAGCTGGCGACTAAGCCCGTGAGGATGTGACCTGCTCTGATACCAATTGTTGGAATTAGGGTTGCAGAGAAACACACACATCTTGGAGAAGATGAAAAAAGCTCAAGGCACACAATAGAGAGTGTGTTACTTAGTGTGCAATGGAAAGATAGATAGCCGTAGAGTGATGGGCGTATATACAATGCACGGGGGAAAAAACCTCCTAAAGAGGGAAAAAATGCCCCGGCGGTCCTAGTGAGTTCACACACATCACTACCACATGTATATAGTACACACATCACTACCACATGTATATGGTAACAAAATTGCATGTGCAGACCTGCATGTAGTGGAAACGGAGGCCGAAATGAGCTCGAATCAGAAATCTGAGCAGAGTAAGCTCTATAAGCTTACATGGAATATTTGTCAACCTGCGAACGCTCGCCAAACCTCATTGTAATCGAAGAAAGTGAGCAGGCGTGTGCTGGAACAGCTAGCGACCTGCGAACACTTGCCAAAGCTCACTGAAATCGGAGAAAGTGATCAGGAGTGTGCTGGAGCAGCTAACGACTAAGCCCAGGAGGACGCAACCTGCTCTGATACCAATTGTTGGAATTAGGGTTGCAGAGAAACACACACAGCTTGGAGAAGACAAAGGAAGCTCAAGGCACACTATAGAGAATGTGTTACTTAGTATGCAATGGAAAGATAGATAGCCCTAGAGTGATGGGTGTATATACAATGCTTGGGGGGAAAAGCCTCCTAAAGAGGGAAAAAATGCCTCGGCGGCCTAGTGTGTTCACCCACATACTACCACATGTATATATAAGAGACTTGGAGCCCCATCCCATGAGGGATCCCAATAACAAGTACACCAGCCTTCAAGATGATGATATTTCAAATCGTGTGTCGATTGGCATGTGGCTAATGCGAAGGCTATGTCAATCATTACAAAATCTGTAAAATAGCCTAGTAACTTGTGTGTAACGGAAAATAGCATGAACATAGTTAGCATTTCATTAGAGTACATTCCTAATGAGCATAACAAGAGTGCTTGGGTGGAGAGAGCAACAAAAAGCATAACACCTAGTTAGATAGGCATGAACAATACTTCACAAGAGAGAGAAATTAAGATTTTGACAACAGTTGAGGACCGGATTTACATGGAGCTGCTCCAAAAGGCTTTGTATTATAGGTTTCCCCCATCAAAGGAGACATTTTACAATACAATTCTTGTGTTCCTTCAATAACTAGCTAGTGCAATGAAGATGAAAGCTTCAAGCACTAAGCAAAACACTTATAAAACACAACATCAATTCCCTCACGGTCTCAGACCCAAGACCTCACACACCTTCAAAGATGGTGAGAGCTAGCGGGGTATGAGAGTAGATTGAGAGGAAGAAGGAGTAGTCTTACGAGAAAAAAGTATATCTCACTTATATTAGCATAGCATAGCGTAGTAATTAGCATGGTAGAGGAGATGAGAATGCATTGAAGCTTGGCTCTTGGTTGGATTTGCATCACAATGCCAAGAGTTGTTGGTGTAGGCCTCCCTTCTCACAAGCTTGGAGTAGGTGATAAGCTTTCCATTAAAGCTTGAGAAGGAGAGAGAGAGAGAGTCTTCTTGCTTCACACATGAGCTAGTGTGAGTGTGTGTAGAATAATGCCTTTGAAAAATCAGCCCCCTCCCTCTCTTGGTCGACCCCTCTTGCTAAATCCTCTTGCCAGCACCTCATTGGACCTCTCCAGGCTTAGGCAATAGGATTTAAGAAGCATAAGTGATAGCCTCTGAAATGTGTCCCCCTTTCCCCTTTTGCAAGAGCTTTAGGTAATTTAGTAATGTAACTAAACTCTCATTGGACCCCTTTGTCTCCTGGCCTATAGGAATAATGCAAGCATTTGGGCCGTTGAATGCTCATTGGAACCCTTGGGAGACTGTCCAATAGTCTTCTAGAGAGCTTAATTCTTATTGGTTCTTTTATTAAGTGCTTTTAAATGAATTAAACTAGATTTACTCTAGACTAATTCTCATTGGTCCACCTCCATGGCCATCCAATAGGATTTGAGTGCACCTTGTGGGCAATTGGCCTAGGGAGCTGACATGTGTCCCTCATTCCCTTTGTGTAAAGGGAGCCTATGAGTGTGTGTGTGTGTTTCTCTCTCATCTCCTACTTATAGGGATCGCCCCCTCCTATGTAGGAGCCTTGAAGACTTTTTTGGCACACTCACTAAGCATCCAATTTTACTAAGCTTGACCATTGGACACAACCTTTGAATTTTGGAACCTTAGCATTTTGGAAGTCTTAATGGGCTGAACCTTAGGGTTTTTAAAGCCAATTGTTTCACATTGCTCTTTTGTAGATGGCCCCCCCTTTGGATCCCTACGGTGGCCGGTCTGCCAGCTTAACGAATATTATAGCTTTTTCTCCCCTGGCACTTCCCCATATTAAATGATTAGTTTAGCATGAGAAAATCATTTAGCAGAATTAGATATTAATTATTATGACATTACCTCTCTCTTGAAATCGTAGTCGTCCTCGACTATGGGGTAGAGAAGATCAAGCCTATTCATTAGTCCTTTTTCTAGCGGGTAGAGGATCCCTATCTTACCCTACGACATTGTTTCAGAATGGATGACTAATCCATTTGGCGCTTGAGAGCCTAAGGCTACTACAAGCATGTTTGCACATTAGTCCTATCAAGCTTCTATAGTAGAGTGACAAGCTCTACTTGGTGTTTGGGAGATGCCGTCTCACAAACTTGATTCTAAGCATGCATACTACTTCACATTTGTGCACAATAAAGGAAAAGAGACTCTTATAAGACAAAAGCTTTGTTCATTTTAAACATTTGTACATTTCCTTACTCTAGGGAAGCATTGACAAGGTTTAGGTTATCCTTTAATTGTATGCCTTGCATCCATCTAGCATCTTCAAAAGGATAATTCTTAAACTTAATAAGATATCGTCGGATAGTCTTACCGCCTCTTAATACCTTGTCTTCATGTCGGAGAATGGACTCAGACTGCAACATCTCTTCTTGGTCCTCGGTCTCTGGTGGGTTTTCAATAGTTGATTCTTGAGGTGTCTCTCCTTTATAAGGTTTTAGTAGGCTCACATGAAAAGCATTGTGTATGAGCCAATGGCTGGGCAACTTGAGTTGATAGGCCATCTCATTGATTGGTCTAAGAATCTGGAAGGGACCATAGTACTGTTTTGCTAACTTAGCATAGTACTTTTGGTGTCTCGTAGGATTCTTTCCCGTCCTGTGCCTTAATTGAGCCTTGCGAAATTTAAGTAAGACCATATCATTTTCTTTAAAGGATTGGGCCCCTTTTGTGCTTATCAGCAGCAGCCTTTTGCCTTTGCTGTGAGATAGAGATAGCATCCTTAATCTTTTGGAAAGATTCTTGTAGGTCTCGGCTATACTCATCTGCAGTGAAGATCTTCTCGTGTACCTTAAGTAGCAGGGGACTTTTTGATCTTCCCTCAATTACCTCGAAAGGTGCTTTTTCCGTGGAAGTATGTACAATGTTATTGTAGGCATACTCCACTTAGGGTAAGTACTTCTCCCATTGGGACCTTTGATCTACTTCCGTTACATAGGCTTTTAGATAAAGAATTTTTAGGTTAGCTATTTCACTTTGGCCATCCATTTGTGGGTGAGAGGCCGAAGAGAAGTTTAGCCTTTTTCCTAAATTCTCAAAGAGACCCTTCCAGAAATTACCGGTCATTTTAGGATATCTATCCGACAGGACATTGGCAAGCCATGGTACTTGAAGATTTGTGATATGAAGAGGCATTTGATGGGCTTTGATAGTCTTTTTGACAAGTATAAAATGAGCTTGTTTGTTGAACCTATCTACTATCATCCATATTCCCGTATTCCCATGGATAGACTTAGGCAATCCAAATATAAAATCCATGGATATGCTCTCCCATGGTGAAATAGGGATTGGCAAAGGTTGAAGCAATCCAGGTTGCTTCCCTCTATCAAACTTCATCTTTTGGCATACCACACATTTAGAAACATACTCTTGTATGTTTGCTTTCATGGTAGGCCAATAGAAATATGTTTCAATCTTTTTTAAGGTAGACTGAATCCCTCTATGCCCCGTATAAGGAGGAGCATGAGATTCATACATTACTTTCTCACGTAGTGAGTTAGTAACGCATAGTCTATTGCCATAGAGAAGATAACCATCTTGTAAAATCAATGGTTCCTCTTTCTTCCCTAGTGCAAGGGCCAAAATCACATCTCTAAAATCGGGATCAATAGCATACTCATCTATCATAGAAGATAGATCATTGTGAGTTGCGATGGAAACCGCATTCACTCTCGGCCGTCTTGAGAGTGCATCGGCTACTTGATTATGCTTGCCAGCAATGTGAGCATTATGAAAATGAAATTGTGAAAGGAAATTTGCCAACCTCATTTGTTTGTTGGAGAGCTTGGTCTGTGTCATGAAGTACTTAAGGCTTCGGTGAACGGAGTCCCCAATAAATAGTGTTTCCATGAGTCTAAGGCATGTAGAATTGCGAGGAGTTACTTTACTATATGCCTAGAGCTTGCTCAACAGGGTCCAACCTTCGACTTTCATAGGCTATGGCGTGCCCTTCTTGGAGCAAAACAGCTCCAAGAGGCAATCACCACTAGCGTCATATTGGACCTCAAATGGCTTTGAGAGATTCTCTAGTATAAGCACAGGTTGAGAGATAAGCTTTTTGAAATCATTGTTCTTCTTGGCAAACCATGTATACCTGATGTTTCTCTTTGTTAGGTCATGTAATGGTCCTGCTATTAGTGAGAGCTTTTCTATGAAGCGTCTATAGTATGCACACATACCTATAAAGATTCTTAGTTCATGAAGATTCCTCGGTTTAGGCCATCCTTTTATTACCTCTAACTTTGATGGATCCATTTGGATGCCATCTTGAGAGATAATGTGACGTAAATATTGAATCTCTTGTAAGAAAAACTCACTTTTCTTTCGATTAACATAAAGTTTATTCTCTCTTAAGACTTGAAATATTATCTGGAGGTGTTGCTTGTGTTCGTCTAGGGAATTAGAGTAGATGATAATATCATCAAACAACACTCCTGTAAAGGTTCTGTGAGGCATGAATAGCTTCTCCATCAAGCGGTTAAATGTGGTTGGTGAATTGGTCAAGCCAAAAGGCATGGCAATGTATTTGTAAAGACCAAACGTAGTGTGAAATGCGGTCTTTACAATGTCTTGATCAACTATCCTTATTTGATGATAGCCACTTTTTAGGTCAATCCTACTGAAGTAGATGGACCCTTGTAGCTTATCAAATAGGTCTTCCACCCGTGGAACGGGAAACCTATTCTTGAGAGTGATCCTGTTTAGTGCTCTATAGTCGACACACATACGATATGTGCCGTCTTTCTTTTGCACTAATAACACGGGTGAGAAAAATGGAGATGAGCTAGGCCTAACCATGCCCTTTTCAACTAAGTCATGCACTTGCCGCATAATCTCCTCTTGTTGAGCTTGAGAAACTCTATAAGGAGGCTTATTGGATGGTGAACTTCCTGGAAGAAGTTCAATTGCATGGTCACCGTTGCCTTGTTTAGGAGGTAATCAACAAGGGATGTCATCAATAAAAACATCTTGAAACCCCTTGAGAAAATTGGATAACTGTAATTCCTTGTGATTTTTTATATTTTCTTTTGCTAAAGCATTAGGTTCATTTTGAGAATCGATAACAAAAATCATGTACACGGAAATAGAGCTCTTTTTTGACTTATTGAAAGCTTGCGTATGTACAATGGGTATGGTGTTACCCATCTCTTTGGCATCTATGTACATATCTTTTTTCCTGTACTTAAAATAGATTTCCTTTTAGGGAATTTAACATTGGGAGACATGCGATCAAACCATGGTGCCCCTAGGATTACATCCTTGTGCTTGAGAGGAGAGATAAAGAAGTCCTCTTTGTCCACATAACTTTGGACATGGAGTCTCAATTTCCCGATTAAGGGAGTGACTGAAGCTTCTCGCCCCTTGAAAGCACCATCTACGATGGGTAGGACATCTCCCATCTCATAGGCTTGGATGCCTAGCTTGGTGGCCAAATCTGTGGATATGAAATTGCGAGTAGAACCAGGGTCAAAGAGAATAAAAGCATCATGTTCTCTTACCTTTCCCCAAGAATGGCATAGAGGAGATCCTTTGTGGTGAGCTTCCTCTTCTTGGATTTCGACCAAGGTAGCTCTAGGAGGCTCATGGTGGGTGTTCTTTTGGGGACAAGCACAGTACGCATGCCCTTGCTCGTCGCACTTGAAACATCGGTTATCCTTGTGATAACGCTCAAGCTCTTTAGGAGAGAGTTTGTTTTTGCCTTTGTAAACTCCCTTCTTCTTAGATTTGTTGTTATTGGAATTGCCCTTAGGAGACTTTTGGACATTGTCCTTCCCCTTAGGCTCATTGGAACCCTTGTTTTCCGTGGGCTTAGGATTTCTCTTAGCCCCTGTTTGGAAATTGATTCAAGAAGCCACCATAGTATGGTGTATAACCGCAGATATGGTGCGTGGCCTTTGAGAGTTGATATACTTTGCCATTTATTCAGTTAAGCCCGCACAAAATTGTTGTTTTTGCTCTACAAAGTCCATCTTTTTGAAGACAGTGGCTTTGAGATGTAAGTCCCAAAACTTGTCTACATATTTTGTGAATGGATTCGTAGGGAGAGAGCTTCAAGCTTCGCCATTTGGTGAGTACTTTGTCTTTGTCTTTGCCAAAAATTGCTTCATGATATAAGCTCTTAAAGCTTTCCATGTTCATGGAGCTTCACCGTTGTCCTGTAGGCTAGACCACCATTGCTTGACGGACTTTTGAAAGTGCATGGCTACATGGTGTAGCTCAGAGGACTCCGTGAAGCACTCATCTCCAAACGCCGCATTGAATTGTTGGATAAAGGCCAAGACTTTGTCCGTAGCACCAAAGGTGCCATCATAGGTAAGGAAAGAGATGCTCTTTCCTCCCTCTTTGAACTTCTTGAGCTTGGACGACCTCTTCCATGCGGCATAGGATTTCCTATGGCCTCTTCTATTTTATGGTTCAAAAGTTGCACCATCTCTTTCTTCAGAAGATGAAGAATTTGAGGAAGATGGAGAAGAGGGTGACCTCTTTCTCGCCTTTTTCTTGCGTTGTCCCTCCTTGTCTACAGCATCACTTTCTTCATAAGAGGAAGAGGATGAAGAAGATGGAGAAGAGGGTGACCTCTTTCTCGCCTTTTTCTTCTCTTGATTTTTATCATCCCTCTTTGAATTATGGTGTGGAGAGGTGTGCAACGGTCTTCTCCGTTTAGGAGGTGATGGAGAGCGTTTTGCCGGCTATCTTCATGGAGCCATATCCACCGAGGTGGCAAGAGACTCACTTCTTTCTCGTTCCTTTGGTGGGGGCTCTTGATCGAGTTCTCCTTTGGGAAGGATATGCATCATCAAGAAGCAAATTTTTGAGCCCTTCGTATGGATCCTCTTCATCTTCCCGAATCGGAGAGAGACCTCTTTTGGGAGTCTCGCAAGGAGGCTTCCTAGGTACTCTCTCATCATGGTGGGGAGTTTGGAGAATCCCATGAGCACGAAGCTGCGTTGCACTTCACTTTGGAGGGATGGATTGCCCATGGCTTGTTGAAGCCTAGAAACAAGGTAGTTAACAAGCATAGGGGCATCATTAGTAGCCTGCTCATCAACAAAATCAAAGCTATCAACATTAATTTCACTCTCTTTACTATTGTCAGCCATTCCAACAACTTTTAGGTGTACTTTGGCACTTTTGGGTGTACTTTGGCCCTAGTTGCTACTCCTCTTTACCCCTTTAGAAAAGCACTTACGCTATTGTACCCGTCGCTCGAATACCATTAATTGCAAGGAATACAAGAGAGGGTCTTTCAACACCAAAACAACACCTGCTCCTGTCAACTTTCTAATAGATCAATAGTGGTTAAGCCGTAGGCAAGCCACGTAGGACTCCACTATTAAGACCATAGCTCTCGACGGTGATGCCTCGTTATCTGCACAAAGGCAGGCGCACTGCAAGGCTGAAAAATCCCTATTCTACTTACTCAATTGCAATTAATAATAACAACCATTTAGAGGTAGCTTGAGGACCTCCCTTCTTGAGCAATAAAAGAGAAACCTTGTGCTCTGATACCAAGGTAACGTTTAATGGCCTAGTAACTTGTGTGTAGGGGAAAATAGCATGAACATAGTGAGCATTTCATTAGAATAGATTCCTAATGAGCATAACAAGAGTGCTTGAGTAGAGAGAGCAACAAAAGGCATAACACCTAGTTAGATAGGCATGAACAATACTTCAAAAGAGAGAGAAATTAAGCTATTGACAACAGTTGAGGACCGGATTTACATGGAGCCGGTCCCCCCTCCAAAAGCTTTGTATTATAGGTTTCCCCCATCAAGGGAGACATTTTACAATACAATTCTTTGTGTTCCTTCAATAACTAGCTAGTGCAATTGAAGATGGAAGCTTCAAGCACTAAGCAAAACACTTATAAAACACAACATCAATTCCCTCACAGTCTCAGACCCAAGACCTCACACACCTTCGAAGATGGTGAGAGCTAGCGGGGTATGAGAGTAGATCGAGAGAAAGAAGGAGTAGTCTTACGAGAAAGAAGTATATCACTCATATTAGCATAGCATAGCTTAGTAATTAACATGCTAGAGGAGATGAGCATGCATTGAAGCTTAGCTCTTGGTTGGATTTGCATCACAAAGCCAAGAGTTGTTGGTGTAGGCCTCCCTTCTCACAAGCTTGGAGTAGGTGATAAGCTTTCCATTAAATCTTGAGAAGGAGAGAGAGGGTCTTCTTGCTTCACACAAGAGCTAGTGTGAGTGTGTGTAGAATAATGCCTTTGAAAAAGCAGCCCCCTCTCTCTCTTGGTCGACCCCTCTTGCTAAATCCTCTTGCTGGCACCTCATTGGACCTCTCTAGGCTTAGCCAATAGGATTTAAGAAGCATAAGTGATAGCCTTCTGACATGTGTCCCCCTTTCCTCTTTGATGAGAGCTTTAGGTAATTAATTAATGCAACTAAACTCTCATTGGACCCCTTTGTCTCCTGGCCAATAGTAATCAGGCAAGCCATTGGGCTGCTGAATGCTCATTGGACCCCTTGGGAGACTGACCAATAGTCTTCTAGAGAGATTAATTCTTATTGGTTCTTTTAAGTGTTTTTAAATGAATTAAACTAGATTTACTCTAGTCTAATTCTCATTGGTCCACCTCCATGGCCATCCAATAGGATTTGAGTGCACCTTGTGGGCAATTGGCCTAGGGAGCTAACATGTGTCCCTCATTCCCTTTGTGTAAAGGGAGCATGTGAGTGTGTGCGTGTTTCTCTCTCATCCCCTACTTACAGGGCTCGCCCCCTCCTGTGTATGAGCCTTGAAGACTTTTTTGGAACACTCACTAAGCATCCAATTTTACTAAGCTTGACCATTGGACACAACCTTTGAATTTTGGAACCTTAGCATTTTGGAAGTCTTAATAGGCTGAACGTTAGGGTCTGTAAAGCCCATTGTGCACATTGCTCTTTTGTAGATGGCCCTCCCTTTGTATCCCTATTTTCCGTCCTTTGGATCCCTATTGTGGCCGGTCTACCTGCTTAACCAATATTCTAGCTTTTTCTCCCCTAGCACTTCCCATATTAAATGATCAGTTTAACATGAGAAATTTGTTTAGGAGAATTAGATATTAGTTATTATGGCAGAATCTCTTACAACGGACCTTTCTCCATCCATTCAGACTTTGAAGGCTGCCAACCATATGTGGTTCAAGCTCGTTGGAATGTTTGATCGGGGTTCTACGATGCAAGCAGTCACCCGTCTTTGAGAGTTATTTTCCATCCAGTTTCCACGAGGAAGTTCCATGCAATCATTCCTTGTGAAGGCTAAAGTTATTCATGATCAACTATTGGCTATGAAAAGTGCACTAATGAGTAGTTAGTTAGTTGCTTCGGTTCTCACGAAGTTGCCTAAGGAGTGTGAATTGGTGGCTAGAACACTTCGGCTACAAATCACGAAGGAAAAGCTCGAATTTGATGATCTCAACTCTTTTCTCATTGAAGAGGAAGCCGTGTTGAAAATTCAAGGCAAAATTTAGATTTTTGCGAGAGGTGGAGAAGCACTTTCTGCTTTGAATTCCAAAAAGAGGACGAAGAACCGTTGCTACAATTGTGAATAGCATGTTCATTTGACCAAGGATTTCAGATCCAAAGGCAAAGTCAAAGATTCAACAAAGGACAAAGGTAAAAGCAAGAATCAGGAGGAAAGTAGTGATAGTGACTCATGGAAGGACAGCAAAGCGGCTCCTCGTGTAGTGGAGTCTACACTGGCAAGGTCTCTCGCCTTCTAGTCACTTCTAGAAGGCAAGGTCTCTTGCCTTCTAGTCACATGGAGATTGGTTCCGCCACAAGCTTCAACGAGAGAGAGAGTATTGTGACTGGTAGACAGGGGCACACAATGCTCCGTATTTTTAATTTGGACCCTTGTGTTGGGGTTCAAGTTATCAGTGTTTAAACCCATAGGTCGAACTTCAATGAACATGCATCTGACAAGGAACCAATCAGATATATCTAAAACACTATGGATGAGTGCACCTATCCATTTTTGTTGGTCGGATCATGGACAGGATATGTTCCACATTTCATTACCTTGGAGTATTATATTTTGGACGTGATGTGTTCACAATTCACGAATGGGGATTCTTGGATGTAGTGTGGTAAACAATTCAAATTTTCTAAAAGGCAACCGATGCTCAAGTCGGCATTCTTCTAAGGTACAAGGTTGAGGGTAGCAAATCGGAGGTGTATCCAATGGTAGAAGATACCTCTACAAGGTGTCCATGGTAGCTTCTTTATCAACTTAGTCTCACTATTGATGTCCACTATGAGCTGCAAAGAGGGTGTTAGAGTTTTGGCATCTCAAGTGAACTAGCCAAAGCGGTCCCATTATTTATTTTGGCTTTTAGGTATTAATTTTACTTATTTTCAAAGTTTGGGTAAGGCAATTTACTGAGGTTGCTATATAAGCAACTCCCTACCTCCAATGTATACACATTCAGTTATTCATTTCCAAGGTTGATAGGTTCATGAGTCTCTCTCTCTCTCTCTCTCTCTCTCTCTCTCTCTCTCTCTCTCTCTCTCTCTCTCTCTCTCTCTCTCTCTCTCTCTCTCTCTCTCTCTCTGCGCTTACGCATCGTCGACTTTGACAGGTGAAGTGCGCGAGCAATAGCGTGCGTGCATGTGTGTGTGTGTGCAACAATGGAGAAGAGAGAAGAAGAGAGGAGACACAAGTTTGGGTGGACTCCAAACACAATAGTGTTTTGGGTTATGAGTCCTTATTGTTTTTACGTAGAATGAATAGTCAGTGTTAGTTCTCGATTTATCGTTGTCGGCCGCCCAAAACTTAGGCACGTCACATTGGGCTTTACTACCCCAACAACCTCCCACTTAAAGGACAATGTGCTTTAAGCTGGGGTGACAACGTATATATACATACAATACAGGTAGACAATGACCATGATCATCTACCCAATGCCCATGAGTGCCCGACAATATGCAAACTGCTATGAAGGTAAGCCCTTTGTTAGAAGATCAGCAGAATTCTCACTGGTGTGAATCTTGGCAAGTTGCAACCACTTGTCCTCAAGCACCTCACGAATGAAGTGATACTTCACATCCACATGCTTTGGCTTTGCATGAAACATTGGATTCTTTGCCAATTGTATAGCACTTTGGCTATCACAATGTAACATAGGTATCTCAACATTGATTCCCAAGTCTCCCACTAGCCGACCAAGCCATATAGCTTCCTTGCAAGCTTTTGAAGTTGCAACATATTCAGCCTCTGTAGTAGACAAGGAAATGCAATCTTGAAAACGAGATCACCATGAAACTGCACCTCTGGTGAATTCAAAAACATAGCCTAAAGTGGACCTTCTCTTGTCCAAGTCTCCTGCATAATATGCATCCTTGTAACCCATTAACATATATCTGCTAATCACTCCCACTGCAAAAGCAATATGAGGACGTGTAGCAATCATAGTATACATCAAACTCCCAACTTGAAGATGAATAAGGCACTTGTGCCATTTCAACCTTTTCCTCTTCAGACTAAGGGCAATCATTTTTAGAAAGTTTCACATATGGAGGCAATGGAGTACTCAATGCCTACCCCCTCTCCCGCTTGAGCACTTTAGTACTCAGATTGTGACAGATAGACCAATTTCTTGCATCTATCTCGCCTAACGTGCTTGCCAAGGATATGGATTGCTTCACCCATGTCTTTCATTTCAAAGTTCGCATGTAACTATAACTTCAAGGCTGAAATCTCATCCCTGCATTTCTTGGCAGTTAACATATTATCCACATAAAGGACCAAAATGAGCAAACTACCATCTTTAGCTCGCTTAGTGTAGAGGGAATGGTCCATATCGCTACATTTGTAGCCTTGAGAAAGCATGAACAAGTAGAATTTGTGATACCACTCCCTTGGTGACTGTTTTAGACCATAAAAGGTCTTTTCTAACTGACACACCAAGCCTTCATTGCCCTTCGCAACAAAACCTTCTGGCTACTACATATACAGTTCTTCTTGAAGATCACCATGCAAGAACGTTGTCTTGACATCCATTTGGTCAAGTTCCATGTCCTTTTTAGCAACCAATGTAAGTACACACCATAGAGTAGTCACCTTGACAACTGAAGAAAAGATCTCATCAAAATCAATACCTTGCTGCTGCTTAAATCCTTTAGCAACAAGTCGTGCCTTGTACTTGGGTTTATTATCATGAGGTGTAACTTTTTTCTTATACACCCATTGCATGTTAATGCTATTTTACCTTTAAGCAACCAAACCAACTTCTAAGTTTGATTCTTATGCAGCAAGTCCATTTCTAATTGCATAGCTTTCTCCCACTTTGCCTTGTCGTCCATTGGCATGGCTTCCTTATTAGCAGGAAGGCTCTCCACAATCTGTCAACATAATGTAGTCCAATGAGGGAGTAAATCTATCAGGAAGCCTTGAAACCCTTGTAGATCTACTAATATTTGGTTTAGTCAGTTGTCCCTCACCAACATCTTGTACTAGAAGAGGATTCTGGCCTTGTTGTCTAACATGAGTCACTTTAGCCCTATTGTGAATAACTCCATCTCCTTAGAAGATGACTCTCCTGACCTCCATTGTATGCACATGCTTCTTATGCATCTTCTCTTCATTAAAGTATACGTCATTGCCGCGAACAATCTTTTTAGCTTCACAATCCCATAACTGAAAATCCCATCTTGCCAAGATTGCCATAGCCAAGAAATATGCATTTCTTTGACTTAGGAGCCAACTTACTTCAAAACTCCTTTGGAACATGGCAATATGCTTCACATCCAAAGACTCTAAGATGCTTGTAAGAAGGTGAACTTCCTAGATCAAAGCTCTTTAGGTACCTTCTCATCTAAAGCCTTGGTAGGAGATCTATTAATAAGATGGACATCATTTGCTAATGCTTCCACCCAAAATCCATTAGGCAACTCTGCAATAGACAACATGCTATGCAACTTCTCTTGTATGGTACGGTTCATACTCTTAGCAACACCATTTTGTGGAGGGTTATATGGAGCAGACAACTCTCTTTTGATGCCTTTGGAATCACAAAAATTCTAAAAGGCTTTAGTGACATACTCACAACGATTGTCTAACCTTAAGCACTTGACTTTCTTGCCAGATTGATTCTCCACCAATACCACAAAATTCTAAAATTTTAAAAGAACTTCATCCTTCTTCTTGAGAGGATATACCCACACTTTCCTTGAGAACTCATCGATAAATGTAACAAAGTACAATGAACCTCCCATGGATACATTAGGCATAGGTCCACACACATCAGTATGCACTAACTCTAGTGGGTCGCTTTTCCAAGTGCTTCCCCTTTTGTGTGGTGATTGTGTCTGTTTACCATAAAGACAATGCTCACAAACTGAAAAGTTTGAGAAATTGAAGCTAGAAACATAACCAAATAAAGACAAGATTTTAGTTCCCTTTTGAGACATATGTCCTAATTGGCAATGCCACAAAGAAACACTTGGCTGCTTGGTTACACAAATTACATGGGTTTTAACATTGGATACATGTAGTGTTGGAATTAGGGTTGCAGAGAAACACACACAGCTTGGAGAAGACGAAGGAAGCTCAAGGCACACAATAGAGAGTGTATAACTTAGTGTGCAATGGAAAGATAGATAGCCCTAGAGTGATGGGCGTATATACAATGCATGGGGGGAAAAACCTCCTAAAGAGGGAAAAAATGCCCCGGCGGTCCTAGTGTGTTCACACACATCACTACCACATGTAAAACTCTACGGGATTTTTTCTAGATTCGCGCCATGGTTTGAACGTATTCACAGTTTGCTCTCTAATGGTGTGGTGGTCGAGTTGACTCCCACTCTAATAGCTATCTGTAGTTTTTTTGGCTTGGGGTTTGCGTTGAGTTTTGACTCATTTTGCAAAGGAAATTCTGTTTGTTTTTCCCCGTCTTCTCACCATAAAAGTTCGCAGTGTTATGCCATCTTCTACAGTGGTCGATATATTCCCACTTTGACAGTGATCGAGTGCTTACTCTCACTTCGACAGATTTTGACAGGTTTTGTCAGTTTGGACATGGTTTGGTGTTCCTGTACCCACTCTCGTAGGAGTGAGGATTGTGATTGTGTATGCTTGTGTGGCTACAGATAGACAGTCACAGGTTTCACAAATTTTTGCATATATTTTGCAGGCAGTTTCTCTCGTGGGATGCATTTTATGCTAGTTTGCTCTCCACTTCCGTATATGGTTATACGCTTTATGCTCAATTGAGCAGTTTGTCCTAGTTTATGCTTGGAGACTTTGCAGATTGTGGAGTTGATTTTAGGCATATGTTTTGATGCGATTGATCATGCTTTTGAGCATTTTGTAGTGGTCAAGTTACCTCCCACTTTGTTGCTAGTTTGGCATGGTTTATGGTTGAGATTGTACTTGAGATTTTGCTCAGTTTACAGGGGAGTATCAGTCAAATTTTTCCCAGATTTCTCGCCATACTTTGACTCTTAGCCATACATTTATGGTATGCTCATAGTGGTTACGAGTTTCCTTTGATTTTGCCTCATGTTCTCACATCGATGCATATTCCAAGCGTGAGACTACAACATGCAGGTTATAGGTTTTCACTATTGAGCTACTGGTTGGTTTATTCTTGATTAGCATAGTGGTCGAGTGATATCCCACTTTGTTGCCATTTTGGCGTTCACATATGGCAGCATATATGTGTGACATTGAGAGACGACGGTCTCGTTCTTGCCGATACATGTGTTGTTGGCATTGCGGTCACACAGGGCACATTAGACACCGTTGTTTCATACATATGAGACAACAGCGAAGATGTATGCGTAGTGTAGATACGGCTTTGACAGATGTTAGAGAGGCACTTCCAGTGGCAGTCTATGCCAGTGACCGTGATGTCATGTTTGCCTCCAGTGTACCTCTCGCAGATTTGTCTATGGTTAGCACACTTTCTCCACAGTGATTACTAGATAGTGATGCAATTTTCCACGTAACACCATGTCGTGAGTGGTTTAGCACATTTTTTAGTGGGAGACTTGGCTGTGTGCACTTGGCCGATGGTTCGGCGTTTGACGTAGAGGGTGTAGGAGATGTTTGTTTATCATTGCCCAGTGGTGCGTCATACACGCTACAACATGTGCGCTATGTTCCTCAGTTGAGAGACAGAGCTTGATCTCAGTGAGACAGTTGGCAGCTTTTGGTTGTCAAGTATTGCTTAGAGAGCAGTCTTTCCAGATGCATTGCCACAGGAGCCCGCAGCGGCCCGGTATATCCTTTGCATGTGTCTGAGGTTTGCGATGGCGTAGTCTCAGTTTTGCTGTTAGCATGCTTTGAGAGAGAGACAAGACGTGTCTTTTTTGCAGTGATCTCCATCATGATCAGAAGATAGAGCAATTTAGCTATGCAGGACGTGCTAGTAGACTCTATACAGACAGAGATAGAGCGGCAGTGCTCTAGTGAGACACAACAGGCATCGTGAGACTTTGTGCAGGCAAAGGTAGAGCAGGTCTGCTTCCTAGAGACACAGACATAGCTGACATATATGGAGTTTTTTGACATGCTCATGTTAGAGGCTGATGAGTTGGTGCCAGGATGCAGAGTTTTGCCTATGGGTGAGAGAGATGTAGCTTCCCCAGTGTCGATGTTGACACATCCATACGCGATGGGTAGTCCTAAGGATGCAGTGATTGCAAATAGCGTAGGGAAGGCAAGTACAGCCAGTCTTGCACAGATTTTGTCAGCGTTCGGGCATCTCACGTTCGACTTGTTACTATCGAGGTCCGACCTAGCAGTTGCAGTGGGAGCATTTGCAGCAGGGGTTGTCAGCCGTACGGTGGCTGACACTAGCATGATGCTTCGAGGAGCTTTGCAGACCATACAGAGTTGTCTGTGGGATTTACATGTAGGCTCTAGCGTGGGTACACACACTCTTCTACCACCAGAGCCGATACGACTACGTGTAGATAGACAAAGTGAGCCAGTGGGCATAGGTTGAGAGAGTCTCTCACCTAGTTTCTTGTACATACTAGTAGTTTAGCTAGTAGGACTCACTTATCGGTACATCATCTTTAAGTGGGATATTGTTGCGGTAAAGGCGCTCCGCCTTTTGCCCGCCCGGACGTCCAGTGTCCGACTGCCCGCCCACGTGTTTTCATACCCTTATTCTTCATTACAAATGAGAATAAGGAGCTCCTCATCTTATGTCTTGTGAGGCTGCTCCACCCACACCGGCTTGTGCTCTTCCCCCTTCCCCGCACGCATCGCACCGCACACACACGCACGCATCCGTGCACACGTGCACTCATCATCGCATCTCATTAAATCCTTTCAAATGCCAATTTTGGGTTAAACATAGAGTCATTTTAGGGCATAGAGTGTCCAAAAATGGGATTTCCACAAATGAGAGCAAAATCAAAGCCATTTCCAAATTGCCACCACCTACAAACTATAAGGGGGTTCAAAGGTTCATGGGCCATGTTGGTTATTATCGATGGTTTATTTTTAACTTTGTCGAGATAGCTCGCCCATTGTATAAGCTTCTTAGTGAGTTCCACTAGACAGCCGAGTGTGACCATGCTTATCAGTTATTAAAAAAAGCCTTGACAAGTGCTCCCATTCTATGAGTGCCTGATTGGAATGTAATTTTCCATGTGCACATTGATGCATTGAACTTTGCTATTGGGTGTGTTCTAGCTCAACTGGGATAAAATAAATTGTACTAACCCATTAGTTGCAAGTCGTCAATTGAATGATGCTGAGAGGAACTACACCACTATAGAGCGGGAAGGTTTAGCTATGATTTATGCAGAGTAAAGAAATTTTGCTACTACCTTCTTGCCAACAAGTTTGTTTTCTATGTTGATCATCAAGCGTTGTTGTATCTAATGAATAAACCTTGTTCCACGGAAAGCGTTACACAACGGTTGCTAATTTTTCTTGGGTTTGATTTGACCGTTGTGGTGAGACTCGATAAAAGACATATCATGGCGGATCATTTGTCTCACATACCCAATGGTGAAGCCCCTACTGGAATCAATGATGAATTGTCCAATACTTCCTATGTCCCTTAAGATGGGTCCCATCCCATGGTGTGGACTTTTTGCGGTGAAGTAAAAAATAAGCTAGAAGTACTACACAATGTGTGCGTGAGTGTGCGTGTGTGTGAGAGAGTATGTGTGTGTTGCATGCGCAACACACACACTCCTTCTTCTCCTGTTGTTTCTCTCACTCTATGTCCACTGTAGCAATACAATGATTTCTATCCAATTAAAGACACACAAATGCATCTTTGTTTGATATGGTGCAGATAAAGAGATGGGCTATCATCTCTGGCACAAAAAATTCATAAAATTATTTGCAATTTACATGTGATCTTCTATGAATTGAAGATGCATAAGGAATCTGTCAAAGAGGTTGAGTACAGAAGAGTCACATTTAAGGATGTTACTTCAAATTCTGTAACAACTCAAAAGTCTAGTGAGTAGCTTTCCACTAGCAATGCTCCAAAGAGAGTAGAGAGTGATAGACATGGATTAAGATGCTCTAGTAGTGCCTCACATCCTCCTGAGCAGTTTAGCCAGGTGTGGGTCATGCCATGCTAACTAACTATAGAAAGCTGGCTTGCTTTCAAGAATCCATGCAAATGGATGATAATTGTAGTAGGAGCAACCTATGCAATCTAAGTATGACTCGATTTTTAATAATTAGACTTGGGAATCGATCACATTTCCTAAGAGAAAGCATCACCGTGCAAATGGGTTTACAAGAATAAGTAAGCATCAAGAGATCTAAGCTTAAGTATAAAGCTAGACTCATAACTAAAGGTTTCGAGCAACAAAAAGGTGTAGATTCTAACGAAATTGTTCCATCTATGGCATGATGACTACTTTGCATAATGTGTTTGAACAAGTAGTTATTGAGTACTTGGAGTTGATCTAAATGGATGTGAAGATATCTTTTCTCCGTGATGATCTCCAAGAGGATGTGCACATGCAACAACCTGAAGGGTTTGTTAAGCCAAACAGAGAAGAGCTTGTATGTAGACTTAGAAAAGCACTTCATGGCTTGAAGCAAGGATCCAAACAATGTTATTGAAAGTTTAGTACACTTTCTCATGGATACAAAAGGAGTCAAGAGGATCACTGCTTGTAGACAAACGAGCTTAGTGATGATCACTCATTCTTCTTTTGTTATATGTTTATTGTTGGGAAGACTCTCGTGAGATTGCCAATTTAAAGCAGATGTTGTGTCAAGAAATTTTTCTATGAAGGGTTAGGGAGACGCTAGTCCCTTTCTTGCTATACAAATCAAATGTGATGCATCAAAAGGCATTCTTGACTTGTCTCATGAATTGTACATACATGGGGTCTTGCATCGTTTCAATATGCAAGGGGGAAGCATTGAGTACCCCAATGTTTGCATATGTGAAACTTAGCACGCAGGATTCTCCTAAATCGGATGATGAGAAGACTGAAATGGCTAAGATTTTTTGTATTCCTCAGCTTTGGGTAGGCTCATGTATACGATAGTGGCTACAAGGCGGCTAGGCATTGCATTTGCAGTGGAAATGGTGAGTCATTACATGGATAACCTTGGGATGGAGTGAAGCATATCCTAAAGTACTCGAAACGTACATCAAGCAAGTGCTTACACTTCGGAAACAATGACGCATCCATCATTGGATACATAGTTGCAGATTATACAGTGAATGTAGACAGCAAGAGGCCTATATCTAGCTAATAATGTTTTCATATTTGTTGGAGCAGCTATCTCTTGGAAATCATGTCGTCAAGCTTGTACATCCTCTTCCACTATAGAGGCTATGTTGCAGCATTAAAGGCCAGCAAGGACGCTTTATGGTTGGCATGTTAAGTGGGGGATCTAGACAAGGGTCATCAAATTTTGGTGTTGAATTGTGATAGTTAGTGTGTCATTTCCTTGGCAAAGAGTCTCATGTTTTATTCCAAAACAAAGCACATTGAGGTGACAGAGGTTGTTAGTGTAACAACCAAGTGGCCAATCAAACAACCAATTAACCCATCCATTAACCGTCATTTATCCTAATAGAAGAAGGAAGTGCATTATACTACTACAAACCCCACCCATCTACGTCTCCTCCTTCTCCACATTACGCACTGTGTGCACGCTCCCCGCTCCCACATTGTTCAGTAAGATTGAGTGTTTGAATTGTGATTTTCATGAAGAAGTTTATGTCGCGTGGCCTCATGGTTTTCTTCATAAAGGGTAGAAAAACAAAATACGCATGCTTAAGAAGGCTTTATATGGTCTCAAACAAGCTCCATGTGCTTGGTGAAAAGATTCATGCTTACTTGGCTGCATATGTCATATGGTTTTCAAAATAGCCTAATTGAGAAAACTTTGTATATTAAGCATGCATGTGATATATTTATAATCATTGTGCTCTATGTTAAAGACATGTTATTCACTAAAGTAAATGACATATTTCCAATTTTAAGCTTGATTTGAATCCCTCTTTTGAGATGCTAAATTTGGGGCTTTTGCAATATTATTTAGACATACATTCTAAGCAGGTTAGGATGTACTAGACTTAGTACATTGAGACATTATTGCATAGATTCAACCTCAAGGATTTCAAGCTATTTGCTACTCCTATGGAGGCATGTTTAAAGATTAGTCTTCATGGTGTTGGAGATTACATTGATGTCACTCTCTATCAACACGCTATTGGTTCCCTCATTTATGTATGCATTACAAGGCAGCATGTTTAGTATGCAGTCTTCCAAGTGAGCAAAGTTATGGATGGCCCACACTCTACCCATTGGAATGCAATTAAAGGGATCTTTTGCTATCTAAATGGCACTTACATCTTGGGTTGTTTTATCCCAAGGAGGGATCATTTGTTGCAAGATTTACACGCTCTTTTGCACTCAAATTGGGATGGTTGTTATGACACACATGTCCTCTGGTGGACTTTGGTTCATGCTTGGAAGCTTATGCATATTTTGGTTGATCAAGAAGCAACCTACAATGGCCTCTTCTAGTTGTGAGAGTGAGTATGGGGTAGCTTTCACAATTGTCATCGTGTTTCAATCAGATGCCTTTTTACTGACTTGGTTGTTGGTGATCATGGCTACCACCATGATCTTTAGTGACAGAATGCTTGGGAAATTGGAAGAAACACATTGTTCCATGGTTGCACAAAACACATCAAAGTTTATCATCATTATGACAAGGAGGGAATATGTGTAGGAGAGGTCAACTTGACATATCTGTCTATGCAGGATAATCGTGCTAAGATTTTCACAATAGCTTTGCATTGTACAAAGCTGAAAGCTTTTACTCCTTTGTGAATTGCTCACAAAGAATCTAGCACATCCCTATACAGGAGTGGTAGCTCATGTTTACCATACTCCCAATGGTGATTTGTTGCCATATTATGGTAGTGATGCATGTGAACACACGTAGGAACACCAAGGCACTCTTTTCTCTCTTTAAGAAATTTTCCCCCCCGGCTTATATATACTCTCATCACTCTAAGGCAAGCACTATCTTTGTAATGGCACACTTTGTTATACTACTTTGTGTGTTGTGTGCTCTTGAGCTTCTCCTTCATCTTCTCCATCTTCCCTTGCCTTCCTACAAATAGTATTCATAACAGCAAGGACATGAACTTGTATATCCAATACTATGAACTATCCCATCGTGCATGAGCTAGATACTAATCTCTTTTTTCCAAATATTTTAGCCTTGATTTAGGAGGTCAAGTGTATCTCTTTGTAGCATAGAACATAGCTTGAGGAAAGAAGAAAGCATCTTAATCTCTACCTTCCCACACACTTACCAAATGAAGACATTGCAAGGTTATCAATTGATATAATAGCATCTTGTGGCAAAGCAATGACTGAGGTGCATTTTGGATTGTATAATGTAGCATCTAAGTGCCATGAAAGGACAATAATTAACATTATGTTTTAACTCCAGTAGGGATCGATCACTAATAGCATTGAGTGGTAAACCAATGACTAAGGTGCATTTTGGATTTTAGAATGTGGTATATAAGCGCCATGAAAGGACAATAGTCAACATTATGTTTTATCTTCAATAGGAATGGATCAATGTGCTTGTGCAACTTGCCTCTTTTTTCACTAAAAGGGCATGTCTTTTTCATTTTGGTGCTTGGTCATCAAACTTGATCATGCATGTCGTTACCCAACACCACTTTTCTAACAAGCTTCATGCATTATGAGTTTTTGATTATGCCATTTGACCTCCAACTACATTTATGAACTTGGAAAACATTTAATACCCATATTTGGCTAAGATTTTTGTTGTCTTCCTCTATTGCATCCTAGTTATAGTGTACCAAAGAAAGTCATTTAGTACATCTTCTAGAAGTGTTTTGATTACATCAAGACAAGCTTTAATGAAAGTAACTATGGTCTTCTTATGACAACAATGCTTTATCTCATTCATATCATTTCAACAAACAATATAGCAATGGATGATTTCAAAATGGATGCTATTATAAATTGGCTTCATCCTACCTATAGTCAAAATCCTAACAAATTAAAAGTAGACTATATTCAATGCACAACATGGATAGTGCATGCATGAGACAAGTTGTAGTTTTTTGGCCCAAACATATTGATTAGTTGTAGTCGTTAATAGCTTGGACTATAATAGAAGGATCAAATTTGCCTTAGTCACAAATGTGTTGCATTGAAATTTGTTGAGCCCAACGCACAACCCATTTGCATTGTTGCAAGACATGACACCTTGGCTGAAAGATATTCATCTCGATCGGATGGTTGCACTTTGTCGTTGCTCATAATGCCTATGTACACATGTTAAAGGTGCTCGCCTTTTATGAAGGTCTAATGAAATGGAAAAATCCACCAAAATACCGGAGTCTTGAGATGACAAAACTCTGTTCTAGCTACCAAGTAAAGGCCCCATGAGAAGTCTACTCACTTTCTTCAGTAGAGAAGAGGATACAATTTTTTATGGTCTTTTACTCTAAGGAAAGTGCAGATTTATGATAGTGTGCTCTTAGCTAGAAACCTAGAAGCTTCTACACAAATCTAGCGATAATTATGGAAAAGATTATTGGCTTATGAACATGAGAATTAAATAAAGACTATAAGATTGAGATCTCTACGTGTTTCTCTCGTTCATCCTCCCTCAATGTTTGTGAGCATGAGATGATGTAGCATATGAGAGTTGCTTTATGAGATTCTTCTAAGATTTGGTTATGTAAGGGTTTTGGCTTTTGCCTATTCTCGTGTGTAACACCTCTAGTTTGCTTAGATGCATAGGTGGAGCAAAACCATGTAATAACATGTTGAAAAAGGTGCCTAAGGGTGTGGATACCCATGGGGTTCATTCCTAAAGGGAGTTGACTCACCTAGAAAGAGTTACGAGGGTCCTAAAGTTCCTTGAAAAGTCGCCCACGAGTTTGTAGCTTAGTTTGGCTAATTTTGGGTCCCTATGAGATGTTATGCTTGATGTCAAATGAGCTGCCTATGTTAGCTCTATATTATAAGAATTTTGTGCACATTTTTAAGTTGTATTAAGCATTCAAGTTCAAGCATTGTACATTTGATAACATTGAGTCTCTCCTTCTTTTTTTCTATTACACATACACACACAGACATGCCATGAATGCTACACTCTTGCACGCACCATAGATACCCACAACTAGTATCAGAGCTTATAGAGGATTGAGCGTTGTTTATGGTGTAGCTAAGTAGCTGTATTATTCGCTCGAGATAGTGGGGTTGGGGAGCATCTTCTACAAATGGTAGATAGGAGGAATTTGCAAGCTTGACAACAGCCCCTGTAAGGGTTTGTGCACTTTGCCCCACATGTCGAGGGCAGAGAACTTGCCAAATAGAGTGTGCGAGCCAGAAATGGTTTGAAGCACACAACTAGACAGACCTAGCAAGCTCAAAGAGGCAATGGTGTGTCAATCATTGCTCAATGCTTTCTGTATGGGGAAGGATCCTATGCTGCAAAGAAGAAGGAGCCACCATTTTCGTCCTCAATCGTCGATGCCGCCGCAATGCTCTCTCTCTCTCACTCACTCTCACTCAAGCATACACACACACACACACACACACACACACACACACACACACACACACACACACACACACACACACGCACGCACGCACGAGCACACAAAGGAGAAGGAGATAGAGGTAAAGCAAGAGCACTTCTTAGCATGCACCTCAAAGAATGAGGATTTTAGGTCAAAATGGACCTTTTATAACAATTTGACCCATTCACACATGGGCACCCACAATAGCCGGTCATGGTAAAAATAATGTAAAAATGGGATAAGTGGTGCGCCTCTCATCGGTGATCACCTAGACACCTATTGGACCGAAAAGCCCGGTCCATGACTCTAATAAATGATAAGATGTTCGTCAAAGGTGATAGGGTGTTTGTGAGGGTTAACATGCTCCCCTTCCTGATGTAGATTCTGTCCTCGGAAGCTATTGAGATGAAGCCCATTCGTTGAGGTGGAAGAGCATCTAAGATTGAATGTCCTTAGCCTTCTTCAAACACTGCAAAATCATTTAAAATTGGCACAATAATTGCATTCTCATATACAAAAAAGCATATGCACTGAGTAAGCACACAAATTGATTGGTAAAAGAATATTAAACAATTTGTCAGTAGTAAACATTAAACTGTAATATAATCAAACGCATAAGCAGTTGTAAAGGTCAAAAAATAAACAAGCATGGGGTTGCTAATTTAACGATTGAGAGACACGAGAGGTCAACTATTAATACCATGGGCAAGCTTCTTAATTCTCTCTGGGCAATTAAGTTGTTTAATCGCGAGAGCGAAGTTTTTTCTGTTCGAGGGCTGACTAGAGGCTATACCTAAATGACCGTCTAATTAAGCTACAATAAATAGAAATCATTGATTCAATTTTTTATGTGTGTGCTTATTTTGTATGCCTTGGGCTTTTTGCTTTTTCAAGGAAAAGTGCCCACACTGGGAACCTCTAGGGCTCTAGTACCATAGGCAATACATGTGAGTAAAGTATCAAATTAACATTTTATATTGTTGGTATTTTTGTTTATTTGTTTTTCATTGCCTTTTAATTTTTTAACTTTGGGGGGTCATATTGCATTGCACTATTACCCTCCCCAAGCTCATCACAATAGTAAACTACCTTTGTAATAGTTAAACTAAAGGTCAAGAGGGATTAAGCCCACTAGAAAGCACTAGTACATTGCACACAATCCTGTCTAAATCGGATTAAGAACCTAAAGTAACCATTAACAATTAGGAAGGAATTTCCCATGGTATTAAAAGAAGGTATCTAATGCCTATCTTGGTCAAACTAGCTTAGTCAGCAGACTACTTTATTCATAAACCTTGACAAGGGACTATGACATAAAATTATATCGAATCTAATTCTTAATACTAAGCAAATGTCTTGAATATTATGCTATTAATCACAGTTAAAGCATACAAAATAGATGCTAAAAAAAAAAGGAGGCAATGATAATGGACAAGAAACACCTGTTTGGGTTGATAATTGCACTCGATTCGGAGAGTGAACTAGACAAAGATTCAAAATCCAAAAAACTACGATGAATTCCTGAACACATTAGAAAACACAAGGAAAACCTCTAGGAGGCACATCAATGGGAAGAGGCACCAACGTTTATTGAACACAATCAAAACAACATAAGGAACCCTAACTTAATTATTTTCATCCCCCTAGAGAGTCAAGGGAACAAGATATTGAATAGATTAGTGGGTAGACCTAGGTCTAAACCCTTATCCTCATCATCGTCGAGAAAAACAAAGTCATCATCCGTGAAATCATACGTGCCATCTGTGTAATCATGTAAATCTTCCTCATCATTAGAGGCACAAATGTTCTCACTAAGAATATCACTAGACGTCTATAGTCATCTTGGTCAAAAGGGTAAGCTTGTGCAATCGAAGAGACTTTCTCTACTAAGTAGGGATCAATCGTGGTCAAGAAACGTATCAGCCATTCTAGTTCCTTGAAATTCTTCTCACAGGCTAGCATATCTACCAAATCCCATTCACAGGCAAGCATCGGGTAGACTATGTGAAACACTTGTGAATAGTAAAGAGGGTACCTCTCACACAAGGTAGGAGTGGATGACTCTACTGTACTAGCCATATCTATACACATAGATAGAGTTTGGTTAGTGTGTAAATATTATAAGGCCCATGTCTAAAGGTCGTATCCTTGTGCATAATGTGTTTTTATGATTTTTGGGTCCTGTAATAAAATTTGTAGTTTTTCAAATTTTTGTTTGGTGGCTCTTGCTCTTTTAACTTTTTATTTTGTTTTCTTAAGTATAGTGCTATATATATAGATACATTCCCTAAGATTGGGAGATTGAGAGATCAAAGAGGAAGGTTAAGAGGGGAGCAAGTGAATGATGGATGTCAGCAAATACTCTGTCCTTCCTTCTTGGGTAGATCATACCTTTTGGAACACTGTCGTCACCTTTTGAAACTCATTGTTCCAAGATATAATGGGTGCAGACTTTGACCAATAGTTTTTGACCACCCTATGCATTTCATCTAGTTGCAAGGGTGGTAAGGTACTCTCCCATAATTTTACTTGCAAGGTTGTTGTAGGTGGTGAACTTACAACGGGAGGTGCAAATTCTTCTTGTTTGTATGGATATTTACAATGGTAGGTGGAGGTTGTGTCGAAGCTTGTATTTTCATATATGAACTACATGAAGAGTAAGAAGCTTCATGTGTTTTTTGTATAATTGAGCCAAGCGCAACAAGTCATTCTCGCTTGGTGTACCCAAACTAGCTCCGGGTCAAGTGTATAGTGTTCTGTGATCTTTCCCTTCCCACGATCTTCAATCAACTTTACCGTTATAGGATTTGAATCACATGGGTCTATAGGTGACAGGTAAGAACACAATCTACGTTTAGGCGCCCAGATTTGATTATTGCCTTCATAGTAGCCTTGGGCTTCCAGTAGTCGTTTAGGAATGCAAGACAATGTTTTCTTACATTTCTTAGAGCGAGTAGGGCATCTCTTACAAGGCTCCTGTTTTTTAGCATAAGAAAATGGTCGCTAAAGAAGCTTTAGGGAGCCTTTTGTATGTTTTCTTTGTTATATTATGATGAGTCTTGAGTGTCTCAAGCTTTGTTTCAGCTATAGAATTTGAAGCTCTAGATGGTTGGGCTATAGGTATAGATGGTTCAACCTCTTGGACATGTAATGTTTTGGGTTTTATTTCCTCAGGAGGTGATATCTCAGGGACTATCGCTTGAGTGGTAGGGCTAAGAGTTGGTTTTGTGACACTCCCAATCCCTCCATCAATAGTGTATTTGGTCACTATCATCCACATGCGTCCTTGGTTTATATTACTTTCCATAGTTCCAGCAGGCATGACCAAAAAGTCTTGAGCTACAACCCCATTGTCATAACTAACAGAAGTGTGCTAGGCTCCAAAAAGTCAAGTTTTGTTCTTGTTGATACACTTGACTCGGCTAGTACTTTCAAATAGAGATGGCTTTCCTAACTGACACCACACTCCATATGACAACACATTATATTTAGCACCCATGTCCAATAAAGCATTAAATAGCACTTTCCTATAGGTGCTATTAACTCAATAGGGTATTGTAGAGGTGTGTCAGAGTCCAACCAATCATCCTCTGTTTCAACATGAAATGCATGTGTAACTCCAAGGTTGGCCTCTCGTTGGCATCTTTTACGTTGTTTTCGCTTCTTAGCCTCAGCTTGAGCTTGTATCTTCTTCAATTCTGCTTGTGCCTTGTTTGCCTTTTTTTTATAGATGGCACATAGCTCCTCTTGGATTAAAGGATCATAGTATCTTTTAAATTTACCCCATTGAGGAATCCAATGGTTTCAACTCCATCAAGAGTTTCCACACGAATGGTACCTTGTGGGGTGATTTCACATACTCTGTATGGTCCTTTTCTCGCATATTTCAACTTTTCTTCTTGTTACACACTCCATACATAAGAAATTTATCCCCAACCTTAATATCTTTGTTCTTTAGATGACGGTCAAACCATTTTTTTCTCCTATGTTTCTCCGCAAGTGCATTTTGCATAGCCAATTGCCTTTTCTCATCTAGCCTCTCAAGGATATATAAACGCTCAACTAAAGGGTTACCATCCCAACCTTCTTGTGAAGCTACCCACAGACTAGGAATTACAAACTCCCATGGTATAACTGCTTCTTGACTATATACCATTTTGAATGGTGTGCAATTAATAGGCACTTTGTAAGCAATACGATGGGACATGGCATTGGTGATAATAGGATATGGAGGCACACTTCACCCACCCCCCATATGGTGGTGCAAGGCCTACTGCCATGTATCAAGAAACAAGATTTTCCATAACACTCTATAAGATCTTGATAAAGCTGACCTCATGCAAGATCAACACTTTAATATCTTTTTCCTTTCCTTGCTACTTGTCTCTGTATTTTTCCATATTATGCTATATCAACACAAAACATCTAGACTACCATCAATAGGCTCAAGGAAGTGGCTATAGTACTCTAAATAATTGTAGAGGACAATGAGAATGAGAACAAAGCATGGTTAGAACACTCTCTCCCCACCATGAGAAGATGAATGGAAGCCCATGGAAGAAAATGAAGAATGATCCTATGAAATGATAGTGCATGAAACACATGCTCCATGGTCCCCCCCATCTTTCATCTTATCTCCACCAACACCTTCCATACCCTTGCTCATACCTTATGAACTAGATGATGAGGACGCAATAATTGCGAAATAACATTTATTTGTAGTTGGCCTATCCCTAGGGGTTGCTAAGAAGCCTTTAGAAACTTACACATACCCATACATCTTAGATCGGCTACTATAACATTATTTGGAGGAAGCTTCACACCAAACATGGAGCTTGTCAAACTTTTCCCTGATAGCCCCCCTCAATACAAGAATTCTACTCACCCTCATTGATAAAAAAAGATAAAGATGCTTTGAAGGTTGATACGTAGGAACTTCTGCACGTGAACTTTTTTTATATCATATAATCTTACTCGGTTTCTTGCCTCTTTAGCATGTACAACTTTGAGACACAAAGGTGCAATACAAAGATAGGCACTTTGTTGGGTGTAAAGGGTGTAATTTTTGTCTTTGGGTGAGACCCCACATACACCACCCAACTATGGAATATACACAAAAAGTTTAGTAATTGTGGTTGTGAGCATAGTGGAGAAGGCATTGTTGCAATGATGGGAATATCCTATGGTTCGATCATGCTTTATGGATGATCATGGATAAATCATCTTTGGTTTTTTCTATAACATCTCTCAAAAAATCAATGCTAGCATTTCTTAGATGGATCTCCATAGAAGCACGAGGCTATTAAAGACTTACTGATCCATTTGTATTAAAGAAAAAGACTCAAGGAAGCTGTTAAGCATATGGTACTTTCCAAATAAGCTCCCCCTTCCAATATTAGCCCATTTGAGTTGGATATCTTCATCCAGAAGCTCATTGCACTTGCAAGAGGCACCTGACATGAAGGAAGAACATGTAAGAGGGGACGAGTAGATTTCTCTCAATCGCAAACAGGGAGAGGCACATTTGGCACATCCTAAGGCCACAACAATAGAGCCACATCTGGTCTTACACCCCATAAGATGTGGAATGTACCCTTTCCTGTAGATTCCTCTGCAAGTTGTCACACAGAAGATAGCCATACATTCCCAACACACCTGGCCAAGCAACACAGAGATGAACCTACGTTGCTTTCACCATCGCTTGTATTTGAAGCATTTTTTGGTATATACACCATTTATTTGGGTAAATAAAAATAATTTCTTTTTCCTAACCATTGTAAAACTCAAGCTATTTTGGCACAATTAGCACTATTTCCCTCACATATATACACTAATTTCCTCAAATTTTAGGATGAATATATCTTTCTACTCTTGCTTCTTTTACATTATTGAATCTTCAAGCGATGTAACTCACGGGAGTTTATAATCGTGTTAGCCTTGAGGAGATCTACGTGTGGATATCAACACCGCAAGCGTATCACAAGATCCAAGCATGAACTCCCACAACCTTCCAGGTGATATACCTTTCATTTTGCGTGTCATTTTGTGTATCCAATTGTTAAGTCAAAGTCTTGGTACTTAGGAGTACCTGTTAGGTGAGTTGAAATTCAGATTTAGTGGCACTTTCTCTTTTAGAGTGAAAATTTAGGATTTGAGGGTCGAGAAGTGTTGTTGACCCTACAAGGATAGTGCCCACTAATTTTGGTGTTGTTTGGAGTTGATTTGATACTGGTTTTGCCTATTGATGCATGAGTGGATCATAGAGATGAAAACAAGGTTTTCCATGGTTATAGCACACGTAAATATTTTTAATGGATTGTATTGTGTTCACACAAGAGATTGAAAACCTGTTGGTATGCCTCCATGCCCTAGTCAATCCACTTGCTTCCTAGGATTGACATTATAGTCTTGGGTTTGTCTCTTCTTGAGATGTGATAGGTGATGGCAATAGAAACCCCAGATAGCAGTTGCATACTCCTTTCCTACTATTGTGCATGACCTAGAGCACCACCATTCATCCAAGAAGCACCACACAAAGATTAAGCACTCAAATGAATAATAAAAATTGATTATCTACTTCACATACACTTGAGAGAGAGAGAGAGAGAGAGAGAGAGAGAGAGAGAGAGAGAGAGAGAGAGAGAGAGAGAGAGAGAGAGAGAGAGCATTGGTTCTATCCATAATCTTAACCGTTGGTGCAGCTAAAGTTGGTCGAGGCTATGAGGAGTGCAATGTTGGGTTATGTGTGCTCATAGTGGCATGCCAAAGTAGTCAAGGTTCAAGGGCATGCAAAGGGCAGCATATATGTTGCTTTATGTGGTTTTAAGTGCTTTGTTGTGTGCCCATCAAAGGTGGTTGGTCAAAGTGTGCAAAATACGAAAAAGGGAGTGCGAGATGGGGCCTCAGTGTGATGTACAAGCCAGTCTAGACAACCCCTCAATCAGAGCTACGGAGTGAAAATTATGGTGGTTTGAAGTTTAAGGTAGTTTGTAGACCCTTGCCAGAGTGGGTAGTAGTAGATCGTGGGTCAGAGTGAAAGTGAGGGCATGGACCTGAAGAGTTTGTCATACGGTGCATGTTGATCTTTTTGGATTTCAATCTGAGTTCAAATGTCCAAGTTATGTGCAATTGAAGTTTCACCTTGGGCTAGTTGTGTGCTAGTTTGGCCACCTCGATAGACATGCCATCTAGAGTTTTTTTGAGCTTGCCAAGCTTTGCCGTGTGTACTATGTGGAGCCTATCAAAAGTGACAGTGCATCAATCGGAGCAATGGAGGTCAAGATATGCCCGACTGAAGTTTGTACGGTTGCCAGGGGAGCATTGCCATATGTTTTTCTTGCGTATTCAGGATATCAATTTGGGGACTTGGAGACCACGAAGTGTGGAGAGAACTAGAGGGTTTGGAGTCGGCATGGGTGACTTTTAGCCGGGCTTTGCAGCTCGACCATTGGATGTGGGAGCAAGAAATGAAGGCACTTCAAAGGGGCACAAAAAACCAAATTTTTAATGGAAATTGTGTGGGGTTTTCTAACTCTTGGAGGGTGCATTGAGCATGGGACTGCCATGTGACTCCAGAATAACCCACATGTGGGTGCTAGGGTTGGTTTTTTGGGGTATATAACCTGGGCCATTAACCCCCTATTGTAGACAAAGAGAGAGAGAGAGAGAGAGAGAGAGAGAGAGAGAGAGAGAGAGAGAGAGAGAGAGAGAGAGAGAGAGAGAGAGAGAGAGCTCCCTTTTGGCATGCTATGGCATCGGGCCCCAAGGGCATTGTGCGTGGCGATTGGTGGCATCATTAAGTGCTGCTCCGCAGGTCTACCATACGCTAGCATGTCGTGCTGATTGGTTTGGCAGCCCAAGAAGGGGATGTTCACATGGGGTCCTCACAGGGCCCCCCCTTTTTATTGAAGGCATGGCATCCAAGGGGTAGTAGCACCGGGCGCTACTATCCAAGCTTAAAATAGGAGGGCTTCAAGCATGGGTTGACATGCAGGCAATTTTGGCAGTAAGAAATGGCTCATATGAGCTAAAAGTGGACAAGTGTATTGTAAAAATAGTGGTTGCCAAAAAAAGACAACTTGCCCTATAAGGGGCAACGTTTTGGCTATTTGGAAGAGTTTTTGGAGGGTTGCAAGAGAAAAGAGACCTCAGAGTCAAAGGAGGCACTCTTTGCAAAGGAAGCCAACAAGGGTTGCTTAGAGGGAGCTTTTCGAGAAGGAGAAGTGATTTTGGAGAGCAAGAGAGAGCTCTGAGGAGCTTTGTAACCCAAATTTTGGATGAACCAAGCACACTATTCCCCCTATTGCTATCAATTCCACCATCCCTTTTTAGCTCTCTCCTATGTGCACTTCTATTGTGGGTTCCAATGTGTGAGAGTTTCCCTCATGATGTTCTTTTGGAGGCAGTGAAAGTGAGCATGAGAGAATTGTTGTGTGGTGTTAGTGTGTGCGATTGAAGCCATGTGGGTGTTGTGTGGCTCAGGATTCTCTAAAATGTGGACAATCATGTTGATATAGTAGTGTGGAGAATGGGTGGTGCAAATTGTATCATTTATGAAGATATTTTGAGGGGATTAGCGTGTTGTGATCATCCTAAGATATAGAGAGGCAATTTGTTAGTGTTTTTGGGTGTGCTTACATTCCCCCTTTCCATCTTTTGGTGCCCCCACTAAGGATCATCTGATTGCAGGTCGGTTTGATCAAGAAGGCATTTGAAAGGGGGAAGGGGATACACACCCGGAACACACAATGAATGCCTCTCTATAGCTTAGGATATACAAAACACCGCTAACCACTCAAATTCACCTTTGAAATCAACACGAAATCACATGCACAACCGTTTTGGTACACCAACACACACATATACTTCTTGGAAATCTCAAGCACATGCCACCCAACAAAAAACCTCCAATTCCACACCACAACACACATCAAATTTCCCTCTCTCTCACTTCACACACCAAGACCTCGGTTTGGGGTTGCACGCAATCGCACTGACACCGGCAACACCACATAAAGCACAAGAGCAAAAAGGAAAGGGCGAGTGGGGAACCACACACAGTGGGGCAATGGAAAGCTTCTCATTCAAAGAAAACCATAACAAAGCATCCATGTATTGTGCAGAGAAAACCTCCTTGCTCTTCTTCTTCTTCACGTTCCCAACCTCTCAAAAATGGCCCAAAAAGCCTTTACAAAATTGAAAATTTTTATTTTTTGCAAAACTCCCGATTGTGAGTGTAATATATTAACATAATAAAAAAATTTACAAAGCCAAGCAATGCTCGGACCGAGCCATGGCATCATAGAGAGTCCCTCCACCATACATCGGCTATCTCAGAGTTCAGATACAATGATCGTGTGGTGTGGTGCAAAGAGATAGAGACATAGTACGAAGAGATGACACATGACATACACAAAGAACCTTATCTAATTACTTTTATTAATAATAATTTCTCCTTGAAATCTTACAATTTTTTCCTTTTATACCCCTGCTAAGGGTTTCATGTACAAGAGTTGGAAACACTTCAAAAATAGCTTTAGATACAACTTGAGAGCTCACATTCCCAAATTCTTCATGAATACAAAGTGAACAAAGATCTAATGGTTTTTTGGATTACAATCAGTTTTTGTTACAAGAGCTCAAAAGCCTTCTCAAGAATATCCTCGTTGGAAACTTTCAACACTCCCCCCCCCCCCATTTCATGTTGTCCTGGACATGAGTCAATGTTGGGGTGGTTGTAGAGTTGTGGGGTGATGCTGCAAATACCAATGGGCACTCCACCTGGGATCTTCTTTATATTCCCTTGCAAGCCGGATATCTTCTTGGGCATAAGGCTTGAAGGTAGCTTGATGATAAAGCTCCATGGCGTGATAGCTGACAAAGCATGTCCAAAGATCATTGACTTCTAGTCCAAAGATGTTGGTCTCTAGCATAAATAAGCCTAAATAAAAGGCCTACTCAAAAGCACTCATATAGTACAAAGGCATAAATATAAGGCGCGTAAAGAATCCATGAAAAATATGCTAGTGGGGTTGCTTGTTGAGATCATATACCAAGCCTTTGTTCCCCTCCAAAAAAGACATCCATGGGTTATTTGTAACATGAGCTATGTGGTACACATTGATACAAGCTACTAGCATTTGTCAAGCCGCAAGACAGATCTGCAAAGCCTTCATATTGATTTATTGTTGCGATGAGAGTACATAGAAGCTATTTCTCATCTAATCTTTTATTAGCATCTAGACCTAGTAATCCTGGATAATTAAACCAATTTTGGTGCCTTTTTGGCATTGCTTCATATTGCACGTTTTCACTCTAGGCACTAGGCAAAAATTGGCATCCTGTTGGAGGTGTAGAGGGTACTCGCATCAAATGAATCAGCCACTTGGATGCTTCTTGGGCCATGCTTTAGATATCTCCTCTTGTTTGTGTTTAGCAATTATCATGTTGTTTCCCTTGGTTGATTTGTGGTTGTCCTTTAGGTTCCCTTTTTGTATCTTCATCATCTTCAAGATCGTTGATTTGAGTGAACTTTGATTGCTTACAATCAAGCTTTGCTTAAAATGTTGCCACCAATGCACACAAATCCTCATTCTCCTTCTTTAGAGCATTCTTTTTTTGTAGTTCATCTTCATGGGCCATGGCTATCGTGGTGGCATCTTGCCTCATGCACTCCTCTATTCTAATAACTTTTTCTAGTTCTCTAATTTTCTCTTCAACATCTGAGGATGTAGCACTTATATCTAAGAGATTTTCAAGTCTAGGGTTGGTCTTGATTCTTTTGATGATGCACTTACGAGCTGCCAAATCCTCTTCTATGCTCTCTTATTACACTTCTACAATTGCTAACTTGCCTTGCAATGTGTTTGAATGTTTTGCAATTTCCTTGATCACTACTTCCAGTTAATCAATGATATATTTATGTAAGCTTATGGAATTTTGTGCCTCTGTTAGAGCATGTTGGGCCTTCGTGAATTCATGTTGTTGAGGTTCTATTTGGATTTAGAGAGCCTCCACCTCCTACCTAGCTATGAGAGCCTCGACCATAGCATGCTGCATCCTCACGCTCATTTCATTATGTGTCTTGCTCAGCAGATGCCTCCGTTAGATCACATCGTAGGGCTAAGATAGTGGTCTCATCCTATGTGTGCCCTTGCATGGCTACATTATACATGTCTACATCAATCCACTATAGTTCCTGATAATAAGAGTCCGTCATAGTCCATTACCCCTGGCTGAAGTGCTTGGTACAGGTACAATCCTTCTTACACTATCTGGGGATTTTAAGACCGAGGGAAGTTATCCTGATATTTACTATACTTCTGTGCTTGTAAGACCTTTGGATGAGATGTAGCTTCCCGAGCTACTTGTTGTTCTACACCACCAAAGAACATTCACTCACTTTGGAGTGAGAACTCTTTGAAGTGCTCTCTGATTGGGGTCTTCTCTTTCTGGCCCTGATGATTTCTGCCTCTTTCGCATCTCATTCATCCTTTTTCTTCTCCATTCAAGCGAATAATTCTTCAAGTTCTTCCACAGTTATTGGTGGGGCCATAGGATTCTTTGTTTGCAATTCTTTGGGAGTCCATTTTTATGCAAAGTCTTCTTCATTAACCTGTTTCTTCTTGAACCCTTTAGCTAGTCTTTCATCTCTTGCTTTCTTTTGAGATTTCTCTTCCGTAGCTAGATTCACTTGTTATCGGCTTCTTGCCATTCTTCTCTGTAGGTTCTTATTCAATTGAATCAGAAGCTTGCAATTTCCTTTTTTATATCATCCGAGATTTAGTCTAAGTAGATCTTAACTTTACGATCTCTTCTTCACTTCCCTCTTCCTACTAGCAGGTCCAATTGTTTTGACTAGGTGCTTCAAGAAAAGTTTGGGATGCTCCAATGGCATGTTACACACTTCTAGTGAGTATCTCTAGAGCTTTGAGATATGTTACCTTTGCTTGCTTCTTCTTCTTAATCGGAAGATCCAAGATATATTAAGCATTGCTAATCATCAGTGCTTGCCTCTACTGGCAAGCCTAGGTATATGTTGTATGATTTGGCATTATGAAGCATCTTGGCCTCTTGTCTTCAATCAAGAAGAAATGCATAAGCATTCGGGTGGGGAGCTCCGTCCCTCGTCATATCATGTTGGCAAACGTGGTTGTTGCTCCTTTTCTGATGAATACCTTGTTTTCTAGCTCCTTCTTTGCCCTTCGTCATAATACCTTTGTTTGATAAGTGTAAGGACTTGGCTATGAACCCTGTAATGAACAATACTTGCACCTTGTCATTTTCCAAAGTTGTGATTTTTGTAGATTCATCTTCCTTAATGCTTATGTATAGCTCACAAGCTCTTTGAATGTCCACACCACATGGCGACATTGGAAGTAGTTTAATAGAGGTGCTTTGTTTGAGGGCTTCCTCCACTAGCAATCTTTTAGCGAGGGTGTAAGTTTCTTCCATTATCATGGGAAGCACTTCCATATTGTTTTCTTGGTCTTTGTAGGCAACTTTATAAATGATGGTGCCTTCCAACTTTAATCTTCCTCTTTCAATGTATATGGATATCTCTTTGAGGGAGTCCTTGAATGGTAAACTCTGGTAATGCTCTAGCTTCTTCTCGCAACACTTCTTTGGGTTGCCCTTGGTTTCAGTCTTTATAGCTATTGTAAAATTATCGCATTTTTAGTGATCTCTCGAAGCCAAATTTGCCATTTTTCTTGCTTCCATGCATCCATTGGACTTATTGGGTTATTCACTAGCTTAGAATGACTATATGATTCATGCAAAATTCACAAAACTTGAAAATTTTTCCATTTATACAAGGCTAAGAAATAACGCGATTTTTCTCCATCTACCATGGATATATGATCTATTTTGGATTGTGATTTCATGAGCTTGATAAACATTATGATAATAGGCTTGGTTGAAATATGGTGACATTTGGACAACTAGATTTGATGAACCAAGGGTTTCCAATGTTGGCGACATGCTCAATTGGACTGTGCTCACAATGGATGTGCCTTTTTTAACTCCGTCCATATAAGAGTGGTCTAGGGATTCATATCAAGTCTATTATTAGGGGGCTGCTTTTAAGAATGTAGAAAAAAAAGCCAATTTTTTTCTTAGTTTAAAGATTTGGACTCATATGAACTTGGTGCTATGTGGGCATGTTTCCATTGGTATTCTAGTGATGTGTATCAGCCTGAATCAATGATGTGTCGCTCTAGGTAGAGATTAGAGGATCTCTCACCTTAGTATAAGGTAAAAATCTTAAGTAAATACTGATAGAAATTTTCAACGCATGTGATACTTCATAGACAGGTGTATCCAATTTAGGAGAAAACTATGGTAGCATTAAAAAATCAATGTGGTTCAAAATGAACACTACAAAGAAAAAATCACCTTTTTTTCTACCATACTGAAATAGAAAAATTTTCAACTTTCTGATCATTCTCACATGTATGTATACTCCCTGAGACACATTTGTGTGTCTCGAGGTGTCACTTTCACATTTAAAAGCCAATATCTTTGCAGTTGACATTTGTAGTCTAATTGAGACACTGACTCCTGGACTAGACCATAGGTCATTGCTCGACACAATGCACGATCATAGACTTGTTTTTGTAGACCTCTAGAAGTCGCGTATGAAGTTTCTCTTCATTCCATTACCATTTAAGTTGTTCATGGTGGTTTTGATGCTTTCTATACCCGCATGCTTACATGGTTGGTCAAACCTTGCATGTACAATTTGTTGCAGTCTTCCTTTACAAAAGTTGGCAGCAATACCTCCCACCAACTGTTGGTCCAATTTGAGGCTCATGTGGCACCAACATTAAAAAAAAAGGAATTTTTTCCCTCACACTTGTTTTTGGTTTTGATGTCCAGGACTTGTTAGTCTACCTAAGAACAATCTGCCTACATGTTTTGGAAGGATTTGGATGACCCTGGCATTGGTTAAGGATTTGTTTGCATTTTGCGGGGTGAGAGTCCATTCATGATTTCTACCTGCCATGCTTGAAATTCAACTGGACTAAAATGGAGTGAAGAGTATTAGAACTTTACCTCTCATATTTGATGATGCCATGGCTTGTAATGTGCCTGGCGTGCAGTTCACTTGAAGGTCGCACCAAACTCTCTCTCTCTCTCTCTCTCTCTCTCTCTCTCTCTCTCTCTCTCTCTCTCTCTCTCTCTCTCTCACCAAGTAGAAATGAGGTACTATGAGGTGATTGAGCTATACATACCCCTCGGGCTTCTAACTCACTTTTTGACGAAACTTCATAGGTAGTCCTATCTCATATGTATGATGGCATATGTATCAGAAAACTCCAAAAATGACCATCGTATAGCCAAATTCCATCAATTTTTCCAAACCCACACTTTTATCTTAAAAAGATGATTTTTATAATTTAAGTGACCCTTATAGAATCTCAAACGACCTACAAATTGACTTTTGGAAGTTCCTATTATTTCATAGACTCTTTGTGCATGTATACTACTTCTCCCCTAATATTTTTTTGCCTTTTTGTTATTTTTGGTTTAACAAAATCAACAAAAAACAATAGAATACAGAGAAAAGTGAAAAAAATAAGTGAAAATTTCTAGAAAATAGCTAGAAAACTAAAGAAACCTAATGCTTATAAACAATCCTTATTTGCTCTTTTTTTGGATTACTCTACTTTTCCTTATATTTTTAGTAAAATGCACTACTATGTACATATTATATGGAACACAAGTCTAGAGGCTGCAGTATACATGTTGGAGCCGATAGGAGTCTCTCTATTTTTGTGTTTTTGATTTGCATTTTTGCTAGGACGTGGTTCCTCGGGAAACATTTCCCAAGCTTTCCTCAATCAAGACAAATGGATATGGTAAAGAAAAATAGTAATCAAGCCAAACAGGTATGGCACATGCTCCTGTGGCGCACCTAGGCGGTGCGTGTTGTGTTGCTCGGCGCATCTGGGCAGGCTAGTGGCGCTAACATTGGTGTTTTGTGGCCCAGATCCATTGGATGGTGGCTATCTGTACTGTGATGTGGCAAGGCAATCTGGGCTCCTTCCCACGGCCTCATAAGTCGCAAAAGTTTTTTGAAGGCAAGGGTGGCCTTCCCACTAGCACTAGCGCTAGTGCTAGGAGAGAGGCCTGTCTCGTGTGCAATGAAGGTGAAAGAAAGAGAGAGAGGAGTCGCCATGAGCATACAAAGAGGCAATCCTCATGCAATGTTGCCATAAATGGATGGACAAGACTTAGCAGGCGCTCATTGACTTGCTAAAAAAGGATAGAAGGTTCTATTAAACCAACTTTCTTACCATTTTCAAGGGTCTTTCCAAGACCAAGGAGGCCTTTTTTTGGCCCAGCAATCAAGAGGTTTCATAGTGAGATTGAGGAGTGTGTGTAGATTTTTTTTAGCCCAGCGATCAAGAAGTTTCACCATGAGAGTGTGCGTAGATTTTCTTTGGTTGAATGAAGCTGATAGACACTCCATTCCCCCACCCACTTTCTCTTATGCTACATATCTTTGTGTGTGTGTCGTTGCCAGCGGATGTGTGTGATTACAGACCGCTTTGTGGTCCACACACACACACACACACACACACACACACACACACACACACACACTTTGTGTGTGTTAGTAGCCTGTCCGATAGAAACTATGCAGATGGTGTGTGAGTGTTAATCCCCAAAGTGTGGGTATGTGTGTTTGGTCTTGGTGAGCTGATTTGCCAGTGTGAGTGTGTTGTTCAAAGGTGTTTTCCAAGAGGATAGGGGTGATGTGAATACCTTGGGCTATAGAGAGGCCTTTTTGTGTGTGTTGGGTGTGTTCCCCATTCCCCTCTTGAGCGTGTCCTGATTTATAAGGGTGTAACTGTTTGTATCATCATGTGGGTTGGGATTCTATTTGAAACTGTAAGTGCTTGTTGAACACGATGTAGGATCATTTTGATATATGAATCTATATACCAATACTTCTTCATTCATTTTCTTCTGTCTATGAAATGTTTCTTGTTCATTTGTACCTTACTTGGTGTCTTATTCTGTTAACTCCTCTCTTTGATGTTTTGACATGACACCCACACCCAAGTAACACTGTCAACCACGATCAACCACCAAGAATCTGCCAAACCTATGAAGTCGGAATCCATGGCACTGACTATTGAGGAACATCGGGTAACATGTTCCAGTAGACAAGGTCCCATGGTCCACCTTCCCCCATTTCCACTCTACCAAGAGAAAGAAGACATTTATTACGGTAGTCTCACATACCACTATGTTGCTACCATAAGAACACTGATGTTTTCTGTGTTGTCCATATGACCGATACTTGGTGTAGTGAGGAGGTTCAATGAAACCAAGAGCAACATCTTGATTTTCAACATTGTTGTCCGTTTGCAACCAATTGTATCTAAATGGTAACTCAATTTATAGCTCACTTGAGTACTTTAAAGGAGTAACCACAACTAAGAGGCATAACCAGTTTGTAGACTTTCTGAAGGTATTGGAATAATGCAAGAAAACCTTGGTGCAACTTTCCATGAAGCTGTGAGCAAGATTTCCAACTTGCGTGAGTATCTTCAAAAGCTCATAGCTACTAAGAGATAGAATAGTGAGTGTCGTCATGTCAGACTTCTGAACATGTTGGAACACACAGAACTATATGTTCACCCCTAATGTAGGTTACATGCAACATACTTTGTCAGCACACCTACTAAGTCCTTGACTTATGAAACTATTGAAATGGTATCCAAGCCCACCACAACAGGTGTTCAAAGTTGAAAACCTAATCAAAGAAAAATCTAGAATAGGGAGAGAATCGCCCATTCAGAATGCGTTGTGCTAACGTATGCGCTTAGCAGATCCTTTAGCAAAGAATACTTGTAAGCTGCCCATCCAACATGGGATGAATAGCAACAGTAAGAGTGAGGTACTTTTTCCCAACCATTATAGACAGTCTTCCCAGATGAATGGTAAATTGGGTTCATATCATATCGTACAACCTTATTGAGGAAGCAACAATTTCCTAAAGAACCATCATGGTTATCTTAGAAGATCCACAAGCACCCAAACCGAGTCATGACCTCTAGTGGTGATTGGTAGACCCAAAGGAATCTCATAGAGATACTGCACATAGAGTCAAAAAAATGCTTCATAAGAAATCACTAATGGGATGAATATGCATGCCGTCCCAAATCAGCCTTTGTTAAATACTAGGGCCCATAACACCTACTGTGCATGCATTTAGCAAAAAATAGATCCACCTGTATATCCATAGTCATCATTGCCAATACTTATGGAAAATGTGATGCTCGTAGTACACATTAAAGAGAAATGTAAATAGTTTTGAAAAGAAACTAAATACCATCCGTGGCAATCATTTGCAAGCCTTGCTGAAACATTAATCACTTCTAGGGACAAACAATGAAACTTTTTCATTAACAACTTAGAGCCTTGCTATATGTATAAACAACCATCTGTAATGTTGTTTAGAAGTACTTGTACATGAACAAGTCATTCTAAGTATCCGACAATTTCTGGCCGTCGAAATTGTTCTTGACACGTCGTGCTGAAAATGGTCTAGAAAACAGATTTGACCTGCACTTAGGGACTTTGTCGTGACACATACTTGAAATAGGGGGCGCCAGTGCCATTCCGAGAGACTCATATTCTCCACATGTGGAATATTTCTCATGTAAGAATGTCTGAAAAAAGAACATCCTTCAAGTACATGATGTACTTGTGTGTGGAGGTAACTGCAAACACTCTACGACAGGAGTGAGAGGGACCCTCATTAGCCTTGCTCCACATTGGCTAAACCGAACTCCTTGAGTCTCTAGACCATGTTGTATCCCAACGGAAAACATGTGCCAAATAATGGGTCTATAACTGCATAATGCAAAAACTTATGTTGGACACTACGACCCCAAAGGCTTGGCTCTTACATGACCTTGTCATCTCTCTGAAGAGCAAAAATGGATGACAACATAGTTTATGCATCCTACGTAGAAAAAACAAACCAAAAAACATAAAACCAAATCAGATGCGTTCTTGGAGGGTGAACATAGTGTTCACTTATTTGTAGGCATTTGTCCAAATTTCCCGCCCGCAAAGCCCTAGGAACATTAATTGAAAATTAGTAATATGCAAGTAGTATTGCACATGATTGCACATGTAACCTTGGGTGTTGCCTTTGCAATCCAGACCCCTTGGTTGAAGCAACATTGTTAGACCCCTTGGTTAAATGTTGCATGAAAACTGCTCAACGAGCAGCTGGCCCTTGGCCCTTGTCCGTGATCCCCGTTGGGTTGTTGCCCTTGGCAAGTTATTACTTTTGAAGTTGAAATATTTCCACTACCCCTTGGAAGTTTGTGGACTTCGTTCCTTGAAATTGCAAGTGTGAAGGTTCCAAGAATGGACCATCAACCCTTACTAAGTGAATTAGTAATCACGTGTTGGGTCAGACCCCAAACTGTACTCATATAAGCACTCTTAGTGCTAATAGGAGCTCCACTGAAATTGGAGTCGTATGCACAACGAGATCATTGTCACACCCAAAAATCCATAATGTGGGGTTTTTGTGAGCAGTTGTACCGTCTAAAATGCTGGCTTCATCCTTACAGCTTGGTAGAGATAAGTCCGGATGAGTTTAAGACGTTCAAAATCACTAATGGAAAGACTCTTGCTTGTCCATTTACAAACAAATGGCTCTTAGCCATGCCCAAAAATAGGTGGTAATAAATGGCTCTTAGCCCTTCGTGTTACCGTATTAGCATATAAAGATTGCAATAAAATCATGTCTAGTTTCACCTTTCCCACATAGAAGTTGGAGGGGGAGAGAGAGAGAATGCTGGGCTGAGGAAATCCCCTTATTCTAATGTTTTGTATGTCCCTTGCATATGATCCCGTGCAGACTATGCCTGTGTCATAGCTTATTCTAGAAGCATACAGCAGTGTAATTGTACCATGCCCTCGTAGAGAGGGGTACCAAAAGTCACATCTTAACCCACTTACTGTGTATGTGAGCGTGATTGTATCAGGGCGCAGATGTATGGCATGTTGCCTGTGAAGAAACATAAAAATAAAATGTCTAAAAACAACAAAAATTGAGCTTGTCCTTGACAGAGTAGCTAGTGATATAGCGGAAGCATATACAATGATGGGTGGTGTACATCCATCATACTAGTATGCCATGCATACATATCAAAAAATGGAATGATAAGCCCTTGGCTTCAATGACAGTCTCAACCATGTGAGCCACTGGTATACATGCCTTGCACGATTACACTGGCATAGATACATCACAATGCACCGTTGCGGAAACTATGAGCTTATATCCACATAGTGCTAAAGATGTGTGCCATTATCATTGATCTAAAATCAATCAATAAGACTTGTGCACATAAGAGAATCCATACGTCACATGAAATCGAGCAAAGCACGTTGCTTTGTACAGCGGCCTCTGATGGAGTCTATCCAAGCACTTTGCATGGCATAACAGAGAAATATTGTCCAAAGGAAAAGTAAAACTTATACAAAACCAACATAACTTGAAATGGACTAACCTTATCACCCGCGTGTGGCAAGGTTGTTGGTAGATCGCTTGAATCCGGCTCATGGTCACGAGTGAGTGAGCGTATGTAGCATATACACCCGTATGGGATGTAGAAACCTGCAACTTTGTGGCAAGTTCTCTCCAGTTCGTATGCTAAGAGCATATTCCAATCTGTGGAAAGCGCGATGCCAAATACCAAAAGGGAAGCCTTGCTTCACATAAGTACTCATGTAGTACTGGTGCGCATAGCAAACAGATACTCTTGCCAGTTGACAAGGGCATTGCAAAAGAAAGTTGACCTTGTCGAGCATTCACAAATAATCGACCATGTCGAATTGTAGTATGTATTGAAAAACAAAAAGAAAAAAAAGTCGTGCAAGATATGTACCTTGTACCTGATTGGTTGCACGCTTGCTGACAATGGATGGGTCCCATCATTTCCCGATTTCATGAATGATAGACAACCCGCCTAAGAGCCATGTCCTAGCAAACTGCGGTATATCAACATTCATTGCCACCGCTGCCTGTTGATCAGCAGTCTCGGTCATGGTGCTCCATCGAAACCTTGTTCAAGTCAATCCATGAGTACATCCCTTGGATTAAAGCTCCCTTGGAGCATCTTGAGAACACGCTACTTGTCGATTTAGTCCTTGATTTGCAGTGCACTATGGCATTCTGATATTGTTGAAGGTTCGTATCCGTAGTTCTTCACATGCTATAAATTGGATGCTTTCCAATGTCATTCTTGTACTTTCCATGCCCTGCATGTCTCAGCCCTTGCTGGTGGTGCTAAGGACTTTCCTCCCTCTGTTGAATGTGGGCTCGATGGGAGTGCATGCTTGTGTGGCGAGCATGTTTTCCAGCTTTTAGAAGGAGTGACAAGCAGTCGGCCATGCCGAGATTGGCCTTGCATGGAATTTCTGAAAATACTCGTCATGGCCATACTCATGGTCGGCTTCACAAGACAGGAACTGCTCATTGAGACTCCTCTAGAAACCATTGTTCAACTTGTAATTTGTTAGCCATGTAAACTGTAGAATTTCCACCCAACCGGCCTTGCTTAGGGTAGTCGCAAGAACATTAAATAGCTGATAGATCTCTTGCATATTGTCATGTACCGCAAAACCTTCACAATGCTGCACTCGCGATCGTTGCTCAAGTCAACAAGGCTGAGCGTGGACACAAGATCTTGGTTTTTATGGGGATGTCCAACTTTTGGGTATTTTAGTGTGAAACAAAAGAAACGGTGGTTTGCTGCACACAGTGCAGATGGAGAAGAAGTGCTCGCACCGCTCCATGCAGAGCTTTTCGGCCTTGCTCGCAGAAATGAAATGTGATGTACATGCTGGGGCGATCCCCCATTTGGAGTCAGTCCCGCTTCAAAACATGCAGGCCACGCTCCTCACTTCTGCAGACAAGGGTCACTGCCCACGAAAATTTCCGTTGTCCTCTCCTCGACTTGTGCAGGCCGCCTCTTCCACGGCCCTCCTCTTGCATGCTTCATGCAATCACCGCTTGCATGCTTCATGCATGGCGCCCATCTCCTTCCTCCTTCCTCCTGGCAAGAGCCATGCTCAGCCATGGAAATATACACGAACGAGAGAGAGAGAGAGAGAGAGAGAGAGAGAGAGAGAGAGAGAGAGAGAGAGAGAGAGAGAGAGAGAGAGCATGCACTCCTTGAGACTCCACACCCCTTCTCCTTCCTCTCAACCTTGCTCTGATACCAATGTAAAACCCAGAGGAGACTGAATACTGGATCCTCCTCCCAGGCAACCTATTATAGGAGAGCCGATGGCCCTTTGCCCTAAATGGATCCCCTGCCCACACCTTCAGTCCGACCCTTGGCCTAAGTCTTGACCCCCCTAGGTCGGCCCCTGCCCTCTAGCCCTTGGCCTAACATGTAGACTCCATTTAGAACTCACTTGAGTATGTGAAACGAGTTATCACAACAAAGATGTACTTAAAAGAGTACCTCTTTTCCACTTTCCATGAAAGTAATTGGCTAACATAACTTATCATAAAAAATGAAGTCCTTGACTTAAAACCATTCTTCATCAATAAACAACTCGAGGTTGAGAGCCTGATATAAACATGAAGAGACTGAACTTAGCCTCACAACATGCTTTGCCCCATGGTAAGCAATCTCCAACTAGGGGAATAAAGTTTCCAATTGGATTGCTTGGTGCTAACATACACACTTAGCATATCCTTTAGCACAAGATTAACACTTGTAAACTGTCTATCCTCTCTAGATGATTGGCAGGTGTTTCTCCACTATTTACAGACAATCCTCTAAAACAACTGTTAAATAGGAATCCCAATTTTTGGCAACAGAGCTGATTAGTCAACAATGTTAAGGACAACCATCTTGGTTAAATTTACTGAGCTTATTTACAAGCACCCAAACCAAGCCATGATATCTATTGGTGATTAATGGATCTACAATTAATCTTATAGAGATATTACACATATAGTGCAAAATGCTTTAGAAGCTACTAATGTCATGAACGTGCATGCCGCTCCAAATCTGCCTTTGCTAAATACTAGGGCCCATGACACCTAGTGTGCATGCAATTAGCAAAAATAGATCCGAACATGTATATCCATAATCGTATCTGCCAATGCGTATGGCTAATGTTATGCTCACGGCTCATGGGCAAAAGAACTAAATACTTTCCATGTGAAAACCGTGTCAACATATTTGGTCCATAATAGAATGTGAAAAGCCATCACATCTAGGTACCAAATGAACTAATTCATCAAACAAAACATAACTTTACTACATGTATAAACAACCATCCATTAAAGTTGTTTAACAATACTTGTAACCTTAGCAAGTCTTACTAAGTATCCGACAATTTCTGGCCACTAGAATTGTTCCAGATACAATTACTAAATCAACAAATGCGTACTTGGAGATTGAACATAGCGTTCACTTATTCGTAGTCAATTGCACATGCCCAAAGTAGCCAAATGCACATGCCCAAGTTTTTCGCATGTAAAGGCCTAAGAAACCTAATCGAAGGATTAGTGAAATCAAGCAGTATTGCACTAGTAATTCTTGGGTGTTGCCTTTGTAACCCAAACCCCTTGGTTAGACTATGTAGAAAAACTGCTCAACATAGCATCCTAGGGTGCCCAACACAGTCTACTATGTTTAATATTGAGTGAAATTAACTTTGGAAGTTGAACTTGTCCACTACCCCTTGGCAGCTTATGGGTCATACCCCTACAATTATTACTCTGCATCTGTTGAAAAGCTTTTTGTCGTTGTCCTATGACAAAAATCTTGCAATCAATGATTCCAAGACGAAAGTATAGGTGACTACATTTGGAGAGATGGACTTGCTTTGCATCCGTTGAATATAGGCTAGAGCTTTCTGGCCCTACTCCTGTTGTGCGTAGAGCCACATGCCTTCAAGATGCATGCGTAGGTGATTCCATCCACTGAAAACACATTAGAGCTTTTCCTCGTGTGGAGAATCGTGCAATCAGTGAATTCCAAGAGTCCACTCTTCGGTCCTACTCCTTGTGCATATCCCTATTTCAAGCCTTCTAGGTGAAAGAGTTGCATGCTGCTGTGGATGGAGTTTCGCAAGTTGGGCGCTTAAAAAAAGCGTAGCTCGATAAAATGATGGAGCCATTTGAATGTCTGCCACGTGGATTAATTTTTGAGGGCCTATGGGGGCTGCTCTTATACAGTTATACATAATACGTTCACAAAAGTACGTCACCGGCTGTCGGGTGCCAACAGTCTGCTCGGAGAAGGCTCAAGTGAGCGCCAGCGTGGATAGTGGCAACGAGTATGATCCCTTCCTCACGCTCCGTGGATAGCAAAGATGGAGAGAAGATGGACAGAAGCAAAGGCCAAGGATTGCCGGACCAGGTTCTTGTTGCTTTTTTAAATTAACAAAAAAATGAATGAGAGAGAGAGAGAGAGAGAGAGAGAAGGAATGTGGTCAGTTGTTCTAACGTCATAGCTAAGAGAGAAGAAGAAGAAGAAGAAGAGAATTTTTAACGTCGTGGGAAACTATCCCAAGAGACCTCAAATATCTATCCCCGACCAGAGTTGAGAGAGAGAGAGAGAGGGAGAGAGAGAGAGAGAGGGGTGGTAGTTACTGAGAGCTAGTTCACATGAGAGTGTGGTTGCCAACTGGCAACTTGGCTTACAGGCCATTCTCACGTTGAGTTTGAAAGCAACAAAGGCTCCGCTTTTTGTATTCACGCGCTGAGTTTTGTCGGCTAACCTGGAAAATAGCAAGATGTGTTCAACAAAAGTTTGCGAAAAGAAACGTCTTGTTTCAAGAGGGCAATAGCAGGTAACAATATATATAAAGCTTTCTACACGTGTGTTTAGGAGTGATTCAAGTTAGGTGACTTGTTGTCAAAGGTAATTTGAAAGTACAAACATGCACGTGTGAATGAGAACCATTCCTTTTCACGTGTGAGGAAAAGTTTGGAAACGCTTCATGTAGAAGCCCTCGTAGAGCACCTCCACACAGTGCGTTTGGAAAGAGAGTGAAACTATTCACTTTAGCTTTCCCACGTTCGAGTGAAGGGAGATAGTTTCACAAAAAGGTGGAACGTGTAGCTAATGATGAGAGTTAGGCTTGGAGTTTTGACTAAAATAAGACTTAAACTATTCCAAACTTTCTTAAGTTTTGCGTTTTTGCAAAAGTTTGTGAAACTATGCATCTCAAGCTATTTCATAGGAATTAGCCTAAGTTTAGTGTGCGTGAGTTTCATAACACCGTGTGAAGATGCTGTTAGTGAGTTCTCATGGAGAAAATCTGAAAACGTCCTCTTATTTGAAAACGTGAGAGAGTGGGAGAGATCTCTTTTTTAAGAAAAATGACAAGGAAAAAGTAGGTGAGAGAGAAGTGCAAAAAAGGTTTGTCTTTTCCTCCATTTAATGAGGAACAATATTTCCTCTTTGTCTTTACTTGTGGTTGCCATCTTGCTCCACCCCTTTGGCATGGAGCTGTTTGGAAACTTGTTGGCAGCATGTTGCCAATTTTTTAGTGGAAACACTCCATGTGAACACAAAAAGTTGGCAACATGTTGCAACCATAGTCACAAGGGACGTGTCCCGAGGAGTGGGGACGGGGCTCAAATGGAGTTCTAGTGTAAAAAAGAGGGCGGGACGGCAAATGGGGACGGGAAGCCCAAAAATGGGTGTCCCCTGTGAGTATGGTTGCAACCTATATAAACTGGCTCTAAGAAGTCGTGATACCAGTGTCAGACTCCCAGAGACATGGTAGGTGTATTTAATATTGAGAGCATCAAAGAGAGAAAGACCTGCTCTGCTGAGAGAGAAATGAAATGAAATGAAATGTTATATTTAATGTCTTCAAAAGGCCAAAATGACCTATGAGACCAAACTGATTACAATCCTTCTAGATCTAATCCAATGTCTGGGTACAAAAATAAAATGAAGAGAAGTGAGACTAAAAACTAAAAGACTAAATCGTCAGCATGAAAATCATCATCATCATCATCCATGCCCGAGGATGCCTGGCATCGGGTGTTGTCCGAGAAAGTATTGCATCGGTCGTTGAAGAGCTTCATCAATGTCCGCCTCTGAATAGTCGTACTAGACGTCTCCCATGTTGCGCCAGAATAGTCTTGATTCTCTGGTGGAGCCTCCATCGATGTCACGGTCGCACCCGTAGACGTGGACGTCTAGCTTTCTTGAGCTCAGTCGCTTTGCCCACTAATATACCTCTGGTAGAAGTGGGCTCTGAAGTCTTCTGTGAAGCATGCTTATCCGGCTACTGAGTCCTTGCTCTAAAGAAGTCAGTGATCTCCCTCCGTGAATGTCTCCCACTACCTGGTCTCCTCGAGAGACATTCCCTGTGTCTGCGCAGCTCTAACAAAAACAACTGAGGCCTTTGTGATCCTAATATCTCATGACTCTAGCCAACGGTCCAAAACCCTCTTTGAATAGACAGTGAAAGCACCCTTGTATCTCATAGTATACCGGACAATGACAAACGTGATGTAACTGTGTCTCTAGCTCTATATGACATTACTGGTATATCCTGGCTTTTGAGAGAGAGAGAGAGAGAGAGAGAGAGAGAGAGAGAGAGAGAGAGAGATTTTATTATCGTCCTCGGAGGTCAAATATGACCTATGGGACCAAAGTTACATGTGATGTAGTATGTGTATGGCTGATGAGTGACTCTCGATGCTCCAAAATTGTGGTGACGAGAGTCGCAATGGAGAGCCCACACTGTGGCTGGGAGAGGAAAGTGTGTAGGTCTAAGTCATGGCTGAAAATGTGAGAGAAGCAAGTTCGGATGTGACCAAAAGCTGAGCACTCTAATAGTGTGTGGTACTCAGACTCTCAAACTTGCAGTGAGCATAATGTGCACAATTGATTTGATTCTTCTCCATTGCCCCAATGCCTTGTCTCGCATCGAAGGGAATGGGAGCTAAGCCGAATGGCTGTGATAGTGCGTATGACCGACAAAGGGATAGGCTCAAGCATGCAAGCATGAGTACGGTTTCCTCTTTCAGCGAAGAACATGGTTTTGTAGTTGGGACAATATGGGTGGTGTAGTGTATGAAGCGTGACCCACCTGATTTCTCCCAAGCCGTAATACATTGGCGTTGTAGAAAAGCTTCATTCACTCGGGAGTCAATTAAAGCATCATGTAGCAAGTGTAATGCATCCCATCTCCCAAACCACTTCTTTATGTCTTGCATCCATCCCGTGCTCAAGATCTTGCTTTTATGCGTCTTTTGAACTTTTTTGCTTACTTCCCATGCAATTGTAGGAAGTCGATGTGAGGGGTTTTGACGCATCTTTATCATGTACTCCACGACCCTTTTCATGCCCATAACCTCAATTGGAAGAGATCTCCGACTCAAGAAGTAGGAGCATATATGGTGTTTGTGTCTTAACTTGGAGAAAGTTTGTAAGAAAACGCTTTTGGACATTCTCAAACGCTCTCTTTCCCGCTTCCAAACGACGCATAGCACGTTCATGCCACTTGTGATTGGACGGAACCTCAAGGCCAAGGTATTTAAAGCACTCAACAACTTCAAGCGTCTCATTGTTGTACACAATGCATGGCTTCTCCCTTATGGTTGGTTTTCACAAGCATAACCTTTGTTTTGGATTCATTCACAATGAGCTCACCATTCAAGCAAAAGTTCTCAAGGACAGCCAAAAGATTTTGTGCATCTTCTAAAGTGTGTGCTAAAAGCACTACATCATCCGCATACAACAAAAGCATAATTACCGCATTGCAAATAGTGACCTCTTCAATGCCTTCTTCATGCATAAAGTAAAGTACCATTTGTTCCAAATGATCGATGCATAGACCGAAGAGACTTGGTGACAACGGACATCCTTGTTTAACTCTAATAGTGCTTACAAATTTTTTTGAAATTCCTCTTCCCATATGCAATTGACACAGCACCTTCTTATAGATTCGAGAAATTGCAAGCATAAACTCACTTGGCACTTGGAGTTCTTCCATCCTTTTCCACAAATTGTTACGTGAAATCATATCAAAGGCTTTCTTAAAGTAAACAAAACAACAATACAATCGCTTGCCTTTCAACCGACTTTCTTCCATGAGAACACGAAGAGTGACAAGATGATCAAAGGTGCTATGGCATCGACGAAAACCCTCTTGTCCTTTGGCACGCTTGTCATTTTCTTCAGCCCAATCACTCAAGTTCATCTCCATTATACACCTAAACAACTTTGCCATAAGAGACCCATCATTATAGTCCGGTAGTTGTTTACATTCTTTACATCCCCTCCTTTATGCAAAGGCTTGATCCAATTAGTACTCCAATCATAAGGCATACCATGTTGAAGTGCAAGATTGAACATATCACACAGCCACTCATGGGTAAAATCTCCTGTCTATTGTATCATCTCCAGCTTGATACCTTGAAGATCTCCCGCTTTGCTTTTAAGCCCACCGCATACTCAATAATAAAAAAAGACGGCATACATGAGAGTGAACCATGAAATGAAGCATTTGGTTGCTCATATGATTGCTTACAATGTGTGTACATATCCACAAGACTCAAGTTACCAAAATTCTCAACTTGCTTGTCCCTCAAGTTTCTCCTTGAAAAGGTTATTGCTGTACTTCCCATCTTCTTCTCTTCTTTTGAATCAATGCCTTGTATGCATGCAAATGGCTTTGATAGTTGTCTTTGTCCATAGTTGCATCAAGCTTTATCAAGGACTTTCGAGCATCTTGACATTCTTTATCAAACCACCTTTTGCGTGATCTATCTTTGTTGATACCATGGAGATGCTTTATGGCAAAGCATTCTTTGGCACAAGAACAGATAACTTTCTTGAAAACTTCCCATTTAGTTTCCAATGGTGCGTCATATTGAAGCTTTGTCATCCATAACTTTTGCTCAACCATTTCAATGTACATTGGTGCCCGTTTGAAATCCATACATAGTGATAACTTCTCTTCCCTTTGGCTGAGATTAGCATGCTTAGTTGCTTCTCCACATGCAAGGTCAATACGTAATGTCCGATGGTCTAATTCTGGGGTCCATTGGCCAAACATAAACCTTTATATGCGATACATGATGGCTTCGGAGAGTAGCATATAGTCAATCACACTATCCCCATTATGTTTTCTACATGTAAATCCATTGGTTCCACTCCACAAAGATACACCATTGGCAATGAGCATACCTGTGCTATTACACATGTGTAAAAGTAAATTTCCATAGTGATCCGGCTCTTTCTCATCCATTGAAGTACGATCATACAAGTGAACTTCTTCCAACTCTCTTGAAATGTATGGCATATCAAATTGTTGAGTATCAGGTTGCAATGTTTTTGTGCGAGTATTCGTATCCCCAAATATAATAACCACCTTCGCCTTCGAAATAAGCAATGTCCTTTTCTAAATTAAAAAATGGATGATCTCTATCCATGCAAGCATAAAAGGAGGAATCATGATAAGAAATGTAGCAACCGGCTACAAAAGTGGGTGCTCATTTTGGTGTCATAATTTTTGGTCATACATAACGTAGAGAGAGAGAGAGAGAGAGAGAGAGAGAGAGAGAGAGAGAGAGAGAGAGAAATGAAATGTTATATTAACGTCTTCAAAAGGCCAGAGTGACCTATGAGACCAAATTGATACAAAAGTGGTGAATCTGTTACAATGTCTGAAAAGTGTGAAAGTGTGAAAATAAATGCGAAAAACTAAATACAGAGTATTAGATAAACGCATTTTGGGTGTCTGGCTAGAATGCTTCTAATCCTTTGTTGTAGTCTCCTCCGGTGAAGTGTGCTTCTGCATCTCGGTCGTGGTCGTCTCGATTTCCTAAGCTCAATTGCCCTGTCAATGAGGGTGCCTTTGGTATGAATGTGGGTACTCCTTTGTGCTCGCTGTTGGCCTCTTGCTTCTCCTTCCATTCTTGCTTCTCTCGATCCGAAGAAATTTGTGATCTGCCTCTGAGGTTGTAATGCTCTTTGTCTTTTCATTAGAAATGATATATTAAGTTTTAACGTCTTCAAAAGGCCAAAATGACCTATGAGACCAAAACGTTACAAACTTGTGAATCTGGTACCGTGTCTGAGTACAAAAAGAAATATTAAAATGAATCTAGAAGTGCTACTAGCTCGAACTGTGTGGGGTATGTGTGATCACTGATACAATGGGTGTCCAATACAAGAGAAAGATACAATGGGTGATGGATCCATCCTCATCTATACTCTGGATGTCAAGATAGTATGGCTTGAATCCTCTGTTGCTGTGAAGCTCCTCTCCTTAGTCGTGGGTGTCTCGATCTCCCTAGTTTCAATGCTCGGTCCATGAGAGTACTGAGGGTGTGAGTATGAGCTGAGCTTTGCAGTGGTGGCTGCTCCTCTATCTGTCCAATGTTTGGTGTGAAGAAATTAGTAATCTGTCTGTGGGATTGTCTCTCTCTAGATCTCCTCAGTAAACTATCTCCGTGTTTGTGTAACTCAAGTAGATATAGGCCAACACATCTCTGGTCTTGATAGCTCATGACTCTCGAGAAGGGTCCGAAGCCTTCTCTGAGTAGACAGTGTAAGCGACCCTATATCTCGTAATACACTATGCACTGACATATATAATGTGTCCTTGTCTGTGGCTCTGTATGGCATATGCGGCATATCCTGCTAGCTGTTGGTATTCCTCTGAATCTACCAATCTCAATCTCAAGCTGGTGTGAAGATGTCTGTATCTGACCAATGGCATACCGTAACCCATGAGAGAGATGTGTATCCATATAGCTGGGATGAATCACAAACCCATCCCCTGTGTGTTGAAGAAGATGCTCTCTATAGAAAGCCATCTTCGTGCCCAACTCCTCTGTCGGGTCTATCCATGTCCTCTTGGTGTCTAACTAGGTCAGGTCATGACAAATGAGTCTAGTAATCTCCACCTGTGTAAGAGACAATGATGGTGCATCAAGGGAGTACTGGAAGGGAGGCAAGATGTCCATGCTGAAGCCATGTATCTGGAACCATGATGACATCTGTGCATACCAATATTATGTGTCCCCCTATAAAGCTAATTGTGTGGAGGACTCAAGGGCCAATTTGGCATATCTGTCTCCGGTAGTATCCCATAAGCTTTGCATAGAGGAGATTGATCTGGTAAGCGCCTCTATCTCCTCGGGGGGGGGGCATACCGTCCGGTGAGTCAGAGATCAACACAATATCATCAGCATACAACAACAATGGAATCCATGTCCCTGACAGTTGGGCACCTTTGTCACCCTCTCTATCAATATAAGCAGAAACCTCATCTATATACATACCAAATAGAGTAGGAGACAATGGACAACCTTGTTTCACTCTAATATTGGAGTGAACTAAATTAGATATCCCCTTTGGAGTGCGTACATGTCCCACCACTGATCTCTATAGAGCCATGATCCCCCAAATCAACTCAATAGGCACTCCCATCTCTTGTAGTCTGCACATCAATGCTCTTGGCACCATGTCAAATGCTTTGCGGAAATCCACAAAGTTACAATAAATCTGTCTCCCATGTGCCCTACCCTCCTCAATGATGGCTCTGAGTGTCAGAATATGGTCAAGAGTGGAGAAGCCTCTCCTAAAACCGGCGTGTCTTGCTGCTCGTATGCCCTCACTCTATGTCCATCTGCTCAATTGCTGCTTAAGGATAGATGCATACAACCGTGTCAATGTGTGTCCAATCATAATAGTACGGTAGTTTCTAGGCTCCGTAGGACCACCTGCCTTGAAGATAGGCACAATAGTAGACAGTCTTAAAGTCTCAAGTAGACCCTCCTACATGACACGATTGAAGAGAACTGCAAGAACCTCTGCCAGCATATCTCTGGCATGTATAAAGTGCTCTGCTACTAGACCATTATGATCATATTCCCTCCTGGTCCTCATCTTGTCAATGGCCGTCTTTACCATCTCAGTGGTAAAGAAGGTACTTGTAGATGGGCATGGCCGAGGAGGATCTGGAAGGGGTGTTTGTCCACGGACCGTATGTAAGGATGTTGCATACTAACCCCACACATCAGGAGAAGTAATCATTGGGGGAGGGGAGTGCTCATGAAAGAAACGCCATGCCTCTCACGAGTCTCTACTCGAGAACAACTGGTATAAGTTGCGTTCCATTTGAGCTAGGAATGCTATCCTCTTTCGTTGCACAAGGTGCCTGAAGGCTATCTAAGACTGCCTGTGATTGATGACCCCTAGGAGAAGATCTCTCTGAAGCTGTGCTCTCGTCTCTCTACGCTGCTTGTCATACCAACTGTTTTGAGGCATGGTCCCAGAATGGCGTCTCTGATTAGGCTGAGTGTGTGGGTATGCCTCTGCTGTTGCATCATGCAATGTCTCAGACAATAAAGTGATGATCTCCTCCACTGAGAGTCCTGGACTGGCTGTTGTACACAGACAACTATAGATCTCCTCTGTATAAACAAAGTTAGTCTTTGGTGTAAATGTATAGCGGGTATGTGTCCTCCCTCCTGACACCTGGGCTGTATTGTACTGAAAGGAGACAAAAAGTGTCAAGAGAGCATGATCCACTGCTACACCCACTGGTCTTGGTCCTACTGTGAAATCGTGAATGCAGGGAATGAAGCTCAGATGTGCCATGACATAGTCCACTATGCTAGCCCCATGCCTGTGTGGAAAGCATGTAAAACCAGACGCTCTAGGAAAATGTTGTAGGCCATTAAGTATCGCCAAACCATGTGTAATTGCCATCTCCGTGAGATGTCTCCCATACTATGTTTGCTCTCTGTCTTGTGAATGTCTATCAAGCCCCAAATCTCCTACATCCAGTTCTCTAAGCATCTCCTCTGAAGTGTTTTAGAAGACTATTTGAGAATTGCCCGTCCGGGCATTGAAGTCCCCTAGGAGGATGATGTCACCATCCTTGGAAAACTCCCATATGTCATTGTCTAGGATTGAAAAAGGTGGCTGACCTCGAGGCCCAACATAGACTGATGTACTGGGGGGAAAGTAGCATATTGCAATGTATAAAAATCGGCCTGTGTCGGGCCCTCAGCCTCACCCACATGTATCTAGCATGATTGTCTCTTCGTACAATGTGTAGAAGTGGCTGTAGCTGCTCTCTGAACCCTTGCCATGCTCAGATCATGTGCCAGTCCGGCAAGCTGTCTCCCTTCTATATCCTGTCACATGTGGCATCATCGGTTAGGTGCAGCGGAAGAGAATAAGGATTTGCTCGGATCTAGTACTCCGCACACAAACACAAGGGACACTTTACTTCACTTGAAAGAACTGAAGTGAACTGAAAGAGAGAGACGAGAGAGCGAGAAAAGAGACGACACAGGGATGTCGGGTCCCAACCCTCAAGGGACCCCTTGCTCTGTTGCCAGAGCAAGTACTTTCTTTATTCTTGCACAATGCTACTACAATGATGCTGATGCTAATGGGTACTGATGCTACTAATGTTGGGGACTGGGTATTGAGGTACTGAAGGGGTACTAAGGTACTGAGGTTCTATGTCGATGACGATGATGTTGATGACAAGGTACTGATGGGTCTGTGTCAATGACGATGATGTCGACGACGGATACTGCGGGTTCTATGTCGAAGACGGGGAGGTCGACGACAAGGTCTATGTCGAAGACGATGAAGTCAACAATGAGGTACTGATGGGTCTGTGTCAATGACGATGATGTCGACGACGGATACTGCGGGTTCTATGTCGAAGACGGGGAGGTCGACGACAAGGTCTATGTCGAAGACGATGAAGTCAACAATGAGGTACTAAGGGTCTTTGTCGACGACGGTTCTGTGTCGGAGACAGTGAAGTCGATGACAGTTTTGTGTCGAAGAGCGTGATGTCGACGATGGGGTCTATGTCGAAGACGATGACGTTGACGACGGCAACTGCTGGTCTATGTCGACGACGACGATGACGGTGACGATGACGATGACGATGACGACGATGGTGTCGTCGTCATGTCCGGGACTGGGATGACGATGACGAAGTCGTCATTGCCAAGATAGGGATGTGCGATGACGATGACGAAGGTGTCGTCGTCAAGATAGGGGCTGCGATGGCGATAACGATGTCGACGACGACGATGGTGTCGATGACGACGGCGTCAAGGCTGAAAACTGAAAACGCTAGGCTTCTTGCTGGGGATCTGCTATTGTGGCGGCACTGCGGCTTGGATCTGCAACCGCCGAGTCACACTAATGCTGAAATGCAAAAATGCCAGGCTGTCTTGGCTGAAAATGCAAAATGCTAGGCTGATTTGGGTTCTGCTTGGCCGATGCGGCGAGGATCTGCTATGGGATGGGAAGGATCTGCGAAGCTAAGGGCTAAACTGAAAACACTGGTGGCTAATGGCTGAAAACGCTGGGCTGAATTGCTGAGAAAACATTGGGGAGCCTCAGGGTGCCTGCCGATCTACTGCGGTGCCTGCCCTTTCTGTGTCCCTACTTCTTTTGCCTCTACTGAGTGCCCAATGGGTTTCTTTTATAGATCTTTAGCAAATGGTCCTACTTACTTTTCCAACAAAAGTCACTTATTAATAAACAAGTGAAAAATGTGTACTTTGGCAAAAAGGGTTCAATGCTCTGAAAAATGCTCATGCTAACTGACTGTGCAAGAGAGGGTATGCAACTGTGACCGGCCTGGGCATGTACGTCTTGCTAGAGGCTCACAAATTGCTAGGCTCAATCCTAAGTTAGGCTATGACTGATGCTTAACCATGGCAGAAGCGTGTCCTTGTGGCGCAAGTGAAGTGCGCACATGACGTCATCTGTCCAAGGGCTTGATGAGTCTATGAGAAGAATATAATGTCCCTGTCCTGAAAGCTATCCTCAAAGGCGCCCACATCCAACCTATAAGATCCATTACAATTCTAGGCTGCCATCTTCAGTATGGTCCCATAGGTCTCACAGTGTCATGTAGAGCGTCGCTCTACAATCACCACTCGACCATCTCTGTAGAAGGCAGTCTTTCCCTTCTCCCTTGTTGCTCTAATCTTTGGCATCACCTCTCTCATGTGAGCTAGTTGCAAGAGGGTGAGATCATCACCGAGAAAAATATCTGTCTTTCTTGAGGGTCGGTCTCTTCTTCAAGAACTCCTCCTCCAAGGAGGGGAAACGTAGTATGAGTGCTCTTCTTCCAGGTTCATGTTAATGATGGCAAGTGTAGAAGAAGCCTCTTTACCTTCTTGGCGACCTCGATCCATTTCTCAGCCGCCTCCACTTTCTTTTGTGTCTTGGCGATGACCTCGACCCAAGATGACTTCTTTTCCTCGTCCGCCTTGATGACCCGCACTTGTTCTTTGATTGTGTACAGCTCCTCCATCATGGAAGGCTGAAATTCCCCTTCTTCAAGTCGCCCACTTTTGACGTCAAGAAGCTCACCTTGTAGATTTCCGATGATGGAATCTTGGATGCCCACTTTCTCCTCGAGCGAAGCAATCCTCCTACGCATGCCATCTCTTTCTTCGGTCCATCTTTGAAGAATAGCGTTCCTCTCCTTCTGCCACTCTTCCACTTCGTTTCTCCACTCTCGTTTCCTTCTCTATTGCCGACATCCTCTGCCCTATCCGCATGAAAGAGGCTTTGTGGGCGGCCGGCGAGGGATGCGTCTTCTTACACTTGGGGGAAGCCGTTGGCACTCCTCCGATGCTTCTCATGAGAGAGAGAGAGAGAGAGAGAGAGAGAGAGAGAGAGAGAGAGAGAGAGAGAGAGAGAGACTCTAAGACAACAAAAATACAAGAAACCCTAAAAACAGCAAGAAACGCTTGTGAAACCTTAAAAAACAGCAAAACACAGATTTGAAACCCTACAAAACAGTGGCAAAACCCTAAAAAATAGCAAGAAATAGTGATGAAACTTAAAAAAAACAGTGACGAAATCCTAGAAAACAGCGAAAAAACAATTTCGAAACCCTTTAAGATAGCAAAAAATCAGTGACAAAACATTAAAAACAGCCAAAAAAGCAATTTCGAGACCCTGAAAACAACAAAGAAGTGGTGATGAAACCCTAAAAATAGTGAGAGACCCATGAGAGAGAGAAATGAAATGTTATATTAACGTCTTCAAAAGGCCAAAATGAACTATGAGACCAATCTGTTACAAAATGGTGAAAGAAAGAGAGAGAGAGAGAGAGAGAGAGAGAGAGAGAGAGAGAGAGAGAGAGAGAGAGAGAGAGCGCACGAGCTAATAAAAAGGGCTATTGGTTTCTCTGAATCTGCAAGAGCAGCTTCATCCTTGTGACAACTCCGCAAGCGAGTTCCCATGACCTTTGTGACGTGAGCTGATAACCGTCCCAAATGTTGGAACTTGGAACATCGGGGGGACTAGAGAGAGAGAGAGAGAGAGAGAGAGAGAGAGAGAGAGAGAGAGAGAGAGAGAGAGAGAGAGAGAGAGAGAGAGAGAGAAATGAAATGTTATATTAACGTCTTCAACAGGCCAAAATGACCTATGAGACCAGAGCGTTACAATGTGGTGGATTTGATACAAAGTCAAAGTAGCAAAAATGAAATGACAAAAGGATGAGATATAAATACTATGACATCTTGAGCTGGTAGGTGTGAAATAAGCAGCTAGCTGGAATAGCTAAACCATGAGTCACAAGAGATCCAACATTGGTCGCTAGCGGATCTCATCAATCTCCTCCATGGTAAGCAGTTTGACTGGGCGTCGTGCATGTCGGGCCAAAGTGATCCAGATCCTCTGATGTAGCCTTTGTCGATGCTGTGTAGTCTTCCGCATTCGAGGGCGTCTGGATCTCCCCAATTCAGCTGCTCGGTCGATGAGTGTGCCTCTGGTGTTATACAACAAGATCTGCTGTGGTAGTAGCTCCTCCGGGTGTCGAGTGTCTGCTCTAAAGAAGTCTGTGATGTGTCTCTGGGACTGGCTGACCTCTCCTCTCAGTAGGCTCTCTTTGTGTCTACGCAGCTCGAGCAGAAACAAACCCAGGCATCTCTGATCCTCGTACCTCATGACTGTGGAGAGTGGTCCAAAGCCCTCTCTAAACAAGGAGTGGAAGCAGCCTCGTATCTCGTAGTAGACGGGGCAGTGGCATGTGTAGTTTAACTCTGTCTCAGGCTCCATGTCACATAGGGGGCATGTCCTGGCCTCTGCTGGTACTCTGTTGTATCTCCCAGTCTCGATCCGCAGCTAATGTGATGATGTGCGTATTTGGCCAATAGCGCACCGTACCCCATGAGACAAGTGGGTGTCCGTGTATCTGGGCCTCGTCACAAAACCGTCCGTCGTAAGCTGGAGAAGATGTTCTCTGTAGAAAGCCATCTTCGTGCCTAGCTCGTGTGTTGGCTGTATCCCTGTCCTCGTGGTGTCTAGATGAATTAGGTCCTGGCGGGTGAGCCTGGTGATTTCGGGCTGTGTAAGAGTCATGGAGGGTGGACCCAGTGAGTACTGGAAGGGGGGCAATCTGTCGATACTGAACCCATGCGCCTGGATCCAGGATATCATCTCCCCATACCAACATGCCGTATCTCCCTGCATGGCTAACTGTCGAGAGGACTCAAGTGCAAGGCGGGCGTATTTGTCTCTGGGAAGTGCCTACATGCGGTGTATGAAGGAGACAGATGTAGTGAACGCCTCAACTACTAGTGGGGGGGCAGCTAGCTTTGCTCGGATAATGGCACGTGGTACTGAGGCCTTGGCTCTAATGAGCCGCGAGATCATAGAAACCAGGGGCTTCTCCATATCCCCCCAACCATCAGTGCGACCCGTCCCCCCGTGACGATCCAATGAAGTCCCCCATATCTCAGCTCCATAGAGCAATGCAGAGGCCACTAGCGTGTCAACGAGCCAGAGCTTCGTCCGAGGCTCCTGAAACTGACTCTGTGGACACATCCTCTCTAGTCTACCCAATGCCGAATGGACTCTAGTCAATCTAGTCTCTGCTGCTCTCCTTAATGAGAATGCTGATCCACTAAAAACCACTCCGAGGTAAGTGTAAGCATCTGTATACTCCACTTTCTCGTGGCCGTATGTGAATGCGGGTGCTGACCTCTTGATCCACTGTGGGGTCGTATTAAATATCATGACCTTCGTTTTTCCAAGGTTGACAGACAAACCACTTTCATGGGCAAACCTATGCAAAGCATCCAAGTGACGTTGCATCCCTTCCGAAGAGTTGGAGATCAACACAATATCATCAGCATATAACCATAGCGGGATCCATGTCCCCGCCAGCGGTGCACTCCGTTTTGCTTAGTGCTTGAAGCTTCCATCTTCATTGCACTAGTTAGTATTGAAGGAACACAAATAATTGTATTGCAAAATGTCTCTCTTGATGGGAGAAACCTATAATAAAAAATCCTTTTGGAGGGGGGACCGGCTCCATGTAAATCCGGTCCTCAACTGTTGTCAATAGCTTAATTTCTCTCTCTTTTGAAGTATTGTTCATGCTATCTAAATAGGTGTTATGATTTTTGTTGCTCTCTCCACCCAAGCACTCTTGTTATGCTCATTAGGAACCTATTCTAATGAAATGCTCACTATGATCATGTTATTTTCCGCTACACACAAGTTACTAGGCCTTTAAATGTTACATTGGTATCAGAGCACAAGGTTTCTCTTTTCTTGCTCAAGAAGGGAGGTCCTCAAGCTAGCTATAAATGGTTGGTATTATTAATTGCAATTAAGTAGAATAGGGATTTTTCAGCCTTGCAGTGCGCCGGCCTTCGTACAGATAATAGGGCATCACCGTCGAGAGCTATGGTCTTAATAGTGGAGTCGTACGGGGCTTGTTACAGCTTAACCACTATTGAGCTATTAATTAGAAGCTTGATAGGAGTCAATGCTGTTTTGGTGTTGAACGACCCTCTCTTCTATTCCTTGCAATTAATGGTATTCGAGCCACGGGTACAGTCGCTTGAGTGCTTTCTAAAGGGGTAAAGAGGAGTAGCAACTAGGGCTTGAAGTGCCAGAGTATACCTAAAAAAGTTTACACCTAAAAGTTGTTAGAATGGCTGACAATAGTAAAGAGAGTGAAATTAATGTTGGTAGCTTTGATTTTGCTAATGAGCAGGCTACTAATGATGCCCCTATGCTTGTTAACTACCTTGTCTCTAGGCTTCAACAAGCCATGGGCAATCCATCCCTCCAAAGTGAAGTGCAACGGCAGCTTCGTGCTCATGGGATTCTCCAAACTCCCCACCATGACGAGAGAGTACCTAGGAAGCCTCCTTGCGAGACTCCCAAAAGAGGCCTCTCTTGGATTCGAGAAGAAGAAGAGGATCCATACGAAGGGCTCAAAAATTTGTATCTTGATGACGCATCTCCTTCCGAAAGGAGAACTCAAGAGCCCCCACCGAAGGAACGAGAAAGAAGTGAGTCTCCTGCCACCTTGGCAGAGATGGCTCCACGAAGACGGCGGGCTAAACACTCTCCATCACCTCCTAAACGGAGAAGGCCATCGCACACTTCTCCCCACCATAATTCAAAGAGGGATGACAAAAAGCAAGAGAAGAGAATGAGGTCACCCTCTTCTCCATCTTCTTCATCCTCTTCCTCTTATGAAGAAAGTGATGGTGCCGACAAGGAAGACAAAGGCAAGAAAAAGGCGAGAAAGAGGTCACCCTCTTCTTCATCTTCCTCAAATTCTTCATCTTCTGAAGAAAGCGATGGTGCAACTTTTGAACTATCAAAAGAAGAGGCTATAGGAAATCCTATGCCGCGTGGAAGAGGTCGTCCAAGCTCAAGAAGTTCAAAGAGGGAGGAAAGAGCATCTCTTTCCTTACCTACTATGGCACTTTTGGTGCTATGGACAAAGTCTTGGTCTTTATCCAACAATTCGATGCGGCGTTTGGAGATGAGTGCTTCACAGAGTCCTCTAAGCTACGCCATGTAGCTATGCACTTTCAAAAGTCCTCCAGGCAATGGTGGCCTAGCCTACGGGCCAACGGTGAAGCTCCAGGAACATGGAAAGCTTTAAGAGCTTCCACTATCAAGCAGTTTTTTGCCACCGATGCCAAAGACAAAGTACTCACCAAATGGTGAAGCTTGAAGCTCTCCCTACGAATCCATTCGCAAATATGTAGACAAGTTTTGGGACCTACATCTCAAAGCCACTGTCTTCAAAAGGATGGATTTTGGAGAGCAAAAACAACAATTTTGTGCGGGCTTAATTGAAGAAATGGCGGAGTATGTCAACTCCCAAAGGCCACACACCATATCGGCGGTTATACACCTTACTATGGTGGCTTCTCGAATCAATTTCCAAACAGGGCCCAAGAGAAATTCTAAGCCCACGGAAAACAAGGGTTCCAATGAGCGTAAGGAGAAGGACAATGTCCAAAAGTCTCCTAAGGGCAATTCCAATCACAATAAAGCTAAGGACAAAAACAAACTCTCTCCTGAAGAGCTTGAGCGTTATCGCAAGGATAACCGCTGTTTCAATTTGCGGCGAGCAAGGGCATGCGTACCGCGCTTGTCCCCAACAGAACACCCGCCATGAGCCTCCTAGAGCTACCTTGGTCGAAATCCAAGAAGAGTAAGCTTGCCACAAAGGATCTCCTCTATGCCACGCTTGGGGAAAGGTAGGAGAACATGATGCTTTTATTCTCTTTGACCCTGGTTCTACTCACAATTTCATATCCACAGAGTTGGCCACCAAGCTAGGTATCCAAGCCTATGAGATGGGAGATGTCCTACCCGCAGATGGTGCTTTGAAGGGGCAAGAAGCTTCAGTCACTCCCTTAATTGGGAAATTGAGGCTCCATGTCCAAAGCTATGTGGACAAAGAGGACTTCTTTATCTCTCCTCTCAAGCACGAGGATGTAATCCTAGGGGCACCATGGTTTGATCGCATGGCTGCCAATGTTAAATTCCCTGAAAGGAGAATCTACTTTAGGTTGAGGGAAAAAGATATGTACATAGATGCTAAGGAAATGGGTAACACCATACCCATTGTACATACGCAAGCTTTCAATAAGTCAATAAAGAGCTCTATTTCCGTGTACATGATTTTTGTTAAAGATTCTCAAAATGAACCTAATGCTTTAGCAAAAGAAAATATAAACAACCACAAGGAATTAGAGTTATCCAATTTTCTCAAGGGGTTTCAAGATGTCTTTATTGACGACATCCCTTGTGAACTACCTCCTAAACGAGGCAATAATGACCATGCAATTGAACTTCTTCCAGGAAGTTCACCGCCTAATAAACCTCCTTATAGAGTTTCTCAAGCTCAACAAGAGGAGATTATGCGGCAAGTTCATGAGTTAGTTGAAAAGGGCATGGTTAGGCCTAGCTCATCTCCATTTTGCTCACCCGTGTTACTAGTGCAAAAGAAAAATGGCACATATCGTATGTGTGTCGACTATAGAGCAGTAAATAGGATCACTATCAAGAATAGGTTTCCCATCCCATGGGTAGAAGACCTATTTGATAAGCTACAGGGATCGACCTACTTCAGTAGGATTGACCTAAAAAGTGGCGACCATCAAATAAGGATAGTTGATCAAGATATTGTAAAGACCGCATTTCGCACTACGTTTGGTCTTTATGAATACATTGTCATGCCTTTTGGCTTGACCAATGCACCAGCCACATTCAACCACTTGATGGAGAAGCTATTCAGGCCTCACCGAACCTTTACTGGAGTGTTCTTTGATGATATTATCATCTACTTTAATTCACTAGATGAACACAAGCAACACCTACAGGTAATATTTCAAGTTTTAAGAGAGAATAAACTTTATGTTAATCGAAAGAAAAGTGAATTTTTCTTACAAGAGATTCAGTATTTAGATCACATTATCTCTCAAGGTGGCATCCAAATGGATCCATCAAAGCTAGAGGTAATAAAAAGATGGCATAAACCAAGGAATCTTCATGAACTAAGAAGCTTTCTAGGTATGTGTGCATACTAAAGACGCTTCATAGAAAAGTTCTCACAAATTGCAGGACCATTACATGACCTAACAGAGAAAAACGTTAGGTGTACATGGTCTACCAAGGAGAACAATGCTTTTGAAAAGCTTATCTCTCAATTTGTGCTTACACTACCGGATCTCTCAAAGCCATTTGAGGTCCAATGTGACACTTGTGGTGATTGCCTTGGACCTGTTTTCCTCCGAGAAGGGCACGCCAGAGTCTATGAAAGTTGAAGGCTCGACCCTGTTGAGCAAGCTTTAGGCATATATGAAAAGGAACTCCTCGCAATTCTACATGCCTTAGACTCATAGAAGCACTATTTATTAGGGACTCCTTTCATTCTGCGGACGGATCACCAAAGTCTTAAGTACTTCATGACGCAGACGAAGCTCTCCGACAAACAAATGAGGTGGGCAAATTTTCTTTCGCAATTTCATTTTCATATTGCTCACATTGCTGTCAAGCATAATCAAGTTGCCGATGCACTCTCAAGACGACCGAGAGTGAATGCGGTTTCCATAGCAACTCACAATGATCTATCTTCTCTGATAGATGAGTATGCTATTGATCTCGATCTTAGGGGATGTGATTTCAGCCCTTGCATTAGGAAAGAAAGAGGAACCATTTACCTTACAAGATGGTTATCTTCTCTATGGCAATAGACCATGTGTTACTAGCTCACTACGTGAGAAAGTAATGTATGAATCTCATGCTCCTCCTTATACGGGGCATAGAGGGATTCAGTCTATCCTAAAAGGGATTGAAATATATTTCTATTGGCCTACCATGAAAGCAAACATACAAGAGTATGTTTCTAAATGTGTGGTATGCCAAAAGACGAAGTTTGATAGAGGGAAGCAACCTGGATTGCTTCAACCTTTGCCAATCCCTAATTCACCATGGGAGTGCATATCCATGGATCTTTGGATTGCCTAAGCCTATCCATGGGAATACGAGAATATGGACGATAGTAGACATTCAGTAAACAAGCTCATTTTATACCATCAAAAAGACTATCAAAGCCCATCAAATAGCAAACCTCTTCATTTCTCAAATCCTCAAGTACCATGGCTTGCCAATGTCCATAGTGTCCGATAGAGATCCTAGAATGACTAGTAATTTCTGGAAGGGTCTCTTTGAGAATATAGGGACAAGGCTAAACTTCTCTTCGGCCTATCATCCTCAAACGGATGGCCAAAGTGAAATAGCTAACCTAAAAATGCTTGATTTACTAAAAGCCTATGTAACGGAAGTAGATCAAAGGTCCCAATGGGAGAAGTACTTACCCTTAGTGGAGTATGCTTACAATAACACTGTACATACTTTCACGGGAAAAGCACCTTTCGAGGTAATTGAGGGAAGATCAAAAAGTCCCCTGCTACTCAAAGTACACGGGAAGATCTTCGTTGTAGATGAGTATAGCCGAGACCTACAAGAATCTTTTCAAAAGATTAAGGATGCTATCTCTATCTCACAACAAAGGCAAAAGGCTACTGCTGATAATCACAGAAGAGACCAAGCCTTTATAGAAAATGATTGGGTCTTACTTAAATTTCGCAAGGCTCGATTAAGGCACACGACGGGCAAGAATCCTACGGGACACCAAAAGTACTATGCTAAGTTAGCAAAAAGGTACTATGGCCCCTTCCAGATTCTTAGGCCGATCAATGAGATGGCCTATCAACAAAAGTTGCTTAGCCATTGGCTTATACACAATGCTTTTCATGTGAGCCTACTAAAGCCTTACAAAGGAGAGTCACCTCAAGAACCAACTATTGAAGACCCACCGGAGATCGAGGACCAAGAAGAGGTGCTGCAACCTGAGTCCATTCTCCGACATGAAGACAAGGTATTAAGAGGCAGTAAGACTATCCGACGATATCTTATTAAGTTCAAGAATTATGCTTTTGAAGATGCTAGATGGATGCAAGGCATACAATTAAAGGATAACCTAAACCTTGTCAATGCTTACAATGCTTCCCTAGAGTAAGCAAATGTACAAATTTTTTGTCTTATAAGACTCTCTTTTTCTTTATTGTGCACAAATGTGAAGTAGTATGCATGCTTAGAATCAAGTTTGCGGAGACGTCGTCTCCCAAACACCAAGTAGAGCTTGTCACTCTACTATGGAAGATTGATAGGACTAATGTGCAGACATGCTTGCGGCAGCTTAAGCTCTCAAGCGCCAAATGGATTAGTCAGCCATTCTGGAATGATGTCGTAGGGTAAGATAGGGACTAATGAATAGGCTTTATCTTCTCTACCCCATAGTGGAGGACGACTATGATTTCAAGAGAGAGGTAATGTCATAATAACTAATATCTAATTCTCCTAAATGATTTTCTCATGTTAAACTGATCATTTAATATGGGGAAGTACCAGGGGAGAAAAAGCTAGAATATTGGTTAAGCCGGCAGACCGGCCACATTAGGGATCCAAAGGAGGGAAAATAGGATCCAAAGGGGGGGCCATCTGCAAAAGAGCAATGTGCAACAATGGGCTTTAAACTTTAAAGACCCTAAGGTTCAGCCCATTAAGACTTCCAAAATGCTAAGGTTCCAAAATTCAAAGGTTGTGTCTAAAGGTCAAAGCTTAGGAAAATTGGATCCTTTGTCTGTGTACAAAAAGTCTTCATGAGTCCTACATAGGAGGGGGTGAGCCTTGGAAGTAGGGGATGAGAGAGAAACACACACACACTCACAAGCTTCCTTTACACAAAGAGAATGAGGGACACATGTCAGCTCCCTAGCCCAGATGCCGACAAGGTGTACTCAAATCCTATTGGATGGCCATGGAGGTGGACCAATGAGAATTAGGCTAGAGTAAATCTAGTTTAATTAATTTAAAAACACTTAATAAAAGAACCAATAAGAATTAAGCTCTCTAGAAGACTATTGGACAGTCTCCCAAGGGGTCCAATGAGCATTCAGCAGCCCAATGGCTTGCCTGATTCCTATTGGCTAGGAGACAAAGGAGTCCGATGAGAGTTTAGTTGCATTAATAATTACCTAAAGCTCTCACAAAAGGGGAAAGGGGGACACATGTCAAAAGACTATCACTTATGCTGCTTAAATTTCATTGGCCAAGCTGGGAGAGGTCCAATGGGGCGTCAGCATGAGTAAAATGCAAGAGGGGTAGACCAAGAGAGAGAGGGGGCTGAATTTGTCAAGTCATTATCACACACACTCTCACACAATCTCATGTGTGGAGCAAGAAGACTCTCTCTCCTTCTCAAGCTTTAATGGAAAGCTTATCACCTACTCCAAGCTTGTGAGAAGGGAGACCTACACCAACAACTCTTGGCTTTGTGATGCAAATCCAACCAAGAGCCAAGCTTCAATGCATGCTCATCTCCTCTACCATGCTAATTACTAAGCTATGCTATGCTAATATGAGTGACTATGTGAGGAGATGTACATCTTTCTCGTAAGACTACTCCTCCTTCCTCTCAATCTACTCTCATACCCCGCTAGCTCTCACCATCTTCGAAGGTATGTGAGGTCTTGGGTATGAGATCATGAGGGAATTGATGTGTTTTATAAGTGTTTTGCTTAGTGCTTGAAGCTTCTATCTTCATTGCACTAGCTAGTATTGAAGGAACAAAAGAATTGTATTGTAAAATGTCTCGCTTGATGGGAGAAACCTATAATACAAAGCCTTTTGGAGGGGGGACCGGCTCCATGTAAATCCGGTCCTCAACTGTTGTCAATAGCTTAATTTCTCTCTCTTTTGAAGTATTGTTCATGCTATCTAAATAGGTGTTATGCTTTTTGTTGCTCTCTCCATCCAAGCACTCTTGTTATGCTCATTAGGAACCTATTCTAATGAAATGCTCACTATGTTCATGTTATTTTCCGCTACACACAAGTTACTAGGCCATTAAATGTTACATTTGCATAGGCATTTGATGACGGATGTGAGTGTCGAATCCGTCCTCTTTTTATTTTCTTCGATGGCGACGTTGAGCTTGTCTTCGATCTTCGTGAGGTCTTCGATTCTTGCCATTGTCATGTCCTTTGGGTGTGGTTGCTGTTTTCATGCTCAAACTTGTGTGCGTGCGTGCATTTGAATGTATGTGTGTGTATGTGTATGTGTGATCCTTTCAGTGGGTTTTCCTTGCTTTGAGGTTTCCCACTAGTAAATTAATCAAATCAATTTACAAGAAAAAAGTATGTGTATGTGTCTCACTCTCTCTCTTGTGTCTCTCTGTTTTTTTTTCCTATCTGTTTTTCTCTCTTTAACCTCTGTGTGGCAGCAATTAGGGCAGCCGGGTGTGGGGGGAGCCCGCCGGGTGTGGGAGCAGCGGCCAGCAATGGGGTGGGCAGCAGCAGGTCACGGCTGCGGCAATGTTGCCAGGGGAGCAGCACGAGGGGAGGGCAGCACGAGAGGGACCACCTGCGCGCAGTGAGAGAGAGAGAGAGAGAGAGAGAGAGAGAGAGAGAGAGAGAGAGAGAGAGAGAGAGAGAGAGAGAGATGAAATGAAATGTTATATTAACGTCTTCAAAAGGCCAAAATGACCTATGAGACCAAAAAGTTACAATTGATGAATCTGATACCATGTCTGAGTACGGAAATTACAAAGTTACAAAGAACTAACACTAAGACGCTAAGGAGAAAGGAAATGGGGGGGGGGGGGGGGGGGTTTGTGGGTTCAGATAAAATCTCTCATCGGTCGCTATCGGATCTCATCGACCTCCTCCATGGTTAGTACTTTGGTTGGACATCTTGCATGTCAAGCTAGAGTGATCTGTATCTTCTGTTGCAGCCTTCGTCGGTAATGGGAGACCCCCCGAGGTCGTGGACGTCTGGATCTGCCAAGTTTCGTGGCTCGATCAAGCAGTGTACCTCTAGTATGAGTAGGCTTTGAAATTTGCTGTAATGACTGCTCCATTGGCTCTCCTCTTGCTAGTGTAAAGAAATCTGTGATTCGTCTCTGAGACTGTCTTTCCTCTGATCTTCTCAGCAAGCTCTCCTTGAGTTTGCGCAGCTCTAGCAAGAACAATCCGAGACACCTCTGATCCTTGTATCTCATGACTCTAGAAAAAGGTACGAACCCTTCTCTGAACAGGCAGTGGAAGCGGCCGCGTATCTCATAGTATGCCGGGCAGTGACATGTGTAGTGTAGCTCTGTCTCTGGCTCTAAGTTGCATAGGTGACATATCCTAGCTCCTGCCGGCACCCCTCGAAATCGGCCAGTCTCGATTTGGAGCTGATGCGAGGATGTGCGTATCTGTCCAATAGCGCATCTTATCCCATGAGATAAGTGTGTGTCCATGTATGCAGGCCTAGTCACAAAGCCGTCCTCCGTGAGTTGGAGAAGATGCTCTCTGTAGAAGGCCATCTTTGTGCCTAACTCCTGTGTCGACTGTATCCATGTGCTCCTGGTATTTAGCCGAATCAGATCCTGACGTATGAGTGTGGTGATCTCTGTCCGTGTGAGAGACAGGGAGGGTGCATCGAGGGAGTATTGAAGCGGAGGTAATCTATCCATCTTGAGACCATGGGACTGAAACCATGCTGTCATCTGTCCATACCAACATGCTGTATTGCCTTGTAGAGCTATTTGTCGAGATGACTCCAAGGCAAGCCGAGAGTATCTGACCCTGGGGAGATCCCATAGACCGTGCATAAAGGAAACTGATCTCGTCAATGCCTCCGCCACGAGGGGGGGGGCCGGCTAGCTCGGCTCGGATAATCTCATGTGGTACTGAGGCCTTAGCCCGAATCATCCGAGTGATCATAGAGACCAGAGGCCTCTCCATACATCTCCATCCATCTGTGTTGCGAGATCTCCCATGTGGTTTACTGAGGGTCCCCATACCTGAACTCCATAGAGCATAGCTGGAGTCACTAGAGTGTCAAAAAGCCAAAGCTTTGTTCGTGGTTCCTGAAACTGAACCTGTGAACACATCCTCTCCAGTCCTCCCAAAGCTGCATATGCTCTCGTCAGTCTAGTCTCTGATGCTCTCCTTAGTGAAAACACCGGTCCATTGAAGACTACCCCAAGATAAGTATATGCATCTGTGTACTCCACAGTCTCCTGGTCATACATAAATGTGGGTGCCGACCTCCTGACCTACTGTGGTGTGGTGTTGAACACCATAACCTTGGTTTTCCCCAGATTGACAGACAATCGACTGTCATGAGCAAATGTATGCAGAGCATCCAAGTGACGCTGCATCCCCTCTAGAGAGTCAGAAATCAGCACAATATCATCAGCATATAGTAACAACGGAATCCATGTCCCTGCTAGCTGAGCCCCCCCCGTCCCCCTGACGCTCTACATAGTCCGAAAACTCATCCACATACATCCCAAGAAGAGTCGGGGATAGGGGGCATCCCTGCTTTACTCCAATAGTGGAGTGGACCATGTCCGACATTCCCTTAGTGGTGTGTACCCGCCCCATCACTATCCTGTATAGAGCCATAATCCCCCAAATCAGCTCTGTAGGCACACCCATGTCCTGTAATCTGCGTATAAGTCTGGCTCTCGGCACTGTGTCGAAAGCTTTGCGGAAATCCACAAAGCTACAATAGATCCTCTTGCCACGGTGTCTACCCTCCTCAATAATAGCTCTGAGTGTCAGAATCTGGTCAAGAGTGGAGAAACCTCTCCTAAAACCTGCTTGCCCTGGTGCTCTTATGCCCTCTCGCTCTGCCCATCTACTCAGCTCTCGTTCAAGAATGGATGCATACAGCCTAGCTAATGTGTGACCAACCATGATGGTGCGATAATTCCCGGGAATCATGGGATCTGCTGACTTGAAAATAGGCACAATCGTGGACATACTCCAAGTCTCAGGGAAGCCTTCATACATGGCTCGATTAAACATCATAGCCAGGAGCTCTGCGAGCATACCTCTGGCATGGATGAAGTGCTCTGCTACCAAACCATCGTGATCATGTGCTCTCCTTGTCTTCATCCTGTCAATAGCTTTCCTTACCCTCTCGGCAATAAAGAAAGAACATGTCTCCGGGCATGTCTCTAGTGGGTCCGGTAGAGGTGGTTGTCCTGATGTTGTAGAGAGAGAGAGAGAGAAAGAAAGAAAGAAAGAAAGAAAGATTTTTAACGTCTATGTCAGGCCGAAATCGGCCTATGAGACAAATCAAATGTACATGGTGTGTATGTCATCCGTCTATCGGAAAGACAAATGAAACAAAACTGATACAAAACTGAACTGAATGTAGGTAGGTAGGGGAGTATCTGAGGAGGGATGGAGCTCTATCTCTAGGGGTATATGCATGTCTATATGCTCAAGGTAGTACAATCATGAGAATGAGAATGAATCAAGCTATCTAGCTCCATCCTGTACAAATGGGGGGATGTAAGATGTGGTACATGGGCGGGGCTGGTGCCAAGGCTACCCGGATGAAAGCTGTCGGGTCAGCCCTCATCTGAGCTACTCGCTCCTCAGTGGCACGGCGCTCCCGGGCTCGGATCTCCTTGATCTGTCGGTGGTGGGAGCTCGCGCCCCTGTAGCCTGTGACTCGTGGTCGTCGTCTAGCTCGGCTCACCTCCGCCTGTGGGAGTGTCACTCCCCTCTGAGTGTCTGGTGAGGGAGGGGCGGCAATCCTCTGAAAGAAGTCTGTGAGCTGCGACTGTCTCCCCTCTGTCTGTGTAGCTGTGCGTGGCTGTAGTAGTGTGTCCCGATGGCTCTGTATCTCTAGTAAGAAGCGTCCGAGCTGTCTCTGATCTCGAGAGTCCATGATCTCTCGGAGTGGGCTGTCCTCTGAATAAGGCCTCATACCTGCCTCTGATCTCAGTGTATGCTCTGCATCTACATACAAAGTGCTCCTCACTCTCCACCTCCTCTGTGCAGGCTCTGCAGACTCGCTCCTCCCTGGGAACACCAGTATGTCTCCCTGGGAGAGGGAGAGAGAGAGAGAGAGAGAGAGAGAGAGAGAGAGAGAGAGAGAGAGAGAGAGAGAGAGAGAGAGAGAGAGATGAAATGAAATGAAATGTTATATTAACGTCTTCAAAAGGCCAAAGTGACCTATGAGACGAGAAAGTTGCAAGGTGGTGGATCGGATACAAAGTCAGAGTAACAAAATAACAAAGCCACAGTACAAAACAAAGATATATACTATGGGATCCTAGATTGGTCGATGTGAACTAAGCAAAAAAACTAAGCTAAAACTAGGCAAAAAATGGGCGTCTTGTTGGGATAGCTGAATCACAAGAGATCTAGCATCGGTCGTTGGCGAATCTCATCAATTTCCTCCATGGTTGAGAGAGAGTATATTCTCTCCCTCTCGCGATCCATGTGTTGCCATCTTCATCAACGCCCGAGATGATCTTTGTGCATTGATTCAAAGAGGTGTGGCACAACTTAAAACGGCCTCCGGCTTTTGCCTTCTTTTCCCACTTGGGCAAGAGATTTTCTTTGCTTTTTTTTAAAGAAGGAAATTTCTTCTTCTATCACGTGGCACCTCCCTTGAACCTCAACAGAAGACATCTTAGACATCTTTGCATTATATATAGAGAGAAGAGATGATGTTTTGTGTTGATCTGTTTTATGAATATTAATTTTGCAAGTCATATTCTTATCTTATGAAAAATGGTTTATTGTATTGCTCTGTTTTACTAGTACTCATTTTGCAGAAGGATACAGCAGTAACAGGAGACGGGACAATGAATAATGCAACGCCAAGGACGGATGAAGAGAGAAAAAGGACACCTCCAGCAACAGAGAGGGAAATTGATGCAATGTCTTTACGATCATCTCGAGAGAAGGTTTGCATATCCTTTTCTCAGAGTTCTGAGAGGATACTGCAGAATTTTAATGTTTTAAGCTGGGGGTCATGATTTGTCCATGTCTGTCCTAAAACTAAAAGGCATCAAAGTACTCAACAAGGCGGAATTCAGATAAGTTTACCACGATATCAAGCAGTGGAGGGTTAATCTTCTCTCAGGAGGGCCACAGCATGTTGCTATTTTTCTATGTAGCAGTGACAGAAGGTTGAAAAGTCTAGCAATGCTTGCGGATATGTATATGACAAATTAAGATTATGACTTGTTAACAGGACTTGATCTGAGGTTGATTGACACCCTTTTCAGGCCCGGCTGAAATCGTTCTAGTGTGATGTTATATGCTTTTACTGAAACTTGAATGCATCTGTGCATTCGAATACTAGGAATGCTACAAGAAGGGGCTGGCAAAAACAAGGGAAGTAAGCGTTGAGCCAGCGAGTACATGAGTAATGACCTTCTTTGACTTGAATAAAATCAAATAGCACACGAGAAGATTTTGATTGGGTACAGCAGTGCTATAATGTAACACCTTATGCTCATGGAAGCTTGGCATAAATTCCTAGAAGCTCTGTAGACAGTTGACCAGTTCTGCCGAGCCGAGTGCTGGGCCTCAAACCTGCATGTCCAAGCTACATATGTTGTTCTGGTCTTTATTGCAGGTTGGTCACTAGGTAAGTGGACAAAGCTGAGGCTTTGGAGTTGACAATGAAAGTTATTTGGAATACAGCAGATCATGTACTGCATGTCAAAATGCAAGAGGGTTTCTGTGGCGAGGTCAAATGGGTGATGGAAGCTTAGGATGATTCAATCGACAAACATATTCATGATCTTGCAAGAGATCCAAGGCAACAACTCATTGATACTAACATCCACTGTGCGCATTGGTATATGCTAGAAGAGAACACACCAAAGACTGAGTTCACCACTGATATGACGAGACAATACAATGTGTGTATATACAACCATGAGAGAGGAGGTAGGTGTGATTGGGAGTAATTTTAGGTGGCTACAATCTAGGAAAATTAGATCCCACTAATCAGGGGTAGGTGATCCAAACTAGGTAAATCAAATCTATAAAAATTATGTGAATCTTATCTAGAGTAATCTAATCCACCATTACAATCCAACGTCCCCCCTAAAGGATGGATTAGATTTTTGCTGTGCTTCTAATCCCCCCTTCAACAAGTTGAGTTTCCACCCGTTGTCATGGTGAAAGAGACAAGCCAATGCAAGAGGCGTGTGGCTTCCGTCCTAGGACAGATTGAAATCCGCCCAATTACTCCCTGAGGGAACATACTGGAGACATATGAATCCATGTGCTACCAGCTGCTTCGTAGCTAATCCGCACATGCTTGATTTTTTTTACACTCTCATTAAGTCAAGGAAGGCTCTCCCTTCCCGTCAGTAAAAGGAACCTTGAGCACTCTCTGATCACTCATCCTGAGCCATACACCATCATGCACTTCCGCTGCACATTACAATAGAGCTATTAACGCTACATTGGAAAAAGTCGATCGATTTTTTATTGGCCAAGGATGCGTAGGGATGTGTACAACTATGTTACTAAGTGTGATGTATGTCAAAAAGTTAAAGTCCCTCATGGTAAGCAACAAGGGTTACTCATGCCGTTGCCTATCCCAAACGGACTGTGTGAGGACATAAGTATGGATTTTGTAACTAATTAATGTCAAGTGCAGCGGAAGTGTTTAAGAATTTTGCTCGGATCTAGTACTCCGAACAAACACAAGGTTACTTTCTTCACTTGAAAAGAGAAACTGAACTCAATGAACGAGAGAGAGGTAGAGAGAGAGAGAGAAAAGAAAGACGACACAGAATGTCGGGTCCCAACCACCCTCAAGGGCCCCGTTGCTGTGTTGCCAGAGTAAGTACTTTCTTTATTACTTGCACAAATGCTGATACAATGATTAAATGCTTAGATGCTACTGATACTGGGTACTGTTGAGTAGCTGAGAGATACTTTGGTGGATGCTTGGTACTTGAGAGGCTAAGTGCTGGGTACTGTGGGTACTGGGTGCTTGATACTGTGGGGTACTTTGGGTACTGAACGTACTTGGTTGCTAAGAACACGAAGGTCCTGATGACCCCTACGCTGAGTTGAAGCCAAGCCAAGACGCAAGGGGTGCTAGATGCTTGGGTACTGCGTCGATGTTGTGATAGTTGGTTTGTGACGGTTGAAGGATCAAAGGCTCAGCGATTCCAAAGATTGATGGAAAAAGTTGTTTTCGTATTCAAGAGCCGATAAGAAGAAAAGAGGCTCACAGGGTGTTTGTGACGATTGAAGGCTCAATGATTCCAAAGATTGGTGGAAAAAGTTGCTCTCATACCCATGATCTGAAAGGACAAGCTCCAAGGAAGAAATGAAATGTTATATTAACGTCTTGAAAAGGCCAGAATGACCTATAAGTCCAAAAGGTTACATCCGTGTGTGACTGTAGTACAATGTCTAGGGAGCATAAAAATAAAACTTAAAATAAATAAGGGTACCTAGAGTGGGTAGATATGTAAGCGTACCTTATATCCTCATCATTATCATCAGCATCACATACTACACCATCTCAAAACATATAAGTAGAGGCACAATTGCATGAGACAACAGAAAGTGCATGAGAAGGAGAGCAAACAGGTCATAGGAGAGTCTTGCAAGAAGAGGTGCATGTAGCAACAAACAGGTTTTATTATAGACTTTTTAGAAGATTGAAACTTATCCTGAGTGCTCCTCTTGATGCTTGTAACTGGATAATTGGCGCTTTTGGGGACTATGCTTTCAGTCCTTTGGGTATTCATAACTTTGTGCACTTTGTAGAACTGTAGAATTGGACTTGGGACAAAGAAGTTTGAAAAATCAATTGCTTTGAACATTATTTAATTCTTTTGCCTAATTGTGAAACACGTCCTTTGATTGTACGATTAGGGAAGATGGACCTAAGCACTATCAAAGAATTCTGAATAAGACAAAACTTCCTTTTATTTCAGTTAATATGTGAGCAAAATAAATGCAAACATCTACAATCACTATTTATCTGCATTGATTTAAGGAGCATCTAGAGAATGGATAAGCTTGGAAGTCCATTTAACTTTCCCAATGAAGATGCCATGGTATTTTCTATCATAAGTTCACTTGATTAAGTTTGTGTGTTGCAGATAGTTGTAAAGGCATCCAGAAAATGGAAGGAATTTGGAACTTCATGGAGCTTCGCTGATAGAGATGCCATGGTATTTTTATCATAACCTCATCTGATCAGCTTTTTATATTGAGTTGTATAATAAACGACCACAAATTTTCATTATAATGAGGATGTAGGACCCAGGTTCATAGCTCTGTACATATATCTTGAAGTAACAGGTAGCACCTGAGCCCTAAACATCATATCACCGCAAAAGCATTACTTCTTTCAACATGAATGTGCAAAATGTCTAAACGCAACTTTATTGCAGACAGTCTATGCTCCTGAGCAGTCTCTTCTTTCTGTAATCATTACCAGGAAACATTTAGCAGTGGCACAATGGAATGCAGACCCTTCAAAGATCAATCATATGACAAGGCTCTTGCAGAACAGGAAGTGGCAATACAGTCTGTTCCCAATGTCAAGAATGTGGCTGCCCAGACCATCCAGTCAGGACTAATATCCTTCATGACAATAATAACATAAAATACATCATGAATTAATGCAGGAATGGTTGGCTGACATCTTCATGAAACCATGTGTGGTAGCTACTTGTCTGTTCAACTACACTTCGTTGAAGGACCCAATAATCTCAGTGATTAATATTGATAGTGCAAAGCTTATGGAGAGGGGTCTGTTAAAGGTTGTCAGCTAAGAGTCATGGTTGTGATAACACCATTCAACATAAAATGTCACACGAAGTGAGGAGTATAGGCTAATAAATGTGGCTGGTATAGGGAGTGAGCCATCCTATATTCCTTTGTCCCATAAACATGAATTTTAGCTTGCTATAGACGTACAAGTCTTCACATATAAATTTCTGGTCCCATATCAACTCAATGTGCAGGTGGGTCATGGTCTCTATTGGTGGTGGGAATATTGGCTCACCTTCTCTGCGGAGGTGGGCAAGATAATCGATGTGCAAATTTTGGGCTGGGTCGTGAATACTACAAGCTAGAGCTTGAGAGTTTGAGACATAGTGGCTCCTTTGGCTTTGGGTGCTGCACCGAATCATTTTTGATGATGGTGCAGGTTCACCTCCTGTGCAAAGGTGGGCAAGATCATCAACCTGCAGCTTTTAAGTTGGTCGAGGATACTTAAAGCGAGAGTTTGAGAGTGGAGACATGGTAACCAAGGTGCTACAGTTTTGAAATCACTGCTTCACTCCTGAGGCGTAAGCTCTGTGGCAGGTTGGAGTGTAGGCCAACCCTCTTGTATCACAATCATCTAGCTAGCTGAGGACAGCTCAAAATGGAGTGCTCGGCCCGTGAGGGTGGACCAAGCAGCGACACCCCAAGTGTACTGCCTAGCTGACAACAAGGCTGGCATCAACTGTAGAATCCGAAGCCAAACCTGTTGTGCCATGGGGCAGTCCCATAGACAATGCCTCTGTGACTCAAGTGGGTGGTCACAAGCGGCACAACCCGCTAGGTAGCCACTATAAACCAACCAACTCCCAACTGTGGTAGCTCGATGGGCGACTAGCCATTGGAACATGGTGACTCTCCTCGGTTGTCTGCTGTCCCACAAGCACTCCCAAAAGTTCGTCAGGAACTCAGCTGTGAGACTCTCCTCTTGCTAGTGACCTGCTGGAGCAGGGCGGGCCTCTCTCTGAGCAGCCGGTATGTGACGCCCTGGTCGTGCTGTGTACTGGAAGAAAGGGATCCCTCAGTGATCAGCTGAAGCAAAAGGGTCCCTCCACCAAAACCACTCCCCAAGGTCCACTGCACTTGCGCCAAAGGGCGACTCCCATGCCCAAAGCCTCCAATGTCCAGTCTCAAGATCTGCTGGGTCAGGATCAAGCACACAGATCCTCTCTGTAATGCCCACAATTTGAATCGGCTGAAAACAACACTCTGCTACGTGTGGTCCCTCAGTAGTAACTCTGTGGCGGGGACCCTATCCAGAGGCCTGAGTCTGAACAGGCCCTAACTGTGATGAGGACCTCAAGGCGAGTGAAGGCCCCCATCCAGCTGGGAGCCACTGGCTCGAGAGGCGTGTGCCACTCTGCTAGTAGAGCCTGGACGATGCCCTGACACATCCTCTGTACCCCCCTCATGCTGCGAAGCTGGATGCTCTGACTTTTTTTTTTTTTTTTTGGAGAAAAAGATCCTTCTATTAGTTACTGAAACTGCCCATAGGGCTACAACCACCTCTTCAAGAGAGGGCTACAACAACCATGGTGGGAGACTCTCCCAATGAAAAAACCAGAATATGTACAATGGGGCTAAATCAAGAAATGGGGGGAGGGAAGAGCCACACAGGTGGTCGGTAATGCCATCGGAGTACACCTTGGACTATGGTGTAGAAAGGCCCAGGGCGCCAGAGTCGAAGGAAAGCCTCGCGGCGCTCCCGCATGCGGTCGGAGCTGCCCTGTAGTCCCTCAAGCTGTCCTCTAGGAGTATGGATCAGCTCTAGCCAAAAGTCACGAATAGTCTCTGCTGGTGGCACAGGGCGAGCCTCAAAGATGCGGAAACAGTGGGCCCGCCAGATGAACCAGAGTGTCAGGCCAGTGATGAGCTCCCAACACTCCTCTCTCTCACTGCACCACTCCTGTAGAGTAAGCTCTGTAGCAGGCTGGAGTGTAGGTCGCCCCTCCTACATCACTATCATCCTGCTGGTGGAAGATAGCTCAAACTGAAGTGCCGGGCCCGTGAGGGTGGACCAAGCCGCTGCCCCCCAAGTGTACTGTCGAGCAGTGGAGAGAGCAGGCATCAACCGAAGAACTCGTAGCCACACCTGCTGGGCAGAGGGACAGTCTCAAAGACAGTGATGCTGACTCTCCACCAAATGGTCACAAGTTGCACATGCGGCCGAGAGACCACTATGCACTAGCCAGCTCTCTACTGCTGTAGCTCTGTGTGCGACCAGCCACTGAAACAAGGTGACTCGCCTCGACTGTCTGGAGTCCCACAACCTCTCCCAAAAGGCTGCCAAGAACTCAACTGTGAGACCCTCCTCCTGCCAATGAGGTGCTGCAGCGGGGTGGGCCTCTCTGTGTGCTGCTAGTATATGACGTCCCCGTCGAACAGTGTACTGAAAGAACGGGACTCCTGGGTGGTCTGCAGAAGAGAAGGGGTCCCTCCATAGCCACTCACCAGGATCCCACTTGTAGCAGGCTACAGTGTCACTTCACAGGACAGGCAATTGGACAGTTAGCTACAGTTGGTCTGGTTCACACTGGACGCACCCTTTGGGCTGGGAGTGACACGTGGCAGGGTACCTACGGTGGTCTAGTGGACATCGTGGCCAGGTCACCACCACCACTCAGTTTGGAGATAGACTTAGCTGGCTGGACATTTATGGGCCGTTGGTGGCTCTTATGGTTGTACATATGAGTAGTCGTTTTGGGCGAGTTGGATTATCTTGTACGTAGTCGTCTAGAGAGAGTCTTACACAGAGCACTGCTTCACCATCCCTGCACATCTAAGCCTCGATACCCCATTTGTACCTGTGAGTCCTGGGCTGGAGCTGAGTGTGCTGCCACGCCAGAGTCTGTACATGGTTCTTTGAGCGAGTCGAGTCCACATGTTCTGGTCCACTGTTGTGTCTTTGTTGTTATCCATTGTTTCTGTGTTTCATTCTGTTTGTGAGAGTTTCCATTTGTTTGAGTGAGATTGTCACGCACATTGCACTGAGGGGCACCCACACTGTAGAGAGCACGACACATTATCCGCGCTACAGGTGCTCTCATTTTGGCGATCACGGTGGGACCTCAACTGAAGTCTCACTCTGTTGAGTAGCTGGGTTCTTCGCTTCGCCTGTGCAGTGTGTTGGTCTGGTCCAGTTTCACCCTTGACAGCTTAATCTAGCTGGTCTAGTCTCTCGCCTTGTTGGTCTGGTCCTCTCTCGCCCTGGTCCACCCAGTACTCGTCCTGGTCTAGTCCTTCTCGTCCCTGGTCTAGTCCTTCCTCGTCCTAGTCCAGGCCAGGTGGTCTAGTCACTCGCCCTGGTCTAGTAGAGTCTAGACCAATGTTCAGCCGAGTGAAGGTTGTCTTGCCCAAGTGAAGGTATTCTTGCCCAAAGCTTGGTGGGGCTGGCGGTTACTGCATGACACATACAAGGAGGTCTTTGGAGCGTCAAAGTGCACTACTGAGTCCTCTGAAGTACTACCACAGACGGCGTCAACCCTTGGTGCATAGTAGAAGCATATTAACCCCATCACCCATACCTACTCATACGGCTACCTCCATTCCTTCGATCGGTTCTACATCCTCCAGGTCACCTTCTCCGGTAAGGCTCTCCCGCATTTTGTTACAGCAAGCTAGTGAGCAACAGACTCAGGAGCAAGAGGCCATGGAGGAGCTCACAAGTGTTCTGGCAAAGGTGAACATCAAGTTCCCTACCTTTAAAGGTCTCTCCGCAGAAGATGCAGACGACCATGCTCGGAGGTTTTTCTCTCTTTGCAGAGGTCGTGGCCTCAACAGAGAAGACGCATACCTGGTGCTCTTCCCGTCCACCTTGGATGGTCTTGCAGATAAATGGTACAGTCAGTTTGCTGAAAACCACTTTACTACTTGGACCATGTTAAGACAGCAGTTCTGTGAAGCTTTCCGACCAGGGGATTATCAAGAGAAGATTCTAGATGAGTTGGCCAACCTGTTGCTCCAGCCCAAGGAGACATTTGCAGAGCTCATGACCAGAACAAAGTCCCTGGTCGCCAAGCTGCCTCAGCAACCAGGGGAATTCATGGTGAAGAAGTGGGTAGAGAAGGCTCTGCCTAAGACTTCTTAACAAAAGCTCAGAGAAAGTCTTCGTCCTGAAGCCAGTCTGGAGGACTTTGTTGCTACTGCTACTAGAATAGAGGGAGCAAGAAGGCCTTTCACTGACTCTCCTCAGTTAGATACTACCCTTGTACTCATGGACAGTCCATCAGACCCCTTGACTTCTTTAAGAAGGGAATTGGAAGCCCTAAAGTTACAGCGGGCCCTTCACGAAGAGAGATCCTTCTCTCTCAGACAGGAGAAGCCTCTACATCAAGAGGCTTATGATCAACTTAAAAGAGAGTTAGAAGAGCTCAGGTCTCAGCAGGAGACTAAGGCTATGGTATGGTGTAGTTCATGCCGCTCTCCAGGACACCCTCCACAGGACTGTCCCCTTCGCTCTTATTGCCACTTCTGCGAAAAATCGGGTCATGAAGATAAGGATTGCTACTATATAAAGGGATTGCACAAAATACAGCAAAGTCTTGGTCCTACTCTCCAACAGGGGTTAGCACCAGCATCCAACATGGTTTCCCACTACAACCATCCCAACTACATGCCACCTTTGCTCAATACCCCTGTTGTCCAAGGTATGTCAAGTACTTTCCCGACTCAAAGTTTTTATAATTCTAATGCCACCTCAACCCCTCAGAGCTTCTACACTTCAGCCTCCAACTCCATGCAGCAACCACCTCGTTCCCCATTTTGTCCTTCCAATCGGCCCATACTCTGCTACAGATGCGGAGAATATGGGCATTATCAAAGCAAGTGTCCTTTACCTGAGGGGTCCCCTCCTTGTCGTCATTGCCCTGATTCGAAGGATCACTACAGTAAGGATTGTCCCACGCAAAGGGCATCCACGTCTTCAAGCTCGACTCAGAACCAACAAGAATTCACCTTCCCGAAGATAAACTTGATTATTGTGAACACCGTGCCTCAACCATCACCTGCTACTCATGTGGTTAAGCCACTGCAAGTGGAGGAGCCTGCTGGTGTCCTTACTCGGGCACAAAGAGCAGCTCTTGGTCTCAATCTACCCACAGGTCCACCTCGCTGGTGTCCTTACTCGGGCACAAAGAGCAGCTCTTGGTCTCAGTCTACCCACAAGTCCACCTCGCCAGTCCCCACTTCCTCAAGCTGGTCTATTTGACCCAAAGGACGAGTCCTTCAAAATTGCTCAGAGCAAACTAACTTTCCTGTTATCTGACATTGATGGAGCCTTCTTGGAAGCAGTGGCTGACTTGGAACAGATTAAGGTCCCAAAGGGAGCCCAGTTCGAAGGCGCCAAGCCCATAGCAGAAGCCATCTTGAAAAGTACTTTTCAGCAAGTGTCACTATACGACATGCTTAAGGCTCGACGCACACTTAGAAGTGACACCCTGTCAGTCATTCAGTCTCTGTACCCGGGGGCTGGGCCTAGTGGCGGGCACCTCCCTGTACAACCCTCAGAGTCTTATTTGATTTCCTATCCATCTGCTCCCCTCACCGATTATAAAAGTCCTCGCCTCACTGTATCTATTCTTGGGCACCAGCTATCCGGCGTCATCGTTGATGGTGGATCTGGAATCAATTTGATGCCCGAATTCACTATGATGGCCTTAGGTCTAAAACCTACCCGACCTGCTCCTTTCACCGTTACATTGGCCGATCAGAGAACAGTCTACCCAGTGGGCATAGTCGACAAGGTGCCTTTGAAGGCACAAGATTTCACTTTCAACTTGGATTTTGTGGTAGTTAATCTTCCCCAGGTAGAGGGAGGTTATCCCTTGCTGATTGGTAGGCCATGGTTGCGACATACGAAAGCACTTCACGACTGGGGAAACGACGCCATGTGGATACATACTCCTGGCTCTCCTATACAACAAATTCGTCTCGAAGGAGGTATAGATCCGGTCGTTCAGCATAGCTCTTTGTCAGTAAAGTCCAACCCTGACTTGGAGCACCCGGTCCCTCCTGATGGGTCCGATGAAGACTTATTGCAGTGGTTAGAAGCTACCTCTTCGATGCCATGCTATGTAGTCTCTCTTTAACCTTTGCCAACAGATTCACCCTCCCTCCCTGATCCTACACCTGAAGCTACAGCTGAAGCCAGTAATCCGAGTCAGCCAAGTGAGCTAGAACCAAGTGCACCGGTCTTTGGTGCCCATCCTTCCGAGGGTCCCTTAATGGAAACCATCGGCCTGGGTGAGCCTATAACCCACCATAGAAGGGGGAAAAAGTCTCCCTTGCAAGAGTTGGCCAACACCCCAGCTCCTTCCTTAGCTTCTACCCCATGTGACTCTCCACCCATGCCGGAGCACTTTGAAGTATCTGAGGATTTACCATTTGCCGAGCTTCCATCAGGATGGTTGCAGGAAGAGTATGCTGATTTCAGCATTGATCACACGCCAGCTCATAATGTCGAGAAGCTAACAGAGGCGGCAAGGTCTTCTCTCCCTGACGCAACCTCGCCCACTGCACGGCCTGACCCAGTCAGAGAGGTCAACCTAGGCGGCCCTGACAACCATCAGCCCATCTTGTTAGCCACTTGGTTATGGGATCACCCCGCTCTACTCGACCTGGTAATCTCTTCCGTGCGCTCTTTCAAGGATGTGTTTGCCTGGTCTTACCATGATTTGGAAGGAATCCCAGTAGAGCTAGGAGTCCACACAATTCCTCTGGTTGAGGGGGCTAAGCCGGTCAAAGGACGGGCTTACAAACTGAATCCCAAGTATGCAGAAGTAGTCAAAATCGAGTTGGAAAAAATGCAAGAAGCAGGTATTATTGTACCAGTAGAGCACTCAGAATGGTTGTCCCCTATGGTTATTGCCCCAAAGAAGCAGTCCAACAAAATTCGAGTTTGTGTCGACTACCGGGCTTTGAATAAGGTCATAATCCCTGATGGATTTCCGACACCTTTCACTGAGAGAGTTCTCGAAGATGTCGCTGGCCATGTACTGTATAGTTTTATGGACGGGTTCAACGGCTACAATCAGTTGGGAATACATCCTGACGACCAAATCAAAATAGCTTTTGTGACTCCCTCGGGTATTTTCATCTACACTAGAATGTCTTTTGGGCTTAAAAATGCACCGCCTTCTTTCAATCGCATAGTATATCTCATCTTTTGTCCTCTGCTTACTGATCACCTTCGCATATTCATGGACGACTTTTCCACCTTCTCGGGTGCTCAATGTTCGACCCCGGCTGGACATTTATGGGCCGTTGGTGGCTCTTATGGTTGTACATATGAGTAGTTGTTTTGGGCCAGTTGGATTATCTTGTACGTAATCGTCTAGAGAGAGTCTTACACAGAGCACTGCTTCACCATCCCTGCACATCTGAGCCTCGACACCCCATTTGTACCTGTGAGTCCTGGGCTGGAGCTGAGTGTGCTGCCACGCCAGAGTCTGTACATGGTTCTTTGAGCTAGTCGAGTCCACATGTTCTGGTCCACTGTTGTTATCCATTGTTTCTGTGTTTCATTCTGTTTGAGAGAGTTTCCATTTGTTTGAGTGAGATTGTCACGCACATTGCACTGAGGGGCACCCACACTGTAGAGAGCACGACACATTATCCGCGCTACAGGTGCTCTCATTTTGGCGACCACGATGGGATCTCATCTGAAATCTCACTCTGTTGAGTAGCTGGTTTCTTCGCTTCGCCTGTGCAGCCTGTTGGTCTGGTCCAGTTTCACCCTTGACAGCTTAATCTAGCTGGTCTAGTCTCTCGCCTTGTTGGTCTGGTCCTCTCTCACCCTGGTCCACCCAGTCCTCGTCCTGGTCTAGTCCTTCTCGTCCCTGGTCTAGTCCCTGCTCGTCCTGGTCCAGGCCAGGTGGTCTAGTCACTCGCCCTGGTCTAGTAGAGTCTAGACCAACCTTCAGCCAAGTGAAGGTTGTCTTGCCCAAGTGAAAGTCTTCTTGCCCAAAGCTTGGTGGGGTTGGTGGTTACTGCATGACACATACAAGGTCTTTGGAGCGTCAAAGTGCACTACTGAGTCCTCTGAAGTACTACCACAGACGGCGTCAACCCTTGGTGCCCAGTAGAAGCATATTAACCCCATCACCCATACCTACTCATACGGCTACCTCCATTCCTTCGATCGGTTCTACATCCTCCAGGTCACCTTCTCCGGTAAGGCTCTCCCCCATTTTGTTACAGCAAGCTAGTGAGCAACAGACTCAGGAGCAAGAGGCCATGGAGGAGCTCACAAGTGTTCTGGCAAAGGTGAACATCAAGTTTCCTACCTCTAAAGGTCTCTCCACAGAAGATGCAGATGACCATGCTCGGAGGTTTGTCTCTCTTTGCAGAGGTCGTGGTCTCAACAGAGAAGACGCATACGTGGTGCTCTTTCTGTCCACCTTGGATGGTCTTGCAGATAAATGGTACAGTCAGTTTGCTGAAAACCACTTTACTACTTGGACCATGTTAAGACAGCAGTTCTGTGAAGCTTTCCGACCAGGGGATTATCAAGAGAAGATTCTAGATGAGTTGGCCAACCTGTTGCTCCAGCCAAAGGAGACATTTGCAGAGCTCATGACCAGAACAAAGTCCCTGGTCGCCAAGCTGCCTCAGCAACCAGGGGAATTCATGGTGAAGAAGTGGGTAGAGAAGGCTCTGCCTAAAACTTCTCAACAAAAGCTCAGAGAAAGTCTCCGTCCTGAAGCCAGTCTGGAGGACTTTGTTGCTACTGCTACTAGAATAGAGGGAGCAAGAAGGCAGTTCACTGACTCTCCTCAAGTAGATACTTCCCCTGTACTCGTGGACAGTCCATCAGATCCTTTAACTTCTTTACGCAGAGAACTGGAAGCCCTAAAGTTACAGCGAGCTCTTCAAGAGGAGAGGTCCTTCTCTCTTAAACAAGAGAAGCCTCCACATCACGAGGCATTGGAACAGATTAAGCGCGAGCTAGAAGAGCTCAAGTGTCAGCAAGAGACTAAGGCTACGGTTTGGTGTAGCTCATGCCGCTCTCCAGGGCACCCTCCACAGGAATGCCCCCTTCGGGTTTACTGCCACTTCTGTGAAAAATCTGGACATGAGGACAAGGATTGTTACTACCTCAAGGGATTGCGACAAATACAGCAAAGTCTTGGTCCTCCTCTTCAGCAAGGGCCAACACCTGCATCAAACATGGTTTCTCCCTGTGGCCATCCACACCATATGCCACCTTTGCTGACATCCCCTCCTATGCAAGGTATGCAAAGTACTTTTCCGTCTCAGAGCTTTTATCATACCCATGCTCCCTCATCACCTCAAAGCTTCTATGCGTCCACCTCCAACTCAATGCACCAGGAGCAAGGACCACCTCGCCCTTCGACTCGCCCTTTGAATCGGCCCTTTTATGCTATATATGTGGAGAGTATGGGCATTACCAAAGCAAATGCCTTCTGCCCGAAGGGTCCCCTCCCTGCCGTCATTGCCCTGATTTGAAAGATCACTATAGTAAGGATTGCCCTAAAATTCGTGCATCCATGGCTTCGAACCCAAGTCAAAGCCAGACTGAGTTTGCCTTTCCCAAGCTCAATTTGATAGCAGTTAGCACTGTTTCTCAGCCGCCCCCTTCTACCCACGTGGTTACCCCTCAAAATAAGCCGCCGCAGTTGGCAGCGGAGCCATCATGCGTCCTCATCCGGGCCGAGAGAGCCGCTCTTGGTCTTAGCATTCCATCAAGTTCAACTTCCCCACACAATGTCACACCAGTGGGTACCCTGCCTGCAACTGTTAACAAGCCATCCCCTAGTGCCATGAAAGAATCCAAATCTTTGCTCTCAGATATTGATGAAGCTTTCTTGGAAGCAGTTTCCGATCTACAGAAGATCAAAGTACCAGAGGAACAACAACAGGTAGAAAAAGCGAAGCATACAACAGAGACAGTCTTGAAGAACACTTTCCAACAAGTGTCCCTCTATGACATGTTGCGGCTAGATGCGAGTTTTAGAAGTGAAACCCTTGCAGTTATTCAGTCACTTTACCCTGGAGCAGGTCCTAGTGGCGGGCAACTCCCAGTGCGACAGTCAGAGTCCTATATGATATCCAATCCTGCTGCCCCACTCACTGATTATAGAAGCCCTCGCCTGACAGTGTCCGTTTTGGGTTGACAATTCTCAGGAGTGATAGTGGATGGTGGATCTGGCATCAACCTGATGCCCAAGTTCACTATGTTAGCTCTAGGTCTACAACCTACTTGCCCTGCCCCCTTCACAGTTACATTGGCCGACCAGCGGACAGTCTACCCAGTGGGTATAGTGGACAATGTGCCTCTGCAGGTACATGACTTTACTTTTAACTTGGATTTTGTTGTGGTTCGTCTTCCACAGGTGGAGGGTGGATTTCCCTTGCTCATCGGAAGGCCATGGCTGTGACACACTAAAGCACTTCATGATTGGGGCAACGATGCCATGTGGATACATACTCCTGGCTCCCCGATGCAACCAATTCGCCTAGAAGGAGGCATGGATCCTGTCGTGCAACATAGTTCCTTGTCTTTAGCAACCAGCCTCGAATTGGAACAGCCTACTCCACCGGATGGGTCAGATGAGGATCTGTTGGAATGGTTGGATGCTACCAAATCTATGCCCTGTTTTGGAGTTTCAATTCACTCTTTGCTTGAAGGTACACCCTCTTCCAATGTTTCCAAGGTAACTAAACCTTATGAGCCACATGAGCCAGCTCAAGAGTTGAAGGTCACAGAAGATACTCCTGATGCGCTCTCGGTGAAAGCCCTCTTGATAAAAGCCGTTGAATTTGGAAAGCCGAGGAAAAAGTATATAAGCAAAAAGAAATCTCCCCTACAGGAGTTCAACCCCCTTCAAACATCAGCCCCATTGGTGTCTGCTTCTCCAACCAGAACGAAGCTAACCTCTGTGTCTAGCCAACTCCCTTCACAGAGCAGGTCCTGCTTGATGTGCTGGATGAATTCCCTACTCCTGCTCGTTGTCTTGCTGAGATTAGTTGGTTCTGTCCTCAACCTGCACTTTCATAATGCTCTGACCTTCCTCTCCCTTACCAACACACCCTCGTCCCTACCCACCCCCTCACATACCCTCACCCCTACCCACCCCCTCACACACTCTCGCCCCTACCCTCCCCTACTCGTCCCTACCCTTTTCCCCCTAGCCCTACCCACCCCCTCTCTTACCCTCGGCCCTACCCACCCCCCCTCGCTCCTACCCTATCCCTACTCGCCCCTACCCACCCCCTCACACACCCTCGCCCCTACCCTCCCCCTCTCGCCCGTACCCACCCCCTCACCCCCTCTCACCCCTACCCACCCTCTCCCTCCCCCTCTTGCCCCTATCTAGTCCTCCCCACCCTCGCCCCTATCTAGCCCTTCCCACCCTCGCCCCTACCCACTCCCCCTCCCCCTCGCCCCTATCTAGCCCTCCCCACCCCTCTCAGGTTCAGCAAGTTTCCCCCACCCTGCATGATCGGCTCCATCCACTTGGTTGCCATCCTGTTTGCTGTGAAGGAACTTTCATTCTGCCATCATGATGGAGCTTAACCCTATTTGCGGTGTTACTCGGGCTTATGGTAATCCATCTTTTCGAGAAGAGTGTTGGTGCAGAAAAGTATGGCAAGGTTCATCTGCAACTGCAAGCATGGACCAGGCTATGCAATCATACATTCTGGGTTCCTGCTTAATTACAAGCTTAAGGCGATTGCAATCAAGAAAGATGTACGGGTGCAGTAGCTAGTAGTTTTCTTTCATAGTATCAGTCTTCCTTTCACCGAGACGGTGAGCGGTCTTGTGGTGGGCAACCTGTAGCAGGGCTACAGTGTCACTTCACAGGACAGGCAGTTGGACAGTTAGCTACAGTTGGTCTGGTTCACACTGGACGGATCCTTTGGGCTGGGAGTGACATGTGGCAGGGTACCTACGGTGGTCTAGTGGACATCGTGGCCAGGTCACCACCACCACTCAGTTTGGAGATAGACTTAGCTGGCTGGACATTTATGGGCCGTTGGTGGCTCTTATGGTTGTACATATGAGTAGTAGCGGTCGGTTATCTTTTCATCCTCTTCACCTTTGGTCCAGCGTCATCGACGTAGCGAGTCATCTGTAGCGCGGATAATGTGTCATGCTCTCTACAGTGTGGGTGCCCCTCAGTGCAATGTGCGTGACAATCTCACTCAAACAAATGGAAACTCTCTCAAACAGAATGAAACACAAAAACAATGGATAACAACAGAGACACAACAGTGGACCAGAACATGTGGACTCGACTAGCTCAAAGAACCATGTACAGACTCTGGCGTGGCAGTACACTCAGCTCCAGCCCAGGACTCACAGGTACAAATGGGGTGTCGAGGCTTAGATGTGCAGGGATGGTGAAGAAGTGCTCTGTGTAAGACTCTCTCTAGACGATTACGTACAAGATAATCCAACTGGCCCAAAACGACTACTCATATGTACAACCATAAGAGCCACCAACGGCCCATAAATGTCCAGCCAGCTAAGTCTATCTCCAAACTGAGTGGTGGTGGTGACTTGGCCACGATGTCCACTAGACCACCGTAGGTACCCTGCCACGTGTCACTCCCAACCCAACACCGTCCAATGTGAACCAGACCAATTGTAGCTAACTGTCCAACTGCCTGTCCTGTGAAGTGACACTGTAGCCTGCTATAGGTTGCCCGCCACAAGACCGCTCACCGTCTCGGTGAGAGGAAGACTGAAACTGTGAAAGAAAACTACTAGGATGTACAATGGTGAGTTCTTGAATCTGTCATCCAAGAGATAGAGTGGTGGCCACTGCTGCATTCGAAGTATCAGCCTCTGGAGGTGGGGCCATCAAATCGATTGTGGGGCCTTGCTGTATGCGAGCTCTCTTGTCAGTAAGTGTGTTTCCTGAGAAATGACCAGCCACCTGCTGCTGAGCAGATGGTAGCACCTGTCCTGTAGTGTACTGAGGACGTCGAGTAACACAGCCATGCCGATGTGCTCCAGCAACTCCATCACAACAAGTCATATTTTGCATCTGAGGCAATGGTGAAGACTGAAACCCCTGAGGAGGAGGATACTGTTGCTGCTGTTGTTGATTGTAGTACTGAACGGGAACTGGAGTCTGTGAGTAAAGTCCCATAAACTGTTGAGAAAGACCCGTTGCTGCATGCTGCACTGGTGTACCTGCTCCAGGCCACCCATATCCCATACCCATCATCGTAGGTTGCGTTGCCCTATTTTCCTGTAACAACAATTCTCTAAATCCTTGTAGTTGATTCTGAAGGTCACTAGTCACTTGAGACTTTAACTTCAGGGCTTGCTGGAGTGCGAAAATAGTGGCATCGCTATCCGCGATGGTGCTCTCAGCAACCTTCAGAGCTCCCTCCATAGCTGCGTAAGTAGCTGCGTGACGCTGGTGTGTGGCTACTAAACGCTCTGCTCCCAGCTCAATGGTGGCAATGGCTTGCCTAAACTCCTGCAATATATCCTCAGATAGCCGAAAAAATGATGTAGAGTCCGACCCTGTGGAAGGTCCTGGTCCTGTAATAGTGTCAGGGTGAAGAGAGCTGGAGAGTGGTACAGCTGGTGAGACTGGTGTGACAAGTGGCACTGCTCGCGGTGGACTAGGCGCATGCCTCTCTGTTGAAGTAAAGATGGTAGGAGTGGCTGCCGCAGGACTAGGCATAGGAGAAGAAGCAATTGCCACTGGGACGTGGGAGCTAGTCACTGTGGTAGGGGTAAAAATATCAGCAACAGAGAGAGGAACACACACTTTAGAAGCCACAGCTGTGACATGCATAGTGTGATCTGGACCACCTGAACTTACCATCGAATCAGTAGCGACCGTATGCGAGGAACGTCGAACATGTTGCTTCACTCGAAGCTGTTGGCTTTTCGAAACTGGCAGGGATACTAAAGACTCTACTGTGTCCTTCACTACCTTTGCTCTCTTTTGCTTTGGCTTTTCAGATAGATCCATTGTTTGTTCAATATCTTTCCGTTTTCCCTTAGAGCTTTTACGCTGCATCTCCGCATCCACATCCATAGGACTAACAAGTATATTAATGACCCAAGCCAACATCGGAGGTGCGAAGCATTGAAAGCTAGATTGCACAGATTGCACCTGAGCTATGAATCTTTTTTCCCGCGACTGTAGAGAGGTAAATAAAATTTGATGAAAGCCACACGGGATGGTGTGGATGAGGTAGTATAGGCCTTCGCAGTGCGAGAATATAGTAGGCACGTCACATCTGGCCTTGCCTTTGCCCTTGCCCTTGCTGACTTTAGGATCTCTGACCAAAAAGTAATACTTGAAAATGGCCCAGAGCTGTTTATTCCTTGTATAGTCAGCATGATTCGTACTGAGTAGTTCTTTGCATGCCTTGATTGTCGCATCTTTTGAAAGTTGTGAATAGGTGCGGGTAGCCGGTTTTAATGCAAGAAAGGTTGACATCCCCAAAGCGTTACCTATTCGTGTAGCAGTCAGTGGGTGTCCTCTGACTTTGGGAAAAAACTTGAGGAGTGCATGCACCATATCCATGGGAATATCCGAAGGCAGATTTGTGTCTGCTAATGCTGACAGACCTAGCTTGTGTAGCTGGTCTTTTGATAAGACTTCTCGAAGCGATGGATGAGGCTGCTGCAGATGGAAGTTCAGTGTGAACTTGGTTTGGGTCTTGGAAGAAGGAGGCCGAGGAATTTGATGACTCAATACCTGCATGATGTCTTTCCTCTTCTTTTGGTTCTTTACAACTTCCTCTTCTTCATCATCCTCTTCCTCTTCCTCTTTGCTAGAAGATTCTGAGTCGGAAGCAGAGCTTGAGTCGGACGCCTTGTAATTTTCATCACTGTGATCAGTGGAAGAAACATCGGTGAGGCCATGGCTGGAGGTATCCACATCCTCTTCCTCTGCAGAACTTTGGGATGTCTCAGTTGGCCTCTCTGGAGAGAGAGCTTTCTTCTTCCTTACTTGTTTGCTTGTACCAGCCATCGTAAAGCTATCTCCCTGGCTGGTCAATGTGCAGTGTGCAGGGTGAACTCTGGAACGCCCAGATGCAGAGATGAGAGATGTAGCGCTGCAGTTGGAGTATACTGTTTTCCAAAAGCTGTACCTGGAAAAGCTTGATTAAGCAAGAAGCGATAACCTTGTACTTTCAAAAAGCGATGGCCTGTACTTTCAGAAGCGATGGAAAAAGCAAAGCTGACGATCAGGCAAAGCGATCCCAAAGCTGATGCAGTTTGGGCGAGGGGATTTGGATAGGGTAAGGGCGAGGGTTGCAAGAAGGTATATAGGCGAGGGTAGAGATTGGATAGGGGCGAGTGCTTTGGGTGGATAGGGGCGAGGGGATGAGAGTGGATATGGGCGCGTGTATGTGAGAGGGTAGGTAGGGGCGAGCAGTAAGGGAGGGTAGGTAGGGGCGAGGGGGTGCAAGTGAGGGTAGGGGCGAGGGGCAGGGGAGGGTAGGTAGGGGCGAGGGGGTTGGGATAGGTTAGGGGCAAGGGGAGTGTGAGAGGGTAGGTAGGGGCGAGAGGGTTGGGATAGGGTAGGGGCGAGGGGAAGGGGAGGGTAGGTAGGGGCGAGGGGGTTAGGAGAGTAGGGTAGGTAGGGGTGAGTAGCAAGGGGTAGGTAGGGCGAGGGGAAGGGCAAGGGCAATTTTGGTAGGTTAAGGGCTCAGCGAGTGTGAGCAGGTACATGCTAGCAGATGCAAAGAGAAGGTACAAAGTGCTAGCAGATTCAAAGAGAGTATAATTTTTGAGCAGGTACAAAGTTCGAGCAGATACAAAGAGAGGGCAATTTTGACTCTAGATAAAGAAGGGTATTAGTAGATTAAGGTTCCTGCAGCAAAGCTGAAATTTTAATGGCACCAAAGGTTTTTGTTGCTATTGGAATCAAAAGTTCTTTGACATAAACTCTGCCATATTCTTCACATAGACATTATTGCATTGGGAGTCTCACCAAGTCCTTGATTACACCTTGTTCACGGTCCCAATCGCCATCTAAGCAGAGTCCCCAAGCAGATTCCACTTTTCAAACTGAACAAAACCACTCCGACGAGAAGCTTGACTGAAAGCTTAATTGGAAGGACCTTAATACTTAACCGCAAATAACACTGAGAATAGAAACAATTAGAGGAGTGACTGATTAGAGGAGGAGTGACTGGACTCTAGAAGTTCCCGATAATACCCAATTACCAGGGCTTAGTGGAGAAAAGATATCTTAGAGGAAAGGTGGAAACTTACAGACCTAGCAAAAACTGAGACAGTAACACAACACCCGTTCTGATGGAAAGATAGTGGGGAGGAGAGAGATGGGACATAGAACCTACAGATGGCGGAATAGTTGCAGACCCTTTACTCAGAGGAGTAATAGCACTTGATTCTGGAGCCATTTACCAGTGGCAAAGGAACGCCTTCCAAAGTGACTAACTGGACAGCCCCCTGTGGCAAAATCTCCTGTACTATGAAGGGCCCTTGCCAGGCTAGAACCAGCTTCTTTGCTTTTTTCAAATATTTTGCCTGATAGAGTAACACAAGTGTGCCTTGTGTTATTTTCGGCTTTCTGAGGTGGCGATCATGCCACGCTTTGCGACGAAGTTGCTCCGCTTGCAGAGCATGTAAAGCTAAACGGCGGCTTTCATCCAAAAAGGTGAGACAGGATATAGAAGCAGATTCCATGCCCCAACTTGCACGCAGACTGCCCACCCTAGGGGATCCGGAGTTGAACTCAAATGGAGCTATGGCTTCCAAACCGAAAGCGAGTTGAAAAGGCGTTTGATTCGTTGTTGCTTTGAAAGATGTGCGGTATGCCCAAAGAGTGCCGTGCACAACCTGAGCCCACGATGCTGGATGGAGATGACATGCTTTCCGCAGGAGGGCGATTAGAACCTTGTTGGTGCTCTCGGCCTGCCCATTGGCTCTAGGGTAATAAGAGCACGACTTGCGATGAAAAATCTTGTAATTGGCCAGCAAATTTGAGATCATGTCATTGACAAAATGACTACCCCTATCACTGGTGATCTCTAAGGGACATCCAAATCGGCATAAAATATTTTCATATAAAAATTTGGCTACTGTATTGCCAGTGCAATCTACTGTCGCCAGTACCTCTGTCCACTTTGTTGCATAGTCTGTAGCCACTAGCAGATATTTGCGATTACCTGGTTGAGCCGGGGGATATATTGGACCCACAAAGTCCAAGCCCCATCTCTCAAAAGGTAGCCACGCCATCGAAACCTGCAGAGGACGGTTGGATTGCTTTCTTGGCTTCGGCCCACAACATTGGCACACATCACAAACCTTAGAATATGCTATTGCATCCTTAAAAACGTAGGGCCACCATAGACCACTCTGTAGAATCTTCTGGGCAGTGATGTGACCAGGGTAATGGCCACCAGTGGGACCATTGTGGGCATCCTCCAGATATATGCTCCACCTCATGAGGCAAGACACAACGCTTCAGAACACCATCTGGTCCCGATTTGTAGAGCTGGCCCCCAATCAGAGTGAAAGGCCTGGACTTCAATAACAATCTTCTCTTCTGCAGTGGAGATGCCTTCTCTGGGTATAGTCCAGTAGATAGAAAATGTAAGACCTCGCCGTACCATTCCGGTGTTGTATCGATTTTAAAAAGACTGCTATCTGGAAAGTCATCCGCAATCCCGGTAGCTTCTTTACCTGTGTGAATGCGAGAGAGGTGGTTAGCCATTACATGATGCTTACCAGGACGGAGTACCACTTCAAAATCAAACTCTTGGAATAGGAGGAGCCATCGCCACACTCGACCTGCGACCTGTGGCTTATTAAGCAGATAGCGCAAGGCATGGTGATCAGTAATAATTGTGAAGTGGACCCCTAGCAAATAGTGACGAAATTTTTGTAGAGCATACACTATAGCCAAACCTTCCCTCTCTGTGGTGCTATAGTTGCGCTCTTCTTTGGTGAGTAGGCGACTTGCATAATGTACAGGGCGATCCAAGTTGAACTCTTTGCTAGGTTGAGTCAGCACAGCACCCACAGCCAGCAGACTGGCATCTGTATGCACATGAAAAGGTAGGGCCCAATCCGGGGCAACTAGAATAGGCGCTTCAGTGAGGCGTTTTTTTAGGTATGCAAATGCTTCGGCCTCCGGTGTTGACCATTGGAAGGGAACAACAATACTAGTGAGCCGGGTCAATGGTTGAGCCACCTGTGCATACATACGTATAAACCTGCGATGATAGCCGGTGTGGCCCACAAAGCTCTGAACACCTTTGGGATTTATGGGAGGAGGTAACTTCAAGATGGCCACTATCTTCTCTGGGTCAGGTGCTAGACCTTGAGCAGACACCACATGGCCCAACAGTGTGCCCTCTGTGACCAAAAAATGACACTTGTTCGGATTGAGCTCAAGTGATTAGTGACCTTCAGAATCAACTACAAGGATTTAGAGAATTGCTGTTACAGGAAAATAGGGCAACGCAGCCTACGATGATGGGTATGGGATATGGGTGGCCTGGAGCAGGTACACCAGTGCAGCATGCAGCAACGGGTCTTTCTCAACAGTTTATGGGACTTTACTCACAGACTCCAGTTCCCGTTCAGTACTACAATCAACAACAGCAGCAACAGTATCCTCCTCCTCAGGGGTTTCAGTCTTCACCATTGCCTCAGATGCAAAATATGACTTGTTGTGATGGAGTTGTTGGAGCACATCGGCATGGCTGTGTTACTCGACGTCCTCAGTACACTACAGGACAGGTGCTACCATCTGCTCAGTAGCAGGTGGCTGGTCATTTCTCAGGAAACACACTTACCGACAAGAGAGCTCGCATACAGCAAGGCCCCACAATCGATTTGATGGCCCCACTTCCAGAGGCTGATACTTCGGATGCAGCAGTGGCCACCACTCTATCTCTTGGATGACAGATTCAGGAACTCACCATTGTACATACTAGTAGTTTTCTTTCACAGTTTCAGTCTTCCTCTCACCGAGACGGTGAGCGGTCTTGTGGCGGGCAACCTGTAGCAGGCTACGGTGTCACTTCACAGGACAGGCAGTTGGATAGTTAGCTACAGTTGGTCTGTTCCACACTGGACGGACCCTTTGGGCTGGGAGTGACACATGGCAGGGTACCTACGGTGGTCTAGTGAACATCGTGGCCAGGTCACCACCACCACTCAGTTTGGAGATAGACTTAGCTGGCTGGACATTTATGGGCTGTTGGTGGCTCTTATGGTTGTACATATGAGTAGTCGTTTTGGGCCAGTTGGATTATCTTGTACGTAGTCGTCTAGAGAGAGTCATACACAGAGCACTTCTTCACCATCCCTGCACATCTGAGCCTCGACACCCCATTTGTACCTGTGAGTCCTGGGCTGGAGCTGAGTGTGCTGCCACGCCAGAGTTTGTACATGGTTCTTTGAGCTAGTCGAGTCCACATGTTCTGGTCCACTGTTGTGTCTCTGTTGTTATCCATTGTTTTTGTATTTCATTCTGTTTGAGAGAGTTTCCATTTGTTTGAATGAGATTGTCACGCACATTGCACTGAGGGGCACCCACACTGTAGAGAGCACGACACATTATCCGCACTACACCACTGTAATCGTGCCAGTAGACAACACTCCCAAGCCCATAGCCTCCAGTGTCCAGTCTCAAGAGCTGTTGGGTCAGGGTCTATGACGCAAGTCCTCCCACAGATGCCCACTACTCGGATCCTCTGAAAACAGCACTCTGCTACGTGCGGGGCCTCTACTGCAACTCGCTGTAGTCGTCCCCCACCCTAAAGCTTGAAGAACAGAGCTTGGACAGTCTCTGAGCAGGCCTTGACTGAGATGAGAACCTCCAGTCGTGTGAAGGCTCCCATCCAGCGGGGTGCTACCGGCTCGAGAGGCGTGAGCCACTCAGCTGGAACTGACTCTGAGATGTCCTGACACATGCTCTGCACCCCTCTCATGCCCTGTAGATGGAGCCCCTGCACCTCCTCTGACAAACCTGTGAAGTCTAGCCAGTCACCTAGAGAGCGCGCTGGACCTGCTGCCATGGGACCCCAGGAAACATGAGGCTGACTACCAACCAAGTGGCCTCTCTGAGTGCTAACCATGGGGTTCCAGACGAGGGGCTGCGGTAGGCGTTCCTTCGTGCACGTCGGCTGTCTCTGGTCCAGGCCACGCCGTAAGAGCTCCCAAGATCGAAGCAAACTCACAGCGAAGCGGTCCTCCAGTCTCCTGCTCAAACCAACTCTGCGCATCTCTGTAAAGATCCATTTGGTCGAAGGTTGCCAAGGGCCTCCTGACTGAGGCACCCTAGCACGAAGCCGCTGTAGCAAGAACTCCTTCCAAAGCTCTCACCTGGAAGAAGTCCTCTGACGATGAACTTCCCAAGAAGGGCTCTGCTCTGCTGTGCTGGATCAATGATCCCAAGCCCTCCCTGTGAACAAGGAAGAGTGATGACCTGCCAAGCCAACTTGGCTTGGGCTATTTGAGTGTCACGTCCTGACCAAAGGAAGTTCCTTATCAGCCTCTCTTTTTTTTTTCCGAGAAATAGATCCTTCTATTAGTTAATGAAAATTGCCCATAGGGCTACATCCACCTCTGTGAGAGAGGGCTAGAACAAGCATGATGGGGAGACTCTCCCAATGAAAAAACAGCATATATACAATGAGGCTAAATCAAGAGATGGGAGGAGGGAAGAGCCACACAGGTGGACAGTAGTGCCATCTGAGCACCCCCTAGACTATGGTGTAGAAAGGCCGAGGGCGCCAGAGTCGAAGAAAAGCCTCGTGGCGCTCCCGCATGCGGTCGGAGCTGGCCTGTAGTCCCTCAAGCTGTCCTTTGAGAGTATGGATCAGCTCTAGCCAAAAGTCACGAACAGTCATTGCTGGTGGCACAGGACGAGCCTTAAAGATGCGGAAACAGCGGGCCCGCCAGATGAACCAGAGAGCTAGGCCGCTGATGAGCTCCCAACACTCCTCTCTCTCACTGCACCACTCCTGTGGAGTAAGCTCCGTAGCAGGCTGGAGTGTAGGTCGCCCCCCCTGTATCACTATCATCCTGCTGGTGGAAGATAGCTCAAATTGAAGTGCTGGGCCTGTGAGGGTGGACCAAGCCGCTGCCCCCCAAGTGTACTGTCGAGCCGTGGAGAGGGCAGGCATCAGCCGAAGAACACGTAGCCACATCTGCTGAGCCGAGGGATAGTCCCACAGACAGTGACGCTGACTCTCCACCAACTGGTCACAGGCTGCACATGTGGCCGAGAGACCACTATGCACAAGCCAGCTCCCTACTATTGTGGCTCTGTGTGCAACCAACCACTGGAACAAAGTGACGTGCCTCGGCTGTTTGGAGTCCCACAGCCTCTGCCAAAAGGCTGCCAAGAACTCGACTGTGAGGCCCTCCTCCTGCCAATGACGTGCTGCAACAGGGCGGGCCTCTCTCTGTGCTGCAAGTATATGACGTCCAAGCCGAACAGTGTACTGAAAGAAGGGGAGTCCTGGGCGGTCTGCAGAAGAGAAAGGGTCCCTCCATAGCCACTCACCAGGATCCCACTGTACTCGTGCCAGTGGACAACACTCCCAAGCCCATAGCCTCTAGTTTCCATTGTCAAGCGCTGCTGGGTCAGGGTCTATGACGCAAGTCCTCCCACAGATGCCCACAACTCGGATCCTCGGGAAACAGCACTCTGCTACCTGCGGGGCCTCTACTGCAACTCGTTGTAATCGCCCCCCACCCTGAAGCTCGAAAAACAGGGCTGGGACAGTCTCTAAGCAAGCCCCGATTGAAATGAGAACCTCCAGTCGTGTGAAGGCTCCCATCCACCGGGGTGCTACTGGCTCGAGAGGCGTGAGCCACTCAGCTGGAACTGACTCTGAGATGTCTTGACACATGCTCTGCACCCCTCTCATGCCCTGTAGCTGGACAACGTGCACCTCCTCTGACAAACCTATGAACTCTAGCCAATCACCTAGAGAACGCGCTGGACCTGCCGTCATGGGACCCCAAGAAACATGAGGCCGACTCCCAACCAAGTGGCCTCTCTGAGTGCTAACCATGGGGTTCCAGACGAGGGGCTGCCGTAGGCGCTCCTCCGTGCATGTCGGCTGTCTCTGCTCTAGGCCACGCCGTAAGAGCTCCCAAGATCGAAGCAAACTCATAGCGAATCTGTCCTCCAGTCTCCTGCTCAAACCAACTCGGCGCAACTCTATAAAGATCCATCTGGTCGAAGGTTGCCAAGGGCCTCCTGACTGAGGCACCCTGGCACGAAGCCTCTGCAACAAGAATTCCTTCCAGGGCTCATCGCCTGGAAGAAGTCCTCTGACGACAAACTTCCCAAGAAAGGCTCTGCTCTGCTCTACAGGATCAATGATCCCAATCCCTCCCTGAGAACAAGGAAGTGTGATGACCGACCAAGCCACCTTGGCTCGGGCAATCTGAGTATCGCGACCTGACCAAAGGAAGTTCCTGATTAGCCTCTCTACCTGGCTGATACAAGAACTCGAGAAGATCCAGCAAGAAGTGATGTACCACATAGTTGCCAACAACACCTGGTTGGCAACTACTACTCTACCAGCCAGCGAAAGTCGTGCTGAGCTCCAATGTAACAACTTTCTCCTGATGGACAGGAGAAGAGGAGCAATCTGCTACTCGGGGGACAAGTCCAAACCAACCTGACAACCCAAGTACCGAACTGCAGTCCCTGGAGAATCCACCTGAAACCCTCTCTTGGCATCCAATCTGGCACAGGAGCATTGCCAACCGAGAAAGCCACTGTCTTTCTCCAGTTGATCAATGCGCCCAATGCACAGCAGAAGGTCTCCAAAGCCTGCTCACATCTGTGTAGATTGGCCTCCTGGCCCTTTAAGTACAAGGCTGAGTCGTCGGCAAACTCAGCGTCCCGAAGCTCATCTCCCCGTATAGGGAGTGCTAAGCCTCTCAGACCAACCTGCTGTGACACCAAAAATCTGCTCATCGCCTCCGCATAGAACAGAAAGAGAAAAGGGGCAAGAGGACAACCTTGTCTGACCGATCGTGTGAGCATGAAGCGCTCACCTCTACCTCCTGCCAAAAGCACCTGACTGTGAGCCTGTCTGTACAAAGCTGACACCCCTCTGATCCAAGCATCTGAGAAGCCCATCCTGCGTAGCGTGCCCTCGAGAAAGTCCCAATCAGCTGTCGTATGCCTTCTCAAAATCGAGAAGAAGAATCACAAGGTCCTCCCCACGGAGCCGTGCAAGGGCAGAAGCCTCCCAAAAAGTGAAGATGTTGTCAAGGATACTGCGTTCCTTGACAAAACCTGTCTAAGTCCCATGTATAAGGCTCTCCAAAAGTGGTCGAATCCTCAAACTCAGAGCCTTGGCAAGAATTTTGTGGGCTGAGTTGAGGATGGTGATGGGGCGCCACTGTCGAATCTCATCCAAGGAGCCACCCTCCTTTGGAATAGGGTAAATCATGCCCTCACTCATGCTATCCGGCATCACTTCTGTGTGCAGAATGTACTGAAAGGCACTACAAAGATCTGGGCCAAGCAGGTCCCAGTACTCCAAGAAGAAGCTGGGAGTCAGCCCATCCTCACTGGGACAGCTACCACGAGGGAGGGCCCTAAGAGCCGTGTGCAGCTCCTCAAGCTGAAGAGGCATCTCTAGCCTCTGGCGCATCTCCTCAGTAACAAGACAAGGCATCTGTGCCCAAACCTGCTCCCTGCATGCATCCTGTCGCTCTGACTGGGGCTCAGCCGACAGTAACTCACGGTAAAAGTCAGTAGCAACTGTACGCATATCCTCGGGCTCACAAGCAACTGACCCATCGGGTCTCCTCAACTGATTGACCTTGGCATGTGAGTTCCGAGGTCCCACTGTCTCAAAAAAGGCACTTGTAACTCTGTCACCCACCTGAGTCCACTGAGATGCCTGTCGGTGAAAGGAAAACTCATGACGTCTCTCCTCTGTGCAAGCAAGCTCCTGTCGAGCTTGCTGTAATTGCTCCTCCAACCATGGACTGTCTGGATGCTGCTCCTGCATCCTCTGTAGTGAAGCAATGCCTCGTTTGAGACGCTGCTCCTCCTCTCTCGCTACAGCCCGCCGAGCCAAAGACTCCTGGAGAAAACTATGGGACCGTAGGTGCGCGGGGAGAACCTACATTGTATTTCTGTCCAGTAAGGAATCCAATATCGATCATCTAGTGTTTGCAGAGTGTGAATAGTGGGCGACTCGCGTTGCCGGTAAGTATTGTCGATAACTATGGCACCGTAGGTGCGCGGGGAGAACCTACATTGTATTTCTGTCCAGTAAGGAATCCATTATCGATCATCTATCTGTTTGTAGAGTGTGAATAGTGGGCGACGTGCGCTGTCGGTAAGTATTGTGTTGTGCATAGATGGCCAACGACACAAAAGGGGAGAGCAAGTTTTTGTAGTCCGATCACAGCAGACGAGCAAGCTGAAGAGCCTTTTGGCTGTTTCCTTGTGGCTTTCAAGCATTCACCTGGTGGCCATCCTGTTGCTGTGAAGGCTTTTTGTTTCTGCCATCACGATGGAGCTTAACCTTATTTGCGGTGTTACTCGAGCTTCTGGTCATCCCTCTTTTCGAGAAGAATGCTGTTGCAGACAGTGTTGCAAGACTCATCTGCAAGCATGGACCATGTCATTTTTCTCTCACTATGGTTATGGAGGATAAAGATGTGCTGGATCCAAACCAAGCATATTTCTTTGCTGTGGAGCCTCATTCTGTTTTGCCAATTGGGATTCTTGGACTACGCAATCATATTGGGTTCCTGCCTATTCAAAGGCTTAAGGCGTTTGCAAGCAGTGCAGTGTTTTTAAACTCCACTTTTTGAGGCATGTAAGATCGTGGTTGGGCCTAGCACCTGCTTCAAGACAGATGTACAGATGCGGTACCTAGTGGTTTTCTTTCATAGTTTTTCAATATTCCTCTCACCGAGACGGTGAGCGGTCTTGTGGCGGGCAACCTGTAGCAGGCGACAATGTCAATTTCACAGGACACACAGTTAGTACAATTGGTCTGGTGTGGTTCACACTGGATGGACTCTTTGGGCTGGGCAGTGACACGTGGCAGGGATATGGACGGTGGTCTAGTGGACATCGTGGCCAGGTCACCACCCTCAGTTTGGAGAGAGACGTAGATGGCTGACATTTATGAGCCGTTGGTGGCTCCTAATGGTGGGACATATGAGTAGTAGCTGTTGGGTCATGTTTATCATCTTCTTCATATATGGCTGAGCGTTGTCGTCTAGAGGAGCGAGTCTATACACACAGCACGTCTTCACCATCCCTGCACATCTGAGCCTCGACGCCCCGATTGTACCTCTGAGTCCTTGGCTGGAGCTGAGTGTGCTGCCACGTTAGAGTCTGTATCGGTTCTTTGAGATAGTCGAGTCATATGTTCTAGTCTGCTGTTGTGTCTCTGTGAGCTCAGTTGTTATCTATTGTTCCTTTGTTTTCAGTCTGTTTTGAGTGAGATTATCACGCACATTGCACTGAGGAGCACTCGCTGTAGAGAGCACGACACACTATCCGCGGTACACTGCTGAGGAAGCTTGGCAACTAGAGACTTGGTTTTAGTCATGAGTTCTGCAAAAGTCTCCTCTGGCTGGAGCATTATGTTGGCCAACTCATCCAAAACCTTTTCCTGGTAGTCACTTGGCCTGAATGCTGCACAGAACTGTTGTCGTAAAGCTGCCCAAGTTGCAAAATGGTTCTCTGCAAAGTGACTGTACCAGTTGTCTGCTAAGCCGTCCAATGTTGATGGAAACAGCACCAAGTAAGCATCTTCTCTATTAAGACCACGACCTCTATAGAGAGATACAAACCTTCGTGCATGGTCGTCTGCATCTTCTGAGGAGAGTCCCTTGAAAGTAGGAAACTTGTTGTTTACCTTAGCCAAAACACTGGTCAACGCCTCCATGGCCTCTTGCTAATGAGCTCGTTGCTCAATAGCCTGCTGTAACAAAATAGGCGAGAGCTTTACTGGGGAAGGTGACCTGGAAGTTGTGGAACCGGATGGAGGAATGGGTGATTCCGTATGTGGAGGTATGGGTGATGAGGTTGGTGGACTTCTACTAGGTACCAAGGGTCGTCTTCTGTGGTAGTACTTCAGAGGACTCAGTAGTGCACTTTGACGCTCTAATGACCGCCTTGTATGTGTCATGCAGCGACCACAAACCCAACCAAGCTTTGGGCAAGAAGACCTTACACTGGTTGAACATAGGGCAAGTGACTAGACCACCAGGCTGGACCAGGGACGAGGAAGGACTAGACCAGCGACGAGGAAGGCCTAGACCAGGACGAGAGCTGGTTGGACCAAGGCGAGAGAGGACCAGACCAGCAGCTGCACAGTGCAAGGCAAAGTAAGCGAAGCTAGGTGAAAACCAGCTAGCTTTCTCGCTTTGCACCTCAACAGAGAGTGAGACTTCAGTTGAGGTCCCACCGGGTGTGCCAAAAATGAGAGCACCTGTAGCGCGGATAGTGTGTTGTGCTCTCTGCAGTGGGTGCTCCTCAGTGCAATGTGCGTGACATCTCACTCAAAAAAGAATGAAAACACAAGAAACAATAGATAACAGCTAATCAACACAGAGACACTATAGCAGACCAGAACATATGGACTCGACTATCTCAAAGGACCGATACAGACTCCGGTGTGGCAGCACACTCAGCTCCAGCCCAGAACTCACGGGTACAATGGGGGTGTCGAGGCTCAGATGTGCAGGGATGGTGCAGATGTGTTGTGTATAGACTCGCTCTCTAGACGACGACGCTGGACCATATACCGAGAAGATGATAATCTTGACCCAACAGCTACTACTCACATGTACCACCATAAAGAGCCACCAACGGCTCATAAATGTCAGCCATCTAAGTCTATCCCCAAACTGAATGGTGGCGGTGACCTAGCCACGATGTCCACTAGACCACCGTCCATATCCCTGCCACGTGTCACTGTCCAACCCAGAGAGTCAGTCCAGTGTGAACCAGACCGGACCAACTGTACTAACTGTGTGTCTTGTGAAAGTGACATTGTAGCCTGCTACAGCATTGCCCAGCCCAGAGAGTCCGTCCAGTATGAACTAGACCAGACCAATTGTACTAACTGTGTGTCCTGTGAAAGTGACATTGTAGCCTGCTGCTACAGGTGGTTTCTACGAAATGGATTTTCAAGACAAAGTACAAGGCCAATGGTTCCCTCGACAAACACAAGGCGAGACTTGTTGCGTGGGGTTTCACACAGCGACCTAGCGTGGACTTTGACGAGACCTTTGCTCCCACCGCTCGCATGACTACCATACGCATAGTGTTTGCTCTCGCAGCCAACTTTGGTTGGTCTATCTTCCAGATGGATGTCAAAAGTGCGTTTCTGAATGGAGATTTGGATAAAGAAGTTTATGTGGAGCAACCTCTTGGGTTTCATATACCAGGCAAGGAGGATTGGGTCTATTAGTTGTGGAAAAGATACTTGGCGCTCTACTACAAGAGTAGTTTTCACACTCGACTGGGTGCACACATCTTTAGCCAATTTTGGGCTTTTATGTTTTTTGCACCAGTTACACATTTTGCCCTACCTCAACCTAAGATTCTATAAATAGAATGCTTAGGGTCTTGTAGTCATTCAGATTGAGATTGTGTATTGAGAGCATCATTTGCAGAGCACTTGCGCTCTCTCTCTCTCTCTCTCTCTCTCTCTCTCTCTCTCTCTCTCTCTAGCCATGCCTACCCGCCACCTTCCTCGCTAGCGCCACCCCACTGCGCAGCCCCTACACCCCCTGTAGCTGTCCACGCGCCACCCCTGTGGCTGCCTACGCGCTGCTGCTGCTCTCACCCGCTGCTGCTGTTTCATCCCTTGCACACGCTACTGCTGCGGCTGCTGCTGCACCCGCTGTGGCTGCCCTGCTGCGATTGCACAGTGCCAAGAGTGTAGCACCTGCCGCTGCCTCACTGCACCAGGCCCGCTGTCTCACTGCTACATGTAGCCACTGCCGCATGTTTCCCCACCTATGCAATCAACGAAAGGGTATCCAGAAGCGGTCGAACAGTGAGCTCATCGCCTTTTAAATCAATGCCGAAGGACACGCCCCCCAAGGATTCAAGGGACACGACAATCACATGTACTACAGAGGACATTTGGGGACTGCTACTGTCTATCCAAGAACAAGTACGACAACAGAATGAGGTTATTTCACGCCAAAATGAAGACCTCAAGAACCTGACACTACGCAACCAAGAGTTGGATCATACCATTGCACTGCAAGCTCTGAAGCTTCAACAACAAGAAGACACCCTGAAAACACTGCAAACTCAAGTGCTGGAACAAGGCAGTCACATAACACAGGTCACCAATAATGTAACCGATGCACCGGAGGGGTCTCCTCCATCTTGGGCACAAATAGTGAAACAAGAGAGGACAATGGGACACAGGACAGGAGAGATGTATACCTATGAGAGTATGTATACGCATGAGGATTCTACCGAATACAAGGAAAGGGAGAAAAGATCCCAAAACATTGTGATACGAGGCATGCCAGAACCTGAGGGGGAAACAGTCATGTCATTGAATGTAGACGTTACCACCCTGTTAGCAGAAAAGCTTGATATGCAAGATGCAGGGGTATATGGGGCACATAGAGTGGGTCAGAAGAAGACTGATGCTCATAGGGCAGTTGTATGCACAATGTTGGATGCTCGCAAAAGGGCCATAATTTTGGAAAATGCACGCTTCTACTTGAAAGGCACTCAGTACTATGTAAGTGAAGATAGAACACCGACACAACAGGCGGCAAGAAGGAAAGCATATGAGGAACGTCTCAAGGAGAAAAAACTAGCATCACCGCCTAAAAATGCATAGGGGCACGCGACCCATGGGATCACGACCATACAGGTAACAAGCTGGAATTGTAGAGGTTTCCCATGGCATAAGGGAGAAGGGCTGGTGGATATTCTACCACAAGCTGACATACTCTTCCTATTGGAAACATGGGAACAAAACACATGCAGGCTGCCGGACATTAGTGGATATATCAAGCACTCCGTATGGTGGAATGGTACCAAAATGCGAGGACAAGGAGGTGTAGCTGTAATGTATAAGGAAGAGCTTCAAAAGATGGTTGAGGTATGCAAGATCGATGACCACAAGCGCTATATATGGGTTAAGGTTTGCTCATCAAAAGGATTGATCTTTGTTGCAGGATGCTATATCCCGCATCGAGAGTCACCTTTTTATGACACAAACCAGCTATCCAAAAATGATCCCTTTGCTGACCTATGTACAGACATTGCAATATATGCACAAGAGGGAGCAGTTGTCCTTCTTGGGGATTTGAATGCCCGGATTGGAAACACACAGGTACAATTGACAGACCATTCAATGCATCCTGCGGATAAGAATGGGGAACTTATACTTGGTTCTATGTGGGATAGATGTTCAAGCGATAACATCATGAATGCACAGGGGTCAGCCATGATAAGTATGATGAACTCAATGTAGCTTGTAGCCATGAATGGTGCAGATAAGTTTGTACACTCTGGATCATACACTTGCTACACGGCAAATCATGGGAGGAGTACAAATGATTATGCCTTGGTGAGATACGATGCATTGGAATTGGTCCATAGTTTTGAAGTGGGTAGCAGGCTACCAACCTCCGACCATACCCCAATTCATATATGCCTACACATGCCCAGTATGCCTATTGTCAACACAATGAATACACCAAATTGGTCATACAAAATGCAACTCACGAAGAAAGAGGACTATGCTAGTCTCTTAGATAGCTTACTGTTTAACCGGAACATGCCTTGTGACATTGAAGAGACGTGGAAGATCTTCCGACATGCAATGGAGGAAGCGGCAAAAATTACTATGGGCAAGTATCAAAATGGTAAACAGACCAGGAAGGGTTTACCTCATAATCCTTGGTTTGATGTAGAATGCAAGGAGGCCAAACGCAAGATGAGAGGCTTAGCACAACACTCAACTGAATGGGAATGGGCTTCTAGAGAATACAATACACTCAAGAGGAAAAAGAGACGTATGTATGAATTCTCAAAAGAACAACAAGACCTCAGCAGGTTCAAGAAAGAGCCAAAGAAGGCTTGGCGTAACATGAAGGGGAAGAAAGGGGATGTGATGGGAGATTTCAGCCTAAATGAAATGTATGCTTATGTACAAACTTTGTATGCCCCGTCGGGGACTCAAGAGGCGACATACACGGGGGCTCATGCCGAACATCCAAAGCCCATCACCTTCCAGGCAGTCATTAAAGGCCTCAAAAGCCTGGCGAATGGGAAAGCAGCTGACACATTACCTCTTACCTCTGAAATGCTGAAATGGTCAGGTATTGAGGCTAAGAAATGGATACACCATATGATGAATCAAGCAATCAACCAATACTTACCCCAAGATTGGCAAGAAAACTGGGTGAAAGCGCTCTTTAAAGGAGGTGACCGCAATTTGCTCACTAATTATCGCACCATCATGGTGAGCTCATGTATGGCAAAACTATTTGGAAGCATTATTAAGAAAGATCTTTGCACATGGGCTGAAAATAACGGGAAACGTGCCATTGGACAAGCAGGATCTAGAGCCTGCCACAGCACGATAGACCACCTTATCACACTCCGGGTCTTGATGGATGAAACCAGGCTAAAAGGCAAAACCCTGTATTGTTGTTTTGTGGACTTCACGAAAGCGTTTGACACAGTACCCCGTCAAGGGATATGGTCACGTATGGAAACTCTGAGAGTTCCTATGCTTCTCAGGGCAGCAGTGGGACATCTCTACCAAGAGGTCAGATGTAAACTCAAGACAAACACAGGATTCTCACAAGAGTTCAGGAGCACCATGGGAGTTAAACAAGGATGCCCTATGTCACCTACGCTTTTTGGACTATGCATAGATGAGCTTGATGATTTCATTAACAAGGCTATGGGAGAGGGGGGAGATCACCCTAGCATTGGTACTTTCACGCTTCTGCTCCTCATATATGCCGACGATGTGGTTCTCTTTGCCTACAAGGCACTCCTTCTACAGAAACTTTTGGATGCAGTACATGCATTTTGCAATGCAACGGGCTTGTCAGTCAATGTAGCCAAAACAAAGGTTATGTCAGTCCACACATGTAGAAATGAGAATCAGCCCATCATCACGTATGACGGGCAAGCACTCCAAGCGGTTGAGAGGTTCAAGTACTTGGGCATCTATGTACCTTCAAACCATGCATGGGGAAGTTGCGCGCAAAACAGAATTGATGCAGGACAAGCGAAATACTATGAATTTGAGAACATGTGCAAGCAAAGTGTCACAAGGCGATGGGAAATCAAGTCTCTAGCATTTGATGTATGCGTGGTCCAAACAATACTTTACGGTGTAGAGGTATGGGGGGGGAGTATCCCCGCTAGCACTTGGAATGACATTGAAAAGATACAGAAAAAATTCCTATGTAGACACATGGGGATCAAAACTACCACCCCATACTCAGTGATGCTTTTGGAGACAGGAAAGAGACCCTTGGAAATGCAAGCCTTACAAAGGGTACACAGATACCTCATGAAAGTTAAGATGATGCCGGAGAGCCGTCTACCCCACATGACATGGCAAGCCGGATGTAAACCGCAAAAGAATTACAAGAGTAAATTTCTCACATCCAGTCTCGTAGAAGACATACGGAAATGGTTCTCTAGATGGAATGTGGGAGACCATGTGGACATGCACATAGAGGAAGGCACTGAACATGAGCATGGGCTGAATTTTGAGAGAAGCATACTTGAAGCCCTACACACTAGATGGAGTACAACAGTACACAGGTCCAAATTTGAATACTACGGCAAACACATCAATACACGATATTGGGAGACCTACAAGACTGGGGACACCCAGATGCATATCAGGACACCTATGTCCCACCGGGCAAGACGGGCCATTACTTTGATGCGGACGCGATCACACATGCTCAAGATTGAAACGGGAGGGTGGCTGAATATTAAGGAAAATAGAAGGACATGCACACAATGCAATTTAAACAAAGTGGAAAGCGAGGCCCATGTCACCATCGAGTGCCCAACATACGCACACATCCGTGCTGATTTCCCATTGCTATTGCAAGGAGATGTCACCTTTGAGGAGCTTCTCTCTCGGACATACCCCTCCCGAGTAGCTTTAGGCATCTACTTTGCCAAAGTATTGGATCATCACACAACACTAACACACAAGAAAGCTACTAGCCCACTACCCCCTCTACACACATGAGGGGAGCCTCTTGTAGATTTTTTTATTTTTTTTTTGTGGTCCCATGGGTCATTTTGGCCCCCCGAGGACGTAAATACAACATCATCATCATCATCATCATCATCTCTCTCTCTCCAGCGTTTTCGGCGCGCGTGGCTCACACTCTTTCTGCTGCTCACTCTCACAATGATTGCATCACATGGTTATTTGATTGATTGTGGACTCCCCCCCCCCCCCCCCCCCCCCCCCCCGCGGGTGAGGATTCTTGGCCAGAGGCAGAGGCATGACATATTGCCCTAGTCCCCTTGGGCTATGGTTTGATTTGTTGTCTTATTGCAATTTGGCAGTCCTTGGATGCAGATTACTGCTGTCCAAGCCACTTTTGCACGCTTTGCTGTTGCAAAAGCCTTAGTTTCTCAAGCTCCCCATGGCGAAAATCTCATGGAATGTACAGGGCTTGGTGGGACCCACTTTGAGTGATGTCAGGGATGGTAGGAGCTTCAGGGATGCTTGGTACATAGAGCCATGTGCAAGCACAAAACTGCATAGGGTCAATGAAAAACGAGGATGGGAGGGGGGTTGTATTTTGTTATTTGACTATTCAAGGTAGGATCAGGAAGGTGGAAAAGTAGACTGCAGGAACTTCTACCATGAGCTTTTCTAACAAAATAATCCCAAGAGTCTAGTAACAGTTTTTATGTCTTACTTACTAGGCTAGCAACTTGATATAGCCATTGGTGGATGATATTTTTCTCTACTCCAAGAAAAAATTGAGCTAGAGTCGTCCCCATGCCAAATGGCAGGAGAGAAGCGATGTCCCATGCGAAGGAAGTCCACCATGAGGTTCAGGCGTCATGTGGCTATGAGAGAGTCCACTTTGAGCGAAGAAATCTGTAGAGATTATGGAGGGAGGCTTAGAGATCCATTCATGATAATGGCATGCTAATTGCAATGTGAATTAGACAAGGGAGATAGGTATGCAATAGAATGTATAGGGAGATAGGGATGCAATAGAATGTATATACAATACTAGATTGATTGATCATGATACTATATGTGAAGAATGTACAAACGAGCTCATTATATAGAGCTAGTGCAAGCTTCTTATCTGGCATCATTGATAACAACATACCTTGGGTTCCTTTTCCACATATGACCACATGTTTCTTTTCCACCTATGCATCACATGTTTTGATGCCACCTATGTATCTCAGTAGGATAGAGGAGATACACACCATCATAGGACGAAGCCCACAATCCTCAACAAAATCTAACTTGTTGATGCCCTGTTTAAAAGTGTACCCTCTTATTTACCTTTTGTTCTAGGGTCACTTTACAGTTGGCAAATGCTCGCCATACTCTCCGTTCTCCTTTCCATCTAAAGGTCCGCACCATCTGTCATTTTAATATGAAAATGACGCGGACAGCTGAGTGCATGCAATTATAGTTTATTATTTACATTTTCGATTTGAGATTTAAATTTACGTAATGCTGTTTTATTTTGTGTTTGCAGGGACATTCCACGGAACAATGTGGTGCAATATCAACCGCAAGATTTTCAAGAAGATTTTGTAAAGGAGGTTTTAACAAGCGAGGAGTTGTGCTCCTTTTTAGGAACAGTAAAATCAAGGTAAGAAGACAACTTTTTCAAGGGTGTATGCTTATTCTTTTCTGGAAAAGGCCAGATTTCTGCAGGATTGATGGAAAGAGCACACAATTTAATAAAGAAAGAACAAGTGCTCAAGCTCACTTTTAATTTACTTTCCTCTCTTGCTCTCAACTGTGGACTTCTCTAGTCTAGTCTTTCTATCTTTGTAAACTTTAGGTTACCTCACACACAACACTTTGCATACACTCTAGTAGCTTATCTATTATGTAGCTCTATGCCCACTATTTCTTTTTACTCTCTTTGCTGTTGAAAAGTTCGTGGTGCGGCCAAGAAGGGCCTTTCACTGTGAGAGTTTGGGGCTTGAACAAGAACACACACCCACTTGTTTAAGAGAAAAGATCATTGAAGAAAACATTCAGTTCAGCCATGAAAGCTCCACTCTTACACAAGCCCAAAAGTAACTCAAAACTCATGTGTGTCTAATGATTTCATGTAGCCTTAACCCCAAGTACATAGATAAAGTGCTTGTTGGCCCTGTAGAAAACCCTATCTTCCTTCCTCAATTATTCCTCAAGGCGATTTTATGGAAGCTTAGGCACTTCCATAGACAAGCCCACACACTTATTTGATGAGAGAAAACCCTAATTGGTAGCCTCACACTTAAAGACAAGGTGGAAGGAGGGGTGGACTTAACTAGTGCACGATGGAAGAGCCGTGTCCTTTAGAAAAAATTATTGTTTGTCCGAAGAGGATTGCATGCGAACCGACCCAAACCAGATGGATGAAAGTACAGAACTTTGCCGCGCTTGGGGCAAAGTGAAAGATCAGGAAGCCCTTATCTTTTTTGATGGAGGAGCCAAGGCTAAATTCATTTCACGTGAATTGTCGCGAGAGAATCTAGACTTGGGGTGTCCAAGTTTGTTACAGCTCAACATTTATTTCTTTGGCAATTTTGACCTTGTAAAGAGGTTTTCAGTAGTTGACAGCGTAACAGAGTGGTTTCTATGAAGAGATACATGCGGATCGGTGTTAAATGGGAAATCCTTCTCAACATCATGCTATAGCTGAGGTCTGCCAAGGACTCACTCACACCCTCCAAGCAAGAGGGATTACCTTTTCACTCATTCTTCAAGGACAGGAGACCTCTATCAAGACTACTTTGCATGTACATGGAGTGCTCTTTTCATATGAGAGGTGGTAGTGGAGCACGATCCTCGTCAGCTATTATCACACTTCTCTGTATAACCATGAGAATATTTCCACGCCTCTTGTGATTCCTGCATATTTATTGGAGTTCAATTAAATCTGTTTGTTTTCCTTTCGGGGCGGTTTTGTCTGCGCACACGCGTGCTCGCGTGTGTGGGTGTGCGAGCAAGATCCAAATGAGAAGACAGATCCAAGATATCCACCACCAAAATGAACTTAATCAACTGCCTTCTGTTGTTATTTCGTAGGTTAACGTATGCTTTGCAGCAAAATGAAGCAGTGGATTTGTTTGAGGATGACTTTGCAAATTTGGCCGAAGAAGAAGACCATCCAGGCCATAAGGCAATTACTAACATAATGGTAACAAGGGGTCATGTCATCAGAACAGCGTCATTTCAACTATGAGGGGAACAAATGCATCATTGCTAAAATTCAAATTGGCATAGGAGTATCAATCTTTCTCGGACCTCCTCTACAGTAAGGGCAAGATGGTGTCTTCTATAGATTGGATGCCTGGAAAGCATGGAGTTTTGGCAGCAGCCTGTTCCGAATCAAAATCCTTTGATGAGAGGTTACAAGTGTCCGGGAAGCCAAGCAACTCTTATGTTATGATTTGGAGCTTCTCAGATCCAATCTATCCTCAGGTGAGATTATGTGAGTCTTGTATGGAATAGGAACAGCTTCATAAGATTTGTGTTAACTCTTCTAATCTGGGTTCTTTGTATATTCTATTCGTCAATTATGTCCAAAACTTCACTACACTTAAGTTTTCCAATATAAGTTTTCTTGTAGGCATGAATTCATCGGCATTAATGTAAGCTGTCAATAATATCAATATCAATTTTTTTAATTGCCAATCCAATCCTTTCTATGATCAAAGATCATGCATCAGACAGTTAGCTGTGTAAGTATAGAAAAAGCTTTGCACGCCTCATTCTTTATTGCTCATGCCTTTATTGCTTGTGACAGATTATTTTGGAAAGTCCTTCCGATATCTTTAGCCTGCGTTTCAATCCAACAAAACCAACACTTATAGCGGGTGGCTGTTATAACGGACAGGTGTGATTATAGTGTTTTAGATGGAATCAAAGGATCTCATCCTTTTAATGTGACTTCTTTAGTGCTAACTACTTTTCAGGTGGATTCTGCTGTATTTGTGCATGGTCTTTCACATGCAGCTTTCTTTTGCATGAAAGGTCTTTTCAATAATCTTACTTGGCACTTGCATGTGAAAGTGCTAAATTGCATGACACAAATTGTTGACTCATTTCAGTGAAAAAGGGCTCCAAATCAACAGATGTCTGAGATGCTCCTTTGTTGTAATGGGTGCCAAGATGAGGTCCTGCCGAAAGCTGCATAGTAGGCTACAGATAATTCTGTCCTTCAACCTGTGGCTTGTGCCAGTTGCTTATTCTCTAGTGTTTTATTGCCTTGTCCAATGACCAGCCAGTTTCAGAAGAAGTCAATGAGCCTCCCTATCTGCCCTGGCAGTTGATGTGGTTTCTTCTTCCGTCGCTTGCTCTTCCCATTCTACACTTCGACCTTCGTACTTCAGAGCGTGTTGCAGTGTTCTGTTGTGGTAGCCAGGGTTGTTTTCTCTTACACAGTTGCCAATTGTCGGTCGTCTTTGTGATGCACGTGCTGCATCTGCAGGGCTTATGATGAGCCTTTTCCCAATCCTTTCTTCATTTCCCTTGTAGCTGCTATGGGATGTTTTGAACTCTTTGTAGTAGATTTTTCCATTGGGACGGTTATTGTGGGAATCGCTGATGGTACTATTATGAAGCTGTTCTTTGTTTTTTTTTTTTGTTGAAAAATTGAGGTATATATTCGTTTGATTATTGTTAGTAGTCCAATGAGCAATTAAACTTGATAGGGAAATCAGACCTCTTCCTTATATTGCAGAAGCACAAAAATCTTTTATCTTTCAATTAAGGATCTTGTTGATGTTGCCTCACTCATCAATCTTTGGATAACACACTTAAGGCTAGACGACAATAGCAAGCGAGCTAGGAGCATCTTGACAATTTCAGCTGACCACCTGCCACAACTCTTTTTGTGACAAAGATTGGGGGAGCTTCTTTCCACAGCAAGAAGGTATCCACGCTGAAGTTTATGAAGCTCTTCTCTACACTGTGAGATGCACCTAGAGCTTGTGTATGCAACTTGGGATGCTCTGTTTTGCTGGAGGTTGAGCTAGTCCACAATCACTTGGAGCTAGGCTCATTTTCCCCTATACTTTACAATGAGGAGCATACTCATGAAACGTCCAGGTTTTGCCTTCTTTAGGTGGGTAGGTTGTTTCTGTCATAGACAAAATTTTGCAGGTGATTTTCACTCACAGGGTCACAGAGTCCATGGAAAGAGCATTTTCTGCAAACTTGGAGACCTACATCCAGAAAAAGTATGCCGATGGGCCAGAGTCACCTTCATAATAGCATTTTGTAGTTCACACTTGTGTCTTTAACTCTCATAGTATGCTTAGAAATCTTTAATTCTCTTGGAATGCTTATGTGAGGGGAAATAGAATCAGCTGTTAAAGAAAAAGGATAATGTGAAGTTTAAACGAGTTTGTAAGCTGTTCAAGTAGTAATTTTGAAGTTTGTCACCTTCCAGGTGATACTATGGGACATAAGTGCAGCTGAAGAACAAGTAGGAAAGAATGAGAAGGAAAGTGTCAAAGGATTTAAAAAGGATAAGGACGAGGAGAGAAGGCGAAAGGCCCCTAAAGTTATGTTTAGCCTGTTAAGCTTTGTGTCAAAATCGCACACAGCTATTGTATCCGATTTGCATTGGTTACCGGATGTTCAGGTGGTAAGTCTCTTCTGTTTTCCTGTGAAAGTTTCTTCAGGTTTCAGGAAAAGTCATTGTACAGTCTGCACAGCAGAGCAATAGTTGTGCTGAGTAATGACCCACCTAAATTCTGAGTGCCCTTTCTGCTCTTCAAGCTAGAGGGCCCCCAGAAACTTGTGAGACAGTATTCCCAAGAGGCGAGCATGTTAGTCTCAATAGCTGCTGATGGGAAGGTACATTGCCTAAAATGTATTTCTACCACGACAAATAATTTCTTTGTTAAATCCCCTTTGATCTTCTTCAGCATGCATGCTGCTTAATTACGCAGATAATATTTTGGGATGCATCCCTCAAGAAGCATGAGGATATTGACTTAGAAGTGCTTGACGAAACCAAATCTGCCGAATTAGCATCGGAGAAGTATAAATGGAGTCCTGTGCTCCAAGTAGACTTGACATCCTCAAAGACCCCAGAACGGCAAGTGGGGCTTTTAAAGATCATCCTGTCATCAGATTCTCGATTTTTTTGCTGTAATGAGGTGAGCAGGGACACATTTAATTTTTCTGTGTCTGAGCTATTGGACACTTTTAATTGTGTTTTCCTTGTGAGGGAGACAGAGTGGAGATATATTAGACGGCGATATCAATACTTCAAATAGATGTGAACTAGTAAAAAATATTTCAGAATGCCACAATGGACAAGTTCGAAGTCTTCAGCGCTCACCATTTTTTGAAGACATCATACTGTCAGTAGATGTCTGGACTTTTGCTTTGTGGAGAGTTGGTTTCAAGGTAAGTACCATGGTCTGATTCATTAATCATTATAGCACATCTGTGCTTAGTCCGTGGCAATTTCACTGCAGACACTTTTGCATCAGTTTTACAGAAATGGAAACGAGTAGTTTTACCTTTTACTAGCTTGATTGAAATGGAAATGAGTAGTTTTACCTTTTACTAGCTTGATTGAAAAACTTTACTTCAGGGCCAATACATGGAAATTTGCAGTGGGTCCATGGAAGTGTATGCTAGCTAGTCTATCAGTAACTGGGGTAGCCAAAGACCTTCAGGTGGAATCATCCTCACCAAAAGGCTATCTAGAGGCCCATTGCTGCATTCAACAGCATCTTGAAATAAAAGGAAACTTGTAGTTACTGATTGGAACATGGGGTGAACATAAATTGATTACGAACTAGAGGACCTTAATGTTAAGACTGTGGGGATTAATGTTAGATAACATGCGGGGACTTGAAATGCCCATGTACCTCCTCTAACTCAATCCTTGTATTAATAATTAGCTTAAGGACACTTTTTGCTGTTTCTTCATGTGGGGTCTTCCTGGATTCACCCAGAGAGACTGTACGAGCTGACTTTTTGGGAGCTTGCTGAGACACTGTGTCCGTTTATTGGCTCCAGACGAGAAACGTCAGTCATGACTGTCTTTTTCCTGACAGCCAGCAGCTACTCCTGCTAGGGCCTCATTTTCAATTGCTTTCTTGACTTTCACAGAAACCAATTTTTGTGTCACGATCTGTGGAAGGTTATCTCACAGCTGGTTGCTGGAGTCCGTCGCGGCCAGGAGTTATATATATTGGCTCAATTGATGGAAGCATTGAAGTATGGGACCTCTTAGACCATAGTCACCAACCATCTCTGATTGCATCAGTTGGTTCTTGTCAGGTTACTTCATTGGAATTCTGCCTTGCTTGTGAGTGTCATTTTCTTTCTGTTTTATATCCTTAATTGGTAAGAGCATTGCAGAGGGTGCTTGATTGTGTGTTTTCTGTCCATGTTCATGTTTGTGTATAGCTCCTCAGCTTTTAGCAGTTGGTGATATTCAAGGGATTCTTCACATTATGGAAATACCACGGCGACTTCGAAGAATGCAGCACAAGGAAGTAAGGCCATACAACTGAAAAACAATTCCCACACAACATATTGAGGCTTTTGAATTAGAAGCCTTATTATTTAATCTTTCATCAAAAGTTCAATGTTTTTGCAGAGTTCGTGTAAGCAGCTATGATTTACATGCTGCAAGTTAGAGTAATTCCAATTTGGCTTGTGTGGTTTGATTTCTGCTCACAGAAAGCTCTAATGCAAAAGTTTTTTGAGAGGCAAGAAGCATGGGTAAATAATGTTGAAGGACGTGCAGCAGAGAGGACCAAACAAGCTTGCATAAGGCAGAAAGAGGAATTTGACAGAAAGGTTTCTTCAATACTTTCTCCAGTCAGTGTGGTGTGTGTGTGTGCACGCGTGCGTGCGTGTGTGTGTGTGAAATGAAATGTTATATTAAACGTCTTCAAAAAGCCAAAATGACCTATGAGACCAAACTGATACAATCTTGGTGAATCTAGTACAGTGTCTGGGTACAAAATAAAACAAAGTTGAAGTAAAGTGAAAACTAAAATCATCCTCATCATCATCATTAATGCCCAAGGATGCCCGACGTGCTGTCCGAGAAAGTATTGCATCGGTTGTTGGAGAGCATCGTCAATGTTTGCCTCTGTAAATAGTCGTACTGGACGTCTCCCATGTCGTGCTAGAATAGTCCTGATCCTCTAATGGAGCCTCCGTCGATGTCGTGGTCGCCCTCGTAGACGTGGGCATCTAGCTCTCCCAAGCTCAATGGCTTTGTCAACTAATATACCTCTAGTATAGGTGGGCAAGAGACTCTCCTTGTGTCTACGTAGCTCTAGCAAAAACAACCCGAGGCATCTCTCTGATCCTGATATCTCATGATTCTAGCCAACAATGACAAATGTGATGTAACTCTGTCTCTGGCTCTTATGACACAACTTGCAAATCCTGGCCTCCGTTGGTACTCTCCTGAATCTGCCAGTCTTAACCTCTAACTGATGCGATGATGTGCGCATCTGACCAATAGCACATCGTATCCCATGGGATAAATGAGTGTCCATATAGGCTGGTCTGATCACAAATTTATCCTCTGTTAGTTGGAGAAGATCCTCTCTATAGCCATCTTTGTGCCCAACTCCTGTGTCGGCTGTGTCCGTGTGCTCCTGGTATCTAGCTGAATCAGATCCTGACGTATGAGTCTAGTGATCCCTGTCCGTGTGAGAGATAGGGAGGGTGCATCCAAGGAGTATTGGAACGGAGACATCCTGAACCCATGTGATTGAAACCATGATGTTATCTGCCCATACCAACATGTTGTATCCCCCTGTAGCTCTAGTTTTCGGGATGGCTCAAGGGCTAGCCGAGCATATCTATCTCTGGGGAGGTCCCATAAACTGTGCATGAAGGATAGTGATCTACTAATTGCCTGGACGACGAGAGGGGGGGGCAGCTAGCTCGGCTTGAATAATCTTGTGTGGCACTGAGGCCTTAGCGTGAATCATCCAGGGATCATTGAGATTAAAGGCTTCTCCATACATCTCCATCCATCAGTGCTACCAGATTTGCCAGCCGATTTGAAATGTTTGACTCTGGTTTCAATGATTGGTGATTTTACTCCCAGGTGGAGTAGTGAGAAATGTTGTTTTGCTATTGTTTGAACCTCCGAACTACGCAGACGAGATGTCTGGGGAGTGTTTGGTTGTATGCTTGTAAAATAATTGTTGTTGTGACTCCCGGCCCGGACCTCGATGGTTATGCGGGAGGAGTATTAAGAAGTTTGAGCAATGGTTACTCTCAGCACCTCCAAAGGACGCAGACTGCGGTCTGGGGGGCGTTTGGTTGTAAAAGGTCTCTATATCTCCTGGCCCGAACCTTTTTAGGTTATGCGGGAGGAGTGATGAGGGAGTCGTTGAATATCTCCCGGCCCGGACCTTGTTAGGTTATGGGGGAGGAGTGTTCATCGACGACTTTATGTTTCTATGTCTTGTAACATGCATATGTGAGCATTTGTGTTGCATTGTGATGTGCCAACCACTGAATATTCCTACTTGGATGAGATTGCCCGGGTATGTAATTTTAGTGCATCAAGACACCCGTGGAAGGTCAGTACGGTCTGGGTGTGATGGCTAATTTTACTACGCCGGAATATCAAGAGTTCCGATGTGGACGAAAGGAGAAGCTAACTCCTTGATAAAAAGAGCCAAAAGGAGAAGCTAACTCCTTGATCAAAAGAGCCGAAAGGAGAAGCTAACTCCGTGATCAAAAGAGCGGAAAGGAGAAGCTAACTCCTTAACAAAAAGAGCAAATTGAATGTCCCTCGGAATGACCCTCGGATTTTTTTTTTTGAGCTAAACTTGAGTTGTTTTGCAGATATGCTGTAATCGCGGACAATTACTCTCTTTCAAGAAGGAGAGATGTAACAAATTGGTGACGTGCCAACTTACTAAAGAACGGAGCTACCAGCCGAGGGGCCTAAACCCTAGAAGAAGCAGAAGCAGTAACAGATTTCTGAAAATTGCGTAGCTGTTGATGACGTGGTAGATTTCCGAAAATTGCGCTGGCATGATGACGTGGCAGACTGCCAAGGGCTTTAAATATGAGGTTAGGGCTCATTCTCTGGCATGCTTCCTGGAGAAGCTTCAGAGTCTGGAGTACCGGCTTGTACTGTGTTGATGCAATATAAAGAAATGCCAAAAGGGGTGCCAAGGTTTGGAGCCAATACTCTCTCGGGTGGAATTCCGCCACTCCGTGTCGCGTGTCGTCTCTCTCTTTCAGTTCAGTTGTTATTGAAGTGTTAAAAGTCTGTTCAATCTGTTCTTTTCTATTGGCACGTGGTGCCCGTCTTGTGACAGTGGGTATGAGTATGAACTGAGCTTTACAGTGGTGGCTTCTCCTCTATTTGTCCAGTGTCTGGTCTGGTGTGAAGAAATCAGTAATTTGTCTTTGGGATTGTCTCTCTCCATATCTCCACACACACACACACACACACACACACACACACACACATACACACATACTCACACACATAGAGAGAGAGAGAGCCACTAATGAGAGCGCACACAAACAATCAACAAGCTGAAAATGAATAAACTTCCAACTCAAAAGAGATGAGGGAGAAGATCGACTCAGTACTTGGGACCAGAAGAGGGCTGGTCCCCTCCTTAAAGAGAATCTTTATTAGGGAGAATTCTTTGACAAGCACAAGAACCGGAGTGACCCCTCTATTCTAATTCTTCAGACTCGATGGTCAATTCCTTCCCTTGTGGGAAATTTCTGAGAGACGAGCTCTCAATTTTGTTTCCGCCTGTTCCCAGAGCGTGAAGCTCTACTGACCGTTCCCGATTCTGTCCCGGATTCTTTGAGCATAGGCCAAGGCCTCCTCGCTCCTTCTCCATGGAGTACCTGCAAAAGCACAAATACGAAACAACTCATATGGCGATATCTGTTCCTGATTGGTTTTGATAATTTCAGTAGATCTACAATTCCTAACCTTACGATTTGAGTGGACATTTAAATATCTTAAATTTAATAAAAGAAATTACTTAGAAAAGTAAGAAAATAGTCCATTTAGCAACACATAGAGAGAGAGAAATGAAATGTAATAAAATGTTATATTAACGTCTTCAAAAGGCCAAAATGACCTATGAGACCAATCTGCTACAAAATGGTGAATCTAATACCATGTACATTATGCATACATTCCACAATAGTGGGTAGGGGTGGGGTGAAAGCTGATACAAAGGGTGAGCTGATACAATGGAGCTCTCTTGTAGTCGAGGCATTATATACATATACATTAGTATTCGGGACGGCTCCTATGTCGCGCCAGTATGGTATGGATCCTCTGTTACAATCTGCGTCGATATCGAGAGGGCCCTCTCATCCGTGGGCGACGGGACTGCCCCAACTCTATCGCCCGATCAAGCAGTATGCCTCTGGTGTTGTTATGCTGTGGGCGCTGCTCGAACTCCTCTGTCTGTGATTGAAAGAAGTCTGTAATCATCCGCTGTCGCTGGATCTCTCTCATTGTGCCCCTCTTCAAGAGGTCCTCTCTGTGTTTGCGAATCTCCAGTAAGTATAATCTGAGGCATCTCTGATCCTGGAATCTCATGACTCTAGAAAGTGGCCCAAAACCCTCTCTGAATAGACAGTGAAAGCGGCGTCATATCTCATAGTAGATTGGGCAGTGACAACCAATCTGTAACAAAATGGTGAATCTAATACCATGTTTGGGTGCAAAAGAACTAGAACAGAGATACTACTACTAGAATCCATCCTCATATGCACTCTGGATGTCGAGAGAGTATGGCTCGAATCCTCTGTTGTAGTCTCCGTCGATGATGTGTAGCCCCTCTCCTCAATTGTGACCATCTGGATCTCTGTAGCTCCAGTGCTCGGTCGATGAGAGTGCCGGTAGTCGTCGAATGAGTGTGGGCTGAGCAAGAAAAACAAGAAAATAGTCCATTTAGCAACACAAAGAGAGAGAGAGAGAGAGAGAGAGAGAGAGAGAGAGAGAGAGAGAGAGAGAGAGAGAGAGAGAGAGATGAAATGAAATGAAATGTTATATTAACGTCTTCAAAAGGCCAAAGTGATCTATGAGACCAGAAAGTTACAATGTGGTGGATCTGATACAAAGTCACAGTAACAAGATGACAAAATGACAAAATAAAATACTATGAATCCTAAACTGCTAGGTGTGAACTAAGCAGCTAAACAGTTAGCTAGGATAGCTAGATCACAGGAGATCCAGCATCGGTCGTTGGCGGATCTCATCAATCTCCTCCATGGTCAATAGTCTGACAGGGCGTCGTGCATGTCGAGCCAAAGTGATCCGAATCCTGTGATGCAGCCTCCGTCGATGCTGTGTAGTCCTCCGCAGTCGTGGGCGTCTGGATCTCCCCAGCTCAGTCGCTCGGTCAGTATGCCTCTGGTGTAAAGCGACGAGCTCTGCTGTGGTAGTAACTCCTTCGGGTGTCCAATGGCAGCTCTAAACAAATCTATGATCTGTCTGTGAGACTGGCTAGCCTCTCCTCTCATCAGGCTCTCTTTGTGTCTGCGTAGCTCGAGCAAAAACAAACCTAGGCATCTCTGATCCTCGTACCGCATGACTCTAGAGAATGGTCCAAAGCCCTCTCTGAACAAGCAATGGAAGCGGCCTCGTATCTCGTAGTAGACAGGGCAGTGGCATGTGTAGTGCAACTCTGTCTCAGGCTCGATGTCACACAGGGGGCATGTCCTGGCCTCTGCTGGTACTCCGCTGTATCTCCCAATCTCGATCTGCAGCTGGTTTGAAGATGTGCGTATCTGGCCAATAGCACATCGTATCCCATGAGACAAGTGGGTGTCCATATATCTGGGCCTCGTCACAAAACCATCCTCCGTAAGCTGGAGAAGATGCTCTCTGTAGAAAGCCATCTTCGTGCCGGGCTCCTGTGCTGGCTGTATCCTTGTCCTCTTGGTGTCTAGCTGAGTCAAGTAGTGGCGAATGAGCCCGGTGATCTCGGATTGTGTAAGAGTCAGAGAGGGCGCATCCAGTAAGTACTCGAAGGGAGGCAATCTGTCTATGCTGAACCCATGCGCCTGAAACCATCATGTCATCTCCTATACGAGCATGCTGTATCTCCCTGCATGGCTAATAGTTGAGAGGACTCAAGTGCAAGGCGTGCATATCTGTCTCTGGGAAATTCCCACATGCGGTGTATGAAGGAGACAGATCTGGTGAGCGCCTCAACCACTAGTGGGGGGGCAGCTAGCTCTGCTCGTACAATAGCTCGTGGTACTGAAGCCTTGGCTCTAATGAGCCGCGAGATCATAGAGACCAGAGGCTTCTCCATGTCCCCCATCTATCACTGCGGCTTGTCCTCCCGTGATGATCCAGTGAAGGTCCCCAAATCTCAACTCCATGAAGCAATCCAGAAGCCACCAAAGTGTCAAAGAGCTAGAGCTTCGTGAGAGAGAGAGAGAGAGAGAGAGAGAGAGAGAGAGAAAATGTTATATTAACGTCTTCAAAAGGCCAAAGTGACCTATGAGATCAGAAAGTTACAATGTGGTGGATCTGATACAAAGTCATAGTAACAAGATGACAAAAATGAAATGACAGAATGACAAAATAAAATACTATAGAATCCTAAACTGCTAGGTGTGAACTAAGCAGCTAGCTGGGATATTTAGATCACAAGAGATCCAACATCGCTCGCTGGCGGATCTCATCAATCTCCTCCATGGTCAGTAGTCTGACCGGGCATCGTGCATGTCGGGCCAAAGTGATCCGAATCCTCTGATGCAGCTTGCGTCGATGCTGTGTAGTCCTCCGCAGTCGTGGGCATCTGGATCTCCCCAGCTCAGTCTCTCGGTCGATCTGTGTGCCTCTAGTGTGAGGCGACGAGCTCTGCTGTGGTAGTAACTCCTCCGGGTGTCCAATGGTAGCTCTAAAGAAGTCTGTGATCTGTCTCTGAGACTGGCTAGCCTCTCCTCTCATCAGGCTCTCTCTGTGTCTGCGTAGCTCGAGCAAAAACAAACCCAAGCATCTCTGATCCTCGTACTGCATGACTCTGGAGAATGGTCCAAAGCCCTCTCTGAACAAGCAATGGAAGCGGCCTCATATCTCGTAGTAGACGGGGCAGTGGCATGTGTAGTGCAACTCTGTCTCAGGCTCGATGTCACACAGGGGGCATGTCCTGGCCTCTGATGGTACTCCGCTGTATCTCCCAGTCTCGATCCGCAGCTGGTGTGAAGATGTGCGTATCTGGCCGATAGCACATCGTATCCCGTGAGACAAGTGGGTGTCCATGTATCTAGGCCTCATAAAAAAACCATCCACCGTAAGCAGGAGGAGATGCTCTCTGTAGAAAGCCATCTTCGTGCCTAGCTCCTGTGTTGGCTGTATCCCTGTCCTCCTGGTGTCTAGCTGAATTAGGTCCTGGCGTATACAGATCCACATACGACTTGAAGATAGGTACAATAGTGGATAGGCTCCAAGTATCAGGCAAGCCCTCACACATGGCACGGTTAAACATAACTGCTAGAAGCTCTGCTAGTAGATCCCTGGCATGCGTGAAATGCTCAGCCACTAAGCCATCATGATCGTATGCTCTCCCAGTCCTCATCCTGTCAATAGCCTTCCTCACCATCCCGGCGGTGAAAAAAGCACATGTGTGTGGGCATCGATCGGGGGGGTCAGGAAGGGGGGGCTGCTCAGGAACTGTGTACAGAGATGATGCGTAATGGCCCCAGTCCTCTGTAGAAGTGATGGCGGCGGGGGGGGGGGGAGTGCTCCTGAAAGAGGCGCCATGCCTCACGTGAGTCCTGACTCAAGAATAGCTGGTATAGATCCTGCTCTAGGCAAGCCAAAAATGCCCTCTTCTTCCGCCGCACTAGGCGTCGGAAGTCAATCTGTGACTGTCTGTCCCCCAAAAGCACCTCCCTCTGAAGTCTAGCTCTAGTGTCTCGGCATTCCTCATCATACCAACTTTCTGGGGCATGCTCCCCGAGCGGCGTCTCTGCTCAGGCTGGGTATGTGGGTATGCTTCTGCTGCTGCATCATGTAGTGTCTGATTCAATATAGTAGTAAGATCCTCCAGAGGTTGCCCTGGCTCCTCTGTGCACAGGCATCTGTAGATCCCATCTATGTATACAGAGTCCGTCTCCCGTGTAAGGTGTAGTGAAGATAGTCAACGACACAAGAGCATGATCCACTGCCACACCAACAGGTCTGGGTCCAACCATGAGATCCTGGATACTAGAGATGAGGCTCGGTTGTGCCTGACATAATGCATTGTGTTGGCTCCATGTCTGTGTGGAAAGCATGTAAAACCCCCCGAAGCGAGAAATCTCTGTAGGCCATTCAAGATGGCCAATCCATGTGCAGTTCCCATGTCTATCAAGTGTTGTCCATACTCAGTGTGTTCTCCATCTTGTGATAGTCTGGATAGGCCTCATCCAGCTCTCTCAGCATCTCCTCTGAAGTATCATAAAATATTGTCTGATGATGGGCAATCCTAGCATTGAAATCCCCTAGAATGATGATGTCACCATCTCTAGAGAACTCCCATATGTCATCATCCAAAATAGAAAAGAGGGACTGTCCTCTGGGTGGTGCATACACTGACGTGCTCGGAGGAAAGTAGCAAATAGCAATGTATAGATATCTGGCTGTCTCTGCTCTCAGTCTCACCCACATGTACCTAGCTTGCTCATCCCTGCGAGCTATGTGTATGAATGGATGCAAATCCTCCCTAAATAACACTGCCACTCCTCCTGATCCCCGCCCTCTGTTCTGTGTTCGTGTCTCCTGTCTACAGGTTGTCTCCCATCTATATCCACTAATGTGAGGCATAGACTGCCCAGGGGCCTGATGTGTCTCAAAGTAGAAGACGATGTCTCTTTGTAGCGCGGATAATGTGTCGTGCTCTCTACAGTGTGGGTGCCCCTCAGTGCAATGTGCGTGACAATCTCACTCAAACAAATGGAAACTCTCTCAAACAGAATGAAACATAGAAACAATAGATAAGAACAGAGATACGACAGTGGACCAGAACATGTGGACTCGACTAGCTCAAAGAACCATGTACAGACTCTGGCGTGGCAGCACACTCAGTTCTACCGAGGACTCACAGGTACAAATGGGGTGTCGAGGCTCAGATGTGCAAGGATGGTGACACTGTGCTCTGTGTAAGACTCACTGCTCTCGAGGACGATGCTGGACCAAAGGTGAAGCCGATCATCCCGATGACCAACCACTACTACTCATATGTACCGCCATAAAGGACCACCAACGGCTCATAAATGTCAGCCATGTGGTGACCTGGCCACGATGTCCACTAGACCACCGTCGGTACCCTGCCACTGCCACTGCCACGTGTCACTCCCAGCCCAGAGGGTCCGCCCAGTGTGAAACAGCCTAGACTAACTGTACTAATTGTCCAACTGTTTGCCTGTCCTGTGAATAGACACTGTAGCCCTGCTACAGGTTGCCCGCCACAAGACCGCTCATCGTCCCGGTGAGAGGAATACTGAAAAAACTGTGAAAGAAAACCATTAGGTACTGCATCTGTACATCTTTCTTGTAGCAGGTTCTAGGCCCAAAGTGGAGTTTAAACACACTGCATTGCTTGCGAGACTCAGTATGATTGCATAATCCAAGAATCCTAATTGGCAAAAAAAATGATGCTCTCCAGCAAAGAGATAAGCTCAATTTGATTCCAGTGCATCTTTATCTGCCCTAACCATAGTGATAGGAAAATGACCTGGTCTACGCTTGCAGTTGCTAGATGAACCTTGCCACACTTTTTGCAACAACACTCTTCTCGAAAGGTGGGGTGAGGGGAGGGTAGGGGCGAGGGCTTAATGGAGTGAGGGAGAGGGTAGGGGCGAGGGCTTAAGGGGGAGGGTAGGGCGAGGGCGAGAGGGGGGAGGGAGGGTGAGGGACTAGGGCGAGGGGGAGAGGGGAAGGGTAGGGGGCCGAGACCTCTTCTTTAAGTGCTTTGGAGTCCGCCTTAAGTGCTTGTAGCTCTGCGTGCAGGTCCTCTTTCTCTTTCTTCCACTGCGCGCCTTCGTTGAGAAACATTTGAAGAAGGTTGGCCTTCTCTTTCCACCATCCCTCCGTATCTGCTTTCTAGTCTTTCATCTCCCTTTCCATTTGTGTTATCCGCTTGTTAGTAAGCACAAAAGTTGCTTTCGGACGGGGCTTACACACTGGCGAAGCGCTCATGACCTCCATCAAAAAACCCAATCTGCACTTTTGCAAGGCCAACCCACTATGTCCACATCACACATACATCCATGTCTTGCATAATGCATACATATGTTTCCCTCATATCAATCATACATTCTTGATATTTGATTTTCTGATTTTCTGCTAGTTTTTTGTCGAAGCTGTTGTGCAGGTTTTTGCAATTTCTTTCGATGTTCTCCAATCTATTGAGTTTCCACTTATGCATATGCTATCCCCTGTGGTTGGTACGCTGAGTTGAGAGAGAGAGAGAGAGAGAGAGAGAGAGAGAGAGAGAGAGAGAGAGAGAAAGAAAGCTTTATTAACGTCTACTAGAGGCCGAACTCGACCTATGAGACAAAATCGATGTACAACTGTCAATGCCCTTTGGGTGACCAGAAAAAGGACAAAATATAACATGAAATAAAATAAAATAGGACTAAATTAGTAGGATAGGAGTGATGAGTGGAGTGGGGTGGGAGATGGAGCACTAACACTAAGGGTATGTGAAATATATGTGTAGGGGTGTACAAGAATGCAATGCAAACTAGCTAGCTCCATCCAGTCCCATAATGAGGATGTAATATCTGATACATAGGCGATGGCGAAGTAAAAATCCCTTGTAGCATGATCTCCGGATGTAGATGTAAATGAGCGATCTGCTCCTGGATACGACGCTGATGACGAGCCCGAATCTCTGTAATCTCCCTCTCATGTAGTACAGGTGTCTGGAAACCAGGTGCTCTCGGTCTTCGTCTGGCTCGAAGGTCCTCGGCTCACTGAAGGGTAACCCCCTCCTGTGTCGGTATATGCACTGTAGTAAATCTCTGAAAGAAGTCAGTGAGCTGGAGCTACCGTCTCTCCCTCCTTGTAATAGGATCCTGTAGTAGCATCTCCCTATGACGCTGTATCTCCGTCAAGAACTGGCCAAATCGGCGCTGGTCTGTAGACTCCATGATCTGGCGTAGTGTGGGGTGTCCACTGAACAAGGAAGTGTATCTGTCTCTGATGTCACTGTATGCTCTGCACCTGCATACGTAATGCTCCTCGCTCTCAACCTCCTCCTGACATAGTCTTCAGATCCTCTCTGCTCTAATGACTCATGCCGCTCTGCCTGCCTCAATCTGAAGCTGGTGTGATGATACTCTGAGCTGGCCAATCGCCACTCGGGCACTGTGGGGCATGTATACATCCATATATCTGGGCCTCTGGATAAATCCATCCTCGGAGATGCTCAAAAAGGAGTCTCTGTAGTATAGCATCTTCGTGGGCAGGGGCTGGTGGGGTGTGATCCAGGTCCGTGTCGTGTATTGCTGTAATAGGTCCTGTCTCATAACTCTGTTCCTCTCACTATGTGAGAGCTGTATTTGTGGGGCATCTGGATCGTACTGAAGAGGTGGTAAGTGGTCTATGTCCCACCCACATCGAGTCAATAACTGTATCATCTGTGCATACCATGATCCTGTGTCACCATCCTTCGCTAGCTGTCTAGATGCCTCAAAAGCTCTGCGAGATAGTCTAGCAGGGTCCATATCTCGTACTCTGTGAATAAAGCAGACCACCTGGAAGAGAGCCTCTACTAGCATGGGCGGGGCAGCAAACTCTGCTCTGATAATGTCATGTGGTACTGAAGGTTTACTACGAATCACCCGTGAGAACATCAAGATCTGTGATCTCTCAATCTGTGTCCAAAAGGAAGTAGAGAGCCCAGGTGCCCAAACTGCCGCTGCATACATCAATGCTGGTGTGACCAAAGTATCAAAAAGCCACCCCTTTGTGCGGGGTTCCTGAAAGTGTGCCTGATGACACTGTCGCTCAAGCATGGCCAGGGCAGCATATCCTCGTGTCAATCTATCCCTCGCTGCTCTTGTCATAGAGAAGCGTCCCGCTGTGCTAGCAAATGTGATACCCAAGTATACATATGAATCCACCACCTCAATCTGACCTCCTGTAAGGGTGAAGATCGCCTGTCGTCTAATGTGTCCAGATGTGTGAAATATCATAACCTTGGTTTTCCCAAGGTTCACTGACAGCCCTCTCTGTGTACAAAAATCATCTAGAGCCTATAGGTGTAACTGGAGTCCCGCCTATGACTCAGACACTAGAATGATGTCATCAGCATATAGCATAACATGGACAAGTGTACCTGAGATGTCAACTCCTCCTCCTCCTCTGTGTATGATGAAGTCAGCTACCTCGTCGATGTAGAGCCCAAAGAGAGTGGGAGACAGTGGGCATCCTTGCTTCACACCAATAGTGCTAGCAAGGGTCTCAGATAGACCTCCTGGACAACGTACTCGACCCAGTACCTTCTCATGCAATGCATAGATGCCCCATATCATCTCCGTGGGTATCCCTAAAAACTGAAGCCGATGAAAGAGGCGCTCCCGTGGTACTGTGTCAAAGGCTTTGCGAAAATCCACAAAGCAGCAATATAGCCTCTTCTTCCTTGCCTTTGCCTGGTCAATCAGACAACGGAGAGTGAAGATATGATCAATAGTAGAGAAAGCCCGTCTAAAACCTGCCTGCCCTGGAGTGCGTAGTCCCTCTCTCTCTGCAAGTGTACTCAGCTCTGCCTCTAGTACTGCCCCATATAGTTTGGCCAATGTATGACCAATCATGATCGTCCTGTAGTTCCCGGGGTCTGTCATGTCCCCAGCTTTGTGAATAGGAGCTATGGTGTGCATGGTCCACTCTGCTGGGAAGCCCTCTGCTAGTACCCTGTTAAACAAGCGGGCAATAAAAGGTGCAAGTGTATCAACTGCATATATAAGGTGCTCACTCTGCATGCCTGTATGATCTGTTGATCTCCCATGCTGTAGACGTCTAATGGCTCTCTGTACCATACTTTCTGTAAAGAAAGTCGATGTGGTAGGACGGGATACTGATGGCTGGGGGATCGGAGGCTGATGAGGTACATGGTAAAGACTCTTAGCATATGTGTGCCATGTATGCAGATCCTCTATGGGGGTAGGAGAGCGAGGCTCTCTAATCCTTCGCCACGCTGTGGCAGCATCTCGGCTCATAAGTAGATGATACATATCCCAATACTGTGCTTCCTCGTATGCTCGCCGTTTGCGGCGTGTAAGGGACAGCATCTGCTGTCTAGCCTCTCTCTGAGTGATCTCTCCCAAAGCCTGCAGTCTGCGAAGACGTCTGTAAAGCTCCCTACACTCATCATCATACCAACGGTTCTGGGGCATGGTCCCAGATCTCATCGTATGTCCTGTATGCATGTGGTGGGGGAAACTGCTAATGGCGGATGTGTGTAACAATGAAGAGAGCTGAGCAGTAAGTGTACTCATGGGTGCCGATGGATCCATCTGGAGTAGCCCATCATAGACATGGTGCTCCTATATGTCAGCCAGGTCATGTGTGAAGTAGACTGTGGTGTGATGCGTGGCTCTGGGTGTGGCAGGTGTACATGATGAACCTGCAAAGGATAGAGATAGGTATGTGTGATCTGCCCCAATCGGGCAATGTGGTATAGTGAAGGAGGTCACCGCCTGTGCTGCCTCTCTGGATCCAAGTACATAATCCACTGTGCTCCCTCCCCCCCCAAATGGAAAGCATGTCAATGCGCGGGAGCCAGGCCACCGTAACATCGCGTTATATATAACGAGATGGTGACGGGCGCCGAGCTCTAGTAAGTGGTGCCCATATCTAGTACTGTCTGGCCCAGTGTCATCAGAAATCCGGGTGGCGCCTGTATCCTCTGTCTCCATAACGAGCATCATCTCTGGGTCCTCCATATCATACATCTCACACTGCCTACTCTGGGTCCTGGCGTTGAAGTCCCCCATCAAAAGGACCTCACCCATAGTGGAAGAGTGCATAATATCCTCAGAGAGAGCCGAGTAGGGTGAGTCGCCTATTGGTATCGTCTCCTCCTCCTCCTCCTCATCACTACTCTCAGTATTCTCCTCTCCTTTAGAAGTGGCATATCTCGACCCTCTAGGTGAGAAGTAGCATAATGCAATGTATAATACTCGTCCCGCAGATAGGTGTAAGCAAACCCACATGTATCTCGCATCTGGGTCCCGAGCCACTATGTGGACTTGCCCCCGCATCTCTCTCTTGACAAGCATGGCTATACCTCCTGATCCTCGTGCGGTACTCTGTCTCGTGGTCCTCCTGTAAGCTGACTCCCACTGGTATCCCTCCATTCTGGGTAGGCCTCGCTCTGGACTTTGATGTGTCTCGGTGAGTAATATGATGTCATGCCCTTACATTACTTCCTCTAAGCGTCCTGGGTGTGTCCATAAAGCTCCATTGCAGTTCCAAACTGCAATATGTATGCCTGATCCTGGTGGCTCATGTGTCCCATAGGTCGCTTGGTGCTATGCGACTATCTTCCCTTCAATGAAGACGTGTCCATCCCTATAGAATGCTTTCTGGCCTGCTTCCCTAGCTGCTGTTACTTTAGGCATAAGTCGTTTACGATGGGCTACTTGTGCCTGGGTAAGGTCATCATCCATATATATGGTCTTATCCTTTAGATCCCTCAAGATGACTCGCTTCTTGAGAAAAGCAATCCTCTTTGCATCATTCTCAAACTGAAGGATAAGGGCACGTTCCCTTGTGAGGTCTTTGCCTACTCTCCATACCTTATTAAAGGGGACCGGTTCATCTGCATTGTAACCCAACATTTTACATAGGGCAGCGCCATCCTCTTTTGGCGAAGTACCCTCTACTTCCTTGATTCCCGTGATCCTGACATTAAGCCTCCGGGCTTGACGCATCCTCTCCTCCGTTAGTGTAGCATTAACGAGATCTATTTCTTTTATAGTAACCGCCTTTGCTTTCCCATTCACTATTGTCCATTTCTCCTCCTCCTCTTGTTTCACTTCATTCTTTACCCTATCTACCCATGTCTTATGTGAGGCCTCAATCTTCTCCACTGTTTCTGCAACCGCAAGAGTCGTCGTCAGCTTGAGTTCCTCATGAGCTCTCTTTAGATCTGCTAAATCTGAAATTACCTCCGGTGAGAATTCTCCTTCCTCCCGGCCCTGTTCTTGAATCTTTTTTAATTCAATTTTCAAGTTCTGTACTTCGTTTTTCAAGTGTTCTTTTGATCCCTGAATGGCTTTAATCTCTACTTTGAGATGCGCATTCTCTTCCTCTAGGCGGTTGATGCGATCCAAGAGAGACTTTTGGACAACGTTTAGGCTTTTGTCAAGTTCTTTTTTTGCATCAGTAATCAGTCTTTTAAGTTGAGTTTCTAAAGCACTCGTCATTGTTGTTATTGCAGGTATGTAACGAAAGCGAGCTCAAGGGGTCCACACTACCACATTATGCATACATCAATTCCACATTATGCATACATCATATGTTTGACCATTCATGTGAACATTCTTGTCTGCATTAACCACCACAGTAACCACAGTCATGTGTACATTATTGTCTGAATATCCAATTATACTATGACTGTCTGTCTGCTGTTTAGTGAAGGTCCTGTATTCTGAAAATTCGTGACTGCAATACCTGTGTTCTACCTGTTGCGTCACCTGCAGAGAGAGAGAATCTCCCTGCGTGCTGCCTCCTGAGAGAGAGAGAGAGAGGGCCTGCTCGCTGCCCTTAGAGCCCACGCTCTGCTGCTCTTGGTGCGATGAGACCTGCACACAGCAGCCCTGCAACCTGTTGCGTCACCTGGGAAAACACTAGCGCGCGCGCGAGAGAGAGAGAGAGAGAGAGAGAGAGAGAGAGAGAGAGAGAGAGAGAGAGAGAAATGAAATGAAATAAAATGATATATTAACGTCTTCAAAAGGCCAAAATGACCTATGAGACCATCAGATACAAAGTGGTGAATCTAATACAATGTCTGAAGTACAAGTACAAAAAGTACTGAAAGTAAAAATGAGAACTGAAATGAAGTGTGAAATGTGAGATGTGAAAATGTAGAATAGGCCCTCAATGACAATCTGGGTGTCGTGCTAGAATGCCTCTGATCCTCTGCTGGAGTCTCCGTCGATGTAGTGTGCTCCTGCGTCTTTGTCGTGGTCGTCTCGATCTCCCGAGCTCAATCGCCCTGTCAATGAGGGTGCCTCTGGTATGAATGCGGGTACAACCCTGTGCTGGTGGTTGGTCTCTTGGCTCCCTCGATCCAAAGAAATCTGTGATCTTTCTCTGCGACTGTCGTACTCCATGTCTCCCCAACAGACTGTCTCTATGTCTGTGTAGCTCAAGTAGATATAAGCCAAGGCATCTCTGGTCCTGATACGTCATGACTCTATCTAGGGGTCCAAAACCCTCCCTGAATAAGCAATGGAAGCGCCCTCGTATCTCATAATACACAGTGCAGTGGCATATGTAGAGAGAGAGAGAGAGAGAGAGAGAGAGAGAGAGAGAGAGAGAGAGAGAGAGAGAGAGAGAGAGAGAGAGAGAGAGAATTGAGTACCGAGAGAGAGAACTCTGTGTGTCCACAAACTGCTGCAGAGCACCCCCAAGAGGTAGGGCTAGCCCTTCCTTATAGTCTTGCGAGGAGATTTGCCATCTGGCGCTGCATGAGAGAGAGAGAGAGAGAGAGAGAGAGAGAGAGAGAGAGAGAGAGAGAGAGAGAGAGAGAGAGAAATGAATTGAATGAAATGTTATATTAACGTCTTCAAAAGGCCAAAGTGACCTATAAGACCAGAAAGTTACAATGTGGTGGATCTGATACAAAGTCAGAATAACAAGATGACAAAATGACAGAATAAAATACTATGAAATCCTAAACTGCTAGGTGTGAGCTAAGCAGCTAGCTGGGATAGCTAGATCACAAGAGATCCAGCATCGGTCGTTGGCGGATCTCATCAATCTCCTCCATGGTCAGTAGTCTGACCGGGCTAGAGAGAGAGAAAATGAAATGAAATGAAATGTTATATTAACGTCTTCAAAAGGCCAAAGTGACCTATGAGGCCAGAAAGTTACAATGTGGTGGATCTGATACAAAGTCAGAGTAACAAGATGACAAAAATCAAATGACAAATGTCACAATAAAATACTATGGAATCCTAAACTACTAGGTGTGAACTAAGCAGCTAGCTAGGATAGCTAGATCACAAGAGATCCAGCATCGGTCGCTGGCGGATCTCATCAATCTCCTCCATGGTCAGTAGTCTGACCGGGCGTCGTGCATGTCCAGCCAAAGTGATTCGAATCCTCTGATGCAGCCTCCGCCGATGCTCTGTAGTCCTCCGCAGTCATGGTATTCTGGATCTCCCCAGCTTAGTCGCTCGGTCGATCAGTGTGCCTCTGGTGTGAGACGACAAGCTGTGTTGTGGTAGTAACTCTCCGGGTGTCCAGTGGCAGCTCTAAAGAAATCTGTGATCTGTCTTTGAGACTGGCTAGCCTCTCCTCTCATCAGGCTCTCTCTGTGTCTCCGTAGCTCGAGCAAAAACAAACCCAAGCATCTCTGATCCTCGTACTGCATGACTCTGGAGAATGGTCCAAAGACCTCTCTGAACAAGCAATGGAAGCGGCCTCGTATCTCGTAGTAGACGGGGCAGTGGCATGTGTAGTGCAACTCTGTCTCAGGCTCGATGTCACACAGGGGGCATGTCCTGGCCTCTGATGGTACTCCGCTGTATCTCCCAGTCTCGATCCACAGCTGGTGTGAAGATGTGCATATCTGGCCGATAGCACATCGTATCCCGTGAGACAAGTGGGTGTCCATGTATTTGGGCCTCATCACAAAACCATCCACCGTAAGCTGGAGGAGATGCTCTCTGTAGAAAGCCATCTTCGTGCCTAGCTCCTGTGTTGGCTGTATCCCTGTCCTCCTGGTGTCTAGCTGAATTAGGTCCTGGCATATACAGATCCACATACGACTTGAAGATAGGTACAATAGTGGATAGGCTCCAAGTATCAGGCAAGCCCTCACACATGGCACGGTTAAACATAACTGCTAGAAGCTCTGCTAGTAGATCCCTGGCATGCGTGAAATGCTCAGCCACTAAGCCATCATGATCGTATGCTCTCCTAGTCCTCATCCTGTCAATAGCCTTCCTCACCATCTCAGCGGTGAAAAAAGCACATGTGTGTGGGCATGGATCGGGGGGGTCGGGAAGGGGGGGCTGCTCAGGAACTGTGTACAGAGATGATGCGTAATGGCCCCAGTCCTCTGTAGAAGTGATGGCGGGGGGAGGAGTGCTCTTGAAAGTGGCGCCATGCCTTACGTGAGTCGTGACTCAAGAATAGCTGGTATAGATCCTGCTCTAGGCGAGCCAAAAATGCCCTCTTCTTCCGCCGCACTAGGCGTCGGAAGTCAATCTGTGACTGTCTGTCGCCCAAAAGCACCTCCCTCTAAAGTCTAGCTCTAGTGTCCCAGCATTCCTCATCATACCAACTGTTCTGGGGCATGCTCCCCGAGCGGCGTCTCTGCTCTGGCTGGGTATCTGGGTATGCCTCTGCAGTGGCGTCTCTGCTTAGGCTAGGTATCTGGGTATGCATCATGTAGTGTCTGTGTCAATATAGTAGTAAGCTCCTCCAGAGGTCGCCCTGGCTCCTCTGTGCACAGGCCTCTGTAGATCCCATCTATGTATACAGAGTCCGTCTCCCGTGTGAAGGGGTAGTGAGTAGGGGCTGTTGTCCGTAGCCTGTGTGCTACACTAAACTGAAAAGAGATAGTCAACGACACAAGAGCATGATCCACTGCCACACCAACAGGTCTGGGTCCAACCATGAGATCCTGGATACTAGAGATGAGGCTCGGTTGTGCCATGACATAATCCACTGTGCTGGCTCCATGTCTGTGTGGAAAGCATGTAAAACCCCCCGAAGCGGGAAATCTCTGTAGGCCATTCAAGATGGCCAATCCATGTGCCGTCCCCATGTCTATCAAGTGTCATCCATACTCAATGTGTTCTCCATCTTGTGATAGTCTGGATAGGCCTGTCTCTGCAGCATCCAGCTCTCTCAGCATCTCCTCTGAAGTATCATAAAATATTGTCTGATGATGGGCAGTCCTAGCATTGAAATCCCCTAGAATGATAATGTCACCATCTCTAGAGAACTCCCATATGTCATCATCCAAAATAGAAAAGGGGGACTCTCCTCTGGGTGGTGCATACACTATCGTTCTCGGGGGAAAGTAGCAAATAGCAATGTATAGATATCTGTCTGTCTCTGCTCTCAGTCTCACCCACATGTACCTAGCTTGCTCATCCTTGCGGGCTATATGTATCAATGGCTGCAACTCCTCCCTGAATAACACTGCCACTCCTCCTGATCCCCGCCCTCTATGCTCTGATCGTGTCTCCTTTCTATAGGCAGTCTCCCATCTATATCCACTAATGTGAGGCATAGACTGCCCAGGGGCCTGATGTGTCTCAGAGTAGAAGACTGTCTCTTCCCCTGAAACTATCCTCAAAAGCGCCCACATCAAGTCGCATAGATCCATTACAATTCCACGTGGCAACTTTGAGTGTGGTCCCATGGGTCTCGCACCGTCATGTGGAGTGCCACTCTACAATCACAACCCGGCCATCTCTGTAGAAGGCCGTCTTTCCCTTCTCCCTTGCCGCTTGAATCTCTGGCATTACCTCTCTCATATGCGCAAGCTGTGTGAGAGTGAGGTCATCTCAAGGAATATGCCCATTTTCTTTAGTGTAGGACGCTTCTTCAAGAAGTCCTTCTCTGCCTCCATGGATGGGAAACAAATGATTAAAGCTCTCCCTTTTGAAGTCTCCCCATTGCCTTGTGTCTTCTTCCCCACCCTCCATGGCTTTGTATGAGTAGCCTCACTACCCATCATGCGGAGAAGTTCTTCAACTTCCCCTTCAACATCATCTCGGTCTTTTAGACCGGTTACTCTTATATGCAAAGCTCTAGTTTTCCTTCGCTGCTCTTCTTCTAGAGTCATATTGATGATTATAGCAGTGGGGACAGATGTGGTTTCTTTCCCTTTCCCTTTCTTAGTACTTCTATCCATTTCTCGGCCTCACCCGCCTTCTTTTGCGTCTTCGTGATCACATCCATCCACGAAGACGTCTTTACCACCTTCTGTTTCTCCTCCTCTTTGATCATCCATACCTGCTCCTTGATGACCTTGATTTCCTCTATCACCGAAGGCTGGAATTCCCCTTCCTCTAGTCCACTGCTTGCTCTATCAGCAAGCTCTCGCTCGAGGGCCGAGACCTCTTCTTTAAGTGCTTTGGAGTCCGCCTTAAGTGCTTGTAGCTCTGCGTGCAGGTCCTCTTTCTCTTTCTTCCACTGCGCGCCTTCGTTGAGAAACATTTGAAGAAGGTTGGCCTTCTCTTTCCACCATCCCTCCGTATCTGCTTTCTAGTCTTTCATCTCCCTTTCCATTTGTGTTATCCGCTTGTTAGTAAGCACAAAAGTTGCTTTCGGACGGGGCTTACACACTGGCGTAGCGCTCATGACCTCCATCAAAAAACCCAATCTGCACTTCTGCAAGGCCAACCCACTATGTCCACATCACACATACATCCATGTCTTGCATAATGCATACATATGTTTCCCTCATATCAATCATACATTCTTGATATTTGATTTTCTGATTTTTTGCTAGTTTTTTGTCGAAGCTGTTGTGCAGGTTTTTGCAATTTCTTTCAAAATTCTCCAATCTGTTGAGTTTCCACTAATGCATATGCTATCCCCTGTGGTTGGTACGCTGAGTTGAGAGAGAGAGAGAGAGAGAGAGAGAGAGAGAGAAATGAAATGAAATGTTATATTAACGTCTTCAAAAGGCCAAAGTGACCTATGAGACCAGAGAGTTACAATGTGGTGGATCTGATACAAAGTCAGAATAACAAGATGACAAAATGATAGAATGATAAAACAAAATACTATGGAATCCTAAACTGCTAGGTGTGAGCTAAGCAGCTAGCTGGGATAGCTAGATCACAAGAGATCCAGCATCGGTCGTTGGCGGATCTCATCAATCTCCTCCATGGTCAGTAGTCTGACCGGGCTAGAGAGAGAGAAAATGAAATGAAATGAAATGTTATATTAACGTCTTCAAAAGGCCAAAGTGACCTATGAAACCAGAAAGTTACAATGTGGTGGATATGATACAAAGTCAGAATAACAAGATGACAAAATGACAGAATGATAAAATAAAATACTATGGAATCCTAAACTGCTAGGTGTGAGCTAAGCAGCTAGCTGGGATAGCTAGATCACAAGAGATCCAGCATCGGTCGTTGGCGGATCTGATCAATCTCCTCCATGGTCAGTAGTCTGACCGGGCTAGAGAGAGAGAAAATGAAATGAAGTGAAATGTTATATTAACGTTTTCAAAAGGCCAAAGTGACCTATGAGTCCAGAAAGTTACAATGTGGTGGATCTGATACAAAGTCAGAGTAACAAGATGACAAAAATCAAATGACAAATGTCACAATAAAATACTATGGAATCCTAAACTACTGGGTGTGAACTAAGCAGCTAGCTGGGATAGCTAGATCACAAGAGATCCAGCATCGATCGCTGGCGGATCTCATCAATCTCCTCCATGGTCAGTAGTCTGACCGGGCGTCGTGCATGTCGAGCCAAAGTGATCCGAATCCTCTGATGCAGCCTCCACCGATGTTGTGTAGTCCTCCGCAATCGTGGGCATCTGGATCGCCCCAGCTCAGTCGCTCGGTCGATCAGTGTGCCTCTGGTGTGAGACGACGAGCTTTGTTGTGGTAGTAACTCCTCCGGGTGTCTAGTGGCAACTCTTAAGAAATCTGTGATCCGTCTCTGAGACTGGCTAGCCTCTCCTCTCATCAGGCTCTCTTTGTATCTGCGTAGCTCGAGCAAAAACAAACCCAAGCATCTCTGATCCTCGTACTGCATGACTCTGGAGAATGGTCCAAAGCCCTCTCTGAAAAGCAATTGAAGCGGCCTCGTATCTCGTAGTAGACGGGGCAGTGGCATGTGTAGTGCAACTCTGTCTCAGGCTCGATGTCACACGGGGGGCATGTCCTGGCCTCTGTTGGTACTCCGCTATATCTCCCAGTCTCGATCCGCAACTGGTGTGAAGATGCGCGTATCTGGCCGATATCACATCGTACCCCATGAGACAAGTGGGTGTCCATGTATTTGGGCCTCGTCACAAACCCATCAACTGTAAGCTGGAGGAAATGCTCTCTGTAGAAAGCCATCTTCGTGCCCAGCTCCTGTGCTGGCTGTATCCATGTCTTTTTGGTGTCTAGCTGAGTCAAGTCCTGGTGGATGAGCTTGGTGATCTCGGACTGTGTAAGGAGTCAGAGAGGGTGCATCCAGTGAGTACTAGAAGGGAGGCAATCTGTCTATGCTGAACCCATGTGCCTGAAACCATGATGTCATCTCCCCATACCAGCGTGCTGTATCTCCATGCAGGGCTAACTGTCGAGAGGACTCAAGTGCAAGGCGGGAATATATGTCTCTGGGAAGTTCCCACATGCGGTGTATGAAGGAGACAGATCTGGTGAGCACCTCAACCACTAGTGGGGGAGCCGCTAGCTATGCTCGAACAATAGCACGTGGTACTGAGGCCTTGGCTCTAATGAGCCACGAGATCATAGAGACCAGAGGCTTCTGCATGTCCCCCCATCCTTCACTGCGGCCTGTCCTCCCGTGATGATCCAATGAAGGTCCCCAAATCTCAGCTCCATAAAGCAATGTAGAAGCCACCAGAGTGTCAAAGAGCCAGAGCTTCGTCCGAGGCTCCTGAAAATGAACCTGTAAACACATCCTTTCCAATCTACCCAATGCTGGATGGGCTCTGGTCAATCTAGTCTCTGCTGCCCTGAATGAGAATGCTGGCCCACTAAAAACCACTCCGAGGTACGTGTATGCATCTGTATACTCCACAGTCTCCTGGCCGTATGTGAATGCTGGGGCTGACCTCCTGATCCACTGTGGGGTGGTATTAAATACCATGACCTTGGTTTTACCAAGGTTGACGGACAAACCACTTTCCTGGGCAAACCTATTCAAAGCATCCAAGTGACGTTGCATCCCCTCCGGAGAGTCGGAGATCAACACAATATCATCAGCATATAACAATAATGGAATCCATGTCCCTGCCAACGATGCACCTCTATCACCATCTCTCTCAATGTAGTCAAAAACCTCATCCACATACATACCAAACAGAGTAGGAGAGAGCGGGCAGCCCTGCTTCACCCCAATGGTGGAGTGAAGCGGTGTGGATAGACCTTCTGAGGTGCGTAATTTCCCCACGACTGACCTGTATAATGCCATGACCCCCCAAATGAGCTCTGTGGGTACTCCCATCGGTTGTAATCTACGCATCAATCTAGCTCTAGGCACTGTGTCAAATGCTTTGCGGAAATCCACAAAGCTACAATAGATCCGTCTCCCACGTGATCTACCCTCCTCAATGATGGCTCTGAGTGTGAAGATATGGTCAAGAGTAGAAAAACCCCTCCTGAACCCTGCCTGCCCGGTTGCGCATATCCCCTCCCTCTCTGCCCATCTACTCCGCTGCTGCTCAAGAATAGATGCGTACAACCGTGCCAATGTGTGTCCAATCATGATAGTGCGATAATTCCCAGGCTCCATAGGGTCTCCCGACTTGAAGATAGGTACAATACTAGATAGGCTCGAAGTATCAAGCAACCCTCACACATGGCACGGTTAAAAATCACTGCTAGAAGCTCTGCTAGTAGATCTCTGGCATGCGTGAAATGCTCAGCCACTAAACCATCATGATCGTATGCTCTCCCAGTCCTCATCCTGTCAATGGCCCTCCTCACCATCTCCGCGGTGAAAAAAGCACATGTGTGTGGGCATGGATCGGGAGGGTCGGGAAGGGGAGGCTGCTCAGGAACTGTGTATAGAGATGATGCGTACTGGCCCCAATCCTCTGTAGAAGTGATGGCGGGGGCGGGGGGGGGGGGGGGGGGGGGGGGGGGGGGAGAGTGCTCCTGAAACAGCCGCCATGCCTCACGTGAGTCCTGACTCAAGAATAGCTGATATAGATCCTGTTCTAGCCGAGCCAAAAATGCCCTCTTCTTCCGCCGCACTAGGCGTCGGAAGTCAATCTGTGACTGTCTGTGAGTGATGTCCCCCAAAAGCACCTCCCTTTGAAGTCTAGCTCTAGTGTCCCGGCATTCCTCATCATACCAACTGTTCTGGGGCATGCTCCCCGAACGGCGTCTCTGCTCAGGCTGGGTATGTGGGTATGCCTCTGCTGTTGCATCATGTAGTGTCTGTGTCAATATAGTAGTAAGCTCCTCCAGAGGTCGTCCTGGCTCCTCTGTGCATAGGCGTTTGTAGATCCCATCTATGTATACAGAGTATGTCTCCCGCGTGAAGGTGTAGCGAGTAGGGGCTGCTGTCCGTAGCCTGTGTGCTACACTAAACTGAAAAGAGATGGTCATTGACACAAGAGCATGATCCACTGCCACACCAACAGGTCTGGGTCCAACCATGAGATCCTGGATACTAGAGATGAGGCTCGGCTGTGCCATGACATAATCCACTGTGCTAGCTCCATGTCTGTGTGGAAAGCATGTAAAGCCCCCTGAAGCGGGAAATCTCTGTAGGCCATTCAAGATGGCCAATCCATGTGCCGTCCCCATGTCTATCAAGTGTCGTCCATACTCAGTGTGTTCTCCATCTTGTGATAGTCTGGATAGGCCTGTCTCTGCAGCATCCAGCTCTCTCAGCATCTCCTCTGAAGTATCATAAAATATTGTCTGATGATGGGCAGTCCTAGCGTTGAAATCCCCTAGAATGATGATGTCACCATCTCTAGAGAACTCCCATATGTCATCATCCAAAATACAGAAAGGAGACTGTCCTCTGGGTGGTGCATACACTGACGTTCTCGGGGGAAAGTAGCAAATAGCAATGTAAAGATATCTGTTTGTCTCTGCTCTCAGTCTCACCCACATGTACCTAGCTTGCTCATCCTTGCGGGCTATATGTATCAATGGCTGCAACTCCTCTCTGAATAACACTGCCACTCCTCCTGATCCCCGCCCTCTATGCTCTGATCGTGTCTCCTGTCTATAGGCAGTCTCCCATCTATATCCACTAATGTGAGGCATAGACTGCCCAGGGGCCTGATGTGTCTCAGAGTAGAAGACTGTCTCTTCCCCTGAAACTATCCTCAAAAGCGCCCACATCAAGTCGCATAGATCCATTACAATTCCACGTGGCAACTTTGAGTGTGGTCCCATGGGTCTCGCACCGTCATGTGGAGTGCCACTCTACAATCACAACCCGGCCATCTCTGTAGAAGGCCGTCTTTCCCTTCTCCCTTGCCGCTTGAATCTCTGGCATTACCTCTCTCATATGCGCAAGCTGTGTGAGAGTGAGGTCATCTCAAGGAATATGCCCATTTTCTTTAGTGTAGGACGCTTCTTCAAGAAGTCCTTCTCTGCCTCCATGGATGGGAAACGGATGATTAAAGCTCTCCCTTTTGAAGTCTCCCCATTGCCTTGTGTCTTCTTCCCTACCCTCCATGGCTTTGTATGAGTAGCCTCACTACCCATCATGCGGAGAAGTTCTTCAACTTCCCCTTCCACATCATCTCGGTCTTTTAGACCGGTTACTTTTATATGCAAAGCTCTAGTTTTCCTTCGCTGTTCTTCCTCTAGAGTCATGTTGATGATTGTAGGAGTGGGGACAGATGTGGTTTCTTGCCCTTTGCCTTTCTTAGCGACTTCTATCCACTTCTCGGCCTCATCCGCCTTCTTTTGCGTCTTCGTGATCACATCCGAGAGAGAAAGAAAGAAAGAAAGAAAGAAAGATTTTTAACGTCTATGTCAGGCCGAAATCGGCCTATGAGACAAATCAAATGTACATGGCGTGTATGTCATCCGTCTATCGGAAAGACAAATGAAACAAAACTGATACAAAACTGAACTGAATGTAGGTAATGGAGTATCTGAGGAGGGATGGGGTTCTATCTCTAGGGGTATATGCATGTCTATATGCTCAAGGTAGTACAATCATGAGAATGCATCAAGCTCTCTAGCTCCATCCTGTACAAATGGGGGGATGTAAGATGTGGTACATGGGCGGGGCTGGTGCCAAGGCTACCCGGATGAAAGCTGTCGGGTCGGCCCTCATCTGAGCTACTCGCTCCTCAGTGGGACGGCGCTCCCGGGCTCGGATCTCCTCGATCTGTCGGTGGTGGGAGCTCACGCCCCTGTAGCCTGTGACTCGTGGTCGTCGTCTAGCTCGGTTCACCTCCGCCTGTGGGAGTGTCACTCCTCTCTGAGTATCTGGTGAGGTAGGGGTGGCAATCCTCTGAAAGAAGTCTGTGAGCTGCGACTGTCTCCCCTCTGTCTGTGTAGCTGTGCGTGGCTGTAGTAGTGTGTCCCGATGGCTCTGTATCTCTAGTAAGAAACGTCCGAGCTGTCTCTGATCTCGAGAGTCCATGATCTCTCGGAGAGTGGGCTGTCCTCTGAATAAGGCCTCATATCTGCCTCTGATCTCAGTGTATGCTCTGCATCTACATACAAAGTGCTCCTCACTCTCCACCTCCTCTGTGCAGGCTCTGCAGACTCGCTCCTCCCTGGGAACACCAGTATGTCTCCCGATCTCAATCTCTAACCTGTGTGAAGCCCCTCTCAGCTGACCAATCGCCACCCGTGAGCTATGTGGCATATATGTGTCCATATAGCGTGGTCTCTGTATGAACCCCCCAGATAATATGGTGAGAAACTGGTCTCTGTAATCTGACATCCTCGTCCCCAAGCCAGGTGACTCCCAGACTCTCCTAGTGTATAGCTGCCACAGATCCTGTCTCAATACCAAGTTTCTCTCACTGCGAGAGAGGTGAACAGATGGTGAGTGGGGGTCGTACTGGAATGGTGGTAGGCTCTCCATGTCAAGACCGTGTCCCTCAAACCATGCTCTGACCTGTGAGTACCAAGCTCTCGCATGCCCACTCTCTGATAGCTGTATAGCTGCCTCAAATGCTCTACGAGTAAGTCTGTCAGGAGGTAGCTCTCTCATCCTCTGGATGAAGCAGACTGTCTGGAATAATGCCTCTACAACCATAGGTGGTGTGGCGAGCTCGGCTCTAATAATGTCATGTGGCACTGTCTTCTTGCTGCGGAGCAAGCGTGAGATCATACATACCTGTGGCCTCTCAAGCTGTGTCCACTGGTCATCCGTCAATCCTGGTGCCCATACTGCCGCCGAGTACATCAGGGCCGGGGTGACTAAGGTGTCAAAAAGCCAGCCCTTCGTGCGGAGCTCCTGAAAGTGTGCCTGGTGGCATCTCCGCTCTAGCATGGTCAGAGCTGCATATCCTCGGGTGAGCCTGTCAGCAGCAGCCTGCCTCATAGTGAAGGGTCCTGGTAGGCTGGTGAATGTGATGCCAAGATAGACATAGGAGGTGACTACATCAACCTGTCCTCCTGCTGCTGTGAAGGTGGCAGCGCTCCTCACTGCACTGGATGTGTGAAAGATCATGACCTTGGTTTTGCCAAGGTTCACAGTCAACCCCTTGTGTGTGCTGAATTCGTCCAAGGCCTCAAGATGGCGTTGCAAGCCCTCGGGTGACTCTGAAATCAACACAATATCATCAGCATATAACATGATGTGGACCGGAGTACCTGCCAAGTCGCTCCCCTCTCCCCCTGCTCGTAGTATGTAGTCGGAGATCTCGTCGATGTAGAGCCCAAAGAGTGTCGGGGAGAGTGGGCATCCTTGCTTAACACCAATGGTGCTAGCAATGGTCTCTGAAAAGCCGCCTGGGCAACGAACCCGACCCGTCACCCTCTCGTAGAGAGTATATATGGCCCAAATCATCTCTGTCGGTACCCCAATGCTGTGAAGGCGCTGGAAGAGTCTCTCGCGTGGGACTGTGTCAAAGGCCTTGCGGAAATCCACAAAGCAGCAGTAAAGCCTCTTCTTCCGCGCCTTTGCCCCATCAATGAGGCAGCGCAGAACGAAGATGTGGTCAGTGGTGGAGAAAGCTCGTCTGAAACCTGCCTGGCCTGGAGCTCGTAAACCCTCGGTCTCTGCGTAGCAGCTAAGCTGTGCCTCAAGTACTGCTCCATATAGTTTGGCCATCGTGTGGCCAATCATGATAGTCCTGTAGTTCCCTGGGTCCAGGGTGTCGCCAGATTTGTGGATAGGCACTATGGTGTGCTGTGTCCACTCCTCTGGGAAGCCCTCCCCTATAGCCCGGTTGAAGACATGTGCAATCAACGGGGCTATAGTGGAGGCCGCATAAATGATGTGCTCACTCTGTAATCTAGTGTGGTCAGCTGATCGTCTGTGCTGCATGCGGCGTATGGCCCTCTCTACCATCTCTGCTGTAAAGAAGGAGGAGCACGTGGGGCGTGGCTCATGTGGCTGTGGGATAGGAGGCTGCCCTGGCACCTCATAGAGGCGCTCTGCATAATCATGCCATATCTGTGGATCCTCAATAGCTGTGGTCGGACGTGCCTCGCGCAGGGTGCGCCATGCCGTCGCGCTATCTATGCTCATGAATAGGCGGTATAGCTCAAGCTCCTGTGCCTCTTCGAATGCTCGCCGCTTTTGGCGTGTCAGCGTCTTCATATCTCGTCTGGCCTCTCTCTGTGATCTCTCCTAAGGCTCGCCGTGCACGGAGGCGTCGGTATAACTCTCTGCACTCATCATCATACCATCGGTTCTGGGGCATAGTCCCGGGGGGGGAGTGCGTCCTGTGTGAGTGGTGTGTGGAAAAGAGCTAATAGCTGAAGTGTGGAGAACGGAAGAGATATGTGATGTGAGAACTGAGAGTGGTGTGGATGGGTGGAGGAGGCATAGGCCATGCTCGACCTCGGCTGAGTAAAGAGAGGCTAGCTCATGTGTGAAATGGATGGTGGTGTGTGGAGTGTGTGCTGTGGAGCTATGTGGGATGGTATCTCCGGTGATGGAGAAAGAGAGGTATGTGTGGTCGGCTCCGATGGGTATGGGTGGAATGGTGAAGGATGTGATAAGGTGTGTAGCCTCCCTGGGTCCCATAATATAGTCGACTGTACTCCCCCCTCCCTCTGTAACTCCATGTGGCATACAAGTCAGGCCCCCTGAGGTGGGCCACTGGGCCATCCCGTTATAAATAACGTGACGGTGCTGGGAGCCAAGTCGAAGTAGGTGTCGTCCGTAGGCTGTGACTGGAGCTCTGTCTGCTGTATCTCTCATAGTAGCCTCCTCATCTAGAGTGTGTAGTGCCTCTGGGTCCTCGTGGTCATATGTCTCACACTGCTCGCTGCGCGTACGAGCATTGAAGTCTCCCATAAGGAAGACTTCACCCAGTGTGGAGTACTCCATAATCTCCTCCGTGAGGCATGCGTACGGTGACTCCTACTCAATAGGGGCGAATCTGGAGCCTGTGGGAGCAAAGTAGCAAAGGGCAATGTAGACGATCCTGTCTCGTGAGAGCTCGAGGCGAATCCACATGTATCGGGCCTGTGGGTCCCGGGCAACAATCTGTAGTCTGCTGTGAAGCCCCTGTCTAAAAAGTATAGCCACTCCTCCTGAACCGCGAGTGGTGTGTTGGCGCATACATCCCCGATGTAGAGACTCCCATTGGAAACCATGTATCCGTGGTAACCCTCTCTCTGGGCTCTCGTGTGTCTCTGTAAGTAGAATAATGTCTCGACCTCTCATCACCTCCTCAAGTCTCTCTGGGTGTGTCCATAGGTCTCCATTGCAATTCCAAACCGTGACATGAATCTCCTCGTGTGTCCCACAGGCCGCGAATCCCTATGCGATGGTCTTGCCATCAATGATAACCCTACCATCTCGATATACTGCCTTCTTCCCTTCTTTGCGGGCCTGGTGGACTCTAGGCATGCACGTGCGGCGGTGATCTTGTTGCATCTTTGTGAGGTCATCATCAAGATAAATCGGGGGGCCTTCTAGCCCTCTCAAGATGACCCTCTTTCGGAGGAAAGAAGTTCGAGACTCCTCGGAGGCGAATTGGAGGATGAGAGCTCTCTTCTTTGGATCTTTGCCGGCTCTCCAAACTTTGGAGAAAGGGATCTCTTCTTCCTTGTATCCCACTTTCTTGCATAAGGCTTTCCCATCGCTCTCGGGTGTGGACCCTTCTTCTTCTTTGATGCCGGTCACTCGCACATTGAGACGGCGAGCTTGTCGCATTTTCTCCTCCTCGATGGTTGTGTGTACGATGAGTACCTCATCTTTTTGGGCTTCCTCTCTTGCTACCTTCTTGATATTCTTTTTGACCACTTCGACCCATCCTTCTTTGGTGGCTTCTAATTTGTCCTCGATGCTTGCGGTGAGGGCTTTGGTGATCTCCTCCTTGAGGGCTTCCTTAGCCTCCTCTTTAATCTCTCCTTCCTCGGGGGTGAGGGATGTGATGGAAGCATGAAGGAGGTCGATTTGTGCCTTCATCTCTTCTTGCTCTTTCCTCCATCTCTCCCTCTCCTTCTCGTTCTCCCGTGCCCTTCTCTCCTTCTCCTCTTTGAGGTTTTGGATTTCCGCTCTCATGTCCTCTTTTTCTTCGTTCCATAGCTTGATGAAGGTGGCTTTCTCCTCCCTCCATATCTCTCTCTCCATCCACCATTCTTTCATGTCCTTCTCCAATTGTGCAAGCCTCTTGTTCGTGAGCATGAAGGTTGTCTTCATTGTCGATTTCGGCGTCTTGATGATGGGGGAAGACATAGTTGTATTCGGAGCTACCCTCTCTTCATATTGTGAAGAAGAGGGGAGAAGGGGAGTACGTGTATGTATGCGTGTATGTGTGTAGTGTGTGTGTGGGTATGTATCCGTGTGTGTGTGTGTGTGTGTGAGAGAGAGAGAGAGAGAGAGAGAGAGAGAGAGAGAGAGAGAGAGATGGCTGTGTGAGGGGGAGGCTGGGGGCAGTTCAGCAGCAGGCGGCAACAGCAGGCGGGGGCAATGGCGGGAGCGACGCAACAGGGGGAGTCGGCAGCGAATGGCAGCGGCGGCAGGGGCGGCAGTGGCAGGTGGGGCTGCAGCAGCGGCTGTGCCGCGAACTGCTACAGCTGGGGGTGGGCAGCGCGCGGACACGCAGGGCAGCAAGGGGCGGCAGTGGCAGGTGGGGCTGCAGCAGCGGCTGTGCCGCGCACTGCTACAGCTGGGGGTGGGCAGCGCGCAGAGAGAGAGAGAGAGAGAGAGAGAGAGAGAGAGAGAGAGAGAGAGAGAGAGAGACGTGCTTCTGCTGCTTGTGTTCTTCTTTTTACTCCTCGTTGCATTTCTGTTGCCTTCATAAATATTCATTTTAGAAGGCTTTGTCATTTTTTAGAGTTCTCTAGCTTAGTTTTAAATTAATTTTATCACCAACTTTTAATCGCCATCGTTGTTCTCTGCGTTTTCTCTGCTCTTTGCTCGGTGTGTGTGTGTGTGTGTGTGCTTGCACGTGCGAGACATAGAGAAAAAGTGTGTGTGTGGGAGATAATTCCAGATCAAAAAATCTGTATGCTCAGCTCTCAGTTATCTCCCTTCACTGTATGAGAGACTCTGTGGCGCCTACCATTTGCTCTTACAAACGTAGGAAACGAATGGCCGCAGAGTCCTCAGAAATGGATGAAATCCAAGCGTGCTTAAAAGAGAATTTTGAGGATGGACGGGATGCCTTGGAGGGTCAGGAACCCACCGTTGAGGTGCTCATTCTAGTTCATCTCAAGGAGACAGCAAGCAACTGGCCATCTCCGTTTGGCTGAAATTCCCCCTCTTCAAGTCTGTTTTTTAATCTTATTTTGGCCATCTCTTTGTGGAGGTCTGAGATGTTACTCTTTAGTGTGGTAATTTTTGTTGACAAGTTGTTCCTTCTCCTCTTTCCACATCCTCTCCTTCTCTTCTTTCTCGTAAAGAAAATTAACCTTTGCGCTCCTCCATGTCTTCATTTCTGATTTGATGTTGGAGATATGCTTGGACTGAAGAATATACTAGATTTTGCTTGCCATGGGTGAAGTTGGGCATGACATGTAGGTATGAGAGAGAGAGAGAGAGAGAGAGAGAGAGAGAGAGAGAGAGAGCTTTTGAAAGAAGAAACTGCACTACACATACATATGTTCCCACATTATGCATACATTCCACAATAGTGTCAACATCAAAATAAGCTCTCCCCCATTTTTGCATACATCTACACTATGCAAAAATCTTTCTAATTTATTTGATTTTTGATTCTGCACCTGTATTGATTTTGCAAAATTTTGCCTGTTTTATGATCTGTTTTTATCTAATTCCTGCTCTGTTTTATTTGAGAAGCTTGCTCCTTGCTTGAGGTTGCCACTCTGCGTGAAGTTTCCCCTGTGCTTCTTAGGAAAAAGCCCTTTGGTTTACGATTTTATTAATCGTACGCTAGTCATGACTGCCTCTCGAAGTTTGTCAAGCTACTTGACACGCTACTTAAATCTGTTGCTCTGGGCAGTTTGCGCCTCTGCTATTGTGTGCCGCTCGAAATGAATGAAATTAACATCTTCGAAAGGCCAAAATGACCTACGAGACCAAAGAGTTACATCATGGTGAATTTGATACAAAGTGTCGTTAAAAAGGTAAAAGAAAGAAACTAATTAAACAAACAACACTACGAGAGTTGTAAAAGGTGGGTATCAAGAGCGTGAGGGGTACGTACATATACAAAAGGTGGATATGTATCTCAGAGAAAGATACAGAATGGTGGATATGTGTGTATGAGAATCAGGGATGGCTCTCTCACACACACACACACACACACACACACACACACACACACACACACACAGATGAGATGAAATGAAATGTATATTAACGTCTGCAAAAGGCCTAAAAGACCAATGAGACCAAAAGAGGCTACATCATCGTGATCGGGTGATCCATATAATGGCATGAAAAAGACTCAACAAAATACCAAACACCCTACACAATAATGACATCACATGAAGTCTCTTGTAGGCTTATGCATCATGGCCTCAATCTCCTTCTCTGGGAAGAACTTGGTTAGAGCCGCTCTATGCCTCTCCATGATGGCATGGATCTGACGATGAAACATATGACGTCAATGTGATCTACCACGTTTTGTGGTCGTTTGGATTGGCTAATCTGTATAACTCTATCTATCAGAGCCCCCTATTGTCAAAGTCGACGATGCAGAAGCGTAGAGACCAAGGGAAGTGAGCAAGAGAGAGAGAAATGAAATGAAATGAAATGTTCTATTAACGTCTTCAAAAGGCCAAAATGACCTATGAGACCACAATGTTCCAACCTGATGTATCTGATACAATGTCTGAGTACCAAAATAAAAGGAACTGAAAACTAAAAAGCTGAATGCTAAGTCTAAAGCTAAATGCGAGCTAATCAGGTAGCTAAGACTGGGCTGATACAAGTTCTGATATAAATGATGATACAAGAGCAGATACAAAACACTTCTTATGTGGATCACAAGAGGTCCATCATCGGTCGCTGGGCAGATCTCATTAGTCTCCTCCATGGTCAGTAATCTGATCAGGCGTCGTGCACGTCGAGCCAAAGTGATCCGAATCCTCTGATGTAGCCTCCGTCGATGATGTGTAATCCTCCTCAGTTGTGGACATCTGGATCTCTATCACTAGGAGGTGTATTTTTCCTGTTGCCTTCTCTAAATATGTATTACATAGTCCCCAAAGAGTTGGTCTAACGGTAAGGCTTTGGCCTCTCAACCTACGGGTTGTGGGTTCAAATCCCCTGTTGGGTCACACTCTAGAGGGACACCTTGTGCCCACCTGGTGTTCACGTTGCTAGGGCTCTTGCCCTTGGACACTCGAGTGCATCCTCCTCCTGGGGTGGGTCACCCGAGGAGGAGGTTCCTAGCTGGTTGCTACGAGTTCTCTCCGTCGTTCCCAGCATGTGGTGCATCAATTAGGTGGCCATGGTGATGCCTACGCGTGGCTCTTGCCCGATGGTACGCAGCCCTTGCCCGACCATGTAACATGGCTAATATTTGGAAGGGATAAGCACCTCCCCCTGTGGGCCCTCTGGTGTGTCGAAAAAATAAATAAATATGTATTACATATTTTTCTTTATTTTATTTTTACTTGTTTTCCCGGAACCCTTGAAAAGGTGCAAGTGGACATTGCATGGCCAGTGTGGAACGGCTGTGGCCGAACACATCGGGAGTCTAGGTCAGTCAGTCTGGGATTGGTCAGGCCAGTTAGCACTGAATTTTGATGAGTATAGAAGCCTCTATGCGCCAAATGAAATTTGGGCCACTCGGAAAGTCACTCATAACTTTATAAGTTAGTGGGAACTAGGGAATTAACTCAAAGAGGCAAACTGGACATTTGGCAGAAGGAGAGCAACTTGCAGCACACCTCAGCTGGAGGGGGCGCCCAAGAGAAAGAGAGGGCTGATTTTTGCTTAAGTGCAGTTACAGTGTGTGTGTGAGTAGTGGCTCCAGGTCTACAACTTTAATGGAAAGCTTGCCTTCTTGTCTGTCTCATGTAGCGCGATGATTTGCTCTCGTGCATCTCTCTCTCCCCTTTGGCACATATGGTAATGTCCCACTAGTTGGGCTACTCAGATGAATATGTACAGTTCTGGGGGTTTATGCGCGTTTGCCAAAGCAAGAGCCTTTTGAACAGGAACCGGATTAGCTAACTGCTAATCCCCCACAAGTACGCACAGTTCCTTCGCGGAAGATTGCGAGTTTGGAGGGTTTTCTCGCGTGAAAACTCATCCAGTTCACAAGGGAACTGTCCCATTACGTGCAGGAGCCCTTGGGATGCGTGTAGGCGTGTTCGCTCCGCTAAAAAGGATCCGAAACAGAGAATTGCAGCCTGCTGTGTTTTTCTCCAGGTTTAGGATTTTGCACCTAAACTCCAAGGGAGCACCAGGGGAGCTTCGTGAGAGCCTTGGGATGCGTGTACAGGGTTTTGGGCACCCGTCAGCAGAAAAACAGAGAATTACAGCACGCTGAAATTCTGTTACAGCTCACCAAAAAGCTCCCAAATTGCGAGGGAATCCGTCCTAGACAGGTGTTTTTGACCTACAAGGGTTTTTGTGCCGTTGTGCTACCAAAATCAGGTCAGAAACCTGCGTTTTCAGCCCTCACCAGGTCTGGACAGCTTTGTGAGAGTTTGGTCCAAGTGTACGGATCTGCAACTGTTAATTGAATAAAGAAATACCGAAAGGGGCGCCAACTTTTGGGGCTTACAGGGTGTCGGTCTTGTGTGCGCAATGACATTCTAGTCGCTGGATGCAACTGTGTTCTCTTTTCTTTAGAGTGCTCTGTGTAAAGTTAACAGGTTATTGAAATAGTACTGTCCTCTACGTTGTACATGCCGGTTACATAGTTTCATCGACGGGATAGTCACTTTTTCTTCAAAAAGTGCAGCGTGGATTGTTGTGGGTGAAAGCAACATAGAGCTTGTCGTTATGGTAGAGAAGAGAGACCAAGTACCTGATGAGGGATCTTCCTCACATGGTACAGAGAAAGTTCCTTCAACTGTTCAAGAAGAGGACAGGTTGTTTAGAGCTCAATTGTGTTGCTGCATGGACATGTTTCAACAGTTGGCTAGCAACCCAAGGATGCAGGAGGTCTTATAGGCTACACAGGAATTTCAGGCTCCGACACAGGGTTTTCAACCTCCTACACAGGGCATGACTGAGCTGTTGCAAGAAAAGGAGATTTTCAATGCGCAGAGGACTCATGATGCTCGAGGGAAAGCCCATGTGGTTGAGCAACCAGCGGTGTCCAATGATCCAAAGCAACTTGCTTTAACTGAACAGGAACCATTTGTGAATGGTCAAGGGAGTAATGAACAGGCTATGCATCAGACCCTTCCATTACCTATTACTTATCCTGGTTACTTTGGAGGTGGTTCAGTGTTTCAAGCTATGGCTGAACCTTCCACAAGTTATATGCCAGGGAATGTGTTCGGGACAATGCAAACAGGCATGGGTAACCCTGTGTACGCGAACATGGGTGTCCAACCAGGTTTTCAAGGTGCCTATGGCACTCTTGAAGTGGATGTGATGACAAAATGGCACGAGTTAAATTCTAAATAGTGTGCAGAGAAGCCCTCCAATGAAGAAGGTGACACGTCCAAGAAGCAGTCTAAATCTTCTTCAGGACGAGGAAAAAGACAAAAAAGGCATTTTTCTGGCAAAACCTTTGAAGAAAGGAAAGCTCTTAGGGAGGCCAAGAAATGTTGCATTTGTGAAGAGGAAGGACATTTTGCAAATGAATGCCCATAGAAGAACTCTTAGGATAGGAAAAACCTGAGTTTCTTCTAAGCTGAGGACACTCGCGCTCGCTACTGCTGGACACTCCCCCCCCTTGTTGCGCCATCGCTGTACCCCCCCCCCCCCCCAAAACCCCGTCCGCCCCCGTTGGCTGCCTCTTGAGATCCCGCACTCTGCCCGTCTTATCCATTTTCCCCCCCGCCTCCTTCTCCCCGAAGCCTTCTGCACTTGGCTCTGGTAGCACTGTTCTTTTTTGGACAGTGCTCGGTTGCAGAGTCGCTTCACCGCCCGCTTCTTCGACACAGCAGTAGACACAGATGGAGGCTCCAGCTCCATCACAGAGGGATTCGTCCGAAGCCCCCTCGCCCGACCCCGCTGATCCCACCATTCGACTTGCTCTTTCGCCGACAGAGCAAGCGAGCCTGGCCGCAGAGGTAGAGCGCTTGCAGGTGACTTCGGTCATCTGCAAGATTCTCGGCACCCGACCTAGCAGAGGAGAGCTACGTGACCTTCTCCAAGCCCGCCTTCTCGTAGAGGTGGCAAGATCTTTGACGTACAGATAGTTGGACGAGGTTACTATCAGATCCAGTTTGAGACCTCCGAGATGGCGTCCAAGGTCATCACCATGAGTCCATTGACTATCCGAGCAGCACGAGCCCACTTTCGACAGTGGAGTCATGGTTTCGACCTTGCTTCGGATGTTCTAGTAGAGGAGGCAGGTATCCCTATCTCCATCTGCTTTCCGGGTTTGCGGAGGGAGTACTTACCACTTTTGTCCAGGATCGGCTCAGCCATTGGGACCGTCTTGGAGACATCTCGCACGGCAGCCTCAGTAGCTGTCAAGGCGGCTGGCATTCCCTCAGTTCGCGTTTTGGTCAGAGACACTCACACGCTCTCGAAGGTTATTCTTCTGCCTCGGGTGAGTGGGGGTTGGTTTAGACAGAGTGTGGAGTATTCGGGCCTCCCGAACCAGTGCTTCATTTGTCGACAGATGGGCCATCTAGCGAAGGCCTGTCCACGGAGGAGGCCTTGACCTACACCACAGCCTCAACCCCAGACAAAGACACAGAGCACACATGTAGAGCCACCCTCTGAGTCTGGGGTTCCAGCGGAGGAGGAATGGCAGCAGGTCCGTGGTCGACGAGACCAGGGGCCACAGTGACAGCCTGGCACTCAGAGTGGTCCTCAGGCGCCTACTCAGCAGCAGTGGGTTCCCACGGGGAACCGGTTTGTTCCTCTTGAGCAGGATGAGGTCCCTGCTCCAGCCCCCACCCCAGCTTCACCCTCGACAACCCCTCCCCCTCCAGAGTTCCCCCCCTCTTCCTCATCCTCCCCCGTGCCTCCTGCTCCCGCCGCCACTTCCTCCCGCCCCTCTACTTCTACCGCCCCCCCGCCCCTCTTCTCCACCGCTCCCCCCTGCTCCTTCTCCCCCCCCTCCCGCTTCAGTTCCTCAGTCGTCCCAGGGGCCAGGGCCTTCTGCGGCTGCTAGGAGGTCTCTTGGCAGTGCCTTTGCCACGAGTCGCTTGGCGAGAGAGGGACAACCTTTCTTGCGGCCCCCTCTACAGGTACAGACGTCCCCCCTTGCAGATATCCCTCGAGGTCTGACGAGCATTGACATCCGGTGCCGATGGGATTTCTTCGACTACGACTTCACTCGTTTTCTCGGCGACCCCTCAGCAGACCATGAGGCAGCCTGCTTCAGGGTCCATGTTCTGTTCCTTGCAACTAGGGGGACAGAGGCCTTAGACTCAGTAGTTGGCTTCTCCTTTCCCCTCTGCAGCAGGGACCAGACAGAGTGGACTCTCGACTAAGTGTTGGGATGGTTGCACACACAAGTCCTAGAGTTCTCTCACCACATGGGAGAACTAGGAGTTACAGACATGCTTCAGACTCTGTGGCCATTGGCCAAGTTTGCGGTGACACCTCCAGATTCAGCAGGATGTAGACACATTGTGGTTTACTTCTTTGCCGATACACAGTGCTTGCCATGCTATGTATACATTCATGAGGACTCCTAGATAGAGGAGGTTGCTTTATGTACGGCTCGCTCTGCTTGGGCTTGGGCCAGGCACTTGTTGCAGTCACGCCTATCTAGAGGACGTTGGGATACGGATTACTCCCCATCTAAGCCAGCCTCGAAGATAGCCCGTCTAGCTGCTGTGGCAGCATCTGTTCTCTCTCGCTCCCCATGAGGATCGTCTCATGGAACGTGCAGGGACTAGGTGGGCCCAAGTTTCAGCGTCACCGGGGCCGACTGCATCAGAGCTTCAGCGTTGCCTTGTGGGAGGAGAGACTGATCTCGTTATGTTTCAGGAGCACCATCTGTGTGAGAGCCGCATTAGATGTTGTGGTCAGCTCTTGCGTGGACGATATGACACTTTTTGGTCAGCTGCTTTTGGACCTGGAGGCATCCATGGTGGGGTATGTATGACTATTGCGGACTCTTTGCAGTAGGCTATTGTGGGCAGAGGGATTATTGTGCCAAGCAGGGCTCAGTGGATTACTATGCAGGTTTAGGGTTGCCTAGTGGGCTTCCTGAACATCTATGCGCCCAACATGGCGAGTGCTTGAGCAGAGTTTTGGTCACAGATAGTTGAGTCTCTGCCGTAGGCAGAACACTGGTGCATAGGACGGGACTTCAACATGTCGGAGGACCCTTCTGACAGGATTGGTGGTAGCCACGCTATTGTGTATGGAGTTGAGCTAGCAGCTTGGGAGAGGTTTTGTATGACTCTGAGGGTCTCGGATGTTTGGCAGCACTCTCGTTTTGTGAGGCCCCAGACAGCCTGGCCTTCTCTCGTTCGGACCGCAGAGTTATCGCGGATAGATCGCTTCTACACTAGTGACCATTTCAGTGACTTGGGAGGGACAGTGGGCATTCTGGCAAGGACTTCCTTCTCGGACCATGGACCAGTGATCCTCACAGTGGACCCAGATGGGCGACAAAGTGACGGGTGCTTTCTTTGAGGCAGTGGGACCTCAGCATTCGCATGCCAAGGTCAGTCAGTTGAGGAGGCCCGACGGGTCAGTTGCTTCTGAGCCCGAGGATATGCATGCAATTGCTACTGACTTTTACCGTGAGTTACTGTCTGCAGAGCCCCAGTCAGAGCGCTAGGATGCATGCAGGGAGCAGGTTTGGGCACAGATTCCTTGTCTTATGACTGAGGAGATGCGTCAGAGGCTTGAGCTACCACTTCAGCTCGAGGAGCTGCACACGGCTCTTAGGGCCCTCCCCTGTGGTAGTTGTCCAGGTGAGGATGGGCTGACTCCCAGCTTTTTCTTGGAGTACTGGGACCTGCTTGGCCCAGATCTCTGTAGTGCTTTTCAGTACATTTTGCACGCAGGAGTGATGCCTGACAGCATGAGTGAGGGCCTGATATACCTCATTCCCAAGGAGGGTGGCTCCTTGGATGAGATTCGACAGTGGCGCCCCATCACCATCCTCAACTCAGCCTACAAAATTCTTGCCAAGGCTCTGAGTTTGAGGATTCAACCACTTCTAGAGAGCCTTATACATGGGACTCAGACAGGTTTTGTCAAGGAACGCAGTATCCTTGACAACATCTTTACTTTTTGGGAGGCTTCTGCCCTAGCACAGCTCCGTGGTAAGGACCGAGTGATTCTTCTTCTCGATTTTGAGAAGGCATAGGACAGAGTTGACTGGGAATTTCTAGAGGGCACTCTACGCAAGATGGGCTTCTCAGATGCTTGGATTGTACAGACAGGCTCACAGTCAGGTACTTTTGGCAGGAGGTAGAGGTGATCGCTTCATGCTCACATGTTCGGTCAGACAGGGCTGTCCTCTTACCGCCTTCCTCTTTCTGTTCTATGCGGAGGTGATGAGCAGGTTTTTGGTGTCGCAGCAGGTTGATCTACGGGGCTTAGCACTCCCTATTCGGGGAGATGAGCTTCAGGACACTGAGTTTGCCGACGGCTCAGCCTTGTACTTAGATGGCCAGGAGGCCACCCTTCACAAGTGTGAGCAGGCTCTGGAGACCTTCTGTTGTGCATCGGGCGCACTGATCAACTGGAGAAAGACGGTGGCTTTCTCGGTTGGTAGTGCTCCTATACCCGATTGGATGCCAGGAGAGGGTTTTAGGTGGATCCCCCTAGGGACTGCAGTTCGGTACTTGGGCTGTCAGGTTGGTTTGGCTTGTCTCCCGAGCAGCAGATTTCTCCCCTTCCCCTGTCTATCAGGAGAAGGTTGTTACATTGGAACTCAGCACAACTTTCTTTGGCTGGCAGAGTAGTAGTGGCCAACCAGGTGTTGTTGGCGACTGTGGTACATCACTTCTTGCTAGATCTTCTCAAGTTCTTGTATCAGCCAGGTAGAGAGGCTGATCAGGAACTTCCTTTGGTCAGGACGTGACACTCAGATAGCCCGAGCCAAAGTGGCTTGGCAGGTCATCATTCTTCCTTGTTCACACGGAGGGCTTGGGATCATTGACCCAACACAGCAGAGCAGAGCCCTTCTTGGGAAGTTCATCGTCAGAGGACTTCCTGGAAGGAGTTCCTGTTACAGCGACTTCGTGCTAGGGTGCCTCAAGCAGGAGGCCCCTGGCAATCTTCGACCAGATGGATCTTCACAGAGATGCGCAGAGTTGGTTTGAGCAGGAGACTGGAGGACCGTTTCATTGTGAGTCTGCTTCGATCTTGGGAGCTCTTGCGGCGAGGCCTGGAGCAGAGACAGCCTACTTGCACGGAGGAGCGCCTACGGCAGCCCCTTGTCTGGAACCCCATGGTTAGCACTCAGAGAGGCCACTTGGTTGGTAGTCGGCCTCATGTTTTATGGGGTCCCATGGCAGCGGGTCCAGCGCGCTCTTTAGGTGACTGGTTAGAGTTCACAAGCTTGTCTGAGGATGTGCAGGGTTTCCAGCTACAGGGCATGAGAGGGGTGCAGAGCATGTGCCAGGACATCTCAGAGGCAGTTCCACTTGAGTGGCTCACGCCTCTCGAGCCATTAGTACCCAGGTGGATGGGAGCCTTCACACGACTGGAGGTTCTCGTCTCCGTCAGGGCCTGCTCAGAGACTATTCCATCCCTTTTCTTCAAGCTTCAGGGTGGGGGATGACTACAACGAGTTACAGTAGAGGCCCCGCAGGTGGCAGAGTGTTGTTTTCAGAGGATCCGAGTAGTGGGCATCTATGGGAGGACTTGTGTCATTGATCCTGACCCAACAGCTCTTGAGACTCGACACTGGAGGCTGTGGGCTTGGGAGTGTTGTCCACTGGCATGAGTATAGTGGATCCTGGTGAGTGGCTCTGGAGGGACCCCTTCTCTTCTACAGACCACCCAGGAGTCCCTTTCTTTCAGTACACTATTCGCTTGGGACGTCGTATACTAGCAGCACAGAGAGAGGCCCGCCCCACTATAGCACCTCATTGGCAAGAGGAGGGTCTCACAGCTGAGTTCTTGGCAGCGTTTTGGGAGAGGTTGTGGGACTCCAGACAGCCGAGGCGAGTCACCTTGTTTCAGTGGCTGGTCGCACACAGAGCTACAGCAGTTGGGAGCTGGCTAGTGCATAGTGATCTCTCGGCCGCATGTGTAGCTTGTGACCATCTTGTGGAGAGTCAGCATCATTGTCTTTGGGACTGTTCCTCGGCCCAACAGGTGTGGCTACCAGTTCTTCGGCTGATGCTTGCTCTCTCCACTGCTCGGCAGTACAATTGGGGAGCAGCGGCTCGGTCCACCTCACGGGCCCGGCACTTTAGTTTGAGCTATCTTGCACCAGCATGATGATAGTGATGCAGGAGGGGCGACCTACACTCCAGCCTGCTACAGAGCTTACTCCACAGGAGTGGTGTAGTGAGAGAGAGGAGTGTTGGGAGCTCATCAGTGGCCTGACACTCTGGTTCATCTGGCGGGCTCGTTGCTTCCGCATCTTTGAGGCTTGCCCCCTTTGTGGCTTTTCCCTCCCCCCATTTCTTGATTTAGCCCTATTGTACATGTATTGGTTTTTTCATTGGGAGAGTCTCCCATCATGGTTGTTGTAGCCCTCTCTTGAAGAGGTGGTTGTAGCCCTATGGGCAGTTTCAGTAACTAATAGAAGGATGTTTTTCTCAGAAAAAAAGAAGAAGTCGCAGGATAAGGATGACAAGTCAGATCATAAAGGGAAGAAGCCAAAGCCGAGTGCAGGACTTGTCCCAGATTTGGTTGGAGACCAGCCAAACATAGATGCCACGGAACTGTGCAGAGCTTGGGACAAAGTTAGCGACTAGATAGTGCTGGTTTTCTTTGATCCAGGAACCCGTACAAATTTCATGTCACCAGAATTGCATCGAAGTTGGGCATTCGTGTAGAGGAGGTGGGTATGACAGGGGAAGCAGGTTTGGCATGCCCAGGTCATTCACATCCTGTTACTCCCATTTTGGGGAAGCTTCGTCTGCACATTCAGAGCTATGTGGATGCGGAAGAATTTCATATTATGCCACTTAAGGGTTGTGATGTGTTACTAGATATCCCATGGTGTTACAGGCTGCATGCTATGGTGGATACTTACAACAAAAAGATTACCCTTGTACATAGAGGAAAGACTCATGTCCTTGGTGTAAAGCTTAAAGGCGAGTCTGTTCTAGTTGTTTCTGCTTCTTCTATTTCATCTGTAATAAAGAATCATCTTTTTGCGTACTTGATCTTTGCAAAAGAAGTACCTGAAGTTGTATCTAATTTGTCTACCTTAGATAAAGACAGGTCAACTTTTTTGAGTGGTTTCAGTGATTGTTTTTCGGACTCTTTGCCTGGGGAGTTACCTCCTAAGAGATGTGAGGATCATACCATAGATCTTGTGCCAAGTTCTAGTCCACCGAATAGACCACCATACAGGGTTAGTGCAGCCTCGCAGAAAGAGATTATGAGTCAGGTCAACGAGCTTTTAGAGAAGGGACTGATTCAGCCCAGTTCATCCCCTTTTTTTTCGCCCGAACTCAAGGATGGTTCATGGCGCATGTGCATTGACTATCGCGCCTTGAATAAGAATACCATCAAGAATAGGTTCCCCATACCAAAAAATGATGACATTCTTGATCGGCTTGAGGGAGCGTCATTATTTACAAGGATAGACCTAAAGAGTGGCTACCATCAAATACGCATTAGGCCAGAAGATGTCCACAAGACTACGTTCAGGATAACATTTGGTCTCTATGAGTTTCTTGTCATGCCATTTGGTCTCACAAATGCTCCTGCCACGTTTAATAGAATGATGGACATAATTTTTAGACCACATAGAAACTTTGTGGGCACCTTCTTTGATGACATGATTATCTACTCAAAGTCCGAAGAGGAGCATAGGGATCACCTGACCGTAGTTTTCAATGAGTTACGTAAGAACAGGCTACTCATCAATGCGAAGAAGAGTGAATTCTTTTTGGAAGACATTCACTTCCTTGGGCACATTGTTTCAAAGGATGGGGTACGCATGGATCCCGCCATAGTGGAAGCAATTAGGTCATGGCCAGACTTGAAGTCCCTACATGACATTTGAAGCTTTCTAGGCTTATGTTCCTACTATAGGAGGTTCATCCGAAATTTTGTTGAGATTGCTTCTCCACTCCATGCACTGCAAGGAAAAGTTACTTTCAAGTGGACAGCCAAGGAAATTTTAGCCTTCAAACACTTGAAAGAGAAGCTGACTTCAGATCCAGTAATCATTTTGCCAGATCTTTTGAAACCTTTTGTGGTTCAGTATGATGCGTGTGGCCATAGTCTTGGTGCATTTCTAATGCAGAATGGTCGAGTAGTCGCATATGAGAGAAGAATTTTTTTGAAGACCAAAAAGAACTTGCAAGTCTATGAGAAAGAATTGCTGGCAGTAATTCATGCTGTCACTAGTTGGAAACACTATCTGCTAGGGGCTGATTTTGTTGTCAAAACAGATCATCAAACCTTGCGGTATTTTCTCACAAAAACGAAGTTGTCTGAGAAGCACATGCGATGGGCAAACATCTTGTCAATGTTCCATTTTCAGATTGTTCATGTGCAAGGGAAAAAGAACGTGGTGGTTGACGTGTTGTCATGAAAGCCCAAATTTCAGTAGTGTCAATTCCGTACCATTGTGAACTAGATGAAATGAAGACACAATATGCTGAAGATTCAGATTTTGCAAGGATCTATGACCAGCTTGTTGATGGGCAACATCATGAGCACTATATGCTTAAGAAATTAGAATGACTTTCTCATGATGCATGGAAAGTTATGCGTTACTAAATAGTTACGACCAAAGATTTTGATGGAAAGTCATGCTCCACCTTATGCTGGGCATCGTGGAATTGATGCAACAGTGAAAGGGGTTGATGCATTCTTCTATTGGCCAACTTTGCGTCAAGATGTTGACACTTTTGTAAGATCATGCTTAGTTTGCCAAAAAGTCATATTTGACAGGTAAAAGCAACCGGGATTGTTGCAACCATTGCCGATCCCTGATAGACCATGGGAAAGCATAGCGATGATCTTCCAAGAACACAAACAGGCAAGGCACCATTTGAGATAGTGGAAGGAGGGAAGAAAGTCCTGCCCATTTTGCAAACTAAGGACAAGATATTTGAGGCAGACAAGTATGTGCAAGTTATGGATGAAACATACAGGAAGATAAAGATTGCTCTTGAGAAGACTTAGACTAAGCAAAAGAAAGTTGTTGATCGTCACCGTCGTGAACTTATATTTTCACTTGGTTATTTGGTTCTTTTGCGATTTGAAAAGGCCAGGTTAAGAAAAAGGAAAGGCAAGGAACGTTTGTTTCCTAAGCTCAATATGCGATATTATGGTTCTTTTCAGATTTCGGAAACGATCAGCGATGTAGCTTACAGGTTGAAGCTACCAGAAGGCTGGAAAATACATACTACTTTTCATGTCAGCCTTCTAAGACCCTTTGTTGGTGATGTGCCAGAGAATATGCTTGACGAGGAATAGCCCGAAGGGGAAGAATTAGATGAGATCCTTGTTCCTGAACAGATATTGGCACATAAAGAAAGGAAGGTTAGAGGAAAGGTTGCAAGAGGCTACTTGGTGAAGTTCAAGATTTATCCATCTTTGGATGCCAAATGACTAGAAGAGTCTGAATTCGTTGATTCACCTCAGCTATTGCAATTGTATCTTGAAGCCTTTCAGATGGAACCCACAGTGACTTGATGTAGCCTTTTTGGAGCAAGGCAAGAGCATGGTTCATGATGCTCAAGAGAGTAGTTAAGCAATTGTATCTACTCTTTCCATACAGAATTTAGCTAGAGCAGTTTGTGCTTCAGAGTACACTAGAAGACTTGTGTGCTTGATATATGTGTGGTAGCCAGGTTGGTGGGATTGTTTAATCGTCCAACGCTACATTTCCGGAAGCATGTATATCTTGGATTCCCATCATAGAATATATGTGATATCAAAAGATATCCGCATGTATAATTGGCATGCAAGCGAGGTTGCTTGCAGTATGTCAAGGGTGTGTTGTCTTCTCTAAATATGTATTACATATTTTTCTTTATTTTATTTTTAGTTGTTTTCCTGGAACCCTTGAAAAGGTGCAAGTGGACATTGCATGGACAGTGTGAAACGGTTGCGATCGAACACAGCGGGAGTCTAGATCGGTCAAGAGTCTGGGACTGATCGGGCCAGTTAGCACTGAATTTTGATGAGTATGGAAACCTGTGTGTGCCAAATGAAATCTGGGCCACTCCGAAAGTCACTTAAAACTTTATAAGTTAGTGGGAACTAGGAAATTAACTCAAAGGGGCAAACTGGACACTTGGCAGAAGGAGAGCAACTTGCTGGACACCTCAGCTAGAGGGGCGCCCAATAGAGAGAGAGGGCTGATTTTTGCTGAAGTGCAATTTCAGTGTGTGTGTGTGTGAGTAGTGGGTGCAGGTCTACAACTTTAATGGAAAGCTTGCCTTCTCGTTTGTCTCATGTAGCACGATGATTTGCTCTCCTACATCTCTCTCCCCCCTTTGGCACATATGGTAATGCCCCACTAGTTGGGCTACTCAGATGAATATGTACAGTTCTGGGGGTTTATGCGCGTTTGCCAAGGCAAGAGCCTTTTGAACAGGAACCGGATTAGCTAATTGCTAATCCCCCATAGGTACGCACAGTTCCATCGCGGAAGATTGCGAGTTTGGAGGGTTTTCTCGCGTGAAAACTCGTCCAGTTCACAGGGGAACTGTCCCATTGCATGCGGGAGCCCTTGGGACGCACGCAGGCGTGTTCGCTCCGCTAAAAACGATCCGAAACTGAGAATTACAGCCTGCTGTGTTTTTCTGCAGGTTTAGGGTTTCGCACCTAAACTGCAGGGAACATCAGGGGAGCTCTGTGAGAGCGTTGGGATGCGTGTACAGGGTTTTGGGCACCTGACAGCAGAAAAACAGAGAATTACAGCACGCTGAAATTCTGTTACAGCTCGCCAAAAAGCTCCCAAATTGCAAGGAAATCCGTCCTAGACAGGCGTTTTTGACCTACAGGGGTTTTTGCGCCGTTGTGCTGTTGAAATCAGGTCAGAAACCTGCATTTTCAGCCCTCTCCAGGTTTGGACAGCTTGGTGAGAGTTTGGTCAAGTGTATGGGTCGGGTCGTCAACTGTTAATTGAATAAAGAAATACCGAAAGGGTTGCCAACTTTCGGGGCCTACAGGGTGTCGGTCTCGTCTGCGCAGTGACATTCTAGTCGCTGGAAGCAACTATGTTCTCTTTTCTTCACAGTGCTGTGTGTAAATTTAACAGGTCATTGAAATAGTAGTGCCCTCTACATTGCACAGGCCGGTTACAATCTCCATAGCTCAGTCGCTTGATCTATCAACGTGCCTCACCTAAGTCCTGACTCAAGAAAAGAGAGAGAGAGAGAGAGAGAGTCTCTTGAACCAATCAACATTAGCAATGAATAACTGAATGTGTATACAATGGAGGCAAGGGGTTGCTTATATAGCAACCTCAATAAATTGCCCTACCCAGACTTTTGACAAATAAGTAAAATAAATACCTAAAAGCCAAAAGAAATAATGGGAACACATTGGGCAGTTCACTTGAGATGCCAAAACTCTAACACCCTCTCTTCAGCTCATAGTGGACATCAATAGTGAGACCAAGTCGATGAAGAAGCTACCATGGACACCCTAGTAGAAGGCCTTGGACTACTGGATACACCTCGGTTTTGCTATCCCCAACTTTGTATCTTAGAAGAATGCCATCTTGAGCATGGGTTGCCTGTGTAGAAAATTTGTTCTATAGACCACACTATGTCCAAGAATCCCCATTCGTGAACTGTGAACACATCATGTCCGAAATATAATACTCCAAGATAATGAATTGTGCAACACACCCTGTCCATAATCCAACCAACAACAATGGATTGGTGCACTCATCCATAGTGTTTTAGATACGTCTGATTGGTTCCCGTTCCCTGCTAGATGCATGTGCCTTGATCTCCGACCTACGTGTCCAAACACCGATAACTTGAACTCCAGCACAAGGGACCAAATTAATTATAAGGAGCATTGTTTGCCCCTCGCTGCCACTCACAAGCCTCTCTGTGGCGGCACTCATCGATGTGACTAGAAGGCGGGAGACCTTGCCAGTGTAGTCACCACCACACCGGCAGCCTCTTTGTTGTCCTTCCCCGAGTCACTATCACTACTTCCCTCCTGATGCTTGCTTTTACCTTTGTCTCTTGTAGAATCTCTTTCTTTGCCTTTGGATCTGCAATCCTTGGCCAAATGACCATGCTTTCCACAATTGTAGCAATGGTTCTTTATCCTCTTTCTGGAATCCGAAGCAGCAAGTGCTTCCCCATCTGTCTGAGAAATCTGAATTTTGCCTTTAGTTGTCAACACAGCTTCCTCCTCAATGAGAAAAGAGCTAAGATCATCAAATTCGATCTTTTCCTTCGTGACTTGTAGCCGAAGCGTCCTAGACACCGTTTCATACTCCTTAGGCAACTTCATGAGAACCAAAGCAACTAATTGAGTACTCATCAACGCACTTTTCATAGCCGATAGTTGATCATGAATAACTTTAGCCTTCATAAGAAATGATTGCATGGAACTTCCTTGTGGAAACTAGACGGAAAATAACTGGCCATGAAGGGTGTCTGCTCGCATCGTAGAATCCCGATTAAACATTCCAACGAGCTTATATCTTTAACAGTCATTAAAGTCTGAATGGTTGGAGAAAGGTCCTTTGTAAGAGATTCCGCAATGGCCGACGTTGTCTTCGCATTAGCCGCATCCCAATCGACACACGATTTGAGATATTTGTCATCTTGAAGGCTAGTGTACCTATTGTTGGGATCTTTTGTTGGACGGGGCTCCGAGCCTCGACAACATCCCTTAAGTCTTTCCGTGAGAACCTGAGTTGCATGATCAAATTCCAATGAGCGTAGTTATTGCGGTTTAGTTTGTTGCTGGCACTCGAGCAAGGGGGGGCCATGATGAAGTTGCAAGATCTGGAACTCTGGGAATCCTTCTCGCACTCCAAGGGTGGCCGCACGAATCCCAAGCTGCAAAAATAACCAAGCCGATCATGTCCTCCTCTTCGTCTCAAAAGCTTGAGCTTTGAAGTGCTCCACACAAGGTACTTTGACGTCCCTCTCTTAAGATCCGATCTCCTCGCCTCCAAGTTGCTCCTCACAGCACTCGACACAGCCCTTGCTAAATCTCCAAACCTCTCTAGGTACTGGCCCACTGTCACTGTTTTAAAAATGCTTAGTAGGCACTCACCGTGTGAAGCAAGGTCCAAGTGGTGGGGGAATTTGTGCCAGCAGAAAGCGTTTCAAAAAGTTGTAGGGCATTTTGGGAGCCTCTGTTGCTGGCAATTGCTAGCCCATAAGCTAGCGTTTTAAAACGCAAGCTCTTGGTGGGTGACGAACTGGCCAACAGGGGTAGGTAGCATCGTTCTCCACATCGACAAAAGGGGGGGGGGGGGGTTTAAACGCTACCGCAGAAGAGAATGGTCTATGAACGCGGGTGCAACAAGGTAAGGAGGGAGACCACAAGTGGTTTGCGTTTCAAAACGCAAGCCACAGCAGCTCTCCAGTGATAGTGCGTTTTGACATGCGTAGAGGGAGAAGATGGTCTGTGAACGCGGGTGCGACAAGGTAGGGAGGGAGACCACAAGTGGTCTGCATTTCAAAACACAAGCTACAGCAGCTCTCCAGTGACAGTGCGTTTTGAGATGGGCAGAGGGAGAAGATGATCAGTGAACGCGGGTGCAACAAGGTAGGGAGGGAGACCAGGCGTGGTCTGCGTTTCAAAACGCAAGCTGCAGCAGCTCTCCAGTGACCGTGCGTTTTGAGATGTGCAGAGGGAGATGGAAAAATGCGAAGGTGGCAGCGAGGTGGTGGGTGTTGATGGCGTTGGCGACGAGATGATCTTCTCAAGCTCTGTTAGCAGTTGCGTCTCCACCAAGAGTCTTCACCAAGGACACGGCTCTGATACCATGTCAAAGTCGACGATGCGGAAGCGTAGAGACCAAGGGGAGCGAGCACGAGAGAGAGAGAGAGAGAGAGAGAGAGAGGAAGAAAAAGAAGAGAGTTTTAACGTCGTAGGAAACTATCCCAAGAATCAGACACTTATGGATTCCAACAAGAATCAGTCGACTCCTTCAACATCTGCTGATGCGGGAGGAGATCACAAAGAAGATTCAACCAAATTAACAGAGGAAGAGTACGGGCCACCTCTGCCTACACAGTACGAACTTCAAGAGATGGAACGTCGACAGCAGCTAACAAGTGCACAAAGTAGATGATTAAATTTGTGAAGGACCCTCAATCTGAAAATTTTTGTCTCAGCAATCCATCTCTGAAGTGCACACTCAGTGGTTGAAAGCCACCGAACCACCCATGAAACCGGCAATCAATAAACCTCCTTCTCTGAGGATGTTTACAGAATAGGAACTTCAAGAGGTGGTTCAGACTCAGATTGGTCGGCTTTTGGACGCGGACAATCAATCCAAAAACCAAGTGAAAAAGCGTAAGAAGGGGAGTGACTACCCTGGTTATTTGGGCCGTCAATCTTCTTTTGCATCTGCAAGAAAGCAGAAGAAGCGTGTACGATTTTAAGGACTACCCAGTCCTTCTTCCTCTTCTTCTGACAATTCTTCTAGCTCTTCTGACTCGAGTGAGGAGGATTGGAAAGGCAAAAAACAAAGCTTCGGAAAGGGCAAGAAAAATGCAAAGAAATCCAGATTTTGCCCGGTTTTTGACAGTTCTACATAGGAGTCATCCTCTGACAGTTCGGACTTTAATGACCATATGTACTATGCGAAGAAGAAGCATTTCTACAAAGCCAACCAATATGACTTCCTCGAAGATAAAAGCAAGAAAGCAAAAGAATTCAAAGAAGGTGGACAATCGATTAAATTTGCATCCTTTTCGGGATTCCAAGATGCTCCGAGGGCTTTGGCCATCATCCAGCAGTTTGACATAGTCTCTCGGGAAGGCATTACTCAGAGCACTCCAAGATTAGGAGGGCTGCATCTTTTCTTAAAGGAAATGCTCGAACTTGGTGGTCCACTCTTCTTCTGAGGAAGGAAGCTCCACTCAAGTGGTTGAAATTCAAAAGGCTCTTTATTTTCTTCTTGGCTGACCCGGGAGTACGAACGAGATATACGAACCGCTTGGAACCATCTTCGGATGACCAAGGGAGATTCTTTGTACGCTTATTGCGAGAGATTTTGGGACTCTTTTCTACGAACCTCTTTATTTCAGAAGGTCTCTTTAAGGAACAGATTGAGCGGTTTTGTTGTGGACTCCCTACAGAGATCCGAGACTACTGCCTGGAACAAAAGTCAAATTCTATTGAAGAATTTATGGGTCATGCGAAACGGGGTTTCACGATACATTCGGGAAATTTGCTTACCCCACTGATGAGATCTGACTCAGAGAACCGAACAAACCTCCAACAATGAAAGTAGAAAGAAAAAGAGTTCCCAAGACAAGAAGGATAAGGATACACGATCCCGGCTCACTCTTCGAGAGAGGGTCAAAGAAGGGAAATGCTTTGGTTGCGGGTAACATGGGCACATCTCCCCAAAAAGGCACAGCAAGAATAGACTGAAGACAGGCCAGAGAGTTCTAGAGCAGGAGAGGAAGGTGGTAGAAAAGGCAAGATGAAAGCAGGACTAATACCAGATTGCATGGGTAGTGACTCAAGCCTGATTGATGAAAGTAGAGAACTTTGCCGATCTTGGGGCAAAGTGAAAGATCAAGAAGCCCTGATTTTCTTCAATGGAGGAGCCAAGGCCAACTTTATTTCGCCTGAATTGGCAGCGCGGCTCCAGTTTACACCCGATAGGATGGGACTACTTGCAGAGGTAGTTTTAGCGGCACCTGGACGGTACATAATGTCCTTGGAAGGTTGTGATACCTCCTAGGAGTCCCTTGGTACCATAAGAACAATACCATGGTTGACTATCGGGCAAAGAAAGCAACTTTGACAAATGAAAAGGGCCAAAAAATTGTACTTGATGTAAAACTGAAGGGCGAGTTTGTCCCTATTGTATCAGCTTCGGCCATTTCCAAATTAATGAAATCAAGTCTCGTTGTTTACTTGATCTACTTGAAAGAGTTTAATGATGAACTCAGAACGAACATGTCTAAACTGAAGGGCGAGTTTCCCCCATCTCGTCCTGAGGATCACACCATTGATCTGATTCCTAGAAGCACATTGCTTCGCATCCTTAACATCCCCCCGAGTGCACTGCATGTAATGCGTGCCATAGTCATAAATGACACTTTGCATCCTCGTAACGAAGCGATACCATGCAGCACCAAGATCAAAATGCATGTGAGCAAGAAGCGGGGAAATAATATCAGAAATCATGTCACGAAAAGCCGCATGAGTGAGATGAGCATTGTTAATATGGAGTAGACGTTTGTTAGAGAGAGGTCGATCACAAAGAGATTGCCCAAAACTCACATTCAACAAAACAGGGTAATGATGAGATAACTCTAAGGTGTAATCGATACTGACCTCACATACAAAATCCTCATATTGTTGCAGATGAAGCAAATACCATCGATCCAACCGCGCTCGATAAGAAGAGTGAGCAACGTGCTGAAAAGAAAATCCAGAGGCATTTGGGTGCAAATGCCACCATAAATCAATCATCGGAGTAGTAGCAAAGAGATTATCCCATTCTAGCCTTTCGGTAGACAACATGTGTGAAGTACCTGGTACTATCATCCATTGCAGGGGTATTATTAAAATCACCATAAAGGAATGCCTTTGAAGTCCATAAACGAGAAGAGATGTCTCGCCATAGAGCAGCCCTTTGCCCGAATGCTGTATGCGCATAAACACCTCCAAATTCATAAACCTGACCGTTCAACAGGCATTGAACCACCATCCAGCGGCCCTGAGGATCAACCTGGATTTTATAGTCACTAGAGGTCTCTCCATTGCTCTCCATCCAAGTCTGAGATTGATGGTTCAAGCTAGGGCCCCAAATCTGCACCCCATACAATAATGTGGAGGTCACCAATGTGTCGAAAGCCATAGCTTAGTGCGGGGCTCCTGGAATTGCACCTGTGAGCACATCGGCTCTAAGCCTCCTAATATTGCATGCTCTGTATCAGTCTCATTGCTGCTGCCTCTTTCATGGAGGACGGCCCTCTAAACTGCACTCCCAATTATGTGTAGAACTCCACATACTTCACCATCTCCTGCCCATACATGAGAGCCGGTGTTGATGCCCTCACCCATTGCATTGTAGTGTTAAAGATCATTACCTTGGTCTTACCGAGATTTACCAATAGGTTTTTGTCATGTGCAAAGGTTCATAATGCATCAATGTGCTTCTGCGGCCCATGTGGTGAGTCAGCTATGGATAGCTGCTAGGTAGCATAGGATCTCCTTAGTATGGGCACAATGGTATTATTGCTCCAGCTCTCAGGAAAGCCTTCACACATCACTCTATTGAACATCTCTCTCAACGGAGGTGCCAGCATATCTCGAGCATGAGATAGGTGCTCTGCAACTAGCCCATCATGGCCCTGTGCTCTCCTAGTTTGTAATCTATCTATGGCATCATGTACCATGCCAAGAGTGAAAAAGGTATATGTAAAGGTACGAAATCTTGGTGTCAGCTATATGGGGAGCTGATCTGGTGCGGTATATAGACTCGTAGCATGCTAGCCCCATGTGTCTGGAGAGGTGATGGGTGTAGTTTCCCGTTGCTCATGAAAGAGCCTCCATGCCTCTCTGGAATCCTAACTGGAGAATAGATGATAGATGTCCTGCTCAAGCTCCACTAGAAAGGCCCTCTTCTTCAGCCTCACCAAGCATTGGAAGCATCTTTGAGTAATCTCCCCAGTTGCTACTGGCCACACACACACATTCACAGAGAATGAAATGAGATGTTATATTAACGTCTTGAAAAGGCAAAAATGACCTATGAGGGTATGTAAGCCTACCCTACATCCTCATCATCATCATCATTGTCGGTGCAAACAAGGAATACTAAAAAGGGGGCAGCCTGTCCATACTAAACTCATCTCAGCTCTGATGATCTCATGTGGCACTGAGGCTTTCGCCTAGATCAGCCAGGAGATTATGGACACAAGAGGTCTCATATGTACGCCCTCATCTACTATGATGATCCAAGCTAGGCCGCCATATCTGCACTCCATAAAGCATGGTAGAAGTGAGGTCTCATATGTACGCCCTCATCTACTACGATGATCCAAGCTAGGCCGCCATATCTGCACTCCATAAAGCATGGTAGAAGTGACCAAAGTGTCAAAAAGCCACAGCTTAGTGCATGGCTTGTGACATTGCTCATGTGAGCATATCCTCTCTAGTCCTCCTAATGTTGCATGTCCCCTCTTCAATCTTGCCTTTGTAGCACCTCTTGTAGAGAAAGTAGGTCCATTGAATACAACACCAAGATATGTATAGAAGTCTACATTCTCCGCTATTTCTTGTCCATAGGTAAAAATAGGCATTGATCTCCTAACCCACTGTGTTGTAGTATCAAATACCATCACCTTGGTTTTGCTTAGGTTGATGGAGAGCCCACTATCGTGTGCATAATCATTTAACACATCTAGATGTCTTTGCATACCCTCTAGAGAGTTGGAAAGAAGCACAATATCATCGGCACAAAGCAATAGAGGTATTCATGTACCTTACAACTGTGCCCCTCTTTCCCATGTGGTCTCAACATAGCTAGAAATTTCATCAAAATACAATCCAAACAAAGTCAGAGAAAGTGGGCATCCCAGCTTCACCCCAATAGTAGAGTGAACAGGCTTTGAAAGACCTTGTATTGTCCGTACTCTTCCTATAATCGTCTCATAAGGTGCCATGATATGTGTGTGTGTGTGTGTGTGTGTGTGTGTGTGTGTGTGAGAGAGAGAGAGAGAGAGAGAGAGAGAGAGAGATTTTATTAACGTCTTCCAAAAGCACGAACTTGTCCTATGAGACAAATCAATGTACATGTGTGGGGTATCCTCTTTCAACCAACAAAATGAAAAAGAATTGAACTGAAAAGCTTCAGTTAAGTAATCAGCTGATACTAGGTGTTCAATGAGTGGGAAGAGGGGAGGGCGTTGGAGCTCTACTACTAGGGGCTCAAAATGCCAAGCTATATGGGTTGGGTATACAACCATGATATGTGATTTAGCTAGCTCCATTCTGTACGATATTGGGGATATAGAATGGTATATACCAACGAAGGGGGTGTACACAACTCTTTGAAGAAAATGTGTGGATTTGCATGCTCACTTATAGAGGTGTGGTGTCCAAAAAGCACTTGCCCTTTGTCTCCTTGGGGCTCTGAGTGTCTCTGCTCTTAGGAGAGTAACTCCCTGTTTTGAGAGAGAGAGAGAGAGAGAGAGAGAGAGAGAGAGAAATGAAATGTTATATTAACGTCTTCAAAAGGCCAAAATGACCTATGAGACCAATCTGTTACAAAATAGTGAATCTGATACCATGTCTGTATACAAAAGAACTAGAACAAAAATACTACTGCACAATGGCAGAATGGGGGAAGAAAGGGTTGAGATCCATCTTCATCTGCACTCTGGGTGTTGAGAGAGTATAGCTCAAATCCTCTACTTAGTCTCCGCCGATGCTGTGTAGCTCCTCTCCTTAGTCGCGGTCGTCTGGATCTCTGTAGCTCCAGTGCTTGGTTGATAAGAGTGCCAGTAGTGGTCGGGTGACTGTGGGTTTGCGGCGGTGGCTGCTCCTCTGGCTGTCCCATATCTAGTGAAAAGAAATCTGTAATCTGTCTTTGGGACTGTCTCTCTCTAGCTTTCCCCAATAAAGTGTCTCTATGTCTGTGTAACTCAAGTAGATGAAGTCCAAGACATCTCTGGTCCTCATAACTCATGACCCTAGATAAAGGACCAAAACCCTCTCTGAATAGGCAGTGGAAACAGCCCCGTATCTCATGGTACACTGTGCAGTGACATATGTAATGTAACTCTTGTCTTTGGCTCTATCTGGCATAAGCGACATATCCTGTTGTTTGCTGGTATCCATGTGAATCTACCAGTCTGAATCTTGAGCTGATGTGAGGATGTGCGTATTTGACCAATGGCACAACGCAAACCATGAGACATATGTGTATCCATGTAGCTGGGTCGAATCACAAACCCATCTCCTGTGAGGTGGAGAAGATGCTCTCTATAGAAAGCCATCTTCGTGCCCAAAGAAAACCTTGGTCCGGTGAAGGCTACCCCAAGGTAAGTGTATGCATCTGTATACTCCACAATATCCTGACCATATGTGAAAGTAGGTGCTGATCTCCTGATCCATTGTGGTGTGGTGTGGTGTTAAACACCATTACCTTGGTTTTACCAAGGTTTATAGACAATCCACTATCCTCTGTAAACTGTGTAATGCATCCAAATGTCGTTGCATACCCTCTAGTGAGTCAAAGATCAACACAATATCACCAGCATATAACAACCATGGATCCACGTCCCTGCCAGCTGAGCACCTCTATCGCCCTCTCTGTCAATGTAATCAGACACCTCATCAACATACATACCAAATAGAGTAGGAGACAATGGGAAACCCTGTTTCACCCCAATAGTGATTTGAACTAAGTCAGATATCCCCTCTGGAGTGCGTACATGTCCCATCACTGATCTGTATAAAGCCATAATCCCCCAAATCAACATTGTGGGTACTCCCATATCCTGTAGTCTGCGCATCAATCGAGCTCTCGGTACCATGTCAAATGCTTTGCGGAAATCCACAAAGCCACAATAAATCGGTCGCCCATGTGACCTGCCCTCCTCAATGATGGCTCTGAGTGTCAAAATATGATCAAGAGTGGAGAAACCCCTCCTGAAACCAACCTAACCCTTTGCCCGTCCCTCACCCTCTGCCCAATTACTCAATTGCTGCTCAAGAATGGATGCATACAACCGTGCCACTGTGTGTCCAACCATAATAGTGCTATAATTCCTAGGCTCTGTAGGATCCCGTGCCTTGAAAATGGGCACAATAGTAGACAACCTCCAAGTCTCCAGTAATCCCTCACACATGACACGATTGAACAACACTGCAAGAACCTCTACCAGCATATCCCTAGCATGTATAAAGTGCTCCGCTACTAGACCATCATGATCATATGCCCTCCCGGTCCTCATCCTGTCAATGGCTCTAGTTACCATCTCAGCGGTAAAGAAGGTGCTCGTAGGTGGGCATGGCTCTATAGGATCTAGAAGGGTATAACGATGTCGCATACTGGCCCCACACATCAAGAGAAGTAATCACTGGGGGAGGGGAGTGCTCATGAAAGAGTCGCCATGCCTCTCCTGAGTCTCTACTCAAGAACAACTGATACAAGTCTCGTTGACTTCAACATCTCTCACACAAACTCCAAGCACGTTATTTTGTATTCTTGTACTTTGTTGTCAAAACTTCCCGAAGAAGAGGAGTGAGGTCTTAAGGAGACTATGAGACCCGAGGGCAAAACGGACACAATCGTCACACACTTGTGGAGAACTTGAGACCCCAAGAGGAGGACATAAACTCAAAAAAAGATCACTGTCATAAGCTTCAGTTTAGGAGGGCGGTTCTTGTGGTTAAGCTTAGCTTATTCTCAAATCATGTAGACACCCTACTTGGCACATAACAGACAATAGTCATGCACATCAATTTTTGTACAGTCCCACCTAAGATTTGTGTACTACATGGTGTCCCAAGACGGTTTATTTCACGATGTAAGGAGTGTCTCTTCTCTCTATGCATACATAAGCGGCAATGCATACTATTTAACACATTTCGCAAGCAACACAATTTTCATTCTCTCTTCTCATCATAATGGCTCTCTAATTAATCCACCCTAATATTCATAATACTCAATTTTCAGATTGAAGAATATATTGGCTTCCTTGTTTGTTGCTTTTATAGTAAGATGTGTTTTTAAGTGCTATGATTTCAGGAAAGAGAGAAGCAGCTAGCCAAATGCTGTTGGGATGATGAGATGGAGGTAATTTATCAGCAGTACGAAGCTGAATGCCGTCACAAATTTGAAGTAGTCGCACCAATTGAGCAATGTGCACCATAACAAACACAAAAAGTCACTTGCTCATCACATTTGTAACAAGCAATGAAGTAGAGTAGTTAAGAGACAAATAGGAATCCACCATCTTTCTACTATAAGGGGACAAAGTTCTTGTCAATTCTTGGCCCCGCTATTGTTACATAGCATATCCATGTTTTCAACCATCAGGGATTAGCTGAGTGCCTGGTTTTTTAGCGTACAAGGTGGCTGGTGCCTCTCTCTCTCTCTCTCTCTCTCTCTCTCTCAGGTTGCCCCTTGAATAACAGGTCTTGAATTCAACATTCCTTAAATAGACCGTTGAGGTGTCTGTCAAAGCATCATGGGATATTTCTCTGCCATCAATCCCACCGCTCGATCTTCGCTAAGGGCAGCCTCTAGAGGGGGGAAAGGCTATTATTAGAGATTTCAAGACTCCATCCCTACTTCAAAGATGTAGACTTAGATCTTTTACACAACTATGCACAATTATTTTTCTGCCAATGTAATATTAAGCTCTCACGAGTCATGAGGGCTTGGTATGCACAGATGATAATGAGGTTCAACATGGTCTTGAAACAAAGCGGTTTCAAAAAAATATTGTCTGAGCACATGGTTTCTCTCACTATATGAGGCGCAAAATTGGAGTTTTGAGTCCTATAACAATAGTGAGAGTTATACATGTGAGAAACATAAAATTCCAAATTTAGATATCAATATAGGCAATGCGTTGTGAAAACTTGTTAGAAACAAGGATGACAAAGGCAATCTAGTATCTATTGACTTCCCAAGTGACCCAATAACTTTGGTGTGAGCTCAAAGGAAAAAAAATTATGGGTAATCTACAAGGCCTATCACAATCCTAATAGCATGCACTCTTTCCCTAGAAGATCTCCTAAAGGTGGATGGGGAGAGATTTCTAAGTAGAAAAATGGCATTGGGTAGCTATAGCATATAAATCTTGAAGCAAGAGTTTTTTTCTTAAAAGACTTGTGTTAGATGAGATGCTCTCTAAGGATTGAGATTATATGCATGGAAGAGGGCACATGGCTCTCACAAAGACAATATGCATTGAATAGTTTGTTAAAGTATGTTATGACTGATTATAAGACGATTGCTATACCCTTGGATTAGAATTTGATGGTGCAACATGGTTGGGTTTGAGAGCCAATTTATGTAGCTTACAAAGAGGACACATTTGCATGTAGTGGAGATGCGCATTGCCTATGTGAGTGCTACTTGGACCATATGCTCTTTTATGAGGTTGCCACAGTTTTAGCTTTGTGGTCACACAAGTGCAGATTGGGTTGGTAGTCTAGCAAATCAAATATCTACTAACAAATTTATGTTTTCATTTGGGTGGGAGTGTTATCACATGAAATAGTATAAAAGAAGTAACCCATGATTTTTTTGTTGTATTAAGGCTAGTTGTCTTTTACTTGGATAACCTTAGTAGTATACAATTAGCTCTAGCCCTAGTGTTCCATGCAATCACAAAGCATATTGAGGTATAATACACTTCATCAAAGATAAGAGTCTGGCTAGTAGCATTGGCCTTAGGTACGTGAAGTGGACGGGCAAAGTGCAGGCATCTTCATGAGGGCTCTAGGAGAGCTCAAGTTGAGGCAGTTTTGACCAATGCTTGGAGTACAAGAAATTGCATTGATCTTGAGAGGATGTGTTCAAAAATCAGGCTTTAGCACTTCTTGCCTTCTCTAATAATGGCATGAGGTGGTGAACACATGGATCAATGCTCGTGTTACTAAAGTTGGACCTCACTGACATGGTCTACCTACTGAGAGTGATGGCCCTTATCTTGCTAGATCACTCATTAGTGGTTTCACATTGATTAGCATACATAGTCACTCTATAACCTTGTAATTCTTATGTTTTGTAGACCATATTATCATTTTTAATAGAGTGAAGAAGCAACAGATTTCAACCTTCATCTCCATTGTAGATAAGTAGTACAATATGTAGTCAAGTAGTACAACTAGGAACTACGAAAGAAAATGTCAAGAGTAGTGTCAAGATCATTTAAGGTGAGCTCAACAGTAGTACAACAAGTTAATAAGTTATGACATCGATGAGGACATATAATCAAGCATTAGAACTAGAAATCGCTAGGGTTACTTCAGAAAAGTCGAAATGATAATGATAATTGTAAAAAATACTTAAAAGTTCTTGAGGAAAAGCCAAAGACTAAGCATGTGAAGTCGAGAAATGTGCAAGACACTTTGTGTCACGTATGCATTCAAAGCATGTCCAAGCTAAACGTAAGTGATGTCTCACACTAAGAAAAATTGAGAGGTGGAGTGAAGAGGTAAACAAAGAGAAAAAGCCACAAATTTTCATACATGCATCAATAGAGTTTCTCTCATACGCTAAGAGGTGAAAAAAAATCTTTCTCCTTGGGGTCACTGGTACTAAAACTTTTTTGCCATTGAAACATATTTGTACAATATGTTCAAAATGAGGCATCATGCTAGCGATCAAAACAAGAAACCAATCTATAGATGAAACACGTCGTCATCTTCAGGGTCGGACAATAGTAAATCTAAACTTTAGCAAAGATAGAATTCTCACTTGCAAAAACTTTTTTGCTATTGAAACATATTTGTACAATATGTTCAGAATGAGGCATCATGCTAGCGATCAAAACAAGAAACCAATCTATAGATGAAATGCGTCATCATCTTCAGGGTCGGACAATAGTAAACCTAAACTTCTTAAAGCAAAGATAGAATTCTCACTTGCATCCATAGAAACAAGATAGAAAATTTATTAGCCTTGGATATGTTTTACAGGTGTCAAAGAACCTATCAATTGTGATCCATGTCATACTTTAAAAATAATCAATTTAGCTACTTTCCTAAAATAAACAAAGTTTTGAAGTAAAAGAATTTTTGCATACCCATCGGAAGGCCATTACCCCTTTGAGATGGGACTAGTTTAACGTTAAGTGACCTACTTCCTATTCAAGTATAAGTGTCTTCACATTTTGAAAAAAAAATCATATTCTTAAATTATTGAAAAAAAAGAACACTTTTCATATGATGTGACTACCATCAAGGAAATATTTTTATCAATGGTAGTCCTTGTTATTAGAGTAAATTTCTTCTTTATTTTTAATTTTTAATCTTCTTATCAACGGCAATCCTTGTTTTCACTACGACTCTCTTTTCGATTTCTTACCCTAGTCCAGACCATTGTTCCACATTGTTATAGTAATATCAAGGCAATCAAAGAAGACCCCAATGTAACTTTCATTCATTATATAATCTACGTAACCAGAGCAATGACGAGAAGTCATCAATCCAAGTAATCCATCCAAGTTAAAAAGGACTTACGAACAAGGTATTGCACAAGAACTAGTTTTGCATAACAACTCCAAAACCCAAGATTTTTTCATCATGGTGCCAAACATCAAATCTGCAGTTTCTTTATAAGTATTTTAAAAATAGAATTTTACCAATGCTTCTCTCTCTAAGGGCATGATCAAGGAATCGTACTTCATGTATAGTGTTACATGCAGCCAGTATTCAATTATTTTGGCAACATAAGAATGCTTAGCATAAATATCACACTATAGTCCACAACGTTTGCAAAGTCATGCATAGACTATGAAAATATGAAGGAATGTATCAATGAAAGAGGCCAGCAACTCTTACAAATCTAAAAAATTATGGCAACCAAAAATCAGCAATACAAAAACCATAAGCAATGCTCAAGCGTGCTTGTATGAAAACCACAAGCAATGCTCAAAGATATTTGTATAAGAGAGCACTCCCTATAGAGAATTCAAATATTTTTGGAAATGGGAGTCTTGCCATAACAGGTCTAGCCAAAGGTAGCAAGGAGGGGTAAAGCGTTGCCTAAACATTAGTGATTCGAGATCAAAAATATGAGCCATAACTTCCTATTATCAAAAAATAACCACTACTCTAGGACCATTTTCAAAATCAACATCAAACTTTTGTTAGAATCAACCAAGCATAATGACCAACTAAAACTAAGTATGAGCAAAATAACACTAAGGAGATCAAAGGTAGTTGGTGAGATAAAAGGACGGCTATCCGGTAAGGGGCATACCCTTTAAGCAGAGTATTCCCGTTTTATAAATAATTTTAGCCAAAAGAGATCAAGACAGAGGACTACCGGACTTCAATAAAAATGACTACTTCTAATTAAGCCAGTAATACATTGATTTCCCAAAAGCAACACACATAGTGGTAAGATATGTCCATAAGGTAAATAAATTTCTTGCTTAGCAAACCAGTCAAGTGTAGCTCACAATCCTTAAATTAATTTCCAGATATTAAAAACCAAAGTATAAAGATAATAAGAAATTACTACCATGAGCAAGTATCTCAAAGACTTGCAATTCGTTGTCTACAACCAATCAACAATGCATTAATGCATCTAAATTACATAGTCAATGCTTGCCAATTATACTAAAAGGCCAAAGCATTTACAAAATCTATTAGAAGCATGACTAAAAAATAATATAAGTCAACCAATGAAGAAAACCCTTCAAGGCTACACCTAGTCAAGGAATAATTTCTCGCTAGAGTAGGTCAAGTTGATCCAAAAAGTGCAAACAACCAAATCATGATAATCTTAGTATTACAAGAATACCATAGCATTAGAGTACTATCAAAGTCAAACCAAAACAAGTCAATAATCATTCAATTAAGAAAAGACCTATAGAGAAGATCCTTCTCCAGTATCTCCATGACGATCAAAGAGGAGTAAAGATCAGAATAAGCATCACCCAATAGGCTGGCAACCACAAGAAATTCATCCTCAAACACATCACTTCCTTTTTAGAAACTTGTATCAAAGACACCCAAATTTGGGTTAGCAATTGAGTGTTAGATCAGAGAATCTACAAAAAAGATTAGACACCTCAAAAACTTAGCACCAGACAGGTTGGCAACCACAAGACCTTCATATTCAAACACATCACTTCCTCGACAGGTTGGCAACCACAAGAACTTCATCGTTAAACACATCACGTCCTTTTTAGAAAGTTATATCACAGACACCCAAATTTGGGTAAGCAATTGAGCATTAGATCAAAGAATCTACAAAAGAGATTAGACACATCAAAAAATTTGTTCTTTTTGAAAAAATTAGAATGCCTTACATGTATACAATATTCAAAAACTAGTAAAATAGGACAGAGAGGTATCAATATCGATGACAATATTTAGTAAATTAGTAGAGCTAGGAACTAGGAAATAAAATATTGAGATTATCGGACAAGATCATTGAAAGTTGCAACATCAATGAGGTTATCTAATCAAGCATTAGAACTAGAAATAGTTAGGGTAACTTCAGACAAGTAGACCTAATAACAACAACTGTAAAAAATACTTAAAAGTTTCTTGAGAATAGTCCAAGGCAAAGCCAAAGAGTAAGCATGTGAAGTAAAGAAGTGTGCAAGACAATGTGTGTCACTCATGCATTCAAAGCATGGCCAAGATGAAGGTAAGTGATGACCCACACTAAACGAAATCGAGAGGTGGAGTGAGGAGGTAAAAAGAGTGAAAAAAGTCAACAAATGTTTATGCATTCATCAAAAGAAGACGTTCGTGCTCTCCCACACACTAAGAGGTGCAAAACAATCTCTCTCTTTCTCCTTGGGACTCAAACCCCCTTCTTCATTATTCGTGTGTGTGTGTGTGTGTGTGTGTGTGTGTGTGTGTGTGTGTGTGTGTGTGTGACTGTTTTTACTTAAATAATAACACATAAATGAACTTTAACATTCAAAAGACAGCTCGCTTTAGAGAAAAGACAATGATTAGTACAAAACAACTCAGTCTTAGAATTATCTTTGTACATGGCTTATGAGAATGAAGCCTCATTCTAGTATACAATGATAATGACTCATTAAAGAAGTACTTCCAAGTAGTAGGAGCAAGTGTAATCATGGACACGCATTTGCTTTAAGCCAAAAAAAATCCAAGAAAGAATAGAGTCCTCACCTGCATCCATCCAAACAAGACAACAAATACGGTAGTCTTGGATGTGTTTAACAGGTGTCAATGGACTATTTCAGTTGTAATCCATGTCCAACTTACAACTTTTTTAACTTAAACCATTGTCCAAAGTGTTCATGTATTCCAGTTCTTTGATTTATTTTGTAAAAAATGTTTATTATCCCAAAGATTTATAAAAGTACTTATAAGTATGGTTTCTATATATCCCCATTGTTTATTAGACCTTAACTAGATAATAGCATACATATCATTCTGATTAGAAGGCCACCACACCTTCTGATCCAAATGTCTTAATCCCCATATCATCTCATTAGTCTTTTAATATCAGAATTACTTTGCCAGTTTTGTCAAGCTCCAGCACCTCTAGCTTTTTTTAAATATCATGAAGCCATAAAGTATCCAAATCAAAAAGGCTTTAGCTATCTCTCAACAGAAAATTCCATTGATAGTTAAAGGTATCAAGCTCGGCTATCTTATCAAGTAAAACCAAATTTCACATGCCCTCTTTGTTGGGTATAAAGCCCAATGTGGTCACCCAGGTAAGTGGGCGGGCGGCCTCGTATGTACACATATTCTTTTGTAAAAACCTAATAAGAACTCACTATGCTCTACACATTACAGTAGAGCGATTTCACCATATCGTCGTGCTCTTCTTCTAGCACTCTCTCTCGCGTCGCACTTCTGCTCGTACTCCTTCAACTGGTATCAGAGCTCAGATCGAGGCTCGGGGCAGCACTGCAGGAGGCTAGAGTCACCAGTTCAGATTGGAGTGAAATTCGACAGGCAAAGACACGGCCCCAAAGACAGGTGTGCTCAGAATTTCATTCTGAGGTCATCTCGGTCACCGTTCGGCTTCGACAAAGTTCTGCGCAGGCCATTTTCGACTACGTGGTCTCAGCGGGTGCAGATCCGACTCTGCAAATTTGGGGTTTTCGGCCTACGACTGCAGGTGCTGAGGATATCGACACTCCCAAAGTGTTGATTTGTGGCTGTCTACACATCGAAGGACGGCTCACAGTTCTTGGAGGCGTGTCACATACGACATGGGCGCATCTACACACAGACTGTAGGCAACATCCACTAGTTCATCAGGTAGCTTGTGTTTGCTGCTTGATATTCCAGATTTCATCCTGACATTGCAGGTACTTCCACATGGGATGTATTGTCAGAGATGATGTATGTCTGTTGAGGGTTTGTTGGCTATGAGTCACGCAGCAAACAACCGCCGCAGCGGTTACAGCATACAATGGGAAATTTGTGGATGTATGACTTTGTGGGAAGTCTATGTACTGTCAGATTTACTGCAGCCTTTGTTGAGGGTCGAGTGAGGATTTATTGAGCTGGGGGATTCTCGAATGTTGAGATCCTTTCGGTGATACAGGTCTTGGAGCGATCCCTCGAGCACCCTTAGATAGGCAGCTAGGATGTATTGACTGTGAGTTAGACAGTTGGGATTGCATCTTTGCTTTACTGCCGTTGAGGCATTGTCGCAGTCTATGCTTACAGGACAGTGACAGGACAGTGAGAGACAGTACAGGTGCAGGATAGGTTTACCCGCAGCTTACAGTGTCAGAGAGACAGTGTTTTTTGAGCTGTTTTTGGTCTGTTTTTTGAGTACACCAGAGCCATTTTACAAAGGAGACTCTGCCGAAATTTATGCAGAATCTGAAGCTTTCTTGGTTCATTTGACAGGTTGATATTGGTTCAGAGGTCAGTTCACAGGGGAAACTCTGCCGAATTTTTCCCAGGAAAGTAAACTACTGTGAAGCGTAGCTATGGCTCGATCACAGGACACTACTCTTTACAATATCAAGAAGCTAGATGGAACCAATTTCCCATTGTGGAAGAAGCAGATTTGGCACGTGTTGGTACAAAAGAAGCAGATAAAACCTATAAAGCTCAAGGGGATAAAACCAGAAGATATGGACGAAGATGAATGGAGCGAAATGGATGAATTGGCACTTTCTACCATTATGCTGACTTTGGCAGAAAGCGTTTACTTCAATGTAGCAGACGAGATGTCGGCTTATCAAGCATGGATAAAGCTGAGTGATCTTTATGAGAAGCAGAGTGCAGCTTCATAGGTATATTGGCTTAAGAAGCTTGTTGACTTGAAGATGAAAGAAGGAACACCTATGTCCAATCATCTGAATGAATTCAACACAATCTATAGTCAGTTGTCAGCTCAAGGTGTCAAGTTTGATGAACCGGTTAGAGCTATGTGCCCGTTGATCACATTGCCGGAAAGCTGGGACACTTTTCGCACAGCTTTAAGTAATTCTGCACCTCCATATGGTTTGAACATAGCAGGTGTAGAAGGAAGTCTACTTACTGAAGAAACCAATAGAAAGACAATGGACAAAGGCAAAGGAACATCCTTAGTTGTCAGGGGAAGGACCAAAGAAAAGTACAAAGGTGGAAAGAGGAATCAGTCTCGTAGCAAGTCCCGCAGTGCTAAAAGCAAGAGTGACATAGAATGCTACCATTGTGGCAAGAAGGGTCACATGAAAAGAGACTGCAGAGAATGGAAAGCAAAAAAAGGCAAAGAGAAAGCTGAAGACCATGGTGAGAAGAACAAGTCCTCAGTGAAGATTCAAGAAATAAATGTGACAAACACTGTTGCAGAGGATGACAGTCTAGTGTCAGGAGACATCTACTTCTTGAAGAATACAATGGACTCAACTCTTCTTACAGCATCTGATGGAAATGCACTGAGTGACTGGATTATAGACTCAGGGGCATCACTTCATGTGTCTCCAAACAAGGAGTGGTTTACCTCTTATGTGACCACTAAAGATCATGTTCGGCTAGGCAATGGGCAGACATGTGAGATCTTAGGTGTTGGAGATGTTCAATTGAAGTTTCAGAATGGCTCTTCTTTCACGCTGAAGAATGTGAGACATGTTCCCGCAATTACAAAGAGCTTGATCAGCACAGGTTTACTTGATGATGTTGGCTACATCACCACTTTTGGACAGAACATGTGGAAGATATCCAAAGGTTCTATGACAGTAGCACATGGAGTAAAGTCTGGAGGACTTTACATGATTTATGTATCAAATGTCTCTAAAAATGTAATCAATGTAACCGAGCAGCCGAATGTTTCTTTGTGGCATAGCCGGTTAGGACATATGTCCAAGAAGGGAATGGAAATCTTGTCTCGTTCTGGTTATTTGCCTGGCTTTTCATTTAATGATTTTGAATTCTGTGAACATTGTCTGTATGGTAAGCAAACACAGCAGCCACATAAGCATAGAAGCAGTAGAAGAGATACACAGTTGGCACTTGTTCATAGTGATTTGTGTGGACCTATGCCTAACCTATCTCTAGGGGGAGCTTCTTACTTTATGACATTTATAGATGATTACTCGAGGAAAGTATGGGTTTACTTTCTCAAGCACAAGGATGAAGCATTTAGTGTTTTCAAAACATTTGTGACACTTGTGGAGAATCAGAGTGGCAAGAAGCTTAAATGCTTATGCACTGACAATGGTGGAGAGTATGTTTCAAAGGCCTTTCAGGACTTTTGTGAGTCAAATGGTATAAAACGTGAACTTACTACTCCTTACAATCCTCCTGAAAATGGTGTTGCTGAGAGGATGAATAGGACCATACAAGAGAAGGTCAGAAGTATGTTGTCTAATGCACGGCTGCCAAATGGGTTTTGGGTTGAAGCTGTATCAACAGCTATTCATCTTATAAATAGATCTCCTAGCAAGGTTTTGCAGAAGGATTCAGTGCCAGAGATGGTATGGTCAGGCAAAATGCCCTCATACAAGCATCTCAGAGTCTTTGGCTGTGAGGCATATACTCACGTTCCAAAGGAATTTAGGAACAAACTTGAGCCAAAGAGTAGAAAGTGCATCTTTCTAGGCTATGGTAATTCTGGTGAGATGGGGTACAAACTTTGGGATCCCGAATCAAGAAAGGTTGTCCGCAGCAATGATGTTCACTTCAATGAATCCAAATATCATTCTAAACCAGAGAGGGTTGAGGAGATTAGAAGAGTTGTCTTCCAAGAAGATGGACCTGCACGTGCAAGACAAAATGTCAGGGCTCAAGAGGAGCAAGGACAGGATAGAGTGGAACCACAGGTTGTGGCTGAGCCTGAGCCACCTATTGTGCGTAGATCTGGACGTGTCACGCGACCTCCTGATAGGTTTGTTCCATCTATGAATTATGTCATGTTGACTGATTGCAATGAGCCTTCATGTTACAATGAAGCAGTGCAAATGAAGGACTCCGAGAATTGGCAATTGGCCATGCGGTCAGAGATGACAGCTCTGCATAAAAACCAGACATGGAAGCTAGTTAAATTACCACGGGGCAAAAAGGCTCTACCCTGTAAATGGGTTTACAGGTATAAGATCACCACTCATGATAGTCAACCAAAGTACAAAGCAAGGCTTGTTGCCAAGGGCTTTAAGCAAGAACAAGGCATTGACTTTGATGAAGTCTTCTCTCCGGTGGTCAAGATGACTACATTGAGATGCTTTCTTGCATTGGTTGCCATATTAGATTTGGTGTTGCAAAAAAATGGATGTCAAGACAGCATTCTTGCATGGTGATTTAGATTTGGAAATTTACATGCAGCAGCCAGAAGGGTTTGTTGAGAAAGGCAAGGAAGATTGGGTATGCCAATTGTTAAAGAGTCTTTATGGCTTAAAACAATCACCGAGGGCATGGTACCATAAATTCCACAAGTTTATGCTTTCTCAAGGCTACAAACGTAGTGAGTTCGATCACTGTCTATATACAAAGAAGGCTAAGGATGGCAGTTGGCTGATCCTTATTTTGTATGTGGATGACATGTTGATTGCTGGCAAGCACTTGGAAGAAATTTCAGCTTTGAAGTCAAAGATGGCAAAATCGTTTGACATGAAAGACATGGGTGAGGCAAGTCATATACTTGGTATGCGCATTGAGAGAGACAGATCAAAGAAGTTGATTTGGTTATCTCAAACAGAGTATATTGACAAGGTTTTGCAACGTTTCAATATGGAGAACGGAAAGGCATTGAGTGTTCCATTGCCACCATATGTGAAACTTAGCAAACAAGATTGTCCTGTGTCTGAGGAAGAACAGGCTGAAATGGATAAGATTCCATATGCGTCTGCAATGGGTAGTTTGATGTATGCAATGATTGCTACTCGCCCAGACATTGCATTTGCAGTGGGAGTAGTAAGTCGATACATGTCAAACCCAGGCAAGAAACATTGGGAGGCAGTGAAAGGAATATTGAGATACCTGAAAGCTACAAAGAGTATGCGTATATGCTATGGGAGTCAGGAGCTAAGTGTAAAGGGTTTTACAGACTCAGATTATGCAGGTGACTTAGACAACGAAGGTCTACGTCAGGGTATGTCTTTACATTGGCTGGTGGAGCAGTATCATGGCGTTCTAGATTACAAGATTGTGTTACTCAGTCTACTACAGAGGCTGAATATGTTGCAGCATCAGAGGCATGCAAAGAATCAATTTGGCTTAATCGACTAGTAACAGATTTGGGAATCAAAGAAGAGATGCTTGTGTTATATTGTGATAGTCAAAGTGCTATACAATTGGCTCGCAATCCAGTTTATCACTCAAAGACAAAGCATGTGGATGTGAAGTATCATTTCATCAGGGAAATACTCGAGGATAACCAACTTCAGCTTGTCAAAGTTCACACCACAGAAAATCCTGCTGATCTACTTACAAAAGGACTTCCCTCAGAGAGCTTTGCGCATTTTCGCGAGCAGTTAGGTGTAGGGTAGTACATCACTTCTCTACATCTCTTGTATATTAGCTTGTATAGTAGCTTCTCTCACACTTAAAGTACCACATTGGACTTTAAGTGGGAGGTTGTTGGGGTATAAAGCCCAATGTGGTCACCCAGGTAAGTGGGCGGGCCGCCAGGTATGTACACATATTCTTTTGTAAAAACCTAATAAGAACTCACTATGCTCTACACATTACAGTAGAGCGAGTTCACCATATCGTCGTGCTCTTCTTCTTGCACTCACTCTCGCGTCGCACTTCCGCTCGTACTCCTTCACTCTTGGGCTTACAAAATCCATCATACCTCAGTTTGTATGCCAAATGAGAAGAAAACATATTAAATCAAGTCATCTTAGCTTTAACAAAGTTAAAAATTTGTTGTACCCCAATGATCAACATAAAAAGTGACACCTTTCTTTAAGTTGGTATCCTGATATGAGTTTAGTATCAGCTAGAACAAAGGTTACTCCAAAGTATGCAGTAAACAGTCCACAAAGTATAAAGATCAGTCACCCTTTGGGGCTAGTCTTACCCAATAAGCCATTCCCTTACCTGTGAGTGCCAAGGGTGTATTAGTCAAAAAGACTATCAAAGCCCATTTAATGGCAACCCTCTTTATATCACAAATCTTCAAGTACCACGGCTTGCCAATGTCCATAGTGTCGGATAGAGATCCTAGAATGACCAGTAACTTTTGGAAGGGTCTCTTTGAGAATTTAGGGACAAGGATAAACTTCTCTTCGGCCTATCACCCGCAAATGGATGGCCAAAGTGAAATAGCTAACCTAACATTTCTTGATCTACTAAAATCCTATGTAATGGAAGTGGATCAAAGGTCCCAATGGGAGAAGTACTTACCCTTAGTGGAGTATGCTTACAATAACATTGTACATACTTCTAGGGAAAAGCACCTTTTGAAATGATAGAGGGAAGATCAAAAAGTCCCTTGCTACTTAAAGTACATGGAAAGATCTTCGTTGCAGATGAGTATAGCCGAGACCTACAAGAATCTTTCCAAAAGATTAAGGCTGTTATCTCTATCTCACAGCAAAGGCAAAAGGCTGCTGCTAATAAGCACAGAAGAGCTCAAGCCTTTAAACAAAATGATTGGGTCTAGCTTAAATTTCCCAAGGCTCGATTAAGGCACACAACGGGCAAGAATCATATGGGACACCAAAAGTACTATGCTAATTTAGCAAAAAGGTACTATGGTCCCTTCCAGATTCTTAGATCAATCAATTAGATGGCCTATCAACTCAAGTTGCCCAGTCATTGGCTCTTACACAATGCTTTCCATGTGAGCATATTAAAGCCTTACACAGGAGAGCCATCTCAAGAACCAAACTATTGAAGATCCATCGGAGATCGAGGACCAAGAAGAGGTATTGCAACCCGAGTCCATTCCCCGACATGAAGACAAGGTATTGAGAGGCGGTAAGTTTACCCAACGTTATCTTATTAAGTTTAAGAACTATCCTTTTGAAGATGCTAGATGGATGCAAGGCATTTAAAGGATAACCTAAACCTTGTCAATGCTTACAATGATTCCCTAGAGTAAGCAAATGTAAAAATGTTTAAATGAACAAAGTTTTTGTCTTATAAGACTCTATTTTTCTTTATAGTGAGCACATGTTAAGAATATGCATGCTTAGGTTCATGTTTGCGGAGACAACGTCTCCCGAACACCAAGTACAGCTTGTCACTCTACTATAAAAGATTGATACAGACTAATGTGCAGACATGCTTGCGGCAGCTAACGCTCTCAAGCACCAAATGGACTAGTCCTCTATTCTGGGACAATGTCGTAGGATAAACTAGGGGTCCTCTACCCGCTAGCAAACGGACTAATGACTAGGATTTATCGTCTCTACCTCATGGTCGAGGACGACTATGATTTCAAGAGAGAGCTAATGTCATAATAACTAATATCTAATTCTCCAAAATTATTTTCTCATGTTAAACTGATCATTTGATATATGGAGATACCAGGGGGAGCAAAATCTAGATATTGGAAAGGCTACCAGACCGGTCTCAACGGGGGATCCAAAGGAGGAAAAATAGGGATCCAGATGGGGAAGGTTTGCTAAAGAGAAAAGTGCATCAATGGAGTTTAAAAAGACCTTTGGGTTCAACTCCATTAAGACTTCCATAGGGTAAAGTTCCAACTTTTTAGTCTACAGGTCCTAGGCCATGGGAACCATTCCCAGTGACTAAAGTGCTATCTTGTAAAGTCAACAAAGTACTCCAGCAAGAAGACAAGAGAGAGGGCAAGCTGGGATGAGACAGAGCACTCACACACACACACACACACACACACACACACACACAAGCTTACCTTTACACCTGAAAGCAAATAGGACACATGTCAGGCATGCAAAAAAACCCCCAATTTTTCCATAAAAGAATTAATGAAAATTAAACACCCTAAAAGAATATTGGACAGTCAAAAGGTCCAATGAGAAATAAGCAGCCCACAAATTTTCTTAATTTCTATTGGCCAGAAGACTAAAAGGTCCAATAAGAATTTAGATAATTAAATTAATTATCTAAGCTTTTACAAAAGGGAAAAAAGTTGGACACTTGTCACAAGGCTCTTAACTTGGCATCTCAAATGCTATTGGTTAAGCTTTTCAAGGGCCAATAGGGAGCTAACATGAGTAAAAAGCTTTCTCAAATGCTATTGGCTAAGTTTTTCAAGGGCCAATAGGAAGCCAGCCTGAGTAAAAAGCAATAGGGGTCGCCCAAGAAGAGAGAGAGGACTAATTTTGCAAGGCATTATGGCACACACACTCACGCAAACTCATGTGTGAAGTAAAGAAGACTATCTTCTTCTCAAGCTTTAATGGAAATCTCGTCATCTACTCCAAGCTTGTGAGAAGGGTGGCCTACACCAACAACTCTTGCCTTTGTGATGCAAATCCAACCAAGAGCCAAGCTCCAATGCATGCTCATCTCCTCTACCATACTAATTACTAAGCTATGCTAAGCTATTAAGAGTGATTATGTGAGGAGAAATACTTCTTTCTCGTAAGAATACTCCTTGATCCTCTAGGTCTACTCTTATACCCCGCTAGCTCTCACCATCTTCGAAGGTGTGTGAGGTCTTGGATCTGAGACTGTGATGGAATTGATGTTGTGTTTTCAAGTGTAAGCTTGGTGCTTGAAGTTTCCATCTTCATTGCACCAACAAGTTATTGAAGGAACACAAAGTATTGTATTCTAAAATGTCTCCCTTGATGGAGGAAACCTATAATACAAAGCCTTATGGAGGAGGGACCTGCTCCATGTACATCGAGTCCTCAATGGTTGTCAATAGCTTAATTTCTCTCTCTTTTTGAAGTATTGGTCATGCCTAATTTTAACGAGGTGTTATGCTTTTTTTGCTCTCTCTCTAACCAAGGACTCTTGCTATGCTCATTAGGAATCTATTCTTAATGAAATGCTCACTATGTCTATGTTAATTTCTGCTACACATAAGTTACTACCCCATTAAAATGTTACATTGGTATCAGAGCTATTGGTTTCTCTTTTCTTGCTCAAGAAGAGAGGTTCGCAAGCTAACTATAAATGGTTGGTATTATTAATTGCAATTGAGTAAGTAGAATAGGGATTTTTCAGCCTTGCAGTGCGCCTACTTTGTGCAGATAACGGGGCATCACCGTTAAGAGCTATGGTCTTAATAGTGGAGTCCTACGGGGCTTGTCTTCGGCTTAACCACTATTGAGCTATTAGAAGCTTGACAGGAGCCGGTGTTGTTTTGGTGGTGAAAGACCCTCTCTTCTATTCCTTGCAATTAATGATATTTGAGCCACGTGTACAGGAGCTTGAGTGCTTTTCTAAAGGGTTAAGAGGAGTAGCAACTAAGACTTGAAGTGCCAAAGTATATTTAAATATTTTACACCTAAAATTTGTTAGAATGGGTGACAATAGTAAAGAGAGTGAAATTAATGTTGATATCTTATATTTTGCTAATGAATAGGCTACTAATGATGTCCCTATGCTTGTTAATTACCTTGTTACTAGGCTTCAACAAGCCATGGGCAATCCATCCCTCCAAGGTGAACTGCAACAGCAGCTATGTACTCATGAGATTCTCCAAACTCCCCATCGGGAAGAGACAGTATGTAGGAAGCCTCCTTGTGAGACTTCCAAAATAGGCCTCTCTCCGATAAGGGAAGAAGAAGAGGATCCGTACGAAGGGCTCAAAAATTGTACTACTTGATGATGCATCTCCTTCTTAAAGGAGAACTCAAGTTTCAATGGTAGAGCCCTCAACGAAATAACAAGAAAGAAGTGAGTCTCCACCACCCTTGCTACTTAAAGTACACGGGAAGATCTTCGCTGGAGATGAGACTAGCCGAGACCTACAAGAATCTTTTTGAAAGAATAAGGTTGCTATCTCTATCTCACAGCAAAGGCAAAAGGCTACTGATAATAAGCACAGAAGAGCTCAATCCTTTAAACAAAATGATTGGGTCTTGCTTAAATTTCCCGAGGCTCGATTAAGGCACACAACGGGCAAGAATCCTACGGGACACCAAAAGCACGATGCTAAGTTAGCAAAAAGGTACTATGGTCCCTTCCAGATTCTTAGATCAATCAATGAGATGGCCTATCAACTCAAGTTTCCCAATCATTGGCTCATATACAATGCTTTCCATGTGAGCCTATTAAAGCCTTACAAAGGAGAGCCACCTCAAGAACCAACTATTGAAAACCCACCAAAGATCGAAGACCAAGAAGAGGTGATGCAACCCGAGTCCATTCTCCAACATGAAGACAAGGTATTGAGAGGCAGTAAGATTATCCAATGGTACCTTATTAAAGTTTAAGAACTATCCTTTTAAAGATGCTAGATGGATGCAAGGCATACAATTAAAGGATACCGTAAACCTTGTCAATGTTTACAATGATTCCCTAGAGTAAGCAAATGTAAAAATGTTTAAATGAACAAATTTTTGTCTTATATGACTCTATTTTTCTTTATAGTGTGCACATGTTAATGAATATGCATGCTTAGGATCATGTTTGCAGAGACGATGTCTCACGAACACCAAGTAGAGCTTGTCACTCTACTGTAAATGATTGATACGGACTAATGCGTAGACATGCTTGCGGTAGCTAACACTCTCAAGCACCAAATGGACTAGTCATCCATTCTAGGACGATGTCGTAGGATAAAATAGGGGTCCTCTACCCGCTAGCAAACGGACTAATGAATAGGCTTTATCATCTATACCTCATGGTTGAGGACGACTATGATTTCAAGAGAGAGGTAATGTCATAATAACTAATATCTAATTCTCCAAAATAATTTTCTCATGTTAAACTGATCATTTAATATGGGGAGATACAAGGGGAGCAAAGGCTAGATATTGGAAAGGCTGCCAGACCGGTCTCAATAGGGGATCCAAAGGAGGGAAGATAAGGATCTAGATAGGGATGGTTTGCTAAAGAGCAAAGTGCATCAATGGAGTTTAAAAAGACCTTTGGGTTCAACTCTATTAAGACTTCCATAGGGTAAAGTTCCAACTTTTTAGTCTACAGGTCCTAGGCCATGGGAACCATTCCTAGTGACTAAAGTGCTAACTTGTAAAGTCGACAAAGTACTCGAGTAAGAAGACAAGAGAGAGGGCGAGCTGGGATGAGACAAAGCACAAACCGGCTCTCCCCTTAGCTGACCCTTAGGTTTTGTTTTCTCTTTTTTCCTACTCTACCCTCTTGATGGACCCTCAGTCCTTAATTGATATATATCAGCCCACACTTAGAATGAATCGTTGTAATGTTGTGTTTTTGGTCCCATAGGTCATGTATGACCTCCGTGGATGATAATCCAATCTATCTCTCTCTCTCTCTCTCTCTCTCTCTCACACACACACACACACACACACACACACACACACACAAGCTTCGAAATCCCAAACCGGCTCTCCCCTTAGCCAACCCTTAGGTTTTGTTTTCTCTTTTTTCCTACTCTACCCTCTTGATGGACCCTCAGTCCTTAACTGATATGTATCAGCCCACACTGAGAATGAATCGTTGTAATGTTGTGTTTTTGGTCCCATAGGTCATATATGACCTCCGTGGACGATAATCCAATCTCTCTCTCTCTCTCTCTCTCTCTCTCTCTCTCTCTCTCTCTCTCTCTCTCTCTCTCTCTCTCTCTCTCTCTCTCTCTCACACACACACACACACACACACACACACAAGCTTACCTTTACACCTAAAAGAAAATAGGACACATGTCAGGCATGCAAAAAAACCCCCAACTTTGCCTGAATCCTATTGGATGGACAACGCGGTGGACCAATGAGGATTAAGCTAGTGTAAATTAAATTTCTTATTTTAGAAATGCTTGATAAAAGAACCAATGAAAATTAAACACCCTAAAAGAATATTGGACAGTCAAAAGGTCCAATGAGAAGCAGCCCACAAATTTGCTTAATTTCTATTGGCCAGAAGACTAAAAGTTCCAATAAGAATTTAGATGATTAAATTAATTATCTACGCTTTTACAAAAGGGGAAAAGGGTGGACACTTGTCACAAGGCTCTTGACTTGGCATCTCAAATGCTATTGGCTAAGATTTTCAAGGGCGGCCAATAGGGAGCCATCATGAGTAAAAAGCTTTCTCAAATGCTATTGGCTAAGCTTTTCAAGGACCAATAGGAAGCCAGCTTGATTAAAAAGCAATAGGGGCCGCCCAAGAAGAGAGAGAAGATTGATTTTGCAAGGAATTATGGCACACACACTCACACAAACTCATGTGTGAAGTAAAGAAGACTATCTCCTTCTCAAGCTTTAATGGAAAGCTCATCATCTACTCCAAGCTTGTGAGAAGGGAGGCCTACACCAACAACTCTTGGCTTTGTGACGCAAATCCAACCAAGAGCCAAGCTCCAATGCATGCTCATCTCCTCTACCATACTAATTACTAAGCTATGCTAAGCTATTAAGAGTGATTATGTGAGGAGGAATACTTCTTTCTCATAAGAATACTCCTTCTTCCTCTAGGTCTACTCTCATACCCCACTAGCTCTCACCATTTTCGAAGGTGTGTGAGGTCTTGGGTCTGAGACCATGATGGAATTGATGTTGTGTTTTCAAGTGTAAGCTTGGTGGTGCTTGAAGTTTCCATCTTCATTGCACCAGAAAGTTATTGAAGGAACACAAAGTATTGTATTCTAAAATGTCTCCCTTGATGGGGGAAACCTATAATACAAAGCCTTATGGAGGGGGAACCGGCTCCATGCACATCCGGTCCTCAATGGTTGTCAGTAGCTTAATTCTCTCTCTTTTTGAAGTATTGTTCATGCCTAATTCTAACGAGGTGTTATGATTTTGTTGCTCTCTCTCTAACCAAGCACTCTTGCTATGCTCATTAGGAATCTATTCTTGATGAAATGCTCACTGTCTATGTTAATTTCCGCTACACATAAGTTACTACCTCATTAAAGGTTACACGCATAATCTCCTCTTGTTGAGCTTGAGAAACTCCATAAGGAGGTTTATTAGGTGGTGAACTTCATGGAAGAAGTTCAATTGCATGGTCCTCATTGCCTCGTTAAGGACGTAGTTCACAAGGGATGTCGTCAATAAAAACATCTTGAAATCCCTTGAGAAAATTGGATAAGTCTAATTCCCTGTGATTGTTTATATTTTCTTTTGCTAAATCATTAGGTTCATTTTGAGAATCTTTAACAAAAATCATGTACACGGAAATAGAGCTCTTTATTGACTTATTGAAAGCTTGCGTATGTACAATGGGTATGGTGTTCCCCAACTCCTTAGCATCTATGTACATATCTTTTTCCCTGAACCTAAAGTAGATTTACCTTTCAGGGAATTTAACATTGGCAGCCATGCGATCAAACCATGGTGCCCGTAGGATTACATCCTTGTGCTTGAGAGGAGAGATAAATAAGTCCTCCTTGTCCACATAGCTTTGGACATGGAGCCTCAATTTCCCAATTAAGGGAGTGACTAAGGATTCTTGCCCCTTGAAAGCACCATCGGCTGGTAGGACATCTCCCATCTCATAGGCTTGGATGCCTAGCTTGGTGGTTAACTCTATGGATATGAAATTGTGAGTGAAACCGGGATCAAAGAGAATAAAAGCATCATGTTCTCTTAACTTTCCCCAAGCATGGCGGAGATCCTTTGTGGTGAGCATCCTCTTCTTGGATTTTGACCAAGGTAGCTCTAGGAGGCCCATTTTGTGTATTCTTGTGGGGACAAGCACGATAAGCATGCCCTTGCTCCCCGCACTTGAAACAACGGTTGTCTTTACGATAACACTCTAGCTCTTCAGGAGAGAGTGTATTTTTGCCTTTTTAAACTCCCTTATCCTTAGCTTTGTTGTTGTTGGTGTTGCCTTTAGGAGACTTTTGGATAGTGTCCTTCCCTTAGGCTCGTTATTACGATCCTTGTTCTCCATGGGCTTAAGATTTCTCTTAGCCCCGTGTTGGAAATCTATTTGTGAAGCCACCATGGTATGGTGTATGACCACAGATATGGTGTGTGGCCTTTGGAGTTGACATACTCCGCCATATCTTCAGTTAGACCCGCACAAAATTGTGGTTTTTACTCTCCAAAATCCATCTTTTTGAAGACAGTGGCTCCAAAACTTGTCTACATATTTGTGGATAGATTCATAGGGAGAGAGTACTTTGTCTTTGGCATCGGTAGCCAAAAACTGCTTCATGATGGAAGCTCTTAAAGGTTTCCATGTTCGTGGAGCTTCATCGTTTGCTAGTAGGCCCAGACCACCATTGCCATCTTCGTGGAGCCATCTCCGCTGAGGTGGCAGGAGACTCACTTCTTTCTCGTTCTTTTGATGAGGGCTCTACCATTGAAACTTGAGTTCTCCTTTGGGAAGGAGATACGTTGTCAACAAGTAGTAGATTTTTTAGCCCTTCATACGGATCCTCTTCTTCTTCCCTTATCAAAGAGATCCCTCTTTTGGAAGTCTCACAAGGAGGCTTCCTAGGTACTCTCTCTCTTCTTGGTGGGGAGTTTGGAGAGTCCCATGAGCACGTAGCTACCGTTGCACTTAACTTTGGAGGGATGGATTGCCCATGGCTTGTTGAAGCCTAGTAACAAAGCAATTAACAAGAATAGGGGCATCATTAGTAGCATGTTCATTATCAAAATCAAAGCTATCAACATTAATTTCACTCTCTTTACTATTGTCAGCCATTCTAACAACTTTTAAGTGTAAAATTTTTAAGCATTCTTTGGCATTTCAAGCCCTAGTTGCTACTCCTCTTAACCCCTTTAGAAAAGCAATCAAGCTCTTGTACCCATGGCTCCAGTATCATTAATTGCAAGGAATAGAAGAGAGGGTCTTTCACCACCAAAACAATATCGGCTCTTGCAAGCTTCTAATAGCTCAATAGTGGTAAGCCGTACGCAAGCCCCATAGGACTCCACTATTAAGACCATAGCTCTCAACGATGATGCCATTTTATCTGCACGAAGCAGGTGCCGTGCAAGGTTGAAAAATCCCTATTCTACTTCCTCAATTGCAATTAATAATACCAACCATTTATAGTTAACTTGAGGATCTCTCTTCTTGAGCAAGAAAAGAGAAACCTTGTGCTCTAATACCAATGTAAAATTTAATGGTCTAGTAACTTGTGCGTAGCCGAAAAAAACATAGACATAGTGAGCATTTCATTAAGATTAGATTCCTAATGAGCATAGCAAGAGAGCTTGGATGGAGAGAGCAACAAAAGCATAACACCTAGTTAGATAGGCATGAACAATACTTCATAAAGAGAGAGATATTAAGCTATTAACAACAATTGAGGACCGGATTTACATGGAGCCGGTCCCCCCTCCAAAAGGCTTTGTATTATAGGTTTCCCCCATCAAGGGAGACATTTTAGAATACAATACTTTGTGTTCCTTCAATAACTTTCTGGTGCAATGAAGATGGAAGCTTCAAGCACCAAGCTTACACTTGAAAACACAACATCAATTCCCTCATGGTCTCAGACCCAAGACCTCACACACCTTCAAAGATGGTGAGAGCTAGCGGGGTATGAGAGTAGATCGAGAGGAAGAAGGAGTATTGTTATGAGAAAGAAGTATGTCTCCTCATATAATCGCTCTTAATAGCTTAGCATAGCTTAGTAATTAGCATGGTAGAGGAGATGAGCATGCATTGAAGCTTGACTCTTGGTTGGATTTGCATCACAAAGCCAGGAGTTGTTGGTGTAGGCCTCCCTTCTCACAAGCTTGGAGTAGATGATGAGCTTTCCATTAAAGCTTGAGAAGGAGATATTCTTCTTTATTTCACACATGAGATTGTATGAGATTGTATGAGAGTGTGTGTGTGTGTGTGATAATCTTTGCAAAAATCAGTCCCCATTTCTCTCTCTTGGTCGACCCCTCTTGCTATTTGCTCATGCTGGCATCCTATTGACCCATGTAAAGCTTAGCCAATGACAATTAAGAAGCATAAGTGATAGCCTTGTGACATGTGTCCCCCTTTCCCCTTTTGTGAGAGCTTTAGCTATTTAAATAATGCAATTAAACTCTCATTGGACCTCTTAGTCTTCTGGCCAATAGGAATCAGGCAAGCCATTGGGCTGTTGAATGCTCATTGGACCCCTTGGGAGATTGTCCAATAGTCTTCTAGAGAGCTTAATTTCTATTGGTTCTTTTATCAAGTGTTTTTTAATGAACTAAACTAAATTTACTCTAGCATAATTCTCATTGGTCCACCACTATGGCCATCCAATAGGATTTGAATGTACCTTGGGGGCAACTGGGCTAGGAAGCTGACATGTGTCCACTATGTCCTTTGTGTAAAGGGAGCTTGGAAGAGTGTGTGTGTGTGTGTGTTTCTCACATATATGGCTCGCCCCCTCCTAGATAGGGATGTGGGAAGACTATTTAGTCTTCCCCATGACCATCCAATTCCCCCACACTTTGGCCATTCGACATTACCTTTGAATTTTTGAACCTTAGCATTTTGAAAGTCTTAATGGGCCGAACCTTAGGGTCTTTGAAGCCTATTGATGCACATTACTCTTTTGCAGATGGCCCCCCCTTTGGATCCCTATTTTCCCTCCTTTGGATCCCTACTGTGACTAGTCTGCCAGCCTAACCAATATTTTCGTTTTTTCTCCCCTAGTACTTACTCGTATTAAATGACCAGTTTAACATGAGAAAATCGTTCAAGAGAATTAGATATTATGACATAAAGGCACATGCTTCCTCTCTCTCTCTCTCTCTCTCTCTCTCTCTCTCTCTCTCTCTCTCTCTCTCTCTCTCTCTCTCTCTCTCTCTCTCTGTGTTCCTCCCTCGCCCTCTTGCTAGCATTCAAAAAGAGAGTAGTTTTGAATGCTAGCAAGAGGGCGAGGGAGGAACAGAGAGAGAGAGAGAGGAGAGAGAGAGAGAGAGAGAGAGAGAGAGAGAGAGAGAGAGAACCAACCTGCAAAGCTCGTTGCTCGATGAAGAAGAAGAAGAAGAAGAGAATATTTACTTTGTTAGTTTTGTGAGTCATTACAACTATGGGTTAGAAACGCTAAAGTGGAGACAATTTATGAACGATCAACTCGCCTAGGTACACTCACACCCACCCATGAAAACACACGCACACTCACACACCCATAGACACTGAGACTGACACAAAATCGTTCAAATTGATCCATTTGTTTTGTATTCGATTGGCGGCCTGATTTTGACAGGAGTATATGTGTTTGTATCGGTGTTTGTTGACATGCTCATATGTTAGTGTGATCTATGTTTTCAATATAGTGTGTTCGATCTTGTTAGGTTTAACATTTTATGCCTTGGGCGAGCTATGAATGGATAGACCTCAATGGATGGCCTAGGATATGATTGAACGAGACATTGTTGGTATCTCAGCGACGATGAATGGATGCACATGCTCAAGATGGTTGTTTTGTTTGCAGTTGTTTGTTGCACTTTCTTGAGAATGGAAAGCCAGGTGAAAGGCGCATATGTACACATCATTTACCTACCTTGGCAATCTGATGTAGGTTCTCTCTCTGTCCCTACCTACCTCTACAACAACACTAACAAGAGACAATGCCTTTGTGTGTTTCATGATGGCCTTGTTCAAGGAGGCCTTGCTCTCCCAAAGGCCCGAGTTCACATTTTGAGCAAGTGAGGGGATAGGTGCCCGATTACACATTTTGAGCAAGTGTAGTGAGCTTCTTAATTCATTACAGGTGAAGGGGAGCTTCCAACCATCAAATAGTCGGTCGGCTCTCTATCTTGTAGGAAAACAGCCAAGCGCTAGCGCTCACTGATTCCTATGCTATTGATAGATAGTGTGATGGATTGGGGGAGAGAGGGAAGTCACACGGAGAGGATATTGATGACTAAGCACTAGAGAGAGGGAGAGTGAGAGGGTTGGAGGGTGAGAGTAGGGTGCAACGAAAAGATGTTTAAGTTTTTGATAATGAAGGTGAACGAGAAAGGGCTATAGTTTGAAGCCTATATAAAGGGATGTCTATATAAAGTGTAGCGAGCTTCCAGCCATCAAATAGTCGGTCGGCTCTCCGTCTTGCAGGTGAAATCGATTGAGCGCTAGCGCTCACTGATTCCTATGCTATTGATAGATAGTGTTAGGGATCGGGGGAGAGAGGGAAGTCACCCGAAGAGGATATTGATGACTTAGCACTAGAGGCAGGGAGAGTGAGAGGGTTGGAGGGTGAGAGTAGGATGCAATGAGATTATTTTTAAGTTTTTGATAATGAAGGTGAACGAGAAAGAGCTATAGTTTGAAGCCTATATAAAGGGATTTCTAGTAGCAATTTTTGATCAAAGATATCCGTGTTGAAGACAAGTAATCATCACTCACAAGGTTAGTCAAGTCTCCTTCTCTCTCTAAAACCTACTCTCGTAAGCATCTATGTGACACTAGAGATATAATGTGGGTTAGAGAGATAGAGGGAGTGACGGATAGCATGTACTGGACATGTAGGTAAGAGGGGGAGGGAGAGGGTGATAGGGAGGGCGGACGGGAGGGGTAGGGAGAGAGGGTTGGATATATAAATAAGCATAGATATAGGGATAGAGAGAGAGAGAGACTGAAAGAGTTTTAAGTGGATAGGATTTTAGATCTTCTACATTTTCGTTATGAAGATTGAGAGGGAAGTGTGGGGAGAGGGACAATAAAGGAGTGTGTGGATTAGAAATTTAAGACTCAAATAATTGAGAGATATAGATAGATAGAGAGAGAGAGAGAGAGAGAGAGAGAGAGAGAGAGAGAGAGAGAGAGAGAGAGAGAGAGAGAGGAAAGACTGTGAGAGATAGAGAGCGAGGAACAGATAGAGAGAGATCGAGGTTGCGAGGAAGTTGAGGAATTGAAATTCAAGAGCAAGAGAGAAAAGGTCTTCATTTTTGTTTCAGATCAAATCTTTGCTTCTCGGCTTTTAGTTCTCTCTAAAGATGACCAAGAAAATCGATGTTGGAGCTAGCGTGGAGTTCATTTACAATGGAAAAGAAATTGGTATAGGTCGAATAGAGAAGACTTCAAATCTGGCTAAGTTACACGGAAGCAGATAACCTTCAGGTTGTTTTTCCGTTGCTATGCTAGAAGTGTATGATGGCAAGGATGCTTTTTTGCCACATATTCCTTCAACAAATGATGAAATGACTACTCTGAAGAAGGCTGAGAAAATCCTTGTTGCATGGCTAAAAAGCGATCTGGTGATTTCTTTGCAGGGTGCAACACATATAAGAGAGAAACATGAGTATGCTCACTAACATCCAAATGATGAATATATTTTCATACACTTTGAAATTCGTGCATTTCTTGTTGACCAGGAAAGAGAAGTGGAATGTTGGCAAAGGAGATGGTGGACTTTGCAACGACTTTAGAAACAGGAAATTTTGCATGTCTCAGGCCTTCCAATGGTTACATATCAATCGACCAAAACTTGATTCGGAGTTGCATTGCGTTTCAATCTGTGTCTTGTGTTGATTGAGGTATTTACAGGGAGTGAGGGCGAGCGACCACATTCAGATTCTTCATTTCGAATCAGACAAGCAGGAGAATGACTTAAAGCTAGCCTTGTTAAGTTTTGTGAGGCCACATGTTGTGGAGAAAGGTCTTCGTTTGTTGCGTGATGGATCAACAGTGGATTCTGCAGTGAACGCTTCCATTGTTTTTTTGGGGTTGTCTAATTTTGAAGTGCCTAAATGGAACATGATGGAGGTGTGTAAATTTGGAGAGCTTTCCCTTCTACCGCTATCTACATCAGATGACAAAGGTGTATTCGTAGTCGTCTGTCTGTCAAATAATTATGGAATGGTGCATGATATTTCCACTATCGTGCAGTTTCGCTCCCATGCTAAGAAAGATACCAGAAAGATGCACGTCGAGCTTATTTGAAGCTTACCTAATTAATGATCAGTGTTCAATGCTTGGTAACAAGCTATTTTTACGATTAATGTATGCCAGATGAAGCTTTAAAGGGCCAACATATGCTTTAGTGATGCTAAAAAGGAGTATGCTCGAAGTGATCACAGGTGGGAGATTATGATCTAGAACTATAGTGCTTGAAGTGCTCTGAAGTGCTCTACCGGCCTGTCTTTATGGCTCGTCGATTGGAGCTAGGATAAAGAAGTTATGGCAGTTTGAATTTTAAGTTGATGCAGATTTGTACCAGATTGGGCAAGTGCAGTTGAAGAATCAAAGATGAAGTGAATGCATAGGCACAAAGTGCTCACTTTGTGGAGCACATCGGTCTTTTTAGATCAGTGATTGTAGTTACGATTACCAAGATATCGCCATATTAAATTTCACAGGGGGCGAGTTCCGTACCTGTCTGGTTGGCTCGTCGACCGGAGTGCCATCTCGGATTTTTTTACTTCGACCAAGTTTCAGAATGTCATCTTATGCAGAACAATGATTTTGCAAGATATAGCCAGCCTGGTTGCGGAAAGGAAACTCTGGGGAAATTAACCAAATGCGAAGGGAATGCCTTTCGGCAAATGCAATCACCTATACGTGCGTCTTAAAGACATGGCATTATCTGAGATGCTGGAGAGGGAAACAAAATTCATGATGATATTTTTAATCAAGGACTGTTGTGTAAAGATGTCGTGCCTTGCAATATATTGGCCGATATGCATGTCAATTGAGGTGGTTATTTACAAAAAAGTTCTTGATGAGCTTTGTCCAAAATGTCGTCTCATGGAGCATATTGATTGTGGGATATGCCTAGCTTGACAGGGGCTGCTCAAGAAGATGTTGTGCTTGGCAATGCTTTGCCCAATATGTATACCAAATGTGGTGCTCAATGTGGTGCCCAAGGGGAGCGGCCGCGCAAGAGAGGCTGACCAGATGGGGAAAGTGTGAAGGAAGGGAAAAATAAGAAGGGAAAAAATGGCGAGCAAGACGGCAGGCAGTGAGGCAGGGCGCAGGGCAAGAGAGAGACGCTCGTAGTGGCCACAGGAATGCTCAAACGAGCTCGAGGAAGAAGCATAAATTGCCCAGAAGATGGAGGCGTTCCAATTTGGAGCCATGTTTGACGGTTTTCGCGTTGCCATATTCGATGCTGCCACATCATCAAGAGAGATTTTACATGCCCCCTAGCAACAATGGTACCGTCATTGCTTAGGGAGGAAAAAGAAGGTTATTAATAGGGGAAGAAAAGCATCGAAGAAGGAGGAAGCAATGAGAGGAGAAGAAGGTGATTTATGGCTCTCTCTCTCTCTCAAGCCACAGCAAAGGGTATACGAGAGGAGGGGGGAACATAGGCAAGAGCAAGACATGAAGGGACGAGGCCGCTCTCTCTCTCTCTCTCTCTCTCTCTCTCTCTCTCTCTCTCTCTCTCTCTCTCTCTCTCTCTCTCTCTCTCTCTCTCTCTCTCTCTCTCTCTCTCTCTCTCTCTCTCTCTCTCTCTCTTCTTCTGTGCATGAGAGTACTCGACCCAACGAGTTGAACGAGGGGGGGGGGGTCTTCAATGGGAGATCTCTCTCTCTTGATTATGGAGATCAAGCTCAAGGCTTGAAGCTAGTGAAGCATAAAGCAAGTAATCTAAAGCCTCTCTCTCTTTCGATCTCGTTCTCGAAGCTAGGCAAGGGAGAGCTTGGACGACCAAAGCAAGAAGGAGATTGAAAAAGGTGCAAGAAGCTCAGTAGAAGCAAGTGGAAGAGAACTTGCTTGGAGCAAGGTTCTCGAACCTCGTTTTTGACCTAACCAAAGACATAAAGTGAATGATAGCAATCGATTTTGAAAATCCGACACAGAAGAATTTTTGTCTATCAACGAACAATCGGTACCCGATTTATTTCATAATTAAAGCTATCAGCAAGCTTGGCAGGCCCCAGAGAAAGTGAAGAGTGAATGGGTTGGAGGTTACTGAAGTCAGGAATGTTTGAGGATTTCTCTAGTCTTTCTGTAATTGGTTATGAGGGAAGCTCTAGTCATCAGAGTCTGCAACAAATAGATAATATTACCGAAAAAACGCCATTGTTGGATTGGATCCTTCGCGAGAACGCATGTGTGTTGGATTGGATCCTTTGTAGAAAAAAGAATCTGTCTAAGCTCTAATACCACTGCTATACAGGCTTGGACACTCCTCCAGGCGAGAAATCAATAGCAACACACAAATAGAAACTCCAAAATCATTGAACTTGACTACAGAGAGAGAGAGAGAGAGAGTCGACACGGCACGACAGAGTTCCATGCCTAGACATACTAGCCCCAAAGACTGGTGCCCCTTTCGGAATTTCTTTATTATTATGAGTCGCAACAGTTAACTCCCGAGGGTCCTCTGCTCTCAAACTTTGCGTCTAGATACTCTACAGAGCGAGGCCCTAAGGACTCTTACAAGGGTTGCCCAAAAGCAGAGCCCCAAAAGCACTAAAACCCAAAAGCTAGCACAAAACCCCAAAATCTGCTAGGGAAAATCACGGCAATTAAAACAGGAAGAAGAGAGTGAAGCATGTAAAGCAGGTGGACAACAATTGAAGGCAATCAAAGAAGGAAGATTAACACAGAGAATATTTGCATCGTCATCATCAATCCGAAGGTAGATTAATCATCCTGTTAAGTCCCGGTGTCGTTAACGGCCCGATTAATTTTGTAAAAAGGGAGCTTCAGCTGATCCGAGTGACGGTGCTGCTAGCAGTCGGCCTTGGCTATCGATTAAATTGTACCTAAAGATTTAGTCAATCAATTGATGATTACGATGACTGCCAGAGTTTTCAGTGTCTGTTGTTCTCTCTCTTTCACACCCCTCACAGCCAGAGGCCCGTCGAAAACATGTCGGAGGATGTGCAGGTTCAGAGGGGGTGGATGTCGTGCCACTCCACTTCCATGATAGGAAAAAGAGCAAAGAAATGCAAGCCAAGCTTCTTTGAAGCCTACACATTTATTGAGCAGTGATTAGGGGTTGTTAACATGCCAAGTTTTATGGTTAATGTATGCCAGATGTGGCTTTAAAGGGCCAACAAATGCCTCGATAATGATAAAAAGGAGTATTCTTGAGGTGATCACAGATGGGAGATTACGATCTAGAACTGCAGTGCTTTAAGTGCTCTACTGGCCTGTCTTTATGGCTCGTCGATTGGAGCTACGATGAAAAAGTTATGGCAGTTTGAAGTTTGAGTCAATTGCAGATGAGGGGACAAAAATGAAGTGAATGCATGGGCCTGAAGTGCTCACTTTGTGAAGCGCGTCGGCCTTTTTAGAACAGCAATCGAAGATCTAGTCGCCAAGTTATTACCAGTTTAGGTTTCCCTAGGGCCAATTACATGCCAGGTCGATTTCCTCGGTCGATGGAAATTTTACAGCCTCAACAGGGTTTGTATGCACTCTATGCATCTTGAGAAGTCTATAGGAATTTACAGCTTGCCAATTGGAGTCCGGAGCTGAAAGATATTAATAATGGAAGTCTGTGACAACGACCAATGATGAGGTACCAGATGACTTTTGGCATATTTGGCAGCCTCACTTAGTGGGCCCACAAAGTTCTAGACGGTGCCTCTCAGGGTACATTGGGTGCAGGAAATGCCCAAGACGGCAGCGGCAAGGAGCTCTGGGCTATTTTTTCACAAGTGCAAAGGGAATATCTTCCGATAAATGCAGTCACCTATACGTGCATCTTAAAGGCATGTGGCATTATCTAAGATGTTGGACAACAAAATTCATAATGATATTGTCAATCAAGGTTTGTTGTGAAAAGATGTTGTGCTAGTACGATATGTATACCAAATATGGTGCACTTACAAAGTGGTTAGGCCGCCCAAGTTAAAGATGGCCGCCCATGAACTTAAAGAGAATGACCGTCCACGCCAAAGGAACTACGGGCGCCCGCCCATGACCTCAAAATGTGTGTCCGCCCAATGTTAAGTGGAAAATATAGTGTGAAGGGGAGAAACATCAATGGGCGATGGCGTGAAGGCAGGGCGTACGCATTGAGGGAGGAGAGAGAAATGTTCACACTGGGCCGTGCGTAGCTCAAAAAAGATCGAGCATGAAGGAGAATGCCACTGGCTCACCATGGCGCTCACTTTTGGCTCTGGTCCCGGCGGTTTTCGTGCACCGAGCATCTGACACTGCCACATCATCTCTTGCCTTCCCACTTAGCAACGACTGTGTCGTCGTTGCTTAGGGGAAAGAGGAGGGTTTGATAAAAAGATATATGGAGGTAACGAAAGGGGATATAGGGTATAAAGATAAGGCAAGGAAAAGGAGTGAAGGCGAGAAGGGAGCTCGAGAAGGGAGCTCGAGAGTTGGAGCTCGGCAAGGTGACACGAGAAAGGAAGGTTTAGCGAGGGAGTCGTAGCTCGTCAAGTGAAGGGAAAGAGGAACGGAGAAGGCTCTCTCTCTCTCTCTCTCTCTCTCTCTCTCTCTCTCTCTCTCTCTCTCTCTCTCTCTCTCTCTCTCTCTCTCTCTCTCTCTCTCTCTCTCTCTCTCTCTCTCTCGCTTCCTTGCTCTAAGAACTTGAGCTACCGCCTTGTCACAAGGGTATATGAGGGAGATAAAGAGCTAAGGGAATCCCTGTGTGTGTGTGTGTGTGTGTGTGTGTGTGTGTGTGTGTGTGTGTGTGCGTGCGCGCTTATTAGAGTTCTCAAGAACAGCATGAAGGAGGTGATAAGGACGATGAAGGTATGAAGCAAAGATTGTGATGGCTTGGCCTTGCATTGAATAAGGAGATACCAACAGGGATGTGAAGTGGGAGATGTGAAGCAGGATAAAAATCTCAATATCGAGATATCTCCTACTCTCTACCAAGTAGACTTTGGGCAATGGAAGCTTAAACCTCTAAAAACTATCATGAGAGAAAGGTTGCAACAGTAAAGCAAAAAAAGAATTAGCAACCTCTGGTGGTTTGAAATTCTGATTGGTTGTCTTGTGTGTGTGTGTGTGTGTGTGTGTGTGTGTGTGTGTGTGTGTTGTTACAGTCTAGGATCAATGTCTAAGCTAGGGTGGATGAAGCCTACACAAAAACATGGTGCATGTGTGACAATCAAACTCACCAGAGCAACAAGATTAGAGCTCGAGACACATGAGATAACTTGATTATAACACAAGATGACCATAAGTTAACAAGGAGGTAGAAAACTCACTTGTCAATGCACTTGGATGATTTTCCATTTATGGAGGGAGCTTTAAGTAGCTCTTGGTACATCAAGCCTCCCTCCATGGGATTATTATGCTCCATGCTTGTTCACTCCCACTCAACTCATGGCTCTCTTCTACAAGTGCTTCAACATGTGTGTTTGTGTGTGACACTAGAAAGAGGCTTTGTGTGGCCCATGTGTAGCCTAGTTGTTGCCCCGTTGTTGCTTCCTCTTTAAAATAGAGGGCAAAACACTACCTTGAGCATAGGTACTAGCTATACAAGTAAAGAAACATCTTTAGGTACACCAGTTTTGAGGGCAATACTCTTAGTAATTGGCAATATTACAACTATGTGTGCAATATGATGTTTGATTCAATTTATTCAATTGTTGACAAGTGTTCGGGTCAGCACTTTTGATTTCTATCAAGTCGATTCACAATTTCATTGATAGGATTCCTACCTATTGAAAGGGAACTATTATTGACGCCAACAACAGAGACCTAAGAAATAGATTAAAGTAAGACACGAAGGAGGGAGCAATGCATTGCTTTACCCTAATGACAAAAGAAATAAAAGAATTTCCCTATGTTGGAGATGATGTTGCCAACAAAGTGAAGTAGGAACAACCCCACTAACAAAGATGATTACTCCTATGGTCAAGTCCTACGTATGTCATGAGGTTAGATGGCCATTTACTTGGGTAGCATGAGTAGAAAATGTGTTTCCACCTCCAGAGTGGCGCCTTTATCAACAACGCCTCCACCTTCTCCTACTCATGGACAGGTTGCAGTTACACACATTCCTACCACTAAGCTACATGCAAGCAAGAAGCAACGACCACTTTTGAAACGAAGTAGGGGACCCTTAGAGGGTGTTTGGTGCCCATTTGGTGTCACATCAATGAGACGAGATTTCTGCACAACAAGTTATTGGTATTGTCTTTTCTTTATAAGAAATGTTGTATGAAAATAAAATGAGCTTGAGCTATGTGAGAGCCAGTTAAAGTAATTATGGAGGATTCTTTGGGCTCTCTTTGTGATGCTAACTTGGAATTGCCTTATCCTGCTTGCCTAAACAAACAATGGCCTAGTAAAGAAACACAATCATGAGTTTGCAGGGTTTACAAGGGACTACCCCAAATCTTATGACAAGTTTTGCACCTTCGATACAATCGGTGAAAGTAAAGACCACAAAATTATGAGAGGTTTAAAATAGACTACCGTGGGTCCTATGAGAATAATCCTCAGTAATTTGAGGTTTTAATACACCCTTAGTGACATGCCCATAGTCCTCAATTTTGGTCCTTGTTTCATTAACTATCCTTGATAAACTTGCCTTGTGTGTGCTCTATATAGTAACAGGTTTCCCTCTTGGTCATCTAGCTTCCTTGGTTGCCCCACTTTGAATAGTCCATGACATCACAACCAAAATATGTTGGTGCCAACAAGGAAAACCCTCATACACGGCATATCTTGCCCATTTTCACTTTAGAAACTCTTTTGTGAGATCTAGAACTCGAGCATGCAATGGTTGCACAATTTTGTGCTACTTGTGTTGTGCAAACCCTAATAAATATGATTATAAACATGTTCACATATATCTCAAGTGAAAGCCCCAATTCACCCATAAAGGTTGAAAAGCTCTCGACAACAAACTATATGACCATAAGTTTCAACACATTATGCTACATCGTGCTCCATGATGTCATGTTTGTTGAATAGTGGGTGAAAATTAAGATTAAATACATGTGTTATACACCTTTCACACATGGATACATGAGCATTATCTGATCTCAAACTCATAATTGTGCAAGTGATATCCTAAGGCAGATCATCTTAAGCCACAATAAACCTGTCAGGTGCTCATAACCACGATAGGCACTTGCATCCTACAATGCCACTACGGACGTGCACTCATTACACTAGAGGGGTAGGCTGTATTCTCTCTACCCAATTGTGAGAATGGTGAGTGATAACTCGATTGGGTTTGTGGTGCGCATCGTGTTAGTGATGAGCACCAAACTTACCCCACATCAGGAAACAAAGGGGGGGGGGGGGGGGAGAGAGAGAGAGAGAGAGAGAGAGAGAGAGAGAGAGAGAGAGAGAGAGACAGAGAGAGAGAGATGATGTTAGTTTGTGACACTTGCTAAACAAATCTTCTTGCAACTAGCTGCAATCAAGCCTCTTCAATCACTACAACCTCTTAGCACCCCCATCTTCACAAGACTTCAAGCAGGCATTTAGTATCCTCTCAAGTTAAGCCTAGTGAGAAAGACAAACATAACTTTTGCACACGCTTGGTCAAGCCAACCTCAGGCTCAAAAGAATTATCTCTGAAGTACAAAAGAACTCTAAAAGTCAACTCCTCTTTCATCAAGTTGGGGACATGGATGCTATCGTTGTGAGACTCATGTAGCAGAGGCTTTATGACACGAAGAGCAAAGAGCATGCACCACAAGGAGAAAAACACCACCACGTGCAGGGCCCAACCATAGAATATCCACCACCGCTTCCACACTAGACTTGCTCTATAGAGAAGAGGTTGTCCAACACCAAAATTGAAAGAGGAGAAATCAATCTACTTGATCTTGTAAAGAAGTTGTGTATCATCATCATAAAGAGACATGAAACTATTGGTACCACCGAGCTGCTCTAGAAGTTGAGAAGTATAAATAATAGATCAAGAGAGCAGAACCTCAAAAATATTCAAAAGGTCAAGCTTGCCATTGAATCAGTCGGTTAGGCCCGACATCAAGACTGCACAAGCAATTTGATAGAAAAATTTCATCCTGCCTAGTGCCCGAAATTAGAAGACGATGGTTAATGTCATCAACGCTACAACTGGAAACAACAACAACATGGACTCCATGCATGATTAATAATTGGTGAGGGTAGATCACTAGCTAACTAGCTGCAAATTTCCACGACACAAGCACCAAAAGTGATTGCAGGTGATGAATTGCAAATTGTACACATCCTGGTAACCTGGACCTTCGGACTCTAAGCGATGTGTATTGTATACAGTGATTACATTAATGTGGACTCCTCAAATTATGAATTTTCCTAGAAAAACGATGAGAGCGACATGCACGGTGCAGGAGAGAGAGAGGTATAGGTAGTTGCAAAAGCTGGCCGCCGCAGAGAATGCAAGGCTTCAATCACGGCCTCTCTCATGATCCATTAGTCATCACTGATCACAATCAAAGGCTGTGCAGTATGCAGCACATCTGACCTCTCCTCTCTAGGCTTCCGACCTTTGAGTCTATTCTCTCTCTTCTCTTCGAAGACTTCCCACACGCCAAAGGGAAGAACATTGGAAGTTGGGAGCTTGGCTGGGACCATTGCATGGCCCTGGTGGGATACAATAGTGATGGGTGGCATTTGGATGTGTGTGTGTGTGTGTGTGTGTGTGTGTGTGAGAGAGAGAGAGAGAGAGAGAGAGAGAGAGAGAGAGAGAGAGAGAGAGAGAGAAGATTGTCTGCATAGGGCAACACTGTGACTCTGTGAGAAGGCGGAAGAAGAAAACAAAAAATCTTCTCGAGGAGCTAGATTGCTAGCTATAGCAGTGTTGCGTGTGATGAGAGAAATGATGTGGCCGACATTGGGGAACCCCACTGCCCACATCCAACCAATAATTAGTGCACTCCTATCTACGTCGTTTGGAGGCACTTGATTTCAACTCTCAAAGGAAAGTCATAGTATGCGGTCCTCCGCACAAACACACGTACACACATGGAGCGTCACTCTCTCTCTTTCTCCTTGTATATGGGGGGAGTTGGGAAAGCCATGGGAGTCGAATAGGGAGGAGGAACGGGAACCCCCCCCCCCCCCCCCCCCTCTCAAAATGATTTGTACTGTTGAACGCAGAGGGCAACGATTCTCTCTCTCTCTCCCTCCTCTACGGGGTATCAAGGGGTGGTCGTGGCGATGGAGGAGATAATGTTCGAGGTCTGTCAAAAGGTCTGATCTGGAGGTCATAAGATCTGTGGGAGGCAAGGGAGGCTTCAAATATTTTTATTATTATTAAGGAGCACCAGTAAGGAAAGTCATAGTTTTTCTTCAAAAGAGATCAACATAAAATATTTTTAAAAATCTCATTATGGATTCAATTTAACAAAATCGAGAAAACATCATCCACCATGTAAAATCATCATTATCTTTGGGAGGGCAAACAATAAAAAAATTGTGCATTTAAAAAAAAAATACCTCTCCTTTTTCATTAGGAACAAGTGATCAAATCACAAGGCCCTCCACTTAAGTGAAACAAGCAACAAAAGTAGAAGAGTTTGATAGCTAGCTTAAGTGGGGAAAAAATAAGGGAGACATAAGTGTGGTCTTTGTTCCAAAGAGAACATACACTAAGCTTGAGCAAAATAACAAGTGATAATCTACCTACATGGGTAGTCATGTCCAAAGAAGAACCATAAATTAAGAACAATGTGGCTAGAACTCTGTCATCCAGTAGCCTACATGCTTGTCAATGCCGGCAGCCTCGACCCACCCTCGTTTTTATATGACACGGGGTCCAACTTGTGGGATCGATGGCAGGGCACGTACACAGCAGGGGCGCGCGATTTGGTCTGCCGGATCTCCGCAGCAGGGGGGGTAAGATTTATGTACGTCTGGATAGGTGATGCGCGATAGGTGGGATGGATAGAGCTGTGGCGTGTGGTGGCGGAGGTCCTGGCTTCAAGGTGCGACGGCTGAAAGGGATCCTTAACTTTTTGTCCACCTGGAGATCTAATCGACGGTGGATCTTGCCCCGGCCGTCGATCCCTCGAGTTGGACCCGTGTGCTTTATGGACGAACCCAGGTATTTGCTCTTGCATTTGCGTCCCCATGCCTATGTGCGACATGGATGCCCGAAGCTGCTCTACAATTTTGTTGACCCTCAACGATCCAGTGCCCTTTCTTCTCAACAGTTTGCCCTATTCTGGGGAACTAACTAGACTTGATTTTGAATCATGCCCATGATGGATAGCTCATACCATGATCTACAAGCATTGCGATGGCATGCACCCAGAGGCTCGACAGAGCTTGATATGGCTGACTGAACATGCTGTGAGTATGATGTGTATAGCCTATGACCACTTCATCAATAAAGACGGTGTGGTCCACCTCGGAAGGTTGATTTGGGCTATTCTCGAGAGCAGCTTGCAACGAAAGCCTACATAAAGCCTCGGTCTTGCAGCATCTTGCAAGTGGTATGCCCGTATTTATGATGGGAAATTAGGGATGGACGGAGTCGGTGATAATCGTAGCAGCAAAGAGCTTCTCAGGCATGCCATGGCTTGACATTTGCATCCATCGAAGCTGGCAGTTCATTGATGCAATACAAGCCTCTACTTCCACTAACTGTATCTGTGAGGGGGGGCAACAATAGGTAAGGTTAATGTATGTGTTTCATTTCCTCATGTTGAATGCCTGACATATAATCGATCTATTGCTATGCGTAAGGTTATCTTGTTCTTTGATTTGATTACAAACGTGCATCATCATCTCATGTTGATCTCTGGCGATTACTGCACAAGAAACTCAGAGACTAGAAACCTTTCCTGCTGTTAAACAGTTCATGACAACATCGTGATGCGTCGCATGTCTAGCCAACTAGGTATTGCTAGTCTCGCGATCGATCATGCTAGGCAGTGCCAGGTTCCATGCCCCAACTAGCCACACCAGCTTGTTGGTAGATCATAGAATGTGATGCCTCCTAATCTGTATAAATGGAGAAGCTTAACTGAATAATACTGTAGGCAGAAATGATCAATTACAATATTTTTGAAAGGATTAATCTGGCCATTTTCCCACTTGGAGAATAACATGTCAAACCCTCTGTAGATAGTTTTTGTCGAATTTTTTTTTTCTGGAGAAGTTCAGTACGTGCACTTCAATCTTATATATATGTATGTATTGTGATGTACACAGGTAGTTCGGATAGCGGCCCCAAAGATCTACAATACATAAATATGCTGCCCTGATCTGAGAACCAACTTGGTAGTCCACTTAAAATGATACACATTATAAGCTGGAAAAATACAAAAATGCCTACCTAGGAAAGCTCACACTAAGGATGTCAACCTCTTGAGCATGGCCATTGACATACTCAACCCACACAAGCAAATTGATGATGGATAGGTGCTTGATTGCATTGAGGCAGAAACCAGCATGATCAGAGCGTCCCGCAAGAGCTGGCCGGCCGCCTGCACTACCGTCAGCAGAGCATGATGGAGTAGCTGTAGCATGAGAAGCTGTGCTCGCCGATCTATGGCCAGTTTTCAGAGACTTGGAGTCTGGATCTCACAGGTTGCACTGGCCACATTTGAACAAGCTTTGCAGGCAATATCTCTACCACAGGATGCTTGGATGCTATAACACAATGCCCCTAAAGAAATCCTGACAAATTCCTCGGCTTCCTCGGGTAACAACATATGGATGCTATCAAAGACTAGCTCAGATACATAGAGCTGCCCACAATCAGAGTCCATTGAAGCACATCATGATAATAGCACCCTCGGAAGCCTGTCGCATGAGTGATCCTCGATGGTGGCCCTAGAGCAATGAAGATCGCAGTACGAGTGCACTAATTTGGCATTTTGGATAACTTTGAGCTGAGGTCACCCCCTTACAAGGTGGTCCTACTTTACTGCATCGGCCTCATGCCAGTTTTTCAAATTAGTCCCCCCTCATGCTGTGGCAGGTACTTGCTTGCCTTCACTTTGACCCCCTGATCCTCAGTCCACGCGATTCAACCCATTTGGGCAGAGCATTTTTCTGTTGTGCCTTCCTCGTTGCTGCACCTATTCTAGTTGCTCCCAGTGCCCAGCATTGTCATGACCCTATACACTGAACCCCTTGCATTGAGAGCAGGCAACTGTAAATGGCACAAAACTGATCTAATGTAACCCCGTCTTACTGCCTTGTTAGCACAGGTCGTGTCTCTACCCAGTGCCTACCCCTAGCCATCATATTGGCTTCTTCAAAAGGAAACCAAATTTCTTGAAAGGTGCTGCGAATTCTCCCCCCAAATCTACAACCAGTCTTGCCGCTCGTCACCCAGCCACAATGTGCATTCTCCATTGCGACTCTCATCACCACAATTTTGGAGCATCGAGAGTCACTCATCAGCCATACACTTACTACATCACATGTAACTTTGGTCCCATAGGTCATATTTGACCTTCGAGGACGATAATAAAATCAATCTCTCTCTCTCTCTCTCTCTCTCTCTCTCTCTCTCTTTGGGAAGAGCCGCGTGCTGTGGCGTGAGGGAGCTCTCTCTCTGCAGCAGCGCGAGGCTGAAGGCCCCTCTCTCTCTTTGCGCACATGAAGGACTGCTGCTGCCCCTGCTCTTTGCGTGCGTGACAGACACCATGGGCGGGCAGCTGAGGCCCCTGCTCTTTGCGCGCGAGAAGGAGACCATGGCGGGCTGCTGATGCCGCCCTGAGGCTCGCACTCACACTGCCTGAGGCTCGCGTTGCATGTCTGTCCCGCACAATCCTACGCGTAGGACGTCAAGCTGTTCTACGCGTAGCAAAGCCAAGAGTCGCCCCAGCTGTTCTACGCGCAGGAAGTCAAGATCCCCTACGTTTAAGTTTATTTCAATTTTAAGCCCTAAGGGAAAAAAAATTAAAAATTTAAGTCTAAAGAGATTTTAAGCCTTCTCTTTGCGTCCAATTTAAAGCGATTTAAGGCCTTAAGGTAAATTGGTTAAGTTTGCCATACTCTCAGTCCCTCGCCCTAGTACCCTAGTACCCTATCCCGGATTTGGGACTCGGGTTTGATAGACCCGCCTACCGAAGGGGAAGGGCTGGGTGTAGATAGCTACACCACCCCAAAAAAAACAACGGCTACTTTCAAACGGAGAAGCAGAGACACTGTATTATCACCAGGATCCTTACGCGTTGGGAAAACCTCCAGGATACATGATGAGCTACTGATGGAGAAGGTCCAGGTGATGCTCAAATCAGAGCTAAACTATATGAGGGACGACATCAGGAAGGAAATGCACGCGAACGCTGAGAGCTGCAGGAACTCCATGTATGGAGACATGATGAGAGAACTAAGGAGAGAGATCCGGGGGATATAGAATGAGGAAATTCAGACCATGAAAACGGAATTACGAAACCTAATCAAGGCCGAAGTAAATGTAATAGAATGCGTTATGCAAAAGAAACTCGATGAGGCAGTAGCAAATTTTGAAGCATGGAGAACAAATATGGAAAAGCACATGGAGGAAAAAGATGCAATAATCGAGGAGCTAAAAGGAGAACTTGCGGCTTGCAAATCCGTAACTAAGGAGAAGGGAGACGACCAACCTTCGGTGCTGAAGGAGCTCGAGGACATGAAGGACCAGATGAAAGCTCTACGGGAAGGAGATGAACAGAAATCGAAAACAGCATCTTCATGGGCGGAACGTCTTGTTAAAACACAAGAAAAGGTTGATGAAGCAGAGAAATGGATTGAGGATGCGAAGAAAGGGAAGGCCCATATGCTTGAGACCACACCTACTTCCACCATTATTAATATGACCATTGAGGAAGAGTAGAAAAGGAAGACTCGGGCTCTGCATGTGCGGGTCACAGGAGTCAAGGACAAAGAGAATGTAGATGAAGAGGTGAGGGAACTGCTACAACGCATGGGCATCACAGAGCCTACTCACACAAGTGCATGGAGAGTGGGCAAGAAAGGAGTCGATGAGAAGGGAAATGTAAAGGATAGGGCACTTATTCTCCGCTTCCCGAATATAGAAATAAGGAAAGAATTTCTAAAGAAGAGGCCAACTCTTAAGAAAACCGGTATTTTCTTGGGAGATGACCTTACATTGGCACAAGTGGCACACATGCAAGAGTTGATGCCAGAGATCAGGGCAGCGAGAGAAAAGGGGAAAATCGCCTTTTATAGAGGAGGGAAAGTAGTGGTTTTGGAAAAGCGCTCATCATGACGGTGCGAGACCTATGGGGCGACGCTCCGGATAGCGGCGTGGAATTGTAATGGATCATATAGGCTAGATGTAGGTGCCTTTGAAGACAGCTTTAGGGACAGAGACATAGTTTTCTACTCAGAGACACACCAGATCTACTCAGAGACACACCAGATACTGGGACAGCTTATGCCACATGTGAAGGGGTATTTATGGGAAACAGCGGGTCGACCAGACAAGAGATCTCTACGAGGTAGCCGGGGTTCAGGAGGAGTGGCAGTCTTATTTAAAGAGGAGCTGAAACCACTACTACAGATTATCAGGAAAGATGAACAAGCAAGGTATATATGGGTGAGAATGAGAGCCGAGACAGGTAGATTTCTATATATCGCTATATGCTACTTCCCTCCAAGTACATCAGTCTACTCCTCACCTAAAGGACAGTCCCCTTTCTCCATATTGAATAATGACATATGGGAGTTCTCTAGAGATGGAGACATCCTTCTCTTAGGAGACTTTAATGCCAGAACGGCCAACTCTCTAGCAATATTCTATGATACTTCTGAGGAAATGCTCAGAGAAGTGGATTTATCACAGGAGGGGCTTACTAGAAACTCACAGGATAAAGAACACACTGAATATGGGAGACATCTCGTGGAGATGGCAACTACACATGGTTTGGCCATACTTAATGGTCTAGAGAATTTCCCTTTATTTGGGGGATTCACATGCTTCCCACACAGGCATGGGGCCAGTACAGTGGATTATGTCATGACTTCACCAAGCTTTATTTCTAGTATCGAGGACTTTAAGGTGGGACCCAGACCGGTTGGAATTGCAGTGGATCATGCTCTCTTGACCTTATCAATCTCCTTCCAATACAATGCCTCTCAAGTACAAAGGAAGAAGACACACACAAGATATACTTTCACGCCAGAGACTGATTCAGTCTATGTGGAAAAGATCTATAATAGGATGTGGGCAGCCGAGCCAGTATATACTGTAGAGGAGATTACTTCTCAGCTAAGAGAGATACTACATGGAGCAGCACAAGAGGCATACCCACATACTCAGCCTGATCAGAAGAGAGGATCTGGGAACATGCCTCAAAACAGTTGGTACGACGAGGAATGCAGAGAGACGAGAACCCAGGTCCAGAAAGAGCTTGCACTTGGGATCATCACATATAAGCAGTTTCGGATTGCTCTTCGGCGTATAGTACGTCGCAAGAAAAGGGCATTTTTAACCAAACTGGAGAAGGATTTATATCAGCTCTTCTTGAGTCAGGACTCACATGAGGCCTGGCGTTTATTTCACGAGCACTCATCGCCTCCGACAATCACTTCTCCTGAGATTTGGGGTCAATATGTAACATCATTATATATGGTATCTGGACAGCCTCCATTACCAGATCCGCTAGAGCCATGCCTGGCTACTAGTACTTTCTTTACTACGGAAATGGTGAAAAAAGCCATTGACAAGATGGAGACAAGAAGAGCATATGATCATGAGGGTTTAGTAGCAGAACATTTGATCCATGCAAGGGATCTACTTTCAGAAGTCCTTGCTCGTCTGTTTAATCGGGTCATGTGTGAAGGATTACCTGAATCTTGGAAATTATCTACTATCGTACCTATTTTCAAGTCAAGGGATCCTATGATACCCGGTAACTACCGTACCATTATGGTGGGTCACACACTGACGTGACTGTACGCATCCATTCTGGAACAAAAATTGCGTAGATGGGCAGAGAATGAAGGCATAAGAGCAACAGGACAAGCTGGATTCAGGAGGGGTTATTCCACTTTAGATCATATTCTTACGCTCAGAGCCATTATTGAGGAAGGAAGAGCAAGTGGGAAAAGGATGTATTGTTGCTTTGTGGATTTTCAGAAAGCTTTTGATACAGTACCAAGGGCCAGATTGATGCGTGGAATGCAAGAGTTAGGGGTCCCCAAAGAGATTATCTGGGGGATCATGGCCTTATACGGGTCAGTAACTGGTTATGTACGTACTCCAGAAGGGGATTCCGACATTGTTCATTCCACCGTTGGAGTGAAGCAGGGATGCCCACTGTCCCCTACTTTATTTGGTATGTATATAGATGAGGTATCAGATTACATTGATAGAGAGGGTGACAGAGGTGCTCAACTTGCAGTGTCATGGATCCCTTTGTTGTTGTATGCAGATGATATTGTATTGATAGAAGAATCACCAGATGGAATGCAGAGGCAGTTAGATGCATTACATAAATTTGCGGAGGACAGCGGACTGTCGGTAAATTTGGGTAAAACCAAAGTTATGGTGTTTAACACCACACCGTAGTGGGTTAGGAGATCGGCACCTACATTTGCATATGGCCAGGATACAGTAAAGTACACAGATGCATACACATACCTTGGTGTGGTATTTACAGGACCGAAGTTTACTCTTAAGAAAGCAGCGGATGCTAGATTGTCCAGAGCCTCTGCGGCCTTGGGAGGGTTGGAGAGGATGTGTTCACAAGTGCAGTTTCAGGAACCACGAACAAAACTTTGGCTCTTTGATACTGTGGTGGCTTCGGCTATGCTTTATGGGGTCCAGATTTGGGGACCATCTGTGGATCAGGATAATTGGAAGTCAATGGAGAGACCTTTGGTATCTATGATTTCCCGAATGATTAGAGCCAAGGCCTCTGTACCACACGCTATTACCCGAGCGGAACTAGCTGCTCCTCCGATAGAAATTGAAGCTCTTACCAGATCAATGTCCTTTATACATGGTTTGTGGTATACAAATAATTGCCGATATACTAGATTGGCCCTCCAATCCTCTCGACAATTAGCAATGAAAGGAGATACATCATGCTGGTATGCGCAACTCTCCTCATGGTTTCAGAGACACAGGTTCAGTATGGAAAGATTACCCCCTTTCCAATACTCTCTTGAGGCTCCATCACTGGCAATCACACGAACGGAGATTAATAAAATCATCCGCCAGGATCTTATACAGCTAGACACTAAGAGGACATGGGTAGACCCTACACAAGAATTGGGCACGAAGATGGCCGACTACAAAGAAAACTTCCTACAGCTATCTGAAGATGGTTTTGTGATTCGCCCGAGCTACATGGATACCCACCTGTCTCATGGTTTGAGATGTGCTATTGATCAGATTCGTACATCCTCACACCAGCTGGAAATTGAATTTGGCAGATTTAGGGGAATCCCACCTGAGAGCAGAATTTGCAAGTTATGCGGAATGGAGCCGGGGACAGAATTACACTACATATGCCATTGCACCGTATACTATGAGATACGTGGGTGTTTCCATTGCCTATTTAAGAAGGCTTTGGACCTCTAGATAGTCATGCAATACCAGGATCAAAGATGCTTAGGCCTGTACCTATTGGAACTACATCGGCACAGGGATAATCTAATGAGAAGACAGAGAGCACTACAGCCTCAGAGGCAGATCACAGATTTCTTCGGATCGAGAGAAGCAGGAATGGAAGGAGAAGCAAGAGGCCAGCAGCGAGCACAAAGGAGTACCCACATTCATACCAAAGGCACCCTCATTGACAGGGCGATTGAGCTTAGGAAATCGAGACGACCACGACCGAGCTGCAGAAGCACACTTCACCGGAGGAGACTACAACAAAGGATTAGAAGCATTCTAGCTAGACACCCAGAATGCTCGTAAGAAGTTTATTTAATACTTTGTATTTAGTTTTCACATTTATTTTCACACTTGATACTTTAGTACTAAGGTACCCAGACATTGTAACAGATTCACCACTTTTGTATCAGTTTGGTCTCATAGGTCATCCTTGCCTTTTGTAGACGTTAATATAACATTTCATTTCATTTCTCTCTCTCTCTCTCTCTCTCTCTCTCTCTCTCTCTCTCTCTCTCTCTCTCTCCTTGGTCTCTACGCTTCCGCATCGTCGACTTTGACATGTTATCAGGGCCCTTGGTGGAGCTCCGTGCTTGAAGACTCTTGGAGGAAGCGGATGTGGCTATGGTGTATGGCGACGATGGGGATCCATGGCGTGCTTGGGGACGTGCAGAGAAGGAAAGAGAGAAGATGAACGAGAGAGAGCAAGAGAGAGAAGCTCGACACAACACAAAAAATAAGCTATGTTATTTGCTACATCTACATATGAGATGTGAATGCCTGGGATACCATAAGTACCCTTGTCTTGCTTTCTTTACGAGCCTATCCTAAGTACCTTAGTTGTTTTTATGTTTCAGTAGGTGGAATGGTACTAAGACCCTTCTTATCTCACTTTACAATTTCATGCTAATAAGGCCATTTGTAGTTGGATGTTGGTAATAGAGCATGATCTCTCCTTATAAGTGCAAGCTTATGGTCATATATCACACATGAATGTTATTGTTGGTGAAAAACTTATGGTCATAGTACAACCCTAATATTTAGCAATGCTGCAAAGAATAGGGTCACCCCAAGGGGCCACGTCTCAAACATCATCCATATCACGTGCATTACTAAGAGTTCTCTAAACATGTATTGTGCCATTAACTAACCCATCTTCATGAACCTGTAACATGTTTTAAAATTTTCAATTTGTAACCCTTCTCCTAGGTGTGATTAATGTAATTATTAAAGATGCCAAAACCCTTTTAGGTGAATCACGTCATATAGTTTGAGGTGGCTCCTACAAGTCCATACAAAGGGCTCCCATTTGTATGCCCCACCTTTGGTAAGCAAGATCGATCTCTATCCCTCTCTCTCTCTCTCTCTCTGGACACCCCCACGAGGGATGGGTTTTTAAGCGCCCTGCAAGGGCTGCTAGTCACCGCCTGCTGACCCAAAAAGAGGGCCGTGAGCTGGAGTAGGTGCACAGTACAGTTTTCAGCATAGCAGCTTGGTTCTCCCGTCGCCATGGGCTTAGTCATTAGTCCATACCGAGCCAACCATTTGCAACAGCCTCTCTCGATGGTGGTATTCGCACGTGCTACACTCGAACCTGCTTAATCTTCTTCACTACTTGGACTGTGACGCCGTTCTTGCATAGCTGTTCCTTTTGACTGTGAGTGTCTGAGGATGGACCAATCAAGGGATGTTGGGGATGACAATATTTATGAAACCCCTCCTAAATCAAAAGCGACACTTAGGTGGAGGTTTCAGGAGAGCACTCTATCGCCAGTTTCTCTGAGAGCAAAGAAACTTTCTAGAGTCAAAGATGACTTAATGTATGAAAAGGTACATGTGAATATTAAGGCAAAGCTAAGCCTTTTGAGGGGTGACATTGAGAAAGAGATGTATGCAAATTTCGGAGACTTACAAAAAAGCTATGTATGCAGATTTGAGGAAAGAGTTGGACAAAGATATGCTTGGTAAATGTGATGAGATATACACATCATTGAAGGTCGAATGTAGACTATAGTGAGGGTAGAAGTGAATGTGATGGAGTGTGTGATGCAAAAAAGGTTAGAGGATGCACTTGCTACTTTTGAATCCTGGAAATAAAAAATGGAAGAACGTATGAATGAAAAGGAAGCATTGATCACTGCACTCAAGGGAGAACTCGCAGTTTGTAAAAATACCCCCGCAAAGGTGGGAGAAAACCAACCCTCAATGATAAAGGAGCTTGAAAGCATTAAGGAGTAGGTGAAAACTCTACGTGAAGAAGAAGAGCAAAAGGCACGAACGGCCTCTTCATGGGCGGAGCACTTATTCAAAACATAAGAGAAGGTGGATAAAGCAAAAAAGTGGATCGAGGACGCAAAGAAAGGGAAAGATAAGATGCCTGAAGCCACAGCGACAATCCACTTCAATCAATATAACAATTGAGGAGGAGCAAAAGAAAATGACTAGAGCCCTTCATGTGCGTGTTACAGGCCTCAAAGACACTGGAAAAGTAGTAGAAGAGGTGCAAAGAGCTCTTGAAGCGCATGGGTATTTTGAACCCACACACACAAGTGCTTGGAGAGTTGGCAAGAAGGGAAGTGATGAAAAAGGAAAGCCCAAGGAAAGAGCACTTATTATACGTTTCCTGACGCTGGAAGCTAGGAAGGAATTCCGGAAGAAGAGATCAACACTCGAGAAAACTGGGATATTTTTGGGTGATGACCTCACTCTTAACACAGGTAGCATACATGCAAGAGCTGATGCCAGAGATCAAACCGGCGAGGGAGAAGGGGAATATTGCTTTCTACAAGGGAAGGAGAGTAGTGGTGTTGGAAAAACACACCGCATGATGGTGCGAGACCTATGGGACAAACCTTAAAATGGCAGCATGGAATTGTAATGGATCAATGAAGCTAGATGTAGGCTCATTTGAGGATAGCTTTAAGGGAAGAGACATTTTTTTTTACTCGGAAACGCATTTGGCTCTTGGCGGCACATTACCTAGAGTGACGGGATACCTTTGGGAGACTACTTGTAGGTAGGATGTGAGATCAGCGCATAGAGAATGAGGGTCAGGAGGTGTGGCAGTCCTATTCAGGGAGGAGCTTCAACCCCTCATCCGTATTGTTTGAAGAGATGAGCAGGCCAGATATGTCACAAACTGATAACGTGGCTGCCCAGTGCAACACACATCTACCCTTGGCATGGACAGACCCGCGGAGGAACCGGCTGAAAATGTTGACGTGGCATTGCCCGTAGAATCCGGCCTGTAATTTGTGAAAATGATAACACGTGGCAGGTTGTATGGACATCTGCATTTTGCGGCGCTACTTGCGGCAGCCTGCGACAGCTTTTGGCTTTGCTTTATTTTACGCCATGTGTGAGAGAGAGAAGCTCTTTTGCTCTTGCTTTATTTTAAAAGCTTTTCAGCTTTTGGGCTCTGCTTTTAGCATCCCTTGTAAACCCTTTAAATATGTGGATAGGCCTCTCACAACTCAGAGCATCTGGACGCAGAGTCTAAGAGTGAGCGCCTGCTTACACTCTTGTACTTTGAACACAGATTAATACAAAAACAAATACCGAAAGGGGCGCGAGTCTTTGGGGCCAATATCTCGAGGCACGGAAACTCCGCCGGGCCAGTGTGTAATCAATTATGAACTGCGAACTGTTTTGAAGTGATTATTTGAGGTGTCGCGGTAGATTCTCGACTTGGAGTGTTACAGTGGTATCAGAGCACGACCGATTTCTCTTCTACGGGACATCCCCTCCCCTTTTTTTTTCCGCGGCACTTATGGCTTCAGGCAGAGATCAGTCGACTTTCTCTGCATCTGGAGATACGGGAAGAAACCACAACGAAGATTCACGCGAATAGTATGGCCCGCCTCGGCCTACTCAGGCAGAGCTCGAAGAGATGGAGCGTCGAAGATTGATCGGCGATGCAACGAAGGTGATGCATAATTTTGCGAAGGACCCAAAATTTGCAAAATATATGAGCGAGACAGAGCAAGAGTTGGAAGAGGTGGTTGATGCACGAATTGCTCAGCTGTTTGACGCTAAAAAGCACGACAAAAAGCAGAAGAAAGGCACTGACTTTTCAGGTTAATTGGGTCGTCGGTCTACCTTTGAATCGGCAAGAAAGCAGAAGAAGCGTGTTCGATTTGAAGGAGTACCCAGTTCTTCTTCTTCTTCTTCTTCTGACAGTTCTTCTAGCTCGTTTGACTCGAGCGAAGAAGACAGAAAAGGCAAAAAACGAAGCAAAAAGCAAAGCTTCGAAAAGGGCAAGAAAAAGGCAAAGAAGTCTAAATCTCGCCCCGTGGTTGATAGTTCTACAGAGGACTCGTCTTCAGACAGTTCGGACTCTGATGACAACAGCTTTTACGCAAAGAAGAAGAATTTCTTATAAAGCCAACCAGTATGACTTTCTGGAAGACAAAAGCAAGAAAGTCCGAGAGTTTAAGGAAGGTGGACAATCAATTAAATTTGACACGTTTTCCGGTTATAGAGATGCTTCGAAGGCTTTGTCTTTTATACAGCAGTTTGACATAGCTTTCTCAGGAGGGCGTTACTCAGAGCAATCTAAGACTCGGAGAGCTGCCTCTTTCTTTAAGGAGAATGCTCGAACTTGGTGGTCCACGCTTCTATTAAACAAGACAACGCCAATTAAATGGCTGAAATTCAAAAGTCTTTTTATTTCTTCATGGCTAACTCGAGAGTATGAACGTGACATACGAACTGCTTGGAACCATCTTCGGATGACCAAGAAGGATCAGTGGACGCTTAATACGAGAGATTCTAGAGCTCTTTTCTACCCGCCTCTTCATTTAAGAAGATCTCGTTGAAGGAACAGATTGAGTGGTTTACCTTGGGTCTTCCTACAGAGATCCGAGATCATTGTTTAGAACAAAAGTCAGCTTCCATTCAGGAGTTGATGAGTCATGTGAAACGGGGTTTTGCCATTCACTCTGGCAGTTTGACTTACCCTATAGATGAGATCATGACGCAAAGGGCCGAACAGACTTCGACAAATGAATGTAGAAAGAGGAAGAGCAATCCAGAAAAGAAAGAAAAGGATGCACGACCCAAACTTACTCCTCAAGAGAGGGCTCGCTACATAAAGGAGAGGAAGTGCTTTGGATGCGGGGAAACTGGGCATATCTCCATGAAGTGCCCTAAAAAGGCACAGAAAGAACAAAACGACAAGGACGACGAAAGGCCTGAGAGTTCGAGAGCAGCTGAGGACCGTGGAAGAAAAGGCAAGATGAAAACAGGATTGGTTCCAGATTATGTGGGTACTGATCCCAGCACGATGGACGAGAGTACATAACTTTGTCGAGCTTGGGGCAAAGTGAAAGACCAAGAAGCCCCGATCTTCTTTGATGGAGGAGCCAAGGCCAACTTTATTTCACTGGAATTGGCGGCGCGGCTCGAGATCACTCCCGATAGGATGGGGCCACTTGTAGAGGCAGTTCTAGCGGCACCGGCAGGGACGTAGCCATTACACCTGTCATTGGTAAACTTCGGTTGCATTGTCAGGGGTATTTGGGGCATGAGGACTTTTACATAATGCCTTTGGAAGGTTGTGATGTCTTCTTGGGAATTCCCTGGTACCATAAGAACAACGCCGTGGTCGACTATCGGGCGAGGAAAGCGACATTGACCATAGAGAAGGATAGAACCATTGTACTCGATGTAAAACTTAAGGGCAAGTCTGGCCCTATTGTATCGACTTGGGCCATTTCTAAATTAATGAAATCCAGTCTGTTTGTTTACTCGATCTTTTTGAAAGAGTTGAGTGATGAGGATAGGACAAATATGTCTGAACTTGATAAAGAATGCCAAGGTTTTCTCCACTCTCATGCCGATTGCTTCTCAGAGGGCCTGCCAGGTGAGTTACCACCCGCTCGTCGTGAAGATCATACCATTGATCTGATACCTGGAAGCACACCACCGAACCGGCCACCTTATCGTGTGAGCCGAGCCCAGAACGAAGAAATTATGAACCAAGTGAAAGACCTCTTGGAAAAGGGTCTTGACCAGCCTAGTACTTCATCGTACTGCTCTCCAGTGTTGTTGGTTTTGAAGAAAGACAGATCTTGGAGAATGTGCATCGATTGTAGAGCTCTCAACAAAATCATCATCAAGAACATATTTTCGATTCCTAGAATCAATGATATACTTGACCGACTTTAGGGATCCTCGTGCTTTAGCAAGATCGACTTGAAAAGTGGATATCATCAGATCCGAATCGCGCCGGGAGATGTCTACAAGACAGCCTTTTGGACGACTTTTGGGTTATTTGAGTTTTTAGTGATGCCTTTTGGCCTAACCAATGCTCCTGCAACTTTTAACCGGATGATGGACAGGATTTTTCGAGAGTATAGACTATTTGTTGGCACTTTCTTTGACGAATTCATTGTTTTCTCCGAGGATGAGGTAGAACATAGAAACCATTTGCTTCAAGTCTTTCAGGTATTACAAGATCACAAGTTAGTGATTAATGCGAAGAAAAGTGAACTTTTCTTGCGAGAGATACACTTTTTGGGACACATTGCGTCAGCGGCAGGATTGCAGATGGATCCGGTCAAGATAGAGACTATCCGTAATTGGCCCGATTTGAAGAATGTCCATGAAGTTAGAAGCTTCTTGGGATTGTGTTCATACTACAGGCGGTTCATTCGAAAGTTTGCAGAGGTTGCTTCTCCTTTGCATATGTTGACACAAAAAGGAGTCTTTTTCTCGTGGGGACCTATAGAGGTGACTGCATTTCAAACATCGAAAGAGAAATTGACTACGGGACCAATTTTGACTTTGTCGGACTTGCAGAAGTCATTTGAAGTATATTGTGATGCTTGTGGTCGTAGTCTGGGTGCGGTCTTAATGCAAGAAGGCCATGTCATTGTCTACGAGAGCCGATTGTTCTCAAGGCCGGAATTGACAACATAGATTTATGAGAAAGAGCTTTTGGCGGTTATCCATGCTCTTACTCAATTGCGGCACTACCTACTCGGAGCGGATTTTATTGTCTTCCCAGACCATCAGAGTTTACTCTACTTCTTGTCACAGAAGCACCTATCGGAAAAGCAGATGTGGTGGGCAAACATCTTGTCACAGTTTCACTTCCAGATTGTCCATGTTTAGGGACAGAAGAATTTGGTGGCAGATGCTTTGTCTCGGAAGCCGTTGGTTTTGGCTATTTCTGTGATACACCATAGGATATGGTTGATCAATATGCCACGGATACAGATTTTGCAGACATTTTCACACGGGATGGGGAGACAGTAGCGGGATATTCCATTCGGGATGGCTACTTGATGCGGAAAACCCAATGTTGTGCGTTACACAGCCGTTGAGGGAAAAGGTTATTGACCAAATGCCACTGTCCACCGTTTACGGGTCACCGCGGCATTGCTACCACCTTGGAAGGGGTAGAGAGATACTTCTTTTGGCAGAGGCTCAAGAAGGATGTGGACGAGTTTGTCCGTAGTTGCTTGGCATGCCAGAAGGTCAAGTTTGACAGGCATAAAGTACAAGGATTGTTACAGCCTTTGCCCATACCCACCCGCCCCTGGGAAAGTATTACAATGGATTTCATTTTTTGATCAACATAGAGTGGTCACGATGGTATCTGGACTGTTATTGACAGATTTAGCAAACAGGCTCATTTCATTCCAGTGAAGAAAACAGTCAAGCCAGATCACTTAGCAAGACTGTTTGTGGCCGAGATCTTCAGATTACATGGCATGCTTGAGACAATTGTCTCCGACAGGGACTCCAGATTTACGAGTTTGTTTTGGAAGGCAATTTGGGAGAACATTGGCAGGCGATTGTAGTTCTCGTCATCTTTCCACCAGTAGACTGACGGGCAATTTGAGATCGCCAATTCAGTGGTTTTAGATTTATTGAAGTCTCATATCTCAAAACAGAAGACTCAATGGGCAAAGTATCTACCTTTGGTGGAATTTGCCTACAACAACACGATACACTCTTAGACGGGGAAGGCGTCATTTGAGATTATTGAAGGTGCTGTGAAGGTTCCACCCTTCCTAAGCACGAAAGATAAGATTTTTGAAGCCGACGAGTACACGTGTTAGGTGCAGCGGAATGAATGCTGTATTTTCTCAAGATTAGTGATCTTTATTGCTCAAGGTTCCTTTTAGTTCTTTAGGGAAAGAGAGAGTGAAACCGGCCTGTTCAATCCAAAAAGGGCGGTAGACTTTACTTTAAACCTTGATTTAGCTTTCACCCATTATTAGTCGTCTATTTTACCTGTACTTTCAAGACACAACAAAGGGGAGAGGGATACAGGCTGCTAGATTGCACCTGTATGAGTAGACGGACACCAGATTGGCCCCTAACTTAGGCGCCCCTTTCGGTATTTCTTTATTGTTCAAAAGAGGGAATAAACGCTGTGGTTCCCTACAAGCTGCCCCGCACAAACTCGGCTGAATTTCCACTGTTCCAGCCTGATTTCGGCAGCATAACTGTACTAGAACCCTTCACGGTCAGTATTCCCACGCATTGACCGACTTTCCCGACGCATACGGGCACTTTACAAAACCTGGCGAGAATCTGCAGCACGCTGAATTCTCTGTTTTCAGCCCTGAAAATGCGCCAGATCACCTGTACAGCGGTCCCCTTGCGTCCCCGAACCTCCTGGGGGTATTAGGGTCCGTTTAGGGCCAAAACCCTAAACCTGCAAAAATACACAGCAGGCTGTAATTCACTGTTTCGGGCTCCGTTTCGCGTGCCGGTCGCATCCCTAGCAAGTCCTCGAGCTCCCGCACCTGTAGGGCTACTTGCCCTTTGAATCGGACGAGATTTCTGGCGTGAAACCTCTCCGAATTCACCTGTACCTGCGGGGGGATTAGCCGCTAGCTAATCCAATACCTGTGCAAGAGGCTCTTGCCTCGGCAATCGCGCATGAACCCACACAACTGTACATTGGTCAAATGAAAAGCCCACTAGAGGGGCATAACATACTGCCAAAGGGGAGAGAGAGGGCAGTGCGTAGCGTGCAGGGCATCACTCCTGGCACCGCACTGTGCATAAGAGGGAAAGCAAGCACTCCATAGCTCTTAACCTGTGACAGAGACTTGCAAAAATGAGCCTCCCAACTATAAATCACGTTTTTGCCTTCTCTATAAGTAGTAAACTGGCCTCAGAGTGCCAAGTGTCACTCATTTGTGCATTTTCCCGCTTTAGACCCTCGGGTCTAAAAATATCTCACCTGCAGCCTCTGTTGACTTGGCCACAGAGTAACAAAATGATCCCCATGTCAAACTGCACGTAATGACGCGAAGACATTTTCAGGTCCCAAAATAGCAGTTCCCTAAATTTTAGGAGATGCTGCCATTGTATCTTTCTAGGTCATCCGACCCTCTTTGTACACTGCGGCCACATCCAGAACTGAAATGTAGCCTCTGTAGCAAAGGATTCCACTTTGGCTAGTCAATGACCCCACTTGGCTAACCATAGTCCTTGTCCAACCTTAGTGCTCTCTTGCCCTCAGGCCCGGACTCCCTCTGGACAGTTCCACACTAGCTATGCAATGCAGGGCAGTTAGATTTCCCGAGGGGTGTTTCCAAAAAGTGAAAGTAAATAGATAATAAGAAAGAAATCAACAAAAAGGATAGATAGTAGTCACACGCTGGTGACATACCCCCCTCTTGAAATCTCAAACGTCCTCGTTTGCATCTATGTCGTCCATGCTTACTGTCAACACTGATGTATTCAACACCTGTCGACACATATACGACACATACATGCTCATTGTCAACCCTGGTGTATTCAACACCTCGTCGACTCATGTATTGCCTGCGTGTGAACCCTGTCCCAATGACATAGTGGTAGCTTCGCACTCTGCCATTGCTTTGAGTCACGAACTTTCCAATGACAAAATGGTAGCTGCACATTTTGCCACTGTCTTATAGTACACGTTGGATCCCGTAACACTTTCGAGCATACCCAAACCGACAGTTTAAGAATGCAGTTACACATGTACTCTTTAATAGAAGCAATCACTGTATCCTTGACAAACTGACAAGAAATACTCACTTCTATAGCACTAACCAAACTTTTGGACATTCCATAAGAGCAATTGCCAAACTGACAATCTGTACAGCTCTAACATTCATGTAACAGGTATTTCATTTGAGCTCACTTTAAATACCATGTACATCATTTGTTTCAGAAGCCATTGTCACACTGACAATCCATTTAGCTTTGAAACTCAAGGGGTCAAGGTAGGTTGCAAATCGAAGGCTTCCAGGTAAAGTGATAACACAGTTGGTGACTCTGCAAGTTCACCTTCTTCCATCCACTTAGCATCCATTGGTGGATAGTTTCTGAACTTTACCAAGTAACGCCTAGCAACCTTGCCTTTCACTTTCCTTTCTTTGTGTGCCAAAATCTGTTCAGGGACCAAGATTTCGTCAAGTTCCTCGACTTCCGGCTGATCTTCAGCTGGTATATCTTCTGGCACATCACCCACATAGGGTCTGAGAAGACTCACATGAAACGCATTGTGAATCTTCCAACTGTCAGGCAATTTCAGCCTATATGCAACATCACTGATTATGTCGCACACTTGAAAAGGCCCATAGTAACGCATGCTGAGCTTTGGAAACACTCTTTCCTTGCCCTTCATCTTCTTTAACCTTGCCTTTTCAAAGCGTAAAAGCACCCAATCACCAAGTGAATATACCACTTCACGACGGTGACGATCAGCTGCTTTCTTTTGCTTTGCCTGAGTCCTTTCTAAGGCCACTTTGACCTTCTTGTACATTTCATCCATGTCCTGAACATACTTATCTGCTTCAAATATCTTGTCCTTTGTATGCAGTATGGGAGGAATTTTCTTGCCACCTTCAACTATTTCAAAAGGTGCCTTGCCAGTTGATGAATGCACTGTATTATTGTATGCATACTCCACCAATGGCAAATACTGCTCCCACTTTCCTTTATGCTCTGACACATAGCACTTCAGCAGATCTAGGACAGTAGAATTTGCCTCTTCTGACTGCCCATCTGTTTGAGGATGAAATGACGAAGAGAATTTGAGCGTGGTGCCCATATTCTCAAACAAGCCTCTCCAGAACAAACTAGTCATGCGTGGATCACGGTCGCTAATAATCGACTGTGGCATGCCATGATACTTGAAAATATTGCTCATAAACAAGCGTGCCATCTGATCTGGCTTTATCTTCTTCCTGACAGGAATAAAATGAGCCTGTTTGCTGAATCTGCAAATAATGGTCCAAATACCATCATTTCCTGTCTGCGTTCTTGGAAGATCAAAGATAAAATCCATAGCAATACTTTCCCATGGTTTATCTGGAATAGGTAGTGGTTGCAATAACCCTGGTGCCTTTTGCCTGTCAAACTTGACCTTTTGGCATATTAGGCATTCTCGCACAAAGGCATCCACATCCCTTCTCAATGTAGGCCAATAGAAGAATGTCTCTACCGCTTTAACTGTAGCATCGATACCACGATGCCCTGCATACGGTGGGACATGACTCTCTTCCATAACTTTGCGTCGCAATGGCTTTGTGACACACAATCTGCCATGCATCATCATGAACCCATCTTTGAGAAGATAGTGTTCATGACGTTGTCCATCCATTAGTTGCTCGAAGACCCTTGCAAAATCTTCATCATTTGCATACTGTTCTCTCATATCATCAAGTTCATGATGATAAGGAATCGACACAGCTGAAATTTGTGGCTTCCTTGACAAGGCATCAGCCACAACGTTCTTCTTGCCTTCCACATGCACAATCTGAAAATGGAACATGGACAAGATATTTGCCCATCGCATATGCTTCTCAGATAACTTTGTCTGTGTCAAGAAGTATCGCAAGGTCTGATGGTCCGTTTGGACAACAAAGTCTGCACCTAGCAGGTAGTGTTTCCAACTTAAGAGCGCATGAATCACAGCCAGTAATTCTTTCTCATAGACCTGCATGGTCATCTCTGGCCCTTGCAAAATTCTGCTCTCATAGGCTACTACCCTGCCATCTTGCATTAGCACAGCACCAATGCTACTACCGCAGGCATCACACTGGACCACAAATGACTTCCTAAGATCTGGCAACACAATGACTGGATCCGAAGTCATCTTTTCCTTTAAGAGATTAAAAGCTGAAATCTCTTTTTGTGTCCATCTAAAGGTGACTGCCTTCTTTTGAAGAGCATGTAAAGGTGAAGCAATCTCAGCAAAATTTCGGATAAACCTTCTGTAATAGGAGCATAGTCCCAAAAAGCTTCGGACATCATGCACCGTCTTCAAATTTGGCCATGACTTGATCGCTTCAACTTTTGCAGGATCCATTCTGACACCGTCCTTTGAGACAATGTGTCCCAGAAAGTGAATCTCTTCCAGAAAAAACTCACTTTTCTTTGCATTGATGAGCAACCTATGACTGCGTAGCTCTTTGAACACAATGGCCAAGTGATGCCTATGCTCCTCTTCATTCTTTGAGTAGACTATCATGTCATCAAAGAACGTACCAACAAACTGCTGGTGTGGACGGAAAATTCTGTCCATCATCCTATTGAACGTAGCAGGAGCATTTGTGAGACCAAAGGGCATCACTAAAAATTCGTAAAGGCCAAACGTTGTTCTAAAAGCAGTCTTGTGCACATCCTCTGATCTAATGCGGATCTGATGGTACCCACTCTTTAGATCTATCCTGCTAAACATAGCTGCTCCTTCTAATTTGTCCATAATATCATCAATTCTAGGTATAGGGAACCTATTCTTGATGGTATTCTTGTTCAGTGCACGGTAGTCGATGCACATACGCCATGAGCCATCTTTTTTCTGCACCAACAATACTGGAGAACAAAATGGAGATGAACTGGGCTGAATCAGCCCCTTTTCTAACAGCTCCTGTACTTGGGCCATTATCTCTTTCTGCTGAGCCGCACTAACCCTGTACGGAGGCTTATTTGGTGGGCTACTGCCTGGCACCAAATCTATCGCATGGTCCTCGGGTCTCTCTGGCGGTAATTGAGACGGTAATGAATCGGAAAAACAGTCACTATACTGTTGTAAAAACATTGACCTTTCTTTATCTAGCACAGATAAATTTGATTCATCACAATCTGACACTTCACGTGCAAAAACCAAGTACGCAGAAAGATGCTTTTTCATTACAGAAGTAATAGCAGAAGCTGATACAGTAGGAATAGACTCCCCTTTAAGCTTTACATCCAGAATGTGAGTCTTTCCCCTGTTCTGTACAGTGATCTTTTTGTTGTAGGCATCCATGATTCCCTGTACACGAAATAACCAAGGAATACCTAACAACACATCACATCCGTCCAGTGGCATGATGTAAAATTCTTCAGCATCTACATAGGACTGGATATGTAGACGCAACTTTCCAATGATGGGTGTCACAGCCTCTGTATGGCCAGGACATGCCAAACCTGCCTCTGCTGTATACCCCATCTCTTCAGGTCTGATTCCCAACTTTGAAGCCAATTCTGGGGAAATGAAGTTGGCTTTGGCACCTGGATCAAAGAAGATAAGCACTGTTTGATCCCTAACCTTTCCCCATGCTCTGCAAAGCTCACTTGCATCTGAATTTGGCTTGTCGCCCACCATATCTGGCACTAGACCAGCCATGGGCTTCTTTCCTTTCTTGTCTTCCTTGTCTTCAGAATCAGCTGGCCTTTTCTTTGTAGGACAGTTGTAAGCGATGTGGCCAGGCTGCTCACATATAAAGCATTTGTTCTCTGTCCTCAGGACCTTCTTTTGCTCTTCTGACTTGCGAGGAAAACGTCTTTTCCATTTCTTTGCTGGTCCTTTTTCTGATTCAGCCGTAGCTTTGTCTTTCCCTGCGTTGGCTGACTCCTGAGTCCCTTTAGGAGCCTCATTGGGAACGTGCTTCTTGGCTGAATTTTTCTTGCCTGATCCTGCCTTGACGCCAGTGTTAAATTCACAATCTTCTCCCTTGAGCAAACCATTGCCAGTGTTTGCTACCTCGATGAGCTGCGTCAAAGTAGTGACTTTTGTCTTCGTACAGTACTTTCTCAATCCTTTAGGTAGGCCACAACAGTATTTTTCAATCTGTTCTGTCAATGGCACAAACCTATAGGAAGTTACTGGAAGTAGAGCTTTCCAAAACTTCCGATTGTAATCATCCAGATTTCTGCAAGTGGCAGCATTAAGCTGGTGCCATTCTGTCATGACATCTGCTTCGAAATCATCAGATAACCATGCTGCTGCAAAAATCTGCTTAAAGTAAATCCATGTGGACGGAGCTTGCCCTTGAAGCAATAAAGTTGTCCACCATTGTCCCGCATTCCCTGTCAAGAAAGTGGCTGCCTTGCGGACCTTTGAAGCCTCTGTAAAGTTTCCCCCTGCATAGGCCTTGTCAAACTGCTGGAGGAATGAAAGAGCCTTCTTCCTGTCATCAAACCCTGTAAAGGTCGTGAATGACACTCCTTTGCCACCTTCTTTGTACGGAGTTGGCCTCTCCAGCGGCGTTAAATTGTCATATGGAAGTGACTGAAACATGGGAACACTATTAAGGTTCATCTGTGTTCCTTGGCCGCTATTAACTTGACCTGGAAATGCCATATTTGGCTGCTGATTTGTAATTCCAGCCATACCAAAATTTGCTTGTGGCATCCCAAATTGTCCCTGAGTGCTTTGAAACCCTGGTTGCATACCCATGACACTGTACATGGGGTTAGGCATCATCGTTTGAGCACCCCCGAACACTGTTCCTGGCGTATAAAACTGATTTCCAGGTGCATGACCAGCCATGCTCTGGAATACCGATCCACCTCCAAAATAGCCAGGGTGTACTGAAGGTGGTGGGAAGACCTGTTGCATAGCCTGTAAGTTGCTTCCCTGCCCATTAGAACCAGCTATAGGCTGCTGAAAGGTGGCGGGCTGAATTGGTACAGCTTGAAAAACTGGCATCTCAGCCACCTGTTCTTGCACCTTAGGCATACGTTGTGGAGACTGCATGTTCTCCGTCAAGTGTACAGGTGTTTCCATTGACTGTGCGGTATGAATCACCTGTGCTCGAGCCTTAACAGGCTTTTGAATATGATCCAGTGACCCAACTTGCTGAGACGGAACAGGAGGTTGCAGAAAGGCTAAAAACCTCGGATTCTGCATTACTTGTGTGAACATAGCCACAGCAGTAGCCAACTGGGTCCTGAATATATCATCATCAGTCTGTGGTGGTCTTGAGGACTCACCCACTTCATGTGTCTGTTGACCCTGTGAAGAGGAAACCTCTTCAGTCACATCATCTGGTCTGTCAGCCATAATTACAATTCCCTGTGTCTGGTCTATGATCCCTGTGTCTTCAAGCCCAAAACTGACCAAGGCTCACTTCTATGGGAAAAAGTGATTTAATCCCGTCGATGGAACCATGAAACCGGCCTGTTCAATCCAAAAAGGGCGGTAGACTTTACTTTAAACCTTGATTTAGCTTTCACCCATTATTAGTCGTCTATTTACCTGTACTTTCAAGACACAACAAAGGGGAGAGGGATACAGGCTGCTAGATTGCACCTGTATGAGTAGACGGACACCAGATTGGCCCCTAACTTAGGCGCCCCTTTCGGTATTTCTTTATTGTTCAAAAGAGGGAATAAACGCTGTGGTTCCCTACAAGCTGCCCCGCACAAACTCGGCTGAATTTCCACTGTTCCAGCCTGATTTCGGCAGCATAACTGTACTAGAACCCTTCACGGTCAGTATTCCCACGCATTGACCGACTTTCCCGACGCATACGGGCACTTTACAAAACCTGGCGAGAATCTGCAGCACGCTGAATTCTCTGTTTTCAGCCCTGAAAATGCGCCAGATCACCTGTACAGCGGTCCCCTTGCGTCCCCGAACCTCCTGGGGGTATTAGGGTCCGTTTAGGGCCAAAACCCTAAACCTGCAAAAATACACAGCAGGCTGTAATTCACTGTTTCGGGCTCCGTTTCGCGTGCCGGTCGCATCCCTAGCAAGTCCTCGAGCTCCCGCACCTGTAGGGCTACTTGCCCTTTGAATCGGACGAGATTTCTGGCGTGAAACCTCTCCGAATTCACCTGTACCTGCGGGGGGATTAGCCGCTAGCTAATCCAATACCTGTGCAAGAGGCTCTTGCCTCGGCAATCGCGCATGAACCCACACAACTGTACATTGGTCAAATGAAAAGCCCACTAGAGGGGCATAACATACTGCCAAAGGGGAGAGAGAGGGCAGTGCGTAGCGTGCAGGGCATCACTCCTGGCACCGCACTGTGCATAAGAGGGAAAGCAAGCACTCCATAGCTCTTAACCTGTGACAGAGACTTGCAAAAATGAGCCTCCCAACTATAAATCACGTTTTTGCCTTCTCTATAAGTAGTAAACTGGCCTCAGAGTGCCAAGTGTCACTCATTTGTGCATTTTCCCGCTTTAGACCCTCGGGTCTAAAAATATCTCACCTGCAGCCTCTGTTGACTTGGCCACAGAGTAACAAAATGATCCCCATGTCAAACTGCACGTAATGACGCGAAGACATTTTCAGGTCCCAAAATAGCAGTTCCCTAAATTTTAGGAGATGCTGCCATTGTATCTTTCTAGGTCATCCGACCCTCTTTGTACACTGCGGCCACATCCAGAACTGAAATGTAGCCTCTGTAGCAAAGGATTCCACTTTGGCTAGTCAATGACCCCACTTGGCTAACCATAGTCCTTGTCCAACCTTAGTGCTCTCTTGCCCTCAGGCCCGGACTCCCTCTGGACAGTTCCACACTAGCTATGCAATGCAGGGCAGTTAGATTTCCCGAGGGGTGTTTCCAAAAAGTGAAAGTAAATAGATAATAAGAAAGAAATCAACAAAAAGGATAGATAGTAGTCACACGCTGGTGACAGAGAGCTTTCCGTCTTGTAGAGTGCTGTGGTCACAAACAAAGTGAGTGGATATTGTGCGTGCAAGTGAATGAGACTGAGAGAAGGAGAGAGAAGAGATACGACACCGAGAGGTTTGTAAAACCCTCCTCCGAAGGCCCCACTCTCGTCGGCGAGAGTGGTTTTAACTTTGATTGCACAAAGGTGTACAATGCGTATGCAATGGACTGATGCAATGGGACTATGCCGATGACGACGACGGTGATGACGACGACTCGATGGCTGAAATCTGTAGTCTTCTATCTGCTGAATTTCTTGGACTGTTCGGGGCTGAATTGGTCTACTTCTATCTGCTGTTCAAAGGGGGGAAAACTGCTGATGGTTCTGAGTGGTCTTGGGGTTGCTTCACACGGCTGAAAATCCCTGTTTTGGCGAGGGACTTAGGGCTGGGTAAAATGCTGGAATAACCTGGTTCAAGGCTGCGTTTTTATGGCCTGTTTTCGCAAGCTAAAAACGCTGAGGATCTGAGTCAAGGCTACGTTTTTTATGGGCTGTTATACCTGCTGAAAAACGCTGCTAGGCTGTGGTCCCAAGCTGTGGAAAAACGCCACCAAAACGCTGAATGGCTGAAGTGTGCTGGCGTTAGTGCATAGGCTGAAACGCTGATGTTGGTGCTGAGGTTTGGTGAGCAAAAACGCTACTGCTGGTGGTCTTGGCGACGATGCAAGGGGGGAAGATGCGGGGGATCTGGTGTTGCCGCGGTACTGCAAGAGAACACACCAGCGGAGGTCTTTATCCAAAACGCTAGGCTCTGGAGGGTACTGCTGAGAAGGGACCTGTTGAGCAGGAAGCTCCTGCTGCCTCTTCTGCCAAAAAGTGTGAACTTTGGTTTGCTTATATATTAACTTAGCAAAATTGCCCTACCCACTTTTGTTGGAAGTCACTTAAAAATATCAAGTGAAAATCCCAATAAATAGGAAAATAGGCTAAATGCAGTGGAAAATTCCCCTAACTGATGCTAATGGATTCTGATGGGAATTCCGATGATCATGCTGTGTGCAACCGGAGGATATGCATCTATGCTAAGTGACTGGGCATGCACCGTCTATGATTCTGTGCAAAGTACACCTGTACTTGAGAAAAAAGTTGCAAGAACTCTTTGTTTTGTTGGTCGCTCTGTTCTTGTAGTGATTTGGTCTCACGTGCTATGGCTGCCATTCTGTCTTGGTACTTACGCTCGATGGCTGCCATATCTTCTTCGTATGCTTTTCTTTCTGCTTCTCTTTCTTGGTCCAACTCCTCCATAGGAGTTAGTGCAATCTTTGTCGTAGATGGAAAAGGGGGAGGGTCGGAAAAAGCTCCTGGTGGGGAAAATTCTTCTTCATCTCTCTCATGCTTATCACCTCCAAGCGAAGTATCCATTCCGCTTCGAGTGATGACCATTCTGCAATCGTGGGTTCTTGTGGTCTTAAGTCTACGAGGGACTTGGGTTCTGAAGTTCACGAGGAACTTGGGTTCTTGGGTTCTTGGGTACTGAAGTTCACGAGGAACTTGGGTTCTTGAGGATCTTGAGGTTCTTGAGGTTTTCTTTCGCTTGCAAATCGCATTGGAGAAGGATCTTCTCTTCACCTGAGTTCTACCCTTTTCTGCGGGCGCACCCCTTAGCGGCCTTGCGCTCACACCAAGGTTGCTTTTCCCCACCTCACGTCGATTGGCCGGCCGCTAAGTGCACGGTCCGCTCTCAATGAGTGAAAAGAGACACAAGGGGAGGCTGGACAAGCCCTTCTTTCTTGGGATTCTTGTCACTCTTCAACAAAACACGATCAGGAATTGCCACGCCCAAGCGAACTTGGGTTCGTGCGATCGCAACAAGCAAAAAGAATTCTTGTGACTCTAGTGGTTCTTTCCTTGAGTAATGCAGAACACTTCCAAAGCTCTGATACCAATGTTAGGTGCAACGGAATGAATGTTGTATTTTCTCAAGATTAGTGATCTTTATTGCTCAAGGTTCCTTTTAGTTCTTTAGGGAAAGAGAGAGCTTTCCGTCTTGTAGAGTGCTGTGGTCACGAACAAAGTGAGTGGATATTGTGCGTGCAAATGAATGAGATTGAGAGAAGGAGAGAGAAGAGATACGACACCGAGAGGTTTGTAAAACCCTCCTCCGAAGGCCCCACTCTCGTCGGCGAGAGTGGTCTAACTTTGATTGCACAAAGGTGTACAATGTGTATGCAATGGACTGATGCAATGGGACTATGCCGATGACGACGATGACTCGATGGCTGAAATCTGTAGTCTTCTATCTGCTGAATTTCTTGGACTGTTCGGGGCTGAATTGGTATACTTCTATCTGCTGTCCAAAGGGGGGGAAACTGCTGATGGTTCTGAGTGGTCTTGGGGTTGCTTCACACGGCTGAAAATCCCTGTTTTGGCGAGGGACTTAGGGCTGGGTAAAACGCTGGAATACCCTGGTTCAAGGCTGCGTTTTTATGGCCTGTTTTCGCAAGCTAAAAACGCTGAGGATCTGAGTCAAGGCTGCGTTTTTAATGGACTGCTATACCTGCTGAAAAACGCTGCTAGGCTGTGGTCCCAAGCTGTGGAAAAACGCCACCAAAACGCTGAATGGCTGAAGTGTGCTGGCGTTAGTGCATAGGCTGAAACGCTGATGTTGGTGCTGAGGTTTGGTGAGCAAAAACGCTACCGCTGGTGGTCTTGGCGACAATGCAAGGGGGGAAGATGCGGGGGATCTGGTGTTGCCGCGGTACTGCAAGAGAACACACCGGCGGAGGTCTTTATCCAAAACGCTAGGCTCTGGAGGGTACTGCTGAGAAGGGACCTGTTGAGCAGGAAGCTCCTGCTGCCTCTTCTGCCAAAAAGTGTGAACTTTGGTTTGCTTATATATTAACTTAGCATAATTGCCCTACCTACTTTTGTTGGAAAGTCACTTAAAAATAATAAGTGAAAATCCCAATAAATAGGAAAATAGTCTAAATGCACTGGAAAATTCCCCTAACTGATGCTAATGGATTCTGATAGGAATTCCGATGATCATGCTATGTGCAACCGGAGGATATGCATCTATGCTAAGTGACTGGGCATGCACGGTCTACGAATAGACTCACAAAAGTGCGAGATCACTACTAATCTAGACTTGACTGAACTGACTGAACCTTACTGTGGTGTAGCTTGTCCACGGACACATAGGGTTGGGATGTGTCACGTGACAACACGCGCGACTTGGACACAGCTTTTGCCAAGGCCCACAAGGCTTTGCAGAAATCTTAGGAAAGACAGAGAAAGGCAGCAGATTGCCGTCGTCGCGATTTGAAATTGAAGGAGGATGATTGGGTGCTTTTACGTTTTGAGAAGGCACGCCTGAGAAAGAAAAAGGGAAAGGAGAGGCTTTTTCCAAAGCTTAGTATGAGATACTACGAACCTTTCCAGATCTCCAAAAAGATCAATGATGTCTCCTTCCGACTGAAACTGCTTGATACTTGGAGGATTCACAATGCATTTCATGTGAGTCTCTTGAAACCTTTTAAAGGTGATGTGCCCGAAGATCTGGCAGATGAGCAACCTGAAGTGGAAGAAAACGAGGAGATCCTTGTTCCTGAACAAATATTGACACATAAGGACAGAAAGAATAAGGGTAAAGTGAGAAGGCGGTTCTTGGTTAAATTCAAGAACTATCCTGCATTGGATGCGAAGTGGATGGAGGAGGAGGACCTAGCAGATACTCCTCATATTGTGAAACTTTACCTTGAATCTTTTGGTTTAGCATAGTCTACTCCAAATGGAACCCCGAATTCAGCTTGGCCGGAGATCTGGTGCAGTGGGTTTGCACAAGAGGGGAGTTACTCCGCTCCTTTGTCAACAGATGCCTCGATTTTTTGAATACTAGAGTCACTGATGTCTCTTTGAGCTCGAGGGATACTGAGAGTTGACAGTATTCTGCTGTATGACTTTATGAAATGGAATTCCGGAATATATGAAACCGTTTTATTCTTGACTTGTTTAAGTGTAGGAACTGATAGACGAAATGATTGCAGCATTTTGGTCTGAATGATCTCGATAGACATGGTTGCGGAAGGGATTAGTCAATCGGGCATCTATGAGGTCTTGAGTGGATTTAAATGCAATTACTAATTTTGCATTGCCGATAGATCATGGTCTAAGATCCGAATGAATGTTGAATGTGATTTGTCATGTGATGTCCTATGATGTCGTGCGATGTGATTGTCGATTGGTATATGTGCTAGATGTGTGTTCCTAGTGCGTCGGTACTAACAATCAGTGTCTGCTAAGACAGTTTATGGCCTCTGTCTGTTTTGCAGGCGTAATCGAGGGCGATTACAATGTTAGTGATATGGGATTGGCCAGGTGTTCGGAGGATGAAGAGCACATTAGATATTGGGGATATCTGATAGATTTGGGGACTGCACATGGACTGGCCATCTTGAACGGCCTCCAAAGATTTCCAGCGTGGAGTGGGTTCACTTGTTTTCCCCATAGACATGGGGCTAGCACAATAGATTATGTTTTGGCTCAACTCAGTTTCATACCCTGTATTCAGGACTTTATAGTTGGGCCCAGGCCTATTGGGGTAGCAGTAGATCATTCCCTCACGTTTACCGTCTCCTTCCAGTTCAGCACAACTCGATTGGCACAGACATCTACACATATCCGATACACTTTTACTTCGAAGATGGATTCTGTCTACATAGATAGTATCTACAGACGCTTATGTACAGAGGATCCGGGGAGACCTCTAGGGGAGCTCACATATATATTGACAGACACTACAGGATGCAGCAGTAGAGGCATTGAAACCGGCCCGTAGGGCGGTAGGCGTTGGCTTTCACCCGAAATTCTTTACTTTATACACACACACAGAGCACTTTGCAAAGAGAACCTGCGACGGGAGTTAACACTTGAATACACACACGGCTCGGAAGCTAGAATGCTCCGAGCAGATGCCGACAACCTGTAGGCCCCAAAATTGGCGCCCCTTTCGGTATTTCTTTATTCTTTAGGAGGGTAAATTACAAGGTAAGGTCCTGGGAATCCTTCACGTGTATCCACCTAGATACCATTTGATTTGGCCAAATTTCGGCAGCATAACAGCCCCAAAACTTGCGCGAAACCAATTCCCCTGCTGGAACTCGCTTGCACTGTCGTATACCCTCTGATTCCTGTCCAAAAACAGTAAATTCAGCACGCTGTATTTACTGGTTTTTGCCCTGTTTTCAGCCCCAAACAGTCCCCTAACTGTCCTTTGCCAGTGGGGCACGATTCCCAATGATCCTGGCGTCCGTACGGCTGAAAAACAGTGAATTTACAGCGCATACACAACGCTGATTTTGCACTTGTACGGTGATGTTATGACCCTCACCAGTGCCTGCTTTGGAGCAGCAGCTAGCTACCCCTGTTCCTGCTCAAGGAGGCTCTTGCCTCAACACAAAAGCATGAACCCACACAACTGTACATCAGTCAAATGAGTAGCCCTCTTGTGGGGCATCACATAACTGCACGTAGGGGAGAGAGAGAGCAGTGTGTAGTGTGCAGGGCATCACTCCTAGCACCACACTGTACATGAGAGGGAAAGAAAGCACTCCATAGCTCTTAACCTGTGACAGGTTGCAAATGAGGCCTCTCCCAGCATAAAAATCAGCGCCCATTTTTTTGCAAGAGGAAAGTTCACCAAAATGTGACACTTGGCGCATTTTCAAGCATTTTCCCGTTTCGGGTTCGCCGCTTAAAAATATCCCAACCGACGCGTCAGTTGACTTCGTGGCAGAGTTATAAAGTGTTCCCCTAGTCATACCGGAGATAATGACGCGAACACATTTCACGGCCCAAAATAGCAATTCCCTAAATTTTAGGAGATGCTTCCGTTGGGTTCCCACTGGTCTTCTGACCATCTATCCTCATTGGAGCCGCATCCAAAAGTGCAATGTGGCCCAACTGTCGGATACTTTTTGTTGGTAGTCCCACCTTGACTTTACGCCTTAATTGAGTTCACTTCCTAGTATCCACCAACTTGCTAAGTGCGACGGGGGGACCTATATGATCTTGCTCTGAGCCTAGACATCCTCTTATCATACGAATTCCAGTGCCGACCACTTCTCGTCTGCGGGTGAATCTACCGTTCACATTGGCCATACAATGTCCGACCGTTTGCTACTTCAAAAAGAGGGTCTTAAGCAAATAAAATAAACCCCATTGGAAAGAAACCAACAACCAAGGTTAGCAGTTGCCACATCTCTGTGACATGGTTAATAACTGCCACGTCCTCGTGACATACCCCCCTCTTGAAATCGCAAACGTCCTCGATTGCATACCATACGCCACTGATGATCTTGTGCTATTAACACTCTTTTATCATCGCATGTATCCGCAAGAAAGGTCGTAACATACATAGATACAAATGACTTAATGAGGCCTTCATACTTTTGCCATTTCCATCTATGGCACTGAATTCATATGTACATTTGATGTACTAGCTCTATCATTACCCCTCCTTTGCACACGGGTTGGGGCATAAGTAGGCTGTAACCCAAAGGCTTCAAGGTAAAGCTGCAATACATTTGGTGACTCTGACAGTTCATGCTCTTCCATCCACTTTGAATCCATAGGTGGATAGTTCTTGAACTTCACCAAATAGCGTCTTGCAACTTGTCCTTTAACTTTTCTGTCCTTATGTGCCAAAACTTGCTCAGGTACCAGGATCTCATCAAGTTCCTCAACTTCTGGCTGATCCTCAACTGGCATATCTTCTGGCACATCACCCACGAAGGGTCTTAGAAGACTCACGTGAAACGCATTATGAATCTTCCACGCATCAGGCAGTTTCAGCCTGTAAGCCACATCGCTGATCTTGTCAAGCACTTGAAAAGGCCCATAGTATCGCATGCTGAGCTTAGGAAACAGCCGTTCCTTGCCCTTCATCTTCTTTAACCTTGCCTTTTCGAACCTTAAGAGAACCCAATCACCAGGTGATAGTAGCAATTCACGACGGTGACGATCAGCAGCCTTTTTCTGTTTTGCCTGAGTCTTCTCCAAGGCAACTTTAATCTTCTTATACATCTCATCCATGTTCTCAACATATCGATCTGCCTCAAAGATCTTGTCCTTTGTGTGCAAAATGGGAGGAACCTTTTTGCCGCCTTCAACAATTTCAAAAGGTGCTTTGCCAGTAGACGAATGCATCGTATTATTGTACGCATACTCAAGCATAGGCAAATACTGTTCCCACTTGCCCTTATTATCTGACACATAGCATTTCAGCAGATCTAAGACAGTAGAATTGGCCTCTTCTGACTGTCCATCAGTTTGTGGATGAAACGAAGACGAGAACTTGAGCATAGTACCCATGTTCTCAAACAATCCTCTCCAGAACAAACTGGTCATGCGAGGATCACGATCACTGATAATCGATTGTGGCATACCATGGTACTTAAACACATTGTACATGAACAAGCATGCCATCTGATCAGATTTTATCTCCTTCCTGATAGGGATAAAATGGGCCTGCTTGCTGAACCTGCAGATAATGGTCCATATACCATCATTCCCTGTTGGTGTCCTTGGAAGATCAAAGATAAAGTCCATAGCAATGCTTTCCCATGGCTTATCCGGAATCGGCAGTGGTTGTAACAACCCTGGTGCCTTTTGCCTGTCAAACTTGACCTTTTGGCAAACTATGCATGCTCGCACAAAGGCATCCACATCTCTCCTCAAGGTAGGCCAATAGAAGAACGTCTCTACCGCTTTAACTGTTGCATCAATGCCACGATGCCCTGCATATGGTGGGACATGACTCTCTTCCATGACCTTATGTCGCAGTGGCCTAGTGACACAAAGTCTGCCATGCATCATCATAAAACCATCTCTGAGGAGGTAGTGCTCGTGATGTTGCCCCTCTTGTAACTGTTCAAAGATCCTTGCAAAATCTTCATCAGCAGTATACTGTTCCTTCATGTCATCTAACTCATGATGATAAGGAATTGACACAACTGAAATTTGTGGCTTTCTTAATAACGCATCAGCCACAACATTCTTCTTGCCTTCCACATGCATAATCTGGAAGTGGAACATGGAAAGAATGTTTGCCCATCGCATATGCTTTTCGGATAACTTTGACTGTGTCAAGAAGTATCGCAAGGTCTGATGATCTGTTTGGACAACAAAATCAGCACCTAAGAGGTAGTGCTTCCAGCTAGAAAGCGCATGAATCACGGCCAAGAGCTCTTTCTCATAGACTTGCATAGTCCTCTCTGGTCCTTGCAAAATTCGGCTTTCATAGGCTACTACCCGTCCATCTTGCATTAGCACTGCTCCGATGCTACTGCCACACGCGTCACACTGGACCACAAATGACTTCCTGAGATCTGGCAAAACAATAACTGGATCTGAAGTCAACTTTTCCTTTAAGAGACTAAAAGCTGAAATCTCTTTTTGGGTCCATTTGAAAGTGACCTCTTTCTTTTGCAATGCGTGAAGAGGCGATGCTATCTCTGCAAAATTTCTGATAAACCTTCTATAGTAGGAACACAATCCCAAGAAGCTTTTGACATCGTGCACAGTCTTCAAGTCTGGCCATGTCTTGATAGCTTCGACCTTTGCGGGATCCATTCTAACACCATCCTTTGAGACTATGTGGCCCAGAAAGTGGATCTCTTCGAGGAAGAATTCACTTTTCTTAGGATTGACAAGTAACCTGTGACTGCGCAGCTCTTCGAACACAATGGTCAAGTGACGCCTATGCTCCTCTTCATTCTTCGAATACACAATCATGTCATCGAAGAATGTTCCAACAAACTGTTGATGCGAGCGGAAAATCCGGTCCATCATTCTGTTGAACGTGGCAGGAGCATTTGTTAGCCCAAACGGCATCACTAGAAACTCATAAAGACCAAATGTCGTTCTAAACGCAGTCTTGTGCACATCCTCTGGGCTTATACGAATCTGATGGTACCCACTCTTCAGGTCTATCCTGCTGAAAATTGTAGCACCCTCTAAACGATCGAGAATATCATCAATGCGAGGAATAGGAAACCTATTCTTGATGGTATTCTTATTCAACGCACGGTAATCAATACACATGCGCCATGAGCCATCCTTCTTCTGCACTAGGAGCACTGGGGAGCAAAAGGGTGAAGAACTAGGCTGAATCAGGCCCTTCTCTAATAACTCCTCAACCTGGCCCATAATCTCTTTCTGCTGCGCCGCACTAACCCTGTAGGGAGGTCTATTTGGTGGGCTACACCCTGGCACCAAATCTATCCGATGGTCCTCAGGTCTCTCTGGCGGCAATTGCGACGGTAATGAATCAGAAAAACAGTCACTAAACTTTTGCAAAAATGCTGACCTTTCTTTATCTAACACAGATAAATTTGACTGATCACTATCTGAGACATCACGTGCAAAAATCAAGTACACAGAAAGATGATTCTTTATTACAGAAGTGATAGCAGAAGCAGATACAATAGGGACTGACTCTCCTTTAAGCTTTACATCCAAGATGAGAGTTTTGCCCCTATGCTGTACAGTGATCTTTTTGTTGTAGGCATCCAAGACTCCATGCACTCGGAACATCCACGGGATCCCCAACAAGGCGTCACAACCTTCCAGCGGCATGATGTAAAACTCTTCAGTGTCCACATACGATTGAATATGCAGACGCAGTTTTCCAATGATGGGAGTAACACACTCTGAGTGGCCAGGACATGCCAACCCTGCCTCTGCGGTGTACCCCATCTCTTCAGCTCTGATGCCCAGCTTCATAGCTAACTTTGGTGAGATAAAGTTGGCTTTGGCACCTGGATCAAAGAAGATGAGTGCCGTCTGATCCCTAACTTTACCCCATGCCCTGCATAACTCACTGGCATCTGTGCTGGGCCTGTCACCCACCATGTCTGGCACTAAACCTGTCGTGGGTTTTGGCTTCTTGCCTTTCTGGTCTTCTTTATCCTCTGAGTCAGCTGGCCTTTTCCTTTGTGGACAATTGATAGAAATATGACCAGGCTGGTCGCATATAAAGCATTTGTTTTCAGCCATTAGGACCTTCTTTTCCTCGAGCGACTTGCGCACAAAAGGCTTCCTTTTTTGTTTCTTTGCCTGTGCTCCAGAAGTCCCAGCTGAATCCTTGTCTTTGGTGGCCTGTTCTGACCCCTGTGACGCATCAGGAGCCGTTTTCACAAAGGGCTTCTTCGCTGAATTTTTCTTTTGCTGCCCTCCTTTATCACTCCTCGGAAATCCACTGTCCTCTCCTTTCAACAGGGCAAGACCAGTGTTCGCAACTTCCATAAGCTGAGTAAGGGTAGCCACTCTGTTCTTTGTACAGTAATCACGAAGCCCTTTAGGCAGCCCACAACAATACTTCTCTATCTGCACTATCAGTGGCACAAATCTGTAGGAGGTCACTGAGAGTAATGCTTTACAAAACCTCCTATTGTACTCCAGCAAGCTCTTGCACGAAGCTGAAGTAAGCTGGTGCCAATCTGTCAGGACGTCGGCTTCAAATTCATTGGATAGCCAAGCAAATGCAAACATTTGCTTGAAGTAAACCCAAGTGGCGGGTGCCTGTCCTTGCATTAACAATGTCGTCCACCATGTAAGCGCATTGTCCTTTAAGAAAGTGGCAGCTTTCCTGACCTTCGAGGCCTCTGTAAAATTCCCTCCCGCATAAGCTGTATCAAACTACTGGAGGAAAGTAAGTGCCTTGGTCTTGTCCTCGAAACCACTGAAGGTACTGAACTTTACCGCTGCACCACCTTCTTTGTAAGCCGTCGGCTTCTCTAGTGCCCCCAAGTTGTCATACGGGATGGTCTGCAACATGGGCACTGTACTAGGCATGATCGGCACATGTTGGCCATTCACATTTTGCGTCAGAGGTGCAATATCTGGCTGCTGTCCAGAAAAACCAGCCATGCCAAAATGACCCTGTGGCACCCCAAACTGGCCCTGGTTGCCGTGGAAACCTTGCTGCATGCCGATAGTACCATACATGGGGTTTGGCATGATGCCTTGCATACCCCCGAACACTGTTCCTGGCATGTACGGCTGACTTCTAGACGCATAACCAGTCATACTTTGGAACACTGATCCACCCCCGAAATACCCAGGATGTACCGTGGGTGGTGGAAAAACTGAGTGCATAGCCTGGTATCCAGTTCCCTGTCCATTCAAGACAGCATACTGGCTCTGAAAGGTGGCGGGCTGAACTGGCATAACCTGTGGAATAGGCGTTCTAGCCACCTGTTCAAGCACGGGAGGAACCTGCTTTGGAGCCCCCGACTCCGCAACATGCGAGTGTGCCCTTTCCTCCTGCGCCTCACGAAGTACCTGGGCTTGAGCTTCAACAAGCTCCGTACGCGGCGTAGGTTGCCTATTTTGATGTTGCACTGGTGGCGCTTCCAAGAATTCCATAAACCTCGGATTCTGCACCAGCTACGAAAAGACATTCACCGCGGAAACTAACTGAGTCTTAAATGCATCATCCTCAAGTTGCCCTGTCATAAAGCCCTGTACTACTGGAGGGACATTCACGTTGACAGGAGGTACAGACTGACGTGGCCGTGAGCTCTCGCCAATCTCAAAAACCATAGGAATCTCCTGCCTGTCCTTTGGAGAGGAACCCTCTTCCATAATTCCCTTCCCCTTGTCGGCCATAGTGTAATCCCCGCGTTCTTGCACTGTGTATCTTTACCCTGAACAATCCAGGCTCACTCTTTGAGGAAAAAGTGATTGATGTCCCGGCAACGGAACCATGAAACCGGCCCGTAGGGCGGTAGGCGTTGGCTTTCACCCGAAATTCTTTACTTTATACACACACACAGAGCACTTTGCAAAGAGAACTTGCGACGGGAGTTAACACTTGAATACACACACGGCTCGGAAGCTAGAATGCTCCGAGCAGACGCCGACAACCTGTAGGCCCCAATATTGGCGCCCCTTTCGGTATTTCTTTATTCTTTAGGAGGGTAAATTACAAGGTAAGGTCCTGGGAATCCTTCACGTGTATCCACGTAGATACCATTTGATTTGGCCAAATTTCGACAGCATAACAGCCCCAAAACTTGCGCGAAACCAATTCCCCTGCTGGAACTCGCTTGCACTGTCGTATACCCTCTGATTCCTGTCCAAAAACAGTAAATTCAGCACGCTGTATTTACTGGTTTTTGCCCTGTTTTCAGCCCCAAACAATCCCCTAACTGTCCTTTGCCAGTGGGGCACGATTCCCAATGATCCTGGCGTCCGTACGACTGAAAAACAGTGAATTTACAGCGCATACACAGCGCTGATTTTGCACCTGTACGGTGAGGTTATGACCCTCACCAGTGCCTGCTTTGGAGCAGCAGCTAGCTACCCCTGTTCCTGCTCAAGGAGGCTCTTGCCTCAGCACAAAAGCATGAACCCACACAACTGTACATCAGTCAAATGAGTAGCCCTCTTGTGGGGCATCACATAACTGCACGTAGGGGAGAGAGAGAGCAGTGTGTAGTGTGCAGGGCATCACTCCTAGCACCACACTGTACATGAGAGGGAAAGAAAGCACTCCATAGCTCTTAACCTGTGACAGGTTGCAAATGAGGCCTCTCCCAGCATAAAAATCAGCGCCCATTTTTCCGCAAGAGGAAAGTTCACCGAAATGTGACACTTGGCGCATTTTCAAGCATTTTCCCGTTTCGGGTTCGCCGCTTAAAAATATCCCAACCGACGCGTCAGTTGACTTCGCGGCAGAGTTATAAAGTGTTCCCCTAGTCATACCGGAGATAATGACGCGAACACATTTCACGGCCCAAAATAGCAATTCCCTAAATTTTAGGAGATGCTTCCGTTGGGTTCCCACTGGTCTTCTGACCATCTATCCTCATTGGAGCCGCATCCAAAAGTGCAATGTGGCCCAATTGTCGGATACTTTTTGTTGGTAGTCCCACCTTGACTTTACGCCTTAATTGAGTTCACTTCCTAGTATCCACCAACTTGCTAAGTGCGACGGGGGGACCTATATGATCTTGCTCTGAGCCTAGACATCCTCTTATCATACGAATTCCAGTGCCGACCACTTCCCGTCTGCGGGTGAATCTACCGTTCACATTGGCCATACAATGTCCGACCGTTTGCTACTTCAAAAAGAGGGTCTTAAACAAATAAAATAAACCCCATTGGAAAGAAACCAACAACCAAGGTTAGCAGTTGCCACATCTCTGTGACATGGTTAATTACTGCCACGTCCTCGTGACAGGCATACCCACACATTGAGCCTAGGCAACGACGACGTTTTGGGAGCATACGCCAGAATAGCTGGTATGACGAGGACTGCAGAGAGACTAGAGCCCGACTTCAAAGGGAGGTACTTCTAGAGTCATTACTCGCAAGCAGTCACGGATTGCTTCTTGGCATTTGGTACGACGGATGAAGAGGGCGTTTCTAGCTCGACTAGAGCAAGATTCCTATCAATTGTTTTTGAGCCAAGATTCAGGCGAGGCATTGCGACTCTTCAATGAGCACTCTCCTTGAAGGATTGTTGATATCGTCCCCTTCACGGTCTTTGTCTTCATGTCGAGAGCTTCGTCATGTGTCGACGTCTTCTTCATGATCTTCATGTTGTTTGCCTTCATTGGTCTGGTTGGTCGAGAGTGTAAACTCCACACGTCATGGTGACTCATTGTAATGCATCTAGTAGTGAGTGCAAATGCCTTGATAGGCATGTCAAACAAAGAGGGTTGAATGATCATCATGCGCGTGATTGTGATCACGAGAAAGGTCTTACCGTTCATAGTTACGGCAATGTCTAGTTCTCGGAGGTACTTGATTACAATGTCATCTCCTAATAGAAAAGCATACATAGCAGAATATGGTACAAGGTGCGCAAAGCTAATAATTGCTTTAGCAATAGGATAATGTTTAGGAAATAATTTACAAAATAATGGGCTTGCATAAGATTGGGCTTTCCATCAAGGCATAAGAGGGATACAAAGCAAGTAGGGTGAATTTCTTTTCTGTAGCAACCTGAGAAGTTAGAACGATTGGCCCTGGATGGATTTGAGCGGAAGCCTATCGAACAGGTCTAAGGTCTAAGTAGCTTGGAGTTGATCAGAAGTGGGGCCAATACTCGATTGATACACGTTTGGCGTGGGAAAGGGTGCTTTAAAAAAAAGGTGCAATTAATAAAGAGGAAGCTTTACAGTTAGCATATCGTGATAAGCGCTTCAAAATAAGGTGGTGCTGACGACGGTAGGTGACATCAACATGCCGATTGAAAAGGGGCGCAACTCTGAGTAGCCAAGGGTGACGAGGCCTATAGAGCAAGGCGGCACAAACTGATAGCTAGCGCTACTCAGGGTTGAGGGATGCAAGGCAGTGTGACACCGAGAGCAGCCCAAGGTGATGTCAGCCAGTAGACGGTGCTGAGACACCTTGATAGCATAATACGACACTCCAGTTGGCACAAGAATTTGTGGCGCTACTGATGATGAGCTCTTCTCGTGCAGTCAAGGCTTCTTCGCAAGGAGTAGGGAGGTAGCGAGGTAGAGAAAGGCTATAGATTGACAAAAATATGAAGGGAAAGTCGAGCTGCTCTGCCACGGCAATTAACAACAGCAAAGGGGATGAGCAACAAACCGAACCGGGTAGGAGACAGGACTTGATGGGGAGTCCAAGCTCCTTGGTTGACGCAAATCCTAAAGAGCGGAAGTATATGTAGTGGATTGATTGGATTGGGAGCTGGCTAGCCAAGAGGCTCGAGATGGCTTGCTTGTGATGGTGGTTGAAGTTGAGCAGAAAGCCAGGGAGCGAGACCAAGAGTAGCTGAGGGTGGCAACCAGCTTGGTGATGATGGCAACGGCGTGCGAGGCCGCAACAGAGAGCTGCAAGTATCTTTAGGCAATCAAGAGCGAGTAATAAAAGCCGGGACCCGGGCCCTTTATCAAAATAACGAGCGTGAGTAGGTGAGGCCTTGTGTGTGTCCTCTTTCTCAACTTGCCATGTGCAATATTGACTTTGAGCCTCTGCCGTTTTGGTTGGCTATCATATATAGAAAAGAGGAACTCGTGCTTGGGATAGCTTTAGGATAAGGACTTAAAAAGGAGCGATGGTGCCCACATGGGTCTGATACCAGTTGTAGGGTCTTTTATGGTGTGAGAAAATGGAAATAAGCAATAATGAACTCCATTTTCAAAATCTCATCAAACTTCCATACATGTGAGCCATACATATAAAGGCTTTGAGGTTTACACCCATTGGCTAGAAGCATTGCAGCCTTTTCCTATTGGACCATGTCATCTCCTCATCCATCATAATAAACAAGGGGTCATTCCCATGTGGTGCCACAAATATGATGTAAGTGGGTACCCCCTTGGCCCCATAAATAGGTGCCCAAGGGGAGGTAGGGCGATGCTAGATAAAATCCCCCACGACCCAACAAAGAATAAATGAAATATGTGTTACCATATACATGTGGTAGTGATGTGTGTGAACACACTAGGACCGCCGGGGTATTTTTTCCCTCTTTAGGAGGCTTTTTCCCCCGAGCATTGTATATACGCCCATCACTCTAGGGCTATCCATCTTTCCATTGCATACTAAGTAACACGCTCTCTATTGTGTGCCTTGAGCTTCCTTCGTCTTCTCCAAGCTGTGTGTGTGCGTTTCTCTGCAACCCTAATTCCAACAATTGGTATCAGAGCAGGTTGCATCCTCCCGGGCTTAGTCGCCAGCTGCTTTAGCACACGCCTGCTCACTTTCTCCGATTTCAGTGAGCTTTGGCAAGTGTTCGCAGGTCGACAAAAATTTTGGGTGAGTTGTAGAGCTCAGTCTGCTCAGATTTTTTATTGGGGTTCATTTCGGCCTTCGTTTCCACTACAGGCAGTACTGCACAGGCTATTTCGTCTTTTTGTGCAGAATTTCTATCAATGCCGTTTTCTGCATAACAGGTGCCTCATAGTCTTCTACGGTTTGTGCTATATAGCATGTGTTGTTCTCGCTCCGTTTCTCCTATTTTCGGGCAGTTTTCACATCAGGTGCAGCATTTACCATGGCTGACAACAACACAGATGTGTTCAAGATGTTTGCTGTTGAGGACAGGTTGGATGGGGACAACTACCCTATGTGGGCTTATATGATGCAACATGTTCTTGTGTCAAAGGGCATCTGGAACATTGTGCAGGGCATTGATGTATGTCCTGGTTATGAGGATGTAGGCGAGGTTGAGGATGTTGCAGGTCTTGCTGCTATTAGAGTTGTTTTGCCTACGGCAGAACAAGCTCGTTGGGATGTAAAGGATGCGCAGGCTCATGCATTGATTGCGTTGTCTGTGAAGCGCACCATTGTTCCTCACATTCGTTCAGCAAAATTTGCAAAACAAGCTTGGGATATTCTAGCAAGTCTTTATGCAAGCCGCAATGAGGCTAAAATTGCTTTGCTGTGTAAAGAGTTGGAGTCGAAGATTATGCATGAGGAAGATGATATGGACACTTTCCTTGCTAGTGTCAAGGATATCAATGAGCAGCTTATTTCTGCAGGTGAAGTCATTTTAGACAATTCCCTTGTGCAGACTGTTCTTGATGCCTTACCAGATTCTTACCAGACTTTTGCTAGTACTTGGAGACTTATGACCCAAGGAAATCCTGAAGCTGTTAAGTTTGATGCATTATGCACATTGCTGTTGCAAGAGTCACTTTCCAGAAAAAACCAGGACTAGGCAGCGTGCAGTTGAACAAGCTTTTATTGCTTCTCAAAGAAAGGGTGGTAACAGCAATGCGGCCACTTCTTATGGTTCTGCTGTGAGTGGCAAAACTTCTGTTTCTAATGCTTCTGCTGACAGCAATTCGTCTGGAAATTCTGGTAATAAGGGTAAAAAGAAGTTACGTTGCCATTATTGTAAAGCTAATGATCACTTGATCAAGTCGTGTCCTAAGTTGAAGGCCAAAGAGGCTAAGAAAGAGGGTGGTTCCACTGTAAATACTGGTTCCACTACAAATGCAGCCATTGTTGAGTCTTCTGTGAAAGGAGACTGTGTTGCTGATGTTGATGCAGAATGGGCTTTTAGCGCAGAGTGCACTTACAATCCTGCTGTCCATGATGCATGCTTGTCAGTTGCTGCAGATTCACATGTGTAGTATTTCGACAGTGATGCTACAGAGCACATTACCTCACATCGTGAATTGTTTACCTCTCTCGAGTCTGTCCCTCATGGGAATTCAGTCACTTGTGCCAACAATGCCTCTTATCCGGTTCAGGGAGTTGGAAAGATTGTGCTTACTGCTACAAACGGCAATTCCTTCACACTTGTTGATACACTTATGTACATGGGATCAAGAAGAATCTCTTGTTTGTATCCGCACTTGCTAGACTTGGACTTGTAGTCAAATTTGTGGATGACAGATGTACAGTCCATGATCTCAGTTTTGGTGATGAAATTGTTGCCTCCGGCCTTTTGTGCCGTGGCTGTATAAGCTCACTTTGTATGACAAGTGTGGACAAAATTTTGCAAATGTTGTTGCAGATTCAAGGGCTATTTTAGATGCAAAACTTTGGCATGCACATTTTGGTCATCTGAATTTTACCAGTTTGCTGCGTTTGCAGAAATCTTATATGGTTGCTTCTTTGCCGTCTCTTGAAGCACCTGTCAAACATGTTTGTGAAGGCTGTATTTTGATAGTTCAGTTCGGGCCACATGCAGGTTGTAGCTTGTGCATAGTGATGTTTGTGGGCCCATGCAAACTCCGTCCTTGGGCAATTACCTGTACTTCGTGAATTGCATTGATGATTACTCCAGGCATACATGGGTATTTCGGCTTAAAGCGAAGTCCGAAGTTTTTATGTGCTTCAAACAATTTCTGGCTATGGCTGAAAATGTCTCGAAATGTACTATAGGCACCCTTCGTTCCGATCGAGGGGGGGAGTATATGTCTCATGAATTTAATGCATTTCTGGCTAGTCGTGGGATAAAACACCAATGTACAGTGCCTTATACACCTCAGCAAAATGGTGTTGCTAAAACTGGCCCGGGGTGGGGCGGTAGGCGTTGGCTTTCACCTGAAATTCTTTACTTTAGACACACACACTGAGCACTTTGCAAAGAGAACCTGCGACGGGAATTAACACATGAATACACACACGGCTTGGAAGCTAGAATGCCCCGAGCAAACGCCGACAACCTGTAGGCCCCAATATTGGCGCCCCTTTCGGTATTTCTTTATTCTTTAAGAGGGTAAATTTACAAAGTAGAGTCCTGGGAATACTTTGTTTATATCCATTTAGATACCACTTGATTTGGCCAAATTTCGGTAGCATAACAGTCCCAAAACTTACCCGAAACCAATTCCCCTACTGGAACTCACTTCCATTGGCTCTGATTCCTGCCCAAAAACAGTAAATTCAGCACGCTGTATTTACTGGTTTTTGCCCTCTTTTCAGCCCAAACAGTCCCCTAACTGTCCTCTGCTAGTGGGACACTATTCCTAATGATTCTGGCATCCCTATGGCTGAAAAACAGTCAATTTACAGCGCATACACAACGCTGAAAACGCACCTATACGGTGAGGTTATGACCCTTGCCGGTGCCTGCTTTGGAATAGCAGTTAGCTACCCCTGTTCCTGCTCAAGGAGGCTCTTGGCTCAGCACAAAAGCATGAAACCACACAGCTGTACATTAGTCAAATGAAGAGCCCTCTTGTGGGGCATCACATAACTGCACGTAGGGGAGAGAGAGAGCAGTGTGTAGCGTGCAGGGCATCACTCCCAGCACCACACCGTACATAGAGAGGAAAGCAAGCACTCCATAGCTCTTAACCTATGACAGGTTCTCAATGAAGCATCCCCTCAGCATAAATCGAACGCCCCCTCTGCTGCCCTTGACCTGTAATGCATCTGTGAACAAATAGATGCAAAAAGGGGAAGATTTCCATGGCTGCCAAAACTTGTGTATCGCTGAAAACGCAGCAAAACAGCCTTGTAAACACGCATCTGAGGCCTTTCAATGCTGAAAATGAGCTCCTTGGTCCAAGGTAAAGTCATGGGAAGCTCAAAAATGGAGAAAAATGGTTGAAAATCAATGGTAACAGCCTCCAAAACTGCTTCAAAAAATCAGTTACGAGTTCTGTTCTCCCAGACTTGGTAAATTGACCAAAAAGTGCCACTTGGCACTCATACATGCAATTTCCCCGCATTGGACTTCCTGCTTAACAATCTCTCAACTGGTGCATCAATCGACTTCGCGGCAGAGTTGTAAAATGTTCTCCTGGTCATACCGAAGGTAATGGCGCGAACACATTTCACGGCCCAAAATAGCAGTTTCCTAAATTTTAGGAAATGATTCCGTTGGGCTCCCACTGGTCTTCTGACCATCTATCCTCATTGGGACCGCATCCAAAAGTGCAATGTGGCCCAACTGTCGGATACTTTCTGTTGGTGATCCCACCTTGACTTTATGCCTTTATTAAGTTCACTTCCTAGTATCCACCAACTTGCTAAGTGCGACGAGGGGACCTATATGATCTTGCTCTGAGCCTAGAAATCCTCTTACTATACGAATTCAATTGCTGACCAATTCCCGTGTGCGGACGAAACTACCGTTCACATTGGCCATACAATGCCCGACCGTTTGCTACTTCAAAAAGAGGGTCTCAAAAATAAAACAAAACCCATTGGAAAGAAACCAACAACTAAGGTTAGCAGTTGCCACGTCCTCGTGACATACCCCCGTCTTGAAATCGTAAACGTCCTCGATTGCATACCATAAATACATGCCATAGATGATCTTGTGTGGTAAGCACCCTTTTATGATCGCATGTGTCCGCAAGAAAGACTGTCAAAACATATGTACAAATGACTTAATGAGACCTTCATACTTTTGTCAAACTGTACACTGCTGTTGCACTGAATCCATGAGTACATTTGATGTGCTAGCGCTATCATTACCCCTCCTTTGCAGACATTGTGTTGGGGCATACGTAGGCTGTAACCCAAAGGCCTCAAGGTAAAGCTGCAATACATTTGGTGACTCTAACAGTTCATGCTCTTCTATCCACTTTGCATCCATAGCTGGATCGTTCTTGAACTTCACCACATAGCATCTTGCAACCTGTCCCTTAACTTTTACGTGTGCAAAAGGCTCTTGCCTCTACAAATGAACAGAATTCCACAACCTGATGTACCACCCATGACCAAGTAAGCTCAAATTTCAAGATGATTTACCGATGCGTCGAAGAATCCAAGCAATCGCCTCAGAGAATCGGCAAGTAGCGTGTCACCTGGCAGACCCACATCACTCCCGCAGGAGATCTAGTGGCCAATCTACCACCGTGAGACCTCTCCCTATCTCCTCTTGGTTCATACTTGCAAACCCTAAAAACGCAGCAGAAAATCAACCCTAATTTGACCACTTTTTGGCAGGGCGAAGATGCGGAATTTCTTGTCTGTCCTGTGAAGAGGAACCCTCTTTCATAATGCCCTTCTCTTTGTCGGCCATAGTGTAATCCCGCGTTCGTGCACTCTGTGTCTTTACCCAAAACAACCGAGGCTCACTCTTTGAGGAAAAAGTGGAATCATGAAACCGGCCCGCGGTGGGGCGGTAGGCGTTGGCTTTCACCCGAAATTCTTTTCTTTAGACACACACAGAGAGCACTTTGCAAAGAGAACCTACGACGGGAATTAACACTTGAATACAAACACGGCTCGGAAGCTAGAATGCCCCGAGCAGACGCCGACAACTTGTAGGCCCCAATATTGGTGCCTCTCTCGGTATTTCTTTATTCTTTAAGAGGGTAAATTTACAAAGTAGAGTCTTGGGAATCCTTTGTTTATATCCAACTAGATACCACTTCATTTGGCCAAATTTCGGCAGCATAACAGCCCCAAAACTTGCGCGAAACCAATTCCCCTACTGGAACTCACTTCCACTAGCATAAACCCTCTGATTCTTGGCCAAAAACTGTAAATTCAGCACGCTGTATTTACTGGTTTTTGCCCTGTTTTCAGCCCCAAACAGTCCGCTAACTGTCCTGTGCCAATGGGGCACTATTCACAATGATTCTGGCGTCCCTATGGCTGAAAAACAGTCAATTTACAGCGCATACACAGCGCTGAAAATGCAACTATACGATGAGGTTATGACCCTTACCGGTACCTGCTTTGGAGTAGCAGTTAGCTACCCCTATTCCTGCTCAAGGAGGCTCTTGCCTTAGCACAAAAGCACGAAACCACACAACTGTACATCAGTCAAATGAAGAGCCCTCTTGTGGGGCATCACATAACTACACGTAGGGGAGAGAGAGAGCAGTGTGTAGCGTGCAGGGCATCACTCCTAGCACCACACTGTACATAGAGAGGAAAGCAAGCACTCCATAGCTCTTAACCTGTGACAGGTTCTCAATGAAGCATCCCCCCAACAAAAATCGAACGCCCCCTCTGCTGCCCTTGGCCTGTAATGCATCTGTGAACAAATAGATGCAAAAAGAGGAAGATTTCCATGGCTGCCAAAACCTGCGTATCGCTGAAAACGCAGTAAAACAGCCCTGTAAACACGCTTTTGATGCCTATTAATGCTGAAAATAAGCTCCTTGGTCCAAGGTAAAGTCATGGGAAGCTCAAAAATGCAGAGAAATGGCTGAAAATCAATGGTAACAGCCTCCAAAACTGCTCCAAAAAGTCAGCTACGAGTTCTGTTCTCCCAGACTTGGGCAATTGACCAAAAAGTGCCACTTGACACTCATACATGCAATTTCCCCACATTGGACTTCCTGCTTAACAATCTCTCAATTGGTGCATCAATTGACTTCGCGGCAGAGTTGTAAAATGTTTCCCTGGTCATACCGAAGGTAATGACGCGAACACATTTCACGCCCCAAAATAGCAGTTCCCTAAATTTTAGAAAATGATTCCGTTGGGCTCCCGCTGATCTTCTGACCATCTATCCTCATTGGGACCGCATCCAAAAGTGCAATGTGGCCCAACTGCCGGATACTTTCTGTTGGTGATCCCACCTTGACTTTATGCCTTTATTGAGTTCACTTCCTAGTATCCACCAACTTGCTAAGTGTGACGAGGGGACCTATATGATCTTGCTCTGAGCCTAGACATCCTCTTACTATACGAATTCAATTGCCGACCACTTCCCCTCTGCGGGCGAAACTACCGTTCACATTGGCCATACAATGTCCGACCGTTTGCTACTTCAAAAAGAGGGTGTCAAAAATAAAACAAAACCCATTGGAAAGAAACCAACAACTAAGGTTAGCAGTTGCCACGTCCTCGTGACATACCCGCCTCTTGAAATCGCAAACGTCCTCGATTGCATACAAAAAGTATATGCCATAGATGATCTTGTGTGGTAAGCAGCACCCTTTTATCATCGCATGTATCCGCAAGAAAGACTGTCAAAACATATGTACAAATGACTTAATGAGACCTTCATACTTTTGTCAAACTGTACACTGCTGTTGCACTGACTCCATGAGTACATTTGATGTGCTAGCTCTATCATTACCCCTCCTTTGCAGACATTGGGTTGGGGCATACGTAGGCTGTAACCCAAAGGCCTCAAGGTAAAGCTGCAATACATTTGGTGACTCTAACAGTTCATGCTCTTCTATCCACTTTGCATCCATAGCTGGATCGTTCTTGAACTTCACCACATAGCATCTTGCAACGTGTCCCTTAACTTTTACATGTGCAAAAGGCTCTTGCCTCTACAAACGAACATAATTCCACAACCTGATGTACCACCCATGACCAAGTAAGCTCAAATTTCAAGATGATTTACCGATGCGTCAAAGAATCCAAGCAATCGCCTCAGAGAATCGGCAAGCAACGTGTCACCTAGCAGACCCACATCACTCCCGCACGAGATCTAGTGGCCAATTTACCACCGTGAGACCTCTCCCTATCTCATCTTGGTTCATACTTGCAAACCCTAAAAACGCAGCAGAAAATCAGCCCTAATTTGACCACTTTTTGGTAGGGCGAAGAAGCGGAATTTCCTGTCTGTCCTGTGAAGAGGAACCCTCTTCCATAATGCCCTTCTCTTTGTCGGCCATAGTGTAATCCCGCGTTCCTGCACTCTGTGTCTTTACCCAAAACAATCGAGGCTCACTCTTTGAGGAAAAAGTGGAACCATGAAACCGGCCCGCGGTGGGGCGGTAGGCGTTGGCGTTTTCCCGAAATTCTTTCCTTTAGACACACACAGAGCACTTTGCAAAGAGAACCTGTGACGGGAATTAACACTTGAACACACATGGCTTGGAAGCTAGAATGCCCCGAGCAGACACCGGTAACCTGTAGGCCCCAATATTGGCGCCGCTTTCGGTCTTTCTTTATTCTTTAAGAGGGTAAAGTTACAAAGTAGAGTCTTGGGAATCCTTTGTTTATATCCAACTAGATACCACTTGATTTGGCCAAATTTCGGCAGCATAACAGCCCCAAAACTTGCGTGAAACCAATTCCCCTGCTGGAACTCACTTCCACCGGTATAAACCCTCTGATTCCTGCCCAAAAACAGTAAATTCAGCACGCTGTATTTACTGGTTTTTGCCTTGTTTTCAGACCCAAACAGTCCCCTAAGTGTCCTCTGGCAGTGGGGCACTTCTGGCGTCCCTATGGCTGAAAAACAGTCAATTTACAACGCATACACAGCGCTGAAAATGCACCTATACGGTGAGGTTATGACCCTTACCGGTACCTGCTTTGGAGTAGCAGTTTGCTACCCCTATTCCTGCTCAAGGAAGCTCTTGCCTTAGCACAAAAGCATGAAACCACACAGCTGTACATCAGTCAAATGAAGAGCCCTCTTGTGGGACATCACATAACTGCACGTAGGGGGGAGAGATCAATGTGTAGCGTGCAGGGCATCACTCCTAGCACCACACTGTACATAGAGAAGAAAGCAAGCACTCCATAGCTCTTAACCTGTGACAGGTTCTCAATGAAGCATCCCCTCAGCATAAATCGAATGCCCCCTCTGCTGCCCTTGACCTGTAATGCATCTGTGAACAAATAGATGCAAAGAGGGGAAGATTTCCATGGCTGCCAAAACCTGCGTATCGCTGAAAACGCAGCAAAACAGCCCTGTAAACACGCATCTGATGCCTTCCAATGCTGAAATTGAGCTCCTTGGTCCAAAGTAAAGTCATGGGAAGCTCAAAAATAGAGAGAAATGGCTGAAAATCAATGTTAACAGCCTCCAAAACTGCTCCAAAAAGTCAGTTACGAGTTCTATTCTCCCAGACTTGGTAAATTGACCAGAAAGTGCCACTTGGCACTCATACATGCAATTTCCCCGCATTGGACTTCCTGCTTAACAATCTCTCAACTGGTGCATCAATTGACTTCGCGGCAGAGTCGTAAAATGTTCCCCTAGTCATACCGAAGGTAATGATGCGAACACATTTCACGCCACAAAATAGCAGTCCCCTAAATTTTAGGAAAAGATTCCGTTGGGCTCCCACTGGTCTTCTGACCATCTATCGTCATTGGGACCGCATCCAAAAGTGCAATGTGGCCCAACTGCCGGATACTTTCTGTTGGTGATCCCACCTTGACTTTATGCCTTTATTGAGTTCAGTTCCTAGTATCCACCAACTTGCTAAGTACGACAAGGGGACCTATACCATCTTGCTCTGAGCCTAGACATCCTCTTACTATACGAATTCAATTGCCGACCACTTTCCGTCTGCGGGTGAAACTACCGTTCACATTGGCCATACAATGTCCGACCGTTTGCTACTTCAAAAAGAGGGTCTCAAAAATAAAACAAAACCCATTGGAAAGAAACCAACAACTAAGGTTAGCAGTTGCCACGTCCTCGTGACAGTTGCTGAGAGGAAAAACAGGTCACTGGAAATGGCACGATGAATGGTCAAAAGTCAAGCTTTGCCACATTCTTTCTGGCTTGAGGCCATAATGTGTGTTACTTATGTACTTAACAGGTGTCCTACGAAAGCTTTGCAGTCTATTACTCCATATGAAGCATGGCATGATAGAAAGCCTTCTATTGAGCACATGCGTGTTTTTGGTTGTTTGGCATATGCTTTGGTGCCACAAACACAACACATAAAATTGGATGATAAGGCTATTAAATGTATTTGTTGGTTATAGTGCTGAAAGCAAAGGTTACAGGTTGTATCATCCGCAAACAAAGCGTATTCTGGTTTCACGGGATGTAGTGTTTGTGGAAGATTCTGTTGAGCCCTTGCTGTCATGTACTAGAGACAATAATGTAAGCTCACAGGACATTTATGACACTTTGTTACCTCTTTTCATTGGTGGAAATACGAATGTAATTTTCAATGAGACAAATGTACAGCCTATGGGGGTTTCTGAAAATGTTACAGATCAGCCTATTACTATTACTGATGCAGATGTACATGATGTACTTGATGAGGAAAGGGCTGAAAATGAGTAGGCTAGAGGTATGCCAAAATGGCTGGTGCACACTTTGCGTGATAGTAAATTGGATGCACCTTTGTCTAGTCGTACTCGTTTAGGCTCTCGCCATGCATCTTATGCATCATATTATTATGCTTTGGCTGTGTCTAGCTTACATGATGTTGAGGAGCCTCTGTCTTTTGATGAAGCACAGAATTCAGAAAATTGGATGGCTGCCATGCAATCAGAATATGATGCACTTATAGAAAATGACACATGGACTTTATGTGATTTGCCTCCTGGCAAAAAGGCCATTCGTACGAAGTGGGTTTACAAGTTGAAACGCAAGCCGGATGGTGAGATCGATCGCCATAAGGCTCGACTTGTTGCAAAGGGTTATGCACAGCAAAAAGGCATAGATTATGAAGAGACTTTTGCTCCCACTTGTCGTATGACTACTGTGCGTTTTCTATGTGCATTGGCAGCTTATTTTGGTTGGGATGTACATCAATCAGACATTGTTACTACTTTCTTGAATGGTGACATATGGTGTGCGCGTGTGGTGTGTGTTGTGTTTGGGAGCATATGTTAGTACCTAGTTCTACACCCACTATTGGGCACTAACGACGTTAGTGGGGATGTCGTGGTATTTAGTCAATACTATGCATGATGGAGCTGATGGTTATATTGTCTTGTGGGTGACTACCATGGGTCTATACCTTGCACTTCCCTTTAAGGGTGAATCTGGGCTTACCCTGGATTCATCTAGGTATACATATTTGAGGAAGTTTATGTAACGCAGCCTCGCGGTTCTGTCATAAAAGGACAAGAGGACAAAGTGTGCAGATCTAAGAAGGCTTTGTATGGGTTGAAGCAATCTCCGCGTGCTTGGTATGAGAAAGCTGACACTCATTTGGTGAAACGAGGCTTTCGTAACAGTCCAACAGAAAGCACATTGTATGTAAAGCGTGAGGGTGATGTACTTCTCATTGTGGTTCTTTATGTCGATGATTTGCTAATCAGTGGACCAAATGAGAGACATATTGTTGAATTAAGGCTGATTTGAATGCTACTTTCAAGATGAAAGATTTGGGGCTGTTGCATCATTACTTGGGTATACAGTTTAAGCAATGTGATGGTGGTATTGCCTTGTGACAGAAAAGTTACATAGAGACATTGCTATGTAAGTTTGGACTTGAGGATTGCAAACCTATTGCCACTCCCATGGAAACAGGTTTGAAGTTGAGTCTACATGATGTTGGCAATCCTGCTGATGTCACTCTTTACCAAACTGCTGTTGGCTGCCTCATTTATGTATGCAACACGAGGCCAGATATTCAGTTTGCAGTCTCACAGGTCAGCAGATTTATGCATAGCCCAGGGTCTAAGCATTGGCAAACTGTCAAGAGGATTTTCCGCTACGTTAGTGGCACTTTATATCTTGGCTTGTTTTATCCCAAGGGAGGATCATTGCCACCAGACTTACATGCTTTTTCGGACTCAGATTGGGCTGGTTGTTTTGACACGCGAGTGTCCACAAGTGGTTTTTGTTTCATGCTTGGGAGTTCATGTATATCATGGTTGAGCAAGAAGCAACCTACTGTGGCCACTTCGAGTTGTGAGGCTGAGTACAGGGCAGTCTTCAGTCTTTCCAGCTACGGTTGAGTGTGTATGGCTCAGACGCCTTATGGCTGATTTGGGTGTTGGACAGGACACTGCCAACACTATCTACACTGACAGTCAGAGCGCATTGGCAGTTGCGAGGAACCCAGTTTTTCATGCTCGCACAAAGCACATTGAGGTACATTACCACTATGTCAGGGAGAGGCTCTCAGCAGGAGAGATCAGCTTGGCTTATGTGCCAACACAGAACAACCTTGCAGATCTTTTCACAAAGGCATTGTCTCGTGAGAAGCTTGAAGCTTTCCGCAAAGCTTTGGGCTTACTCCCCTTTGTGGACTAATCATGTCCTCAGGGCATGGCACTCCCTTTACTCATGTGCCAGCTCTTGCAGATCTTTTCACAAAGGCATTGTCTCGTGAGAAGCTTGAAGCTTTCCGCAAAGCTTTGAGCTTACTCCCCTTTGTGGACTGATCATGTCCTCAGGGCATGGCACTCCCTTTACTCATGTGCCAGCTCTTGTTCACCGCATCACTCCAGGGGCGATTTGTTACCATATACATGTGGTAGTGATGTGTGTGAACACACTAGGACCGCCGTGGCATTTTTTTCCTCTTTAGGAGGTTGTTTCCCCCGAGCATTGTATATACGCCCATCACTCTAGGGCTATCCATCTTTCCATTGCATACTAAGTAACACACTCTCTATTGTGTGCCTTGAGCTTCCTTCGTCTTCTCCAAGCTGTGTGTGTTTCTCTGCAACCCTAATTCCAACAATACGAGGGCGCGCGGACAAAGTGGGCAGCCGGCCCAGAAGTGGGTGGCCGAACAGTGCAGTCTTAATGCATATGCAAAGGGTGGCCAGCGGGAGGCACAGTAGCCGTACATGTATGCCCTAGACCTGAGTGAAGCAACAGAGTGGTGTAAATCTAACACCCCCTCTCAGCATTAGATACTGAACAAACCGCGTGAAGCCGAGGATGTGAGGCAAATGATGAAGATGTCTGCTACGATGGCTGTAGCAGTTTGGGGTGTTCCAACCTCTGAGAGATCTCCATGGTAAAGTGCCGTCTTGAGCAGTGTATCAAACTGCTGTACTCCGCTAGTGCAGTGTGAATGGTACTGCGTGAAGGTCCTGAATTGAGTGTGAAAACAACTCCTTGTCATGAAAGAAGTGCCAATAGACCTGCAAGTGTCCTGCCCAATAGGATCTGTGGTATCTGTAGTCAAACCAGTCCGGAGAAAATGGAGAAGCCGAGGAATCGGCATGAGAATGATTGGAAGCCTGTCAATGCATGAACCTGTAACCCAGTGTGGCCAGGTGGCTAAGCTGCGTAAAACTCCAGGAAGGCCAGATGTAGAAATCTGCACCGTAAACGTTATTTGAAACAAGAAAAACGAGACTAAACAGTTTGCATTGTGAAGCTACCGTAAGCTGCAACAATCACCGAGAGACTGCACGGACCACCACCGGATGGTGTCCTATCAGTAGGTAGGGTAATCCATGAGGGGAAAGCGACTCAACAGTCTGCGTTGTGAAGGGTCTCTGAGAAGAGGTGCGGTCAGACCAAGCTGTCTCCATCGTAATCATCCTGTATGAAGTAGGGAAGCCAGACTGAGAAGTCTACGTTGTGAAGATCCTCTGAGAAGACGAAAAGCCAGACCAATCTGTCTGCGCAGTCTTGCCTATATCTCCCGTCTCCAATCCTCTAGTGTCAACCAAAACAAAATCCACGCCACCAAACCGCATCTCGGTGTGGCTCTCAAATGTGAATGAGCTGGGAGTGGCCTACTGCCCAGGTCGAGGATAAGTTTGTTTGCAAGGTTACCAAGGTGAGTGTAAGCAACTCTGAAGGTAGCATCCAAATGGTCAGGAGTGTAGAAGAGCAACTGCACTGCCATGCAAGTCAAGGTTGGGTGACTCCGAATGTAGTCGCGTAATGATGCTTGACCTCCCGCATCTTGCAGGTAAACTCTCCAAGAGAGTCCAAACTATTGAAGTCCCACTCCAGTCTGTAGATCCAAGCAATGAACCCAAGGTGCTTCCAAAGGTATTGAACATTGTTCCGTACAGAAAATATATTTATGTACGTAAAAATACGTACTCTTGTAAAAATAACCTCAATTTACCGAACTTTCTAGGACATTTCCAATTAAAACAAAACTACATGCATTAGCTTTTAGAGATATTTGAAGCCATCTCTATTTATGTTCCCAAAAAGTGTAGGGAATGGCTCGGAAACTCTCACAAAATCACTCGATGGCCTTATCTCCCAAAAAAATAAAAATAACTTTTTTTGACTTGTACAGATCGATCCACACCGTACGGATCGTACAGTACGGCCGTACGGAATGGATCCGTACGTACGTTTTGAAACAATCTTGAATGAACCTGTCCAAGAAGAGATCCAAGATCCTCTCCCTAAGTCCATGTAGATGCTCTTGTGTAAGCAAGTGATCTAACGTGTCGAGGTCAAGTGGTAAGTGTTTGTCCACCCAAGATGGTGGTGTTCTCTTTGGGAATGTCGGAATTCCATATGCCATAAGCATGGCCATATCTCGTGTGAACTCTTTTGATGAGTGCATAGGTGTGTCCACTGTCCATAGCAAACCAAAAGTCACCACCCCCTCTGGAGTTCACAACCGCCGAATGATGGCTGGAATGAATGGATCTCTCAAGGGTCCTACGCCCGTAGATCATAGTTACAGGGGATGAGGGGGACAGGCCCTAGGGCCGGGGGACGCCCGAAACTGGCTCGGGGACGTGGCTGGGGACGGACCGGGACGGACGGCCGGAAATCTGTCCGATCGACGGGGTCACAGGCAGCCTGGACCGTGGATAGCAAGGGACGGACGGGAACGGCTGGCCAGGAACGGAATAAAACAGGCGACTTAAAATTTGAAAAATTTGAAAAAACTGACCGATACCCGATGATGAGTCCCACTGTACAATGATTTGTCTCATAAGCCAAGTTCGGCCTTCCGCAAACATTAATATGATCTTCTTCTTCTTCTCTCTCTCAGGTTAGGTTACTCCAATTATTGCTTCTTCTTAAAGCATAGTTACATGGGATGGCGGGTCGTGCTCGGGGACGGGGACAGGACGGCAAAAGTCAGGAAACGGGGACGGGGGTCGGAATGGAAAAAAAAAAAGGAGTTTTTTTGGCATTTTTTGACCTACACACATGCCACACACATAGAGCATCACTTTGACCACAAATTTACACTAAATAGACCAAAGAACACGAGTCATATAGACGGAAATGTGCTAATAAAACATCGATGGATACAAAATGAAAAGTGCATGCCACAAGGGCTCAAGAGTCAAAAAGCCTAAAGGACTATGTAGTAGGTAGAGTTGTAGACTCAAGAGTCTAGACTCGAGAGTGATCAATGATCATAAAACTCAAGAAGTACTCGCCTGCTGAATCTCCATATTGTCGTCGTAGTCGATGTCGTCAGCGACGTATGAGGCCTCGGGAGGCTCGCATTGAGGCTCGAAGTCGTCCTCTAGCTCCTCCAAATGTGTATTGGCCATAGATGGATTCTCTTGTGCCATTTCCCACTCAGTGAAGGGATCTGCCTTGTGTGTGACGCTCTTGGCAAGCATGCGCAAGTTAGCGCTCACAAACACCAAATCATTGGCCCTCTCGATCCCAAGGCGATTCCTCTTCTTAGAGGCAATGTGGCTGTACACACTCCATAGTTGCTCCAAGTAACTAGTGGTACATGCTTGGCTAAGGACACGAATAGCCAAGCGCTGCAAATGTGGGCCATCTCCTCCATAGTCCTCCCACCAAAAAACCGAGCCAATCTTGTTGCGATCAACCTGTGCATCTACACATCCATAGGAGCCCTTCTTTTGCCTGTAGTTGTGAAACGAACGCGGAGAATGGATCTCCTGGCTACACAGACTGCCTACAGATATGCGTCGGACGAACCACCCGAGCATAGCCACCATCCGGCAGCTCCCACGTCCTTGGGCCAGCGTCCGAGGACATAGGCGTGCACCTGTAAGACCTGGCGTCCCATACCACCCGGCCTCACCCCCTCGAGCTGACCTCGCGTACTCCTAGCCTTGCAGGCTAACCACTGGCACTCTGCCAGTGGAGGTCGATAACTGTAAATGAGGCCTTGGTCTCCCTTTTATAATAATGGCCGGCCACACTGGCCGGGTTCACACTACGTCCGCCCAACCACTGGACGCCCATCCCGATGGCATCTGGGCTAGCTCCCCTCTCCTGTGAGCGGGACATAACATACTTCCCACCTTAAGAACCATTGATGTCCTCATCAATGAAGTGGGGATACTGAGCTTTCAAAGCTCTTACAGGTTCCCAAGTAGCAAACCTTTCAGATTGACCCTTCCATTTAATTAAGTACTCGTCATAAGCCTTTTGGCGCGAATGACGGGTGCGATGATCTAAAACTGCTTCTGGTTCTCGAGGAATATACTCAGTTTGCATATATTGCCATACATTTTCCTCGATAGGCACAACAACGTCGGCTTCGCCCAATTTCACTTTAAGGCGGCTGACATGAAACACTGGATGTACACTAACATCCGAAGGAAGAGCCAGTTTGTAGGCAACTTGGCCAATCTTCTTTGTGATCAAGAACGGACCACAATATCTAGTTGAAAGCTTATAATGCTTTCTCGTTCTCATAGTCTTGGAATCCTTGGGTATCTTCAGATAGACCCATTGTCCCACGTCTAGAGTCCTTGGAGACCTCTTTTGATTAGCATAAGTAGTGACTCGATCACGAGCCGTTCTTATACTATCCTTAGCCAATTCGAGCATTTCTTGCATGTCATACAGGAAAGCACGAGCTTGGTGTTCCTTGACTTTCTCTAAGCCAATAGCAATTGGGGATTTAGGCTCAAATCCATACATCAGCATGAACGGGCTAAATCTAGTAGCAGAATGCTTGCTACTATTATAGGCAAACTCTAACTGTAGAAGATATCTTTCCCAATCAGATTGCCTATGAGAGACATAGGCATGTCCTCTAACGTCTGATTCATCCGCTCAGTTTGTCCGTCGGACTCAGGATGGTCAGAAGACGACATGCTCAACTTCGTATGAAGGTCAACAAAGACATCTCGCCAAAATCAGCCAGTGAACTTAGTATCTCGATCACTGACGATATCTTCTGGGAGACCATACAGCTTATAAAGCTGATCGACAAATAAAACCGCCAACTCATGGCTTTTTACTGTTGACTTCGTTGATTTAAACTTCGCTATTTTTGTGAGTCTATCGACCACAACCCAAATAACGTCATTGCCCCCACTAGTATTTAGCAAACCAACGATGAAGTCCATGGAAATACTCTGCCACTTGGCATCTGGGATTTCCAATGGATGTAGCAGGCCAGCTTTCCTAAGGCGCTCTGCCTTATTGACCTGCATCTCTTCACATAGCTCTCTATGTAAGAGCGCATTCTTGGCCAATAGAAATACCGTTTGACCAAAGCCAAAGTTCTCTGGATGCCTGGGTGCCCAGCGCTAGGAACATCGTGGCATTCGCACAAAATCCTTTGTCGAATCTCATCGATTTCCGGCACGCAGACTTTACCATTTCTAAACAATAGTCCACCTCTAATGGAATATTGTCGCTGTCTCGTCTCTCCAACACGACTTACTTGGGTCTCCGGACCACCCAAGCCTGTATGCGAGTCATGCCCCGCTTCGACCTCGTTCCATATCTTGTCAAAATGAGAACGACATAGCCCTCGGAGAGAGAGATAGAAATACGTTGAGATTTCAGCCATAGACAAGGCATTGACCTCAGGAATCCGGTTGAGCGCATCGACAACTCGATTGCTGGATTCTTTTCTATAGTAAATCTCAAAGTCAAACTCTTGCATAAGCTCAACCCATCTAGCCTTTCGGCCTTTGACATCACCCTGATCACAAATATAGCGCAAGGAATGATGATTTGTCCATGCAACAAACGTAGAGCCATACAAGTAGTGCCGCCATTTCCTCAGGGCGTGGACTACGGCGTTAAGCTCCTTTTCATACGTTGGATAACGCATCTCGGCGTCAGAAAGCTTCTTACTTTCAAACGCGACAAGACGTCCATCCTGGTATAATGCCGCACCAATAGCATAATCACTAGCATCCAATTCAACCACAAACGGTTGGCTAGGATCCACACTGTGTAATATTGGCGCAGTAGTCACCAAGTGCTTTAGTGTCTGAAAGCTCTCGTCGAGACGCTCATTCCAAACAACAGGGGGATTACCTTTACAATGAGGACCCGAAGTCTTTGGCCCTTTCACCCCTCCTTTTAAAAGTTGCGTAAGCAGAGCAGTGACTTTAGAGTAATCCTTGATAAACTTGCGAAAGAATCCTGTAAAGCCTAAAAAGGACTTTACTTGGCGTACACTCTTCAGAATGGGCCAATTTCGCACTTTATCCAACTTTTCAGGGTCGATGCGAATTCCATCGCGAGCAATGATGTGACCCAAGTACAGAAGCTCTTTCTTAAAGAATTCACACTTAGAAGCCTTAGCGTAAAGCTTCTCAGTCCTCAGTACTTTGAGAACAACGCGTATATGCGCTAGCTGCTCAGGCAAACTTCGGCTGTAGATCAAAATATCATCAAGAAATACAACAATGAAGTTGCCTAAAAATGGTCTGAGCAGATCATTCATCATCTGTTGAAACACAGCTGGAGCATTGGTCAAACCAAAAGGCAAGACCAAAAACTCGTAGTGACCATAACGCATATGGAAGCCTGTCTTAGGAATATCTTCCAGTTTGATCCGTATCTGATGATAGCCTGATCGCAGGTCTATCTTCGTAAAATACAACGCTCCATGGAGCCGATCTATCAAATCGTCCATGCGCGGGAGCGGATACTTGTTCTTGACATTGAGCTTATTCAGTCCCTTGTAATCCACACAGAAGCGCATAGTGTTATCCTTCTTTCGAGAAAGTAGCACTGGCGCTCCCCACGGGGATTTGCTAGGCCGAAAAAACCCCTGTCGAGATAATCCTTCAGCTGTCGTTGAATCTCGTCCTCCTCGGTTTTACTATACCGGTAGGGTTGCTTTGAGAAGGGCTGACTACCAGCCATCAACTCAATGCCATGATTTACTCCTCTCGAAGGCGGCAAGCCAGGAGGTAGATCATCAGGAAAAACATCCTCGAAATCAGTCATGATTTCTCGGATAAGGTTGGATTCGTCGGAATCTCCAAGTTCAACAGAAGAACATGAAAGATTTTTACGACATTAAGTGCCAGAAGTACCAAGCACTAATGAATCAAACCAAGCAGATGGTACACATTGATATAAGTCAACATTAGAAGACTTTATTTCTGTATACATTTCCAAAGCAGTAACAACTGGTATTGCAAAACCATTATTTACAGACTTCTGATTACAAAGCGACATAGATACATGAGGCATGTTCTGCTTAACAAAAACAAGAGAGTGATGTACATAGTCTATATACAATGAGTCTTGTTTATCATAAAACCATGGAATTCCTAAAATAACATCTGCTCTATCCAGCGCATGATGTGGAAATCCAAGTTCTCTTTGTAATCAGCTAGCTCGAGCGACAAATCTGGAACCATCCGATTCCATACATCGGTATCCATGCCACGAGCCATCTTCACGCGATACTCATGGTCACTGTCTTGCGTCTGCAGGCTCAGATTCTACACCAATTTTGCATCCACAAAATTGTGTGAGCTTCCATTATGAAGGAGTATGGTCACGTCGTGACCATTGATCTTCCTGAGGAAACGGAGAAGATCGTGCTTATCAAACACTTTGGTGCTAAAAGTACAATTAGTGCATGAACTGTGCGCTAAATGATGGATTTCAACTTGAACAACATCAGAGTTACCTGAGATCTCGTGAATCTGAACCGAAGGACGACCTTGCAGTTTCTTTGTATTCTTCTTCTTCTTGGGGCAATCCTTGATTTGGTGACCCGTCTGGCCACATCCAAAGCAAGCCTCCTTTTTCACTGCATCAGCAATTGAAGCATTTCTGGCTTTCTTCTTCTCCTGAGAAGATCTTGGCGGTGATTTGGACTTATGCTGGAATCGGGGTCGCTTCCTCAAAGCACCCTCACTGGATTGATGGTCTGCAGTTCTTTTCTTCTCATAATTCCCTCCATTTATTAAATGGAACGTCCTGGCCTTTGCCACTGCATCCTCGACATCAGTCGGGGCTTTGTCCTTAATTAAGGCCCAACAGTAATCCTCATGCAATCCTAGCAGATACATGTGCACAGCGTGCGTAGAATCCACCTTGCATAAGGTGAGCGCCTCTTTGAAAGCTGTTGTATATTTATCAAAAGATAGAGTTTTCATCGAAAGACTCTGCAGTTTGGCATAAGCTTTCAAAGGGTCCATTTTGGTGAAATCCCTCTTGAATTTCACACAAAAGTCAGCCCACGTCGTAGGCTTCTCTGTCATGTCGCGCCACCAGGTAAGCGCCTTACTGCGCAGATAGAGAGGAATCATCTGAATCCTCCGTTCATCATGCTCTCCATGGAGATCAAAGTATGTGGTCTGCTGGTACAGCCAGCTATTTACGGCTAGTTCCGTACACTCCTCTTCGCCAGAGAAATTCGTAGTTTTGTACGGAATCGTGGCAGTCAAACTACCCTGCGAACGCCCAAAAGCAGCAATCTGCATCCGCAATTGCTGGAGATGGGTTTCGCCCTCGGAAATACGCCAGTCGTCGACTGAGCCATATTTTCGAGAGTAGAGAGTCGAGAACTAAGCCCCTGCACGACCCCTTCGAGAGAGGCCAAGCGAAGGTTCGTCTAAACATTCGCGTTTTCCAGAGCGGTAACACGCTGGTCGAAACTCTGGAAAGTACTTGTAATCCATGTATAGAGAGCATGCATAAATGGAATTTGGATATTACCTGGCGCGTCGTCACGCTGCACATTTGAGCTGGAGGAATCCATGGCGAAGTGCGTGAAAATTCCAGGCGAAGTGCGTGAAAAACTGGAATTTTCACGCGAAACCGGGCCTTTTCTACACTTTTCGATCACGAAAAGTTTAAATTTGAGGATCTCCACGCGTCGGCGTGAGTGTCTGAAGGCGAGCAGGTGATGGCGGGAGCGCGGGAGCGCAAGCAGGTGACAGTGGGAGAGCTCAGGTGACGAGCAAAGGAGTCAGAAGAGAGATCTCTGCAGACTTTTAAGTCTCTGTAAGTGATTTATTAATAATATGCAGGGTTCACACTTAACTTAAAAAAATTAAAGTGTCCAGACCATACTTTAAAAAAAAACTCAAGTGACCAAGTCACTTTAAAAAAAGTCCCTTGTCATGTATTGAAACAAGGCAACGTAAAAAAAAAACTCCAATGCTAGCTGAAGAAAAAAAATCGAGCGCTGTGGCTTGCAGATGCCGCGTGGAAGCATAAGACAGAGCACGCGTTAATTCATGCTGCACACAGGATGAGTGCTCAACTCAGCATCCACGCTGGAAGGAAAAGGATCCACGTTGGCATAAATCTCTTTGCACAAGAATCCTCTCTCACACTTCGAACCATCTTAGAGGTAACATAGAGGAGAGCCTCTCTCTCTCTCTCTCTCTCTCTCTCTCTTTGCGCTTCGCACAAAGAAGCATGACAGAGGGAGATGTGAAAGAATATAGTATGCTGAATTTTGCTCTTCACCTGTTGAATTGCTGAATTTTATCAAAAAATCAGCAAATAAGACATTAAATTTCACCTGCAAACATGCTCATGAGAAGAAAAACAATTGATTAAATAGCCAATCCATCATAAATTGCATGAAATAAAGACTATCCGACTTAAACTAGTCTGTAGGTGTGCACACAGTCCTTCGTGCAGCCAAGCCGGCTCTGATACCATGAAACGAACGCGGAGAATGGATCTCCCGGCTACACAGACTGCCTACAGATACGCGTCGGACGAACCACCCGACCATAGCCACCATCCGGCAGCTCCCTTGTGTTGGGGCCAGCGTCCGAGGACATAGGCGTGCACCTGTAAGATCCGGTGTCCCATACCACCCGGCCTCACCTCCTCGAGGTGACCTCGCGCACTCCTAGCCTCGCGGGCTAACCACTGGCACTCTGCCAGTGGGGGTCGATAACTGTAAATGAGGCCTTGGCCTCCCTTTTATAATAATGGCCGGCCACACCGGCCAGGTTCACACTACGTTCGCCCGGACATTGGACGCCCATCCCGACGGCATCTGGGCTAGATCCCCTCTCCTATGAGCGGGACATAACAAGTTGAGTAGCTCGTCTCTAATCTTGCGCCTAGTGTCACTGCTAGGCTCAAGGCGCTCCAATGCAAGCCAACATCCTTTGCTCACCTCCTTGTCGGTCTCTTGACGCCTTCCCTGGAACTCAAGGTCAAGCACATAAGCTACCGCATGAAGTGGAGAGTGGTATCCATTCCACCTCGACTCACACAAGCCATGAATCTCCGCATACTGAACAGGGTCAGGCACAAGCTTCTCAAGTGCCTCTATCATCCGATCCATGGCTTCGTAGACTTTGCCAATGCATGGCTGCAAGCCATCCACAACTCAAAGTAGGTGTGGAATAGGCTTGACCATGGCGTCAAGAGTCTTCACCTCCTCCCACCAAGCGGCGTCGTCGGCCCATCTTCGGCATTTCAATCCGGTTGCTGATGTAGACTCCGGCATGGCCTAGAACTCATCACTGAGAAAGAGGCCCCTTAAGGCTCCACCACATGTAGACAAGCGGCCTAGCATAAGCCAATTGAATGCAAATCTTGTCTCTGAATATTTGAGCAAGGACAAGTGGCTCCTCTTTGAGAATTCATGGCGCACTTTTTGATGGCTGAGCACAAAGGAGACAATTCGAGAGGCGTCACCAATGGTGGGTGAAATCCATGACAAGTTCCCTATGTCCTTGAGGAGGTTATTGAGGCAATGCGCCATGCAAAATGTGACATGGATGCTAGGATACATGCCCTCAATGATAGCCCTGGCTGCCCTATTTGACGCCTCTCCATCTGGAACCATACAAATCCGGGTCGGTGATCTCTATGGTGCTTGTCCACTCCGTAGCAAGCATCTCCGCGGCCTTGCCACTATTGGATGCATCATGTGACTCCACAAAGTACATCTCCCCCCGAGAGTAGGCCACCACTCCGTGGATGGACTGCTTGCGGGTGTCGCTCCATCCATCTACAAGGAGAGAGACGCCATTGGTCTCCCACAAATCCTTTGTTGCTTGGGCCGCTTGCTCCACGGAAAGCTTCTCTTTGTCAAGTAGGGTGATCTAGGTGAGTCTCACCATCCATGATATCCCTCTAAAATCTGGAGACCATCGCTCTCCATCTAGATACTCTTGGCAAATCAGAGGAAGTCTCTACTAGTAGATCTAGGCAGTGATCTATCTAAGGCCCTCGTCCCCGGCGATGGTGCCAATGTTGGCAAATACGCCGCAAACGAAGGCTAGGATAGAAAAAACTCAGCCAATGCCACTAGAGAGGACGAAGTGAGCGTAGTGTGTCAGAGATTGCTCGATTGTATATGTCCCAGATCTACACCGAGTATATCAATCCAATGCTCGTACAATCACTAAGAAGATGTGTAGCCTACAACACCTTTCCTATGAACAAATGGGATCAAAACTGAACGAGAATCAAGGGGTACTCTTCCCACACTAGGACACAGCTACCCAATGAATCACAACTCTGAAATCAGCTCCCAAACTCCCCAAATTGCGAGAGCAACTGATGTCTGACAGTAGATCTAGTGGTCATTGTCAACTAACTCCTATGACCTCTATACGTACTTGAAACTGGCACGTAGGGCGGTAGACGTTAGCTTTCACCCGAAACTTTACTTTAGACTTTAGGACACAGAGAAACTTTGCAAATAAAAACCTGTAACGGGAATTGATACTTCACACACACACAGCTTGGAAGCTAGAGCGCTACCAAGCAAACGCCGACACCTGTTGGCCCCAAAGATTGGCGCCCCTTTCGGTATTTCTTTAATGTCTTCAGAGGGAATAAAACCTGTGATTTCCTATGAGCTGCCCCACATAATCCGGGCTGAAAATGACCTATCTGGCCCGATTTCGGCAGTATGACTGTACTAGGACGCTTCATAGACAATATCCCCACGCAAAAAGTGGATTTCCCGACGCATACGGACACTTTGCAAAACTTGGCGAGAATCTATAGCATGCTGAATTCTCTGCTTTCTGTCCTGTAAATACGCTAGATCAACGCAGAGCGCTTCCCTCGCGTCCGCGGACCTCCTAGGAGTATAAGGGACCGTTTAGGGCCAAAACTCAACGTGCAAAAATATACAGCAGGCTGTATTTCTCTGTTTTGGGCTCCGTTTCGCGAGCCGGTCGCATTTGTAGCAAGTCCTCGGGCTCCCGCACTTGTAGGGCTGCTTGCCCTTTGAATCAGACGAATTTCTCGCGTGAAATCTCTCCGAATTCACTTGTACTTGTGGGGGATTAACAATTAGCTAATCCAATACTTGTGCAAGAGGCTCTTGCCTCAGCAATCGCGCATGAACCTACACAACTGTACATAGGTCAAATGAAAAGTCCTCTTGTGGGGCATCACACAACTGCACAGAGGGGAGAGAGAGAGCAGTGAATGTTGTGCAAGGCTTCAGTTCTTGCACTTCACTGTACATAGAGGGTAGGCAAGCACACAGTAGCTTTGGTACCTAGAACAATCCACCATACGACTGAAAATGCAGGCCTACGTTTAATTTCAATGCCTCTCTCTCTCAATCTGGAAAGTGCCCAAAAATGTGTCAAATGGCCCTCATGCAAGGTTTTCCCGTTTTGTACCTTCCTGTCTAAAAATATCTCGACCAGTTGCTCAGTTGACTTAGCAGCAGACTAATAAAATGTTCCTCTTGTCATTCCGGAGCTAATGGCGCGAACAGATTTCATGGCCCCAAATAGCAGTTCTCTAAATTTTAGGAGATGCTTCCATGGCACTTCCACTGGTCATCTGACCATCTATCACCACTGGGACCACATCCAAAAATGTAATGTAGCCCAGTTATCGGGTGATCTTCTCTTCAAACTTTGAGTAGATCCTAGACATACTTTTATTGCTCGGATTCCAATACCGGTCGGCCCGACCAACTCCTGGCGACAAGGCCTTCCCGTCTATGGTGAATCTCTCTGTCGTCGGCCGTTTCACACTGGCCAGACAATGTCCGACCATTTGCAACTTCAAAAAGAGGGTTCCAAAAATTAAATAAAAATCATTGGAAAGAAACCAACAACTAAGGTATTAGCAATTGCCACGTCCTCGTGACATAACCCCCTCTTGAAATGGAAAATGTCCTCAATTACATGCCATTGATGATCTTTTGTTGTTAGCACGCTTTTATCATCGCATGTACCCGCACGAAAGGTCATGAAACATAGATACAAATGACTTAATGAGACCTTCATACTTTTGTCATTTCATCTATGATAGAAGTGAGCATAATACCTTTAGCATTTCCACTTCTATTGCATTGAATCCGTATGTACATTTGATGTGCTAGCTCCATCATTACCCCTCTTTCGAACACGTTGGGTTGGGGCATGCGTAGGTTGTCGCCCAAAGGTCTCAAGGTAAAGCTGCAATACATTCAGTGACTCTAGCAGATCACACTCTTCCATCCACTTTGCATCCATAGATGAATAGGTCCTAAACTTCACCTGTAAGATGCAGCGGAAGTGAATGATGTTCTTTCTCAAAATGAGTGATCCGATCCTGCTCAAGGTTCCTTTTACTTATGGAAGGGAGAGCCTTCCGTACCCTTAATGCGAGAGTGCAAGTGGTCACAAACAAAGTGAATAGACACTGTGCGTGAAAGTGCTGAGACTGAGAGATAGAGAGAGAAGAGAATACGACACCAAGAAGTTGTAAACCCTCCTCCAAGGGCCCCACTCTCGATGGCGAGAGTGGTTTACTATTGATTGCACAAACTGGTACAAGACTCTAATGCTAGCTTTAGAGGCTATGACGCAATGAGTGGCTGACGTCGGTGAACCTAATGCTGAAACTGATGCTCCAAACGCTGACTTAATGGCTCATGAAAAACGCTGGTTGCAGGCGTTTTTCCGTCGATTATTTGCTGTCCAGAAACTCTGTTCTGCTGCCCTTTTTCCTTGCTGAAAATGCTGTTCTAGGGCTGAGATCGCTGCTGCAAAAACGCTGAAGTGGCTGAGTGTGCAGGCGCTGCTGAGTGGCTGATGGCGAGGGGAGTATTTGCTCAAAATCGCCAGGCTGCAGGAACAGAAAACACTCGATTTCCCTTCCTGAAAACGCTAGGCTGCAAACGCTAGGCTGAAGGGGGGGATTGTCTTGTTGAGAGGAAGAGAGGGTAGCCTATTGCAAGTAGATTGCTTGTTACACCTTCTGCACTTCTGCCAGATTAGCCTAGCCCTAGGTTTTCTTATATATTACTTTAGCAAAATTGCCCTACCCAGTTCCCAACAAAAGTCACTTAAAATAATAAGTGAAAAATGTCAAAAATAGGGAAAATAGGTTTGATGCACTGGAAAATGCTCTTGATGGATTCTGATGGTAATGCTGATGATCATGCTGTGTGCAACCAGAGGATATGCATCTACTCTAAGTGCCTGGGCATGCACGGTCTGCGAACAGAGTCACAAAAGTGCCAGAACACTTCCTATTCTAGACTGACTTGACTGAACTAAACCCTCGTCATGCTGTAGCTTGTCCACGGACACATAGGGTTGGATGTGTCATGTGACATCCCCTCCTTTTTAGAGTGAGGTACTAGTACCGAGCTGCATGGCTTCCTTGTAGTCTGCCAACAACTCTGGGTAATCTTTGAAAAACTCTTCGTCGACCCACACTGCTTCGTGGGTCCCTCGATCCATGAACTTCAAAAAGTATTGTCTCACTTGCTTCTTCGAACCATGTCGAAACCGATACAACAACACTTGCTCCGGCTCCATGACTTCAGCTTCATCTATGATCTCCGGTTCTTCTTTATCCAAAATGTCCTTTGGAGGCGTTCCTTGAAACACTTTCAACCTAGAAACATGGAAAACGTTGTGCATTGACCATGAGTTCGACCAATGACAGAGGAAAAAGTCATATTCAAAATAGCCTGAACAAATGGGAGATAGAGCTCCCACCGAGACTGTTGATCATGCACATATGACTTTAAAACATCAAAAGCCAATTGATTGTAAATCTCTGTCTGGCCGTCTGACTGTGGATGAAAAGCTGATGAAAAATTCAACTTAGTGCCAAATTTTTCAAAGAGTGCGTGCCAAAAATTCAACGTAAACTTAACATCCTTATCTGAAACAATTAATTTTGGCAAACCACAACGGGGGTACTAATGCTTAATGAACAACCGTGCTACATCTTGTGCGGTGACTGTGGTTTTACAAGGAATCAACATGCAAAACTTGTTGAAACGATCAACAATTGTCAAACGTTGAATGTTCCTTGAATGCAAACTTGGTGGAAGGTTAGTCACAAAATCCATGGAAATATCTTTTTTTTCCCCGAGAAAAAGATCCTTCTATTAGTTACTGAAACTGCCCATAGGGCTACAACCACCTCTTCAAGAGAGGGCTAAACAACCATGATGGGAGACTCTCCCAATAAAAAACCAACATATGTACAATGGGGCTAAATCAAGAGATGGGAGGAGGGAAAAGCCACACAGGTGGTCGGTATGCCATCGGAGTACTCCCTGGACCATGGTGTAAAAAGGCCTAGGACGCTAGAGTCGAAGAAAAGCCTCTCTGTTCTCCTGCATGCAGTCGGAGCTGCCCTATAGTCCCTGAAGCTGTCCTCTGAGAGTATTGATCAGCTTTGGCCAAAAATCGCGAACAGTCTCTGCTGGTGGCACAGGGCGAGCCTCAAAGATGCGGAAGCAATGGGCCCGCCAGATGAACCAGAGTGTCAGGCCACTGATGAGCTCCCAACACTCCTCTCTCTCACTACACCACTCCTGTGGAGTAAGCTCTGTAGCAGGCTGGAGTGTAGGTCGCCCCTCCTGCATCACTATCATCATGCTGGTGTAAGATAGCTCAAACTAAAGTGCCGGGCCCGTGAGGTGGACCGAGCCGCTGCTCCCCAAGTGTACTGCCGAGCAGTGGAGAGAGCAGGCATCAGCCGAAGAACTGGTAGCCACACATGTTGGGCCGAGGAACAGTCCCAAAGACAATGATGCTGACTCTCCACAAGATGGTCACAAGCTACACATGCGGCCGAGAGATCACTATGCACTAGCCAGCTTCCAACTGCTGTAGCTCTGTGTGCGACCAACCACTAAAACAAGGTGACTCGCCTCGGCTGTCTGGAGTCCCACAACCTCTCTTAGAAGGCTGCCAAGAACTCAGTTGTGAGACCCTCCTCCTGCCAATGAGGTGCTACAGTGGGGCGGGCCTCTCTCTGTGCTGCTAGTATGCGACATCCCAGGCGAAGTGTACTGAAAGAAAGGGACTCTTGGGTGGTCTGCAGAAGAGAAGGGGTCCCTCCAAAGCCACTCACCAGGATCCCACTGAACTCGTACTAGTGGACCACTCCCAAGCCCACAGCCTCCAGTGTCCAGTCTCAAGAGCTGCTGGGTCAGGATCTATGACACACGTCCTCCCACAAATGCCCACTACTCGGATCCTCTGAAAACAGCACTCTGCCACCTGTGGGGCCTCTACTGCAACTCGCTATAGGCGTTCCCCTCCCTGAAGCTCGAAGAAAAGGGATGGAACAGGCTCTGAGCAGGCCCTGACGGAGATAAGAACCTCCAGTAGTGTGAAGGCTCTCATCCACCTGGGTGCTAATGGCTCGAGAGGCATGAGCCACTCAGCTGGAACTGCCTCTGAGATGTCTTGGCACATGCTCGGCACCCCTCTCATGCCCTGTAGCTGGAAACCCTGCACCTCCTCTGACAAGCCTGTGAACTCTAACCAGTCACCTAAAGAGCACATTGGACCCGCTGCCATGGGACCCCAGGAAACATGAGGCCGACTACCAACCAAGTGGCCTCTCTGAGTGCTAACCATGGGGTTCTAGACAAGGGGCTGCCGTAGGCGCTCCTCCGTGCAAGTAGGCTGTCTTTGCTCCAGGCCTCGCCGCAAGAGCTCCCAAGATCGAAGCAGACTCACAGCGAAGCAGTCCTCCAGTCTCCTACTCAAACCAACTCTGCGCATCTCTGTGAAGATCCATCTGGTCGAAGGTTGCCAGGGGCCTCCTGCCTGAGGCACCCTAGCACGAAGTCGCTGTAACAGGAACTCCTTCCAGGGCTCCTCACCTAGAAGTCCTCTGACAATGAACTTCCCAAGAAGGGCTCTGCTCTGCTGTGTTGGGTCAATGATCCCAAGCCCTCCGTGTGAACAAGGAAGAGTGATGACCTGCCAAGCCACTTTGGCTCGGGCTATCTGAGTGTCACGTCCTGACTAAAGGAAGTTCTTGATCAGCCTCTCTACCTGGTTGATACAAGAACTCGAGAAGATCCAGCAAGAAGTGATGTACCACATGGTCACCAACAACACCTGGTTGGCCACTACTACTCTACCAGCCAAAGAGAGTCGTGCTGAGCTCTAGTGTAACAGCTTTCTCCTGATCGACAGGAGAAGGGGAGAAATCTACTGCTCGGGAGACAAGTCCAAACCAACCTGACAGCCCAAGTACCGAACTGCAGTCCCTGCGGGGAATCCACCTAAAACCCTCTCCTGGCATCCAATCGGGTACAAGAGCACTACCAACCGAGAAAGCCATTGTCTTTCTCCAGTTGATCAGTGCGCCCGATGCACAACAGAAGGTCTCCAGAGCCAGCTCACACCTGTGAAGGTTGGCCTCCTGGCCATCTAAGTACAAGGCTGAGTTGTCGGTAAACTCGGCGTCCAGAAGCTCATCTCCCCGAATAGGGAGTGCTAAGCCCCGTAGACCTACCTGCTGCGACACCAAAAACCTGCTCATCGCCTCTGCATAGAACAGAAAGAGGAAGGGGGCAAGAGGACAGCCCTGTCTGACCGAACGTGTGAGCATGAAGCGATCCCCTCTACCTCCTGCCAAAAGTACCTGACTGTGAGCCTGTCTGTACAAAGTTGACACCCCTCTGTTCCAAGCATCTAAGAAGCCCATCCTAGGTAGAGTGCCCTCTAGAAAGTCCCAGTCAACTCGGTTGTATGCCTTCTCAAAATCGAGAAGAAGAACCACTAGGTCCTCACCATGAAGCCCTGCCAGGACAGAAGCCTCCCAAAAAGTAAAGATGTTGTCAAGGATATTGTGTTCCTTGACAAAACCTGTCTGAGTCCCATGTATAAGGCTCTCTAGAAGTGGCTGTCGGAGCCTTGGCAAGATTTTGTAGGCTGAGTTAAGGATGGTGATGGGCGCCATTGTCGAATCTCATCCAAGGAGCCACCCTCCTTGGGAATGAGGTAGATCAGGCCCTCACTCATGCTGTCAGGCATCACTCCTGTGTGCAAAATGTACTGAAAAGCACTACAGAAATTTGGGCCAAGCAGGTCCCAGTACTCCAAGAAAAAACTGAGAGTCAGTCCATCCTCACCTGGACAGCTACCACAAGGGAGGGCCCTAAGAGCCGTGTGCAGCTCCTCAAGTTGAAGTGGTAGCTCAAGCTTTAACGCATGTCCTCAGTCACAAGACAAGGCATCTGTGCCCAAAACTTCTCCCTGCATGCATCCTGACGCTCTGACTGGGGCTCTGCAGGCAGTAACTCATGGTAAAAGTCAGCAGCAACTGCACGCATATCCTCGGGCTCAGCAAAGGCCTCCTCAACTAGCTGACCTTGGCATGCGAATGCTGAGGTCCCACTGCCTCAAGGAAAACACCTGTCACTCTGTCGCCCACCTGGGTCCACTGAGCTGCCTGTCGGTGGAAAGCAAACTCATGTCGCCTCTCCTCTGTGCTAACAAGCTCCTGACGAGCCTGCTGTAGCTTCTCCTCCAACCAAGGACTGTCTGGATGCTGCTCCTGCATCCTCTGTAGTGAAGCAATGCCTCGTCTGAGATGCTGCTCCTCCTCTCTCGCTGCAGCCCGGTGAGCCAGAGACTCCTGAAGAAAAAAACGGCTAATCTGGGCTAGGCCTGAGGCCACTCTGTCAGCAGGAGAATCCTGCCTGTCCAAGCTCTCTGTCCAGAGAGCCTCTACCCACTCTCTGAGTGCTGAGTCCAACAAGACCCTTTCTAGGATGCGAAGCATCGTGCTCCCACTGCTCTGCCTGTCTGCCACTGTGAGGATCACTGGTGCATGGTCCGAGAAGGAAGTCCTTGCCAGAATGCCCACTGTCCCTCCCAAGTCACTGAAATGGTCACTAGTGTAGAAGCGATCTATCCGTGATAGATTCACTCCTCCCACTCTGCGGTCCGAACGAGAGAAGGCAAGGCTGTCTGGGGGCCTCACAAAACCAGAGTACTGCCAAACATCCGAGACCCTCAGAGTCATACAAAACCTCTCCCAAGCTGCCAGCTCAACTCCATGCACAGTAGCGTGGCTACCACCAATCCTGTCAGAAGGGTCCTCCAACATGTTGAAGTCCCCTCCTATGCACAAGTGTTCTGCCTGTCTGCGGCCAGAGAGACTCAACTATCTGTGACCAAAACTTTGCTCGAGCACTCGCCACATTAAGCGCATAGATGTTCAGGAAGCCTACTAGGCAACCCTGAACCTGCATAGTAATCCACTGAGCCCTGCCTGGCACAATAATCCCTCTGCCCACAATGGCCTGCTGCAAAGAGTCCGTAATAGTCATACATACCTCACCCTGGATGCCTCCAGGTCCAAAAGCAGCTAACCAAAAAGTGTCATATCGTCCACGCAAGAGCTGACCACAACGTCTAATGCGGCTCTCACACAGATGGTGCTCCTGAAGCATAAGGAGATCAATCTCTCCTCCCACAAGGCAGCGCTGAAGCTCCTGACGCAGTCAGCCCCGCTGACGCTGAAACTGGGGCCCACGTAGTCCCTACACGTTCCATGAGACGATCCTCATGGGGAGCGAGAGAGAACAGATTCTGCCGCAGCAGCTAGACGGGCTATCTTCGAGGCTTGCTTAGATGGGGAGTAATCCACATCCGAGCGTCCTCTAGATAGGCATGATTGTAACGAGTGCCTGGCCCAAGCCATAGCAGAGCGAGCCGTACGTAAAGCATCCTCCTCTGTCCAAGAGTCCTCATGAATGTATACATAGCATGGCAAGCACTGTGTATCGACAAAGAAGTAAGCCACAATGTGTCTACATCCTGCTGAATCTGGAGGTGCCACTGCAAACTTGGCAAATGGCCAGAGAGTCTGAAGCAAGTCTGTAACTCCTAGTTCTCCCATGTGGTGAGAGAACTCTAGGACCTATGTGTGCAACCATCCCAACACTGAGTCAAGAGTCCACTATGTTTGGTCCCTGCCGCACAAGGGAAAGGCGAAGCCAACTACTGAGTCCAAAGCCTCTGTCCCCCTAGCTGCAAGGAACAAAACATGGACCCTGAAGCAGGCTGCCTCATGGTCTGCTGAGGGGTCGCCGAGAAAACGAGTGAAGTCGTAGTCAAAGAAATCCCATCGGCGCCGAATGTCAATGCTCGTCAGACCTCGAGTGATATCTGCAAGGGGGGACGTCTGCACCTGTAGAGAGGGCCGCAAGAAAGGTGCCCCTTGGCCATTGACATTTTGAGTTGCTGGTGCCATATCGGATTGTTGTCCAGAAAGACCAGCCATGCCAAAATTGCCTTGTGGCACCCCAAACTGGCCATGATTGCACTGAAACCCTTGTTGCATGCTAATACTACCATACATGGGGTTCGGCATCATGCCTTGCATACCCCAAACACTGTTCCTAGCATATAATGTTGGTTTCTAGGCGCATAACCAACCATGCTCTGAAACACTGATCCACCCCTGAAATACCTAGGATGTACTGTGGGTGGTGGAAAAACCTATTGCCTAGCTTGGAAACTAGTTCCCTGTCCATTTAATGCAGCATGCGGACTCTGAAAGGTGGTGGGCTGAACTGGCAAAGCCTGTGGAATAGGCGTCCTAACCACCTGTTCATGGACAAAAGAAACTTGTCTTGGAGCCCTTACAAACTCCGCAACGTGCGAATGCTCCCTATCCTGCTGGGATGCATGAAGGACTTGGGCTTGAGCCTCAACGGGCTCTATTGGCTCTATGAATTGCCTTGTTTGCTCTGGCACTGGCGGCGCTTGACCTTAGAGGCCTCTGTACAATTCCCTCCTGCATAAGCTGTATCAAACTATTGAGGAAAGTAAGAGCCTTCGTCTTGTCCTCAAAACCATTGAAGGTATCAAATTGTACCGTTGCACCACCTTCTTTATATGGCTTTGGCTTTTCCAATACTCCCAAATTGTTGTAGGGAAGTGTCTGCAACATGGGCACTGTAATAGGGATCATCAGTGCCCCTTGGCCATTGACATTTTGAGTTGCTGGTGCCATATCTGGCTGCTGTCCAGAAAGACCAGCCATGACCCCAAACTGGCCTTCATTGCATTGAAACCCTTGTTGCATGCCAATACTACCATACATGGGATTCGGCATCATGCCTTGCATACCCCCAGAAGCCACACTATTTAAAATCACTGTGTAAAATCAAACTTAGTATGTAATCTATTAGTTTGGCACAAGTGTTGTTTCTCACCATATCCTCTTTGTCATTGTTTACTGGCTTCGCTATATATTCTTTCAATTTGGCACATTGAGTGCTTCTTCTTACCCATATCCTTCTTTGTTGGAACTCCCTTTAGGCAGTACCTATGGTGAAGCTCCTAGGGAGGCCCGTGTTCAAAGGGACATGGGCCTCTAGGAGGGTGACGTTAGGGAAAGTTTGGACTCAAATTTGGTCCTTTTAGCGCTAGAGAGAGAATGCAACGCGACCAATGGATGGCGGGCTACTGTAACGATAGCTCGGATTTTCTTTGTTTTTATCTCAAATTTCGGCATTTTCAAAAAACAGTTTTTAGTTGCATAAAAAACCTTAACAATAATATATGTTGTGATTTGCTCGAATCTTTCTTGTCAGGACCGAAGATAGGACAAATGTACCATAACTCACACTCAATGCAGTTCTGCGCACTTTTTCGATAGAAGAGACTTCATAGTATTCCCGCTCATTCTCATTCATTTGCGCTCAACTAACTATTCTGCTCGCGTTTGACTGTATTGTGTTTGCACTCAGAAACACTCCCCCTCTCACATATGTGATGTGCATCTTGGCATACATAGATGAATCAGTAATGGAGAACAGAAGACCTCGACGGCTATCCGCAAGTAGTAAGTCTGTCGAAATTTTCAATAACTTCGATTTGGACAACGGCCGATGGCTTTCCACCACTATTACAATTGAAAACTGGGTTCTCCTGCAGACGAGGAAGAGAAAGCGCACGGGCAACGAGTTTGTAAACAGTTATAAAGGTAGGGTGAAAAACTTTCGCTTGTCACAAACGGGCAAAATAGTCAAAGAGGTTCTCATTGAACACGCATATATGCACTCAGAGTTGCGTCTACAAACAACGCCGACAGGATTTCCAACAAACTGACCAAATTATAAGTTTTCTTACACCCACAATGGTCACTTGTGTATTGTGTGTTTAACTTGCCAGTTGCAGATATTTATCCTTCCGACAAAGAAGACTGGCAGCCGGTGGATTGCATTATTGGCATTTTTTATGCATTCCATGCAACTGTGGGAGAGCTACTCTATAACACCAGCGCCCGAAGAGTGTTGGCTGAAAGAGGGGTTTTTTTCTTCAACCACTTTTATAATGCTCCGCGTTCTGCGCTTGGCTTTGGCACTCTAGAATATCTCCCGGTTCCTTCAAAGGACAGTCCAGAGTTGCCAGTCCCTTCATCTGAAACCTCTGAGTGTTTCAGACTAAAGCTCCATCAGGAAATACAAAAGTGCTTAATACCACATATTGCTAGACGGCTGGTATGTGTTTCAATCTTCATGTCCATGCATGTGTTCATCGACTTTTTCCATGATGAAAAGATTAGGAAGACAGGAATTATGCTACTCTGCAAGACAAAGAAATGCCTCGATTTTCTAGATGAATCTTGGGATGTCCATGATTCTGATGGCGTCTTATGCAAGGTAAATAAGAAGTCTATTGTATGTAAGCGCATGATAGCTTCTCAAAACTTGATAGCTTCCTTCCACTACATAAGGTGGCATCCAGTGAATGGTCATCTGGTAGCTTTGGACCAAGATTTAACTGATGACCTTAACAATCCTTTGAGAATGCTTGAGGTATGGTGTGGACCTGATCTGCTAATTGTTCTTAGCATTCAAGGCAATGTGACACTACGACAAGTGCGTGAGGATTTGGAGAATGAGGTTGACCTCAGCTTACCTCCAAAAAAAAAAATCTAGTGCAACATAGCGAAAGGTAGTATGTTTTGTATGTAAACATTAATGCTGCGTTAATTATTTCCCTGCTGGTTATCATCACAAAATATTGGTCTAATCTAACTATTTGATTAACTGTCGTGCAGATGCCTCAGAGAAAGGAGAAGAAGACATTGTGCGTAGAGATAAAGGATGAGCGACTGTTCCTAGTGCAATGCAACTCTTGATTGAAGAAAGCGGCTCACACAATATATCACATTGCTCTATACTACGAATATTATAGAAAGTTGTTGACAGCAAGCTTGCAATCTACATTCATGCGAAAATGTATTGTTAAGGAGTTTCTTGCAAATAAAGTCCGAGAACAATTATCTTTTCAAAATTGACTCAAGTTGTCTTTACATTGCGTTTATAATGTACACTGTAATAATGTCCAATTAAATCTTAGTAGCTCTCATTTACAATCGAGGGGAGCTCCCCCTGGCTTGATTATTATGATTAGGATGCAAAGGCTCATGAGACGGACTGGGGGTTGGGTCATGGGATTGGGGTTGAGGAAAAGATTGCGCAGTGGCATCGTCTTCCTCAGTAAAATCGGGTATTACAAAAAGACTAGAGATCGAGTGGCCAGAAACACGAGGGGAGGCAGGTCCGGGCGCTTGGTCTGTCGTTGGTGGAGGTGCTGCTTCGTACCTCCAAGGTGGAGGCCGAGGTTGTGGTCGTGGTGGTGGCACGACAAATGCATCGGCGACTCCTTCAGGACGAGTCTCCACAAGATTGATCATGTTCTGGATGATTGCCGTCCTAAATGCCTCCACATGCAAGTTCAAATAATCTGGCAGGTTCCTTGCCTGCAAATGAATTGCATAGCTTTTATATGTAATGGAAAAAAATCATGTGTGCAAGGATTACAAAAGCGAAACATTGCACTTACACTTCTATGCTCCTCAGCATAATGCGTTCCAAAAGAAGCTCCGCATTTGCAAGAACTCTCCATCCACAAGAATGCGCGTCGTCTTGCTTTGGAACCTTGCAACTCAGAATCAACATATCTTCCCAAACACTATCTTGGGTCAATGCTTCCCATGCAACAACAAGCTTTTGAACAGACCTGCAATACATAGCATCTGGTGACCATACGTTGCATCGAAATTGCAGAATCAAGAAACAAGTAACTATGTATCTTCGGACATTCCCATGAAAACCATGCGCAGAGTTTGCAAGGTAGCAACACTTGCGCTCAATGTTTAAGCCTACAAGGCTCCAATGTGAAGTGATTGCACAAGAAAAGGAATTAGTTTGCTATTTTCGTAGTATACAAAATATTGTAGACTAGCGGTATAAAAAATACTTACTTTTCGTTGTAAGCTAGAAGTAAAACTTTTGCCGTGTCCATGTTCACTCGTTGAAACCAATCAACGACTTCAATCAGGAAAGTGTCCTCCGAGGTAAGCATGACTGACAGCTGTGCGTCCAAAACGGCTATCTCGGATTGTATATTCCATGCAAGGTTCGAAACCAGCATGCTGCGAATTGAGAAAATAATTGATGAGGATCTATAATAAGCCAAAATCAGATAAATACCTCTACAAAAATAATTTAACATACCAGAGATCCAAGTTGATAATTTGGTCTGTAAGCTCCCTCCCACTATTTCAAAAAACACTTATCTCGTGAGGGCCAAAACGAAAGTACAAAATTTGGTCCCATACAAGAAGTGCTATGTCGAAAGCTAGGCCGAGGAAACGTAGGGTGTCATTATTAGCTTTGTCAATTGCTAACAACATCTCCCTTTCATTTGACTCCTCCGAAGGTTGTTCCACAAGTGCCTCTAGGGTCCGCTCCACATTCAAACGTGTGCTGTATGTGTGTTGTGTGGTGCTCACATCCGTCACCTTCACTTTGGTTATTGGAGGGATTGTCAAAATGTTGTCCCTTCTCTTGTCAGATAGATGGACCGATGCAAGTGTCTTGTCGTACCTAAATCGTAGAAGCCTCAGAGAATTGATATCCCGGGGCATCACTGGGACTCTGTGGGCATGAGCTGTGAGGATGTAGCTGTCTTGGAACAGCTCAATCAGAATGTCCTCGGCTGCCTCGTAGAGGCAACCCATTGACTTCTGGCCCACCAAAAATCCAAATTTGCGCTCTCACAAATTTGGCGAACTACTCTTTGAAAGGATAACTTAGGAACAGCAAGAGAAACATGCCTCTGGAGTTTGCATTGCTCAAGCAGAACGCTTTGGTTCTAGGACACTCGTACCTCAGACTACGCATTGTTGCCCAAAGATTAGGCAGGGTTTTGCCTGCAACTCTTGAGGATGAAGGTTGGTTGTCTTGAGGGTAAACCTTCCTTGCGGTCTGCTTCGTGCGACCCATGGAAACAAGTGTTTACCCTGGAAAGCGTTGTGGGGAAGAATAAGAAGAAGATTGAGCAATGAGAAGGTTACGTCGCAAAAACCGATTCTGAGAGGTGAGGATAGTTTCGGAAATAGAAACGTTATATAATCGTCAAGGACATCATCATCATATCAAACGTGTGGCGGTCACAATTAATTGAGTCGCTCATCATCATTGGGAAGAGTGCGTCACCGCATGAACGACATGTGGCATACTGCTTGTCGACTCGGGCACGAGGTCAACAATGTGGTTGTCACGACACAACACAATAGGGGATGTGTCTTGTTCGACCAAACCACCTCTTCGTGTTGTGTCGCAACAAGAAAAAAATACGTGTCACTATGTGAGTAGGGGGAGTGTACCGCAGCCATATCGCGTTGTGGCGCGATACTCGTAAGGGTGCGTCATAGCGCGATAGGGACTAACCATACCTCTCTATCGCGTTGTGGCGCGACATTTGGATGTCGCGTCACAACGCGATAGAGACTACACATATTGTGGACGCGTTGTGGTGCGACATTTGGATGTCGCGTCACAACCCGATAGGGACCACCCATATCGTGGACACGCCTTCCTATTGCGTCGTGACGCGACATTTGGATGTCGCGTTAGAGACCACCCATATCGTGGAGAGAGCTCCCTATCGCGTTGTGTCGCGATATTTCTCCATCGGTGAACAATGCATGCAAGTCAACGGTTGTCCGACATAAACCTACCACTCGCATTGTTGTGCGACACATTTTGATTAAAGCTCTTTCTTCATAATCATTAACCAAAAAAAGAAACAAAGAGGCAAAGACAAAGGAACAATATATGAAGACATTTGCATTATCTTCAAGGACTCCATTACAACTTCAAGAAAACACAATCTTGTTTGTCCATTTCAATTATTCTTTTTCCTCCTTTATCGTTGGTGGTTTCTTGTCCTCAGTCTTTACGGTGTTGTTTTCCTCAGTCTTTGCCTTTTGGTTTTTCTTCTTCAGCTCCTTTTCAAGAGCTTTTGCCTCAGCTATCGTCTTCTCTACCTCCTTCATTTCCGCCATCATCTTTTGGGAAAGCTTCGCCTTTCCTCTCTTCTTGTCCTCCATACCTCCTATGTTGTGTAGATGTGAGCGAGTTCTAGAGTGTGCAATCAAGGTGCTTTATATAGCCACGGTACTCACCGCATGAAGGACACGTATCATAGGGATGGTGGAGCTTGTCTCGGTCTTTGTGTTGCATTCATTGCACCGATTCTAATGCAATCATAAGGGTGGCTGAAATGACGTGGTCGAGTTCCCGAGGAGTCTATATATAGGAGGCGAGTCAGTCCTCCCTTGGTACTCTTTAGCGTTAGCCAGTGCCTTCCTACCTTCAACCTAACCAACAACCCAAGTTTTCTTACCTCTCTCCATAAATGGATCCCTTTTAGATCGAGATAGAGGAGGAGCTGCCTTGGTCTAACGAGCCACCCAAAGACAAGTTGTACCATTTACTCTATGGAATTGGGCTTCAGCAGCAGGAGCAGGAATTCAAGTCTACTTTCAATCTTGCCTTCTCATTGCAAGAGTTTTGGCTTCTGCATCACATTTCCTTTCAGAGTTTTATCAGACATACGATCAACAGACGATCAGCGGCACATTTGAGTTTGGGGGTTGTTGATATGTTCATATGAAGGATATCAGTTCTGATCGTTTAAAGAAAGATATTTTATACAGAAGCAGCCTTAAGTTGCCACTGCAGTCTCGCAGGAATGACATCAGATGTCCCGTACATAATCGAAAGTGTCGAGTTGCAGAATACTATGCTCAGTTCATACTCTTTTTGAATGTTAATCTGGATCATCACCGGGACACAGCAAAGGAGGCCTAGAGCAATCACCGTTCAGTCACTGGTTACGAGTTGGAGCAACCACCTAGTGGTGCTTTGTGTGTTTCAGAAGGTGTTCAGCTGCCATAGGGAGCTTTGCCAACAAATGTGCTCCCTACCGTCCCCATCGGTGATCATCATTATGTAATGCTCAATGACATTATGAAACTGTTTGACTTGAGAGAGGACTACTGCCTTGCTATAGTCGCTCAAAATCTACAAGAGGATGGTAGTATAATTGATCCTGCCGATGACAAGTATTCTGTCATGGATGCTCATGTAATAGCGGGTGAGTTTATTGAACCAACAGAGGCACTAGCAATGATATACAAGGATGGAGCCGCATGTGCCGCGACGCTTCCAACGGAGTCGGAGTTCAGGGCGGTACAGGAAAGGCTTGCAATCACAGAGATAAGGAGAAGTGCTCCATCAACGACATTGACGCCGTCCTCATCCTCTACAAACGAAAGAGTACACGTGACTTATGGAATGCTGCATTACTCGAAGAAGACGAAAATCAAAAGGTATACTCCTGTATAAATATTTTTTTGCTTCCCTGTATGAGAGTTTCATGTGTATATATATACCAACACTTGGCTTTTATTTCTCATAGCTCGTAGTCTATGATAATAAGTTCATTCCTCGTTCCCGTGGACGAGGTAAAGGAGACTTGGGAAAGAATTCCTCTCTTGGTCAATACTTGGAGAATTTGAACACTCCAAATTTCCTATGCTTCCATTCCAGCTTCTCCGAGACAAGGGTGAATTTTCCTTCTTTGTATTGAAAACACTCTCAAGATATCTAAGAGGCGCGGCCATCAAATGGAACACAAACAAGGTGATGCTGCTAGACAAGCAAGCAATGGTCTCAATGTTTGGTGTAGGGCCTGGCATGTATAGGCTGCACGGTCGCTACTTTTTGACACACGCTGCGTATGGTCTTGCTTGTGGAATCACAGACCCACGCCAGTTGCCACAATATGGAAAACATGATTTGTTGAAACAAAAGCAGCCAATCGTTCAACTTATAGAAGAGGCCCCGCAGGTTGAGGAAGCTGAGGAGACCCAATTGCTCGACCTCAACGTGCTTGCGACAGATGTTGATGACGAAACGCGTCATTCAAAGAGACCAAGGCACAAGGAAAAGGGTCCTTCGGATAAGGGCAAAAGACCAAAATATTATGTATCATTTCAAGATGACTGGAAATAAATAGAATGTATTTGTTTTATGCATCAAAGTTAGATTGATTATGTAACAATGTCTCGCAATGTTTTTTTTTTGTTGCAATCATCATTCACAATATGAAAGTTGAAATTACATTGATTCTTCTAGATACATTAAGTTTGTTGTTTGGATCTTGCTATGGCTAAGAGTTATGCCATAACTTGCAACGGTGTTGTCCAAACCCTTCCGATGCGTTGTTTTTGAAGCCGCCAATCCGCACGGTGCCTAGCCGCAGACGATAACTCCCATATCTCCTTTCTTCGCCGTTTTTTGGATAATCTCACCGCATGGCCAATCTGACTTTGTTTGACTTGTTCCTTGCGATGTGACCTATGCATTAGTTTCCAATACGTCCATTGGTGTAGCTCCTCTAAGCTATTTGCTTTGTCCGCACCACCTCCATGTCGAGTGTGACTAAAATAACCAATACGAGCTTGGTAGTGGGTTTTTTCCATGCCCTGTGTAGACCAAACACCCAAGCTGCCATATTGCCGTACAAACCAAGGCATGTGGTTACAGATAATGTGTTGCACACAAAGCATGCAGACATTATAAGGATGAGTATGCGCATTTCAAAAGATTATCATGTCTTCAAACAAATTACAGTACCATGTAGTGAGTAATATGTTGATTTGTCCATGCACTTATGAATGTTTTGTGGTAGGTCTCCACGGCTTCTTGGAAATTTGTATAGTCGCCATCAGTCCATGAATTTAATTCGCAGAACCTTAATATTGCGCCCAAAGTTTTCCATACCTTCGCTTTGTGAGTCCTTGCTGCACCATAGTCTGCATGGTCAACTACAGCATTGTGCAGATTTTTCCATCTGTTGTATCTTAATGCTTGTCTTTCTTGTGTACTTTGGCTTTTGTGTTGTCGTCCAATTGTGGGCACTGAAAGGAAGAGTCGGGCTTTCACAATGACAGCTTCTTTGGAACATCCCGGCCATTTTTCGATCTCTTCTCATCCTGCTCTATCTTAACATGTCCTCTGTGCAAACCCATTTCTGAGAAGGCCGTCTCTAAAGCCGAGATTGCCCTTTGCTTTGCAGATAGAGATCGAGTGGTCCAGGCAAAACAGATGTAGAGAAACATTAGTTTTTCTATTATTCTACAAAGTGCATACATTGTGTATATGTGTACTTTAGATAGTGGGATATCCAAAATGGATCAAAAGTTAGGGTGGGACAAATGCCTATCCAGAGCTCTCCTCCAAAATGGTTTGTCAAGGATGTGAACCCCTCCCATGCAATACAAGCAAGGGCTTTTGCTTGTTGCTCCTTTGGAAACGTTGTACATGCATTTCAAGATTTTTAGATCTTCAGCCATGTGCAACTCAACATTGTAGGACCCCATGTCCTCCACATCCAATTTCTATCCATTTCTCCGTTCGCTTATTGTTTCTGGTATGTTTGTTTGATGAAAAAACCAATTCAATATATCGAAGTTCTCAGTGGGCACCTGAAAGGATAATTTTGAACTTTTTACAATGCACATTCGAAAGCATTCAACTGAAACATAACGATAAATTATCTTAAACATAATTTCTACGAACCTTGAACGTCGCAAGAAGAAAAATGTTGTGCTTAGATTGCACACTAAAGTTTTGAGGATCATCTGGTCCAATGCTTGCATCCAGAGCTCTATTCATAAGTGTGATTGTGACTCGCTCAACCTTTGTCTCCTTTACAAGCTCGCATTCATCTAGCTTGATGACAAACTTCAGGACGCCGTTGCACTCTTCAGCGGTGACATCAAACAACTGCACAGTGTATGACTGCAGCGCGATGATATCATAAAAAATATTGTTATAATTGTCATAGACCATTTCTTCTCCTTTTGGCGATCTGTATGTCGATTCAATGTGGAAAGGACTTCCTACCTTTTGAAGCACCTCCTCATTGACTTTCCGTCTTGTTTTTTGAATAGAGAAAGGGTTTGGAAGAAGCGTGTGCTTGATGCGGAACTTTTTGACCTGTCTTTGCACAGACCCGAGTAAGAGGAGTTAAGAATCAAAACCCTTTTCTAGTGGAACAGCACTGCAAATGATGCAAAACCCTTTTCTAGTGGAACAACACTGCAAATGATGCTACATACTTGAAAATGGCAGCATATCCCTTATTGGATATACGAGCTTCATCCAAAATTGATTGAACGTCCCGTGCAGGGAGTTGGTTCTCGTTTAAAAGGCTGTCAAGCCGTTTAGCAACGATCTTACCATAGCGCTTATCATCCAAGAGGCCAGCTACATTTTTGCGATTCAATATGAGCCCCGTAATGGGCAGAGGACGTGGTTGTGCTATGCTCCACTTCCTTGTCAGGGTGAAGCAAAGATCTGCGCAAGCATGTTAGCAGTAAGAGATGTGAGAGTTTATGAATACAAACCTAAGAAGGATAGATACACTCACTTGATGGCTTGCACTCTTTTCTTTAATTCCTCCCGAGCCAACTTTCAAGTCCTCGATGTCTCTTAGTTTTCTTTCTCTTTGGCGAAGACCTAGCGTTGTTTTTTTTTCTCTGAGTTGTTGTGTAAACTCCTTGATGGTCTCCTTGCTAGCTTCAACCTATTGAGCACATTTCACGACTTTTTGGTGTGTGCGGATATTCTCTCTGTATACAATATCTCTCTCTTGTTGCAAAACGTCATTTCTTATAGCCAACTACTTAGTGTAGCCATACAAGCCATGGTGGCCATCTCTGACATAGTTCACTAAGGATGTAATATCCTTAAAAGGTGGATTGGAGTTTGTGACGGGATTCTTTGGATACATTCTGCCGTCCAGCCAAAGGTCCACATTTTTCATGCCATGTGATCTTAAGTTCTCTTTTGAAGCTTCAGAAAGTGTCTGTTGTTTGTTTTTCCTGTAGAGGGGTTCATACTCTTGTGAGAGCTCTATGTGCATGTGATATACATCTCTCCTATTCCTCGTAGAAGTTCTTCGTGGAGAAGCTACAAGTGTCCACTAAGACATGACTGATCGAAACTGTGTGCAGAAGGAGGTGGGGGAAATTGGAGAATGGCAATTTGAATATCGTGCATGCGAGAGAGAACGCAGGAGGGAATGGGGGGAAGGAGGTGAGGAAACAGAGCTTAGTTTTCAAAAATGCAAAAGATTGAGATATTCGGCATTGAATTCAGTAGCCGCTGCGTACAGTGAAGTGTTATCATGACTGGAATACTTTTTGGGTTTTTTAATACCTTGCATGAATAAGATATCCAGATTTTAGAAAACAGGTATGAAAAAGGGTTAAAATGAGTTTTCTATTATCTCTCTCTACGCTGACATGGCATTTCTTACAAGGCCCAAATTTGGAGTCCAAACTTTCCCTAATGCAAGTCTGTGGGTTGCATGCTTTATGGTATGCGTTCTATTTTTACAAGTGTGTGGGTTACATGCTTTATGGTATGCGTTCTATTTTTATTTCTCTTCTTCTTTTGCATGCAGGTTGAGACAGCAAGCGAGAGAAAGCCATGGTTCTGCGGGGGAGAGAAGGCAACACAGTGGGTACTCGTGCTATACAGGCCTTCATGTGCATCATAGTTGTTGTGTGACTTTTTGCTTGGTCCTCTAATCACCAGCAACCAATGTTGGCGTCCATGTTCCTGTCCGAGAGATTGAATCTTGCCACCTTCGTGTAGGCCATCAACAAGAGGGCTGCTTGTTTGACCTCAGCCCCCAGTTGAATCTGAGCCCAAGTACGTGGTTGTATGTATGCGTATGTGTGCAAGATGAGGAGGAATTGTCACAACGGGAGTGCATAACAATATAAAATACATTCGGATAAATAGAATTTATCACTTATTATTGAAGCCAAAGGATATAGAGAGAAATAGATAGAGAGTGAGAAGATTGACACAGTACTGGGGACCAGAAGATGGGTTGGTTCCGCCCCGTAATAGTATCTTTATTACTGAGGAGAAGTCTATACAAGCACTTCAACCGAACATATTACCACGTTCGTTCTAGAATAAGACTTGATGGTTCTCGAAAGCCTCGGCTTCCGATTCCTAGGACAAAACCCTATTCCAAAGGAACTTCCGTTCCTTATTCCAAATCCTTGAGAACCAAGGTTCTCGCCTTTGGATCTCACCTTCCAGACTCGGGGCATGACATCCCTGCAACTCTCTTTTCCAACTCTGTTTCCAAAGTCCTCTTCCCGCAGAACAACTCTACTTTCCCGGACACGAAGTCCTTAGTTGGGAATCCCAACTTCCGGATCACAACTTGAGAGACTACCTCTCTCCGATCCATGGATCTACTTCCCAAACTCGGGTACGAAACCCTTGGGCTGATCTGGCTCTAGTTCCTCAGAGCGCTTTTCTCCTACAGAGGCTCATGCCTTCCTTTGCTCCTATTCCCTCACGAAGAGGAAGTACACCTTCATTCAAATACTTAGAGATGATAACATGAAAATCGTTATCTTCAAGTCTCGACGCTCGAAACGCAACTCGGTTCTCAAAAAGCGATTCCCCGAAAGAGATCTCTACATTGAAAATCCTCTCTTCCAATCCTACACACAAAAGAGGTGTGTTCTCGGGTTCCTTCTCGTAAATCAGCCCCATCTACGACATTTATGGGCTGAAAACAGAGAAAAACAGCAGCTTGTTGCAATGGAAACACGCTCCGTAGGCACTTCTTCGTGAGGGAACTCGCGCACTGGGTCTTGGCGACATCAGGTACACTTGGGACAGTCATGGGCATCACCGGCAAACATCTTCTTTGCGGGTGAACTCTGCTGTAGCATCTCCTTCTTGCAAAAACTGATCCTCCCCTCTAAGTGAGGGCGTGTGATGCTTTTATAGCTCCTAGCCACGGGCACAAATAGCTGCTCGCGTAGAGATCGCGGCCGTTTTTGTTTTTTTTTTTTCCCTCAAATTTTTTTTATTTTTTATTTTTTGCCGCTGTTCTGCCAGAAAAAGAGAGAGAGAGAAAAGGCTAGCTAATTAGTTGCCTTATTTATCAGATGACTGCCCACTTATTAAATGGGGACCAGCATATTTTAAAAATAATCTAAATCTGCCCAAAAACTCAATAAAACCTTAAAAGTTAAAAAACAATGCTTTCACAGCACTTCCCAGGCGTCCCTGGATGCAATCACACGCACAATTGCAATGCAGACATAGACTTCCTCGCAGAAAAGCATTTGCTTTCCCGATAAGCAATCCCGCTTTCTCAGAAAGCATCTGTTTTTCCTCAAAGTTTCCTCTGAACCGATCTTCATTCAAGTGCTTGCTTTTCCTTGTGCACAATTCCAACACAGTTCGGAATTTCCTCTTGACTATGGATATTCCCTTTCCGATGCACCCGTCACCCACCTTGTGACTCATCAGGAATACCCATCACCTAGTCCTTTCCTACCGAACTTACAGTACAATCTCCTTCACGATACTCTATGTCACCCATCCTATGACGCATTAGAGATATCCGTTCCCGGATGGTCGGATACTTCTTTCCGATGCTCCCTATCACCCATCCGATGTGACGCATCAGAAGTACCCGCTCCTGGTGGCCTTACAGATATTCCCGTTCTCAGTGCTCCCGTCATTACTTTGAGTGACGCACTAAGAATACTCTGTAATCGGATGTCTCCAGTGAGAAAAACCCTCTCACTTAAAATTCCAATAATTCATTAAGAATTATTTATTTCTGGTGTTCCAAGCGAGAAAACCCTCTCACTTATAAATCCAATAATTCATTTAGAATTATTTTTATGTCAGATAAAGCCAATTTAGCAACAGGAACAACGCTCCACAAAAATGAAATGATATATTAAACGTCTTCAAAAGGCCAAAATGACCTGTGAGACCAAACTGATACAATCTTGGTGGATCTAATACATTGTCTTGGTATAAAATAAAGTGAAAAACCTAAAATTATCATCAATGCCTGAGGATGCCCGCTATCCGAGAAAGTATTGCATCGGTCATTGAAGAGAATCATCAATGTCCGCCTCTGTAAATATACATACTAGACACCTTCCATGTTGTGCTAGAATAGTCCCGATCCTCTGATGGAGCCTTTGTTAATGTCGTGGTCGCTCTCGTAGACGTGGTAAACACACACACACACACACACACACACACACACACACACACAAAATATTATCGTCCACGGAGGTCATATATGACCCATGGGACCAAAATAAAACATTACATTTGTTCTTTCGAGGTGAGGACGTTAGATACATATCAGTTAAGAACCGAGTGTCCATCAGGGGGGTAAAAGAAAAGAACAAGAACAAAACCTAAGAGGGGTCAGGTGGAGGAGCTGGCTTGGGAGTTCGAAACTGCTATATGATGGCTTGAGAGAGAGAGAGAGAGAGAGAGAGAGAGAGAGAGATGATGAAATGAAATCATATGTTAACGTCTTCATAAGGCAAAAATAACCTATGAGACCAAAGAGTTACAACATGGTGAATCTGATACAATGTCTGAGGACCAAAAATAAAAAGGTACTTAAAAAAGGTTCCTATAGAATCCTAAGCTTCTATATGTGAACTAAGCAGCTAGCTCGAACTGTGTAGGATATGAGTGGGGGGTAGATGTAGTGAATGAGGCCTAATACAACACAATGTGTGGGGATATAATGAGTAGGAGCTGGTTCAAAAGTAGGAGCTGAAACAAAATGGGCAGGGTGTGCAATCCTCAAAAATCTGAATCATAGGAGGTCCATCATTGGTCGCTGGCGGATCTCATCAATATCCTTCTTGGTCAGTACTCTGACCGGGCGTCGTGCATGTCGGGCCAGAGTGATCCGAATCCTTTGATGTAGCCTCCGGCGATGCTGTGTAGTCCTCCATGGTCGTGGGCGTTTGGATCTCCCTAGCTCAGTCGCTTGCTCGATCAACGTGCCTCTAGTGTGAGGAGAATGTGAGGTCTACTGTGTTAGTTGCTCAGTGTCTGGTCTAAAAAAAAATTTAATTTGTCTCTGAGATTGGCTAGGCTCTCTCCTCATTAGGCTCTCTCTGTGTCTGCGCAGCTTGAGTAGAAACATCTCTAGTTCTCATACCTCATGATTCTAGAGAGTGGTCCAAAGCCCTCTCTGAACAGGCAATGAAAGTGGCCTTGTATCTCAGAGTAAACCGGGCAGTGACATATGTAGTGCAGCTTTGTCTCAAGCTCCATATGGCATAGGGGACATGTCCTAGCCTCTGCTGGTACTCCTCTATATCTGCTAGTCTAGATCCGAAGCCGGTGTGAAGATGTGTGCGTCTGGTCAATAGCACATCGTATCCCATGAGATATATGGGTGTCCATGTATCTTGGCCTCGTCACAAAACCATTCTAAGTGAGCTGGAGAAGATGCTCTCTATAGAAAGCCATCTTTGTGCCCAGCTCCTGTGCTAGTTGTATGCATGTCATCCTAGTATCTAGCTGACTCAGGTTCCGGTGGATGAGCCTGGTGATCTCGGACTATGTAAGAGTCAAAGAGGGTGCATCCAAAGAGTACTGGAAGGGGGGCCAATTTGTCCATGTTGAACCCATGTAACTGAAACCATGATGTCATCTCCCCATATCAGCATGTTGTATCTCCCTGTATAGTTAGCTGTCGAGAGGACTCAAGAGCTAGGCGGGCATATCTATATTTGAGGACGTCCCATAGGTGATGTATAAAGGAGACTGACCTAGTAAGCGCCTCGATCACTAGTGGAGGGGCAGCTAGCTCTGCTCGAATAATCTCATGTGGTACTGAAGCCTTGGCTTTAATAAGCCGCAAGATCATAGAAACCAGAGGCCTCTCCATCCATCAATGCGATCCGACCTCCCATGATGGCCCAATGAAGGCCCCCATATCTGAACTCCATAGAGCAATGCGGAAGCCACCAGCGTGTCAAAAAGCCAGAGCTTCGTCTGAGGCTTCTGAAACTGAATCTGCGAATTGAATCGGATAGATCTTTAAGGTCTCTTGGGATAGTTTCCTACGACGTTAAAATTCTCTTCTTCTTCTTCTTCTACTCCTCCCAATGCTGCATAGGCTCTAGTTAGTCTAGTCTCTGCTGCTATCCTCAATGAAAATACAGGCCCACTGAAGACCGCCCCAAGGTAGGTGTATGCATCTGTATAATCCATTGTCTCATGACCGTATGTAAAGGTGGGTGCTGATCTCCTGATCCACTGTGGAGTGGCGTTAAACACCATAACCTTGGTTTAACCAAGGTTGAGAGACAAACCATTGTCGTGGGCAAACCTATGCAAAGCATCCAAGTGACATTGTATCCCTTCCGGAGAGTCGGAGATCAACACAATATCATTAGCATATAAACAGTAGCGGAATCCATGCCCCTGCCAACTGTGCTCCTCTATCACCATCTCTCTTAATGTAGCCAGAAACCTCAATCCACATACATACCAAATAGTGTAGGAGAGAGCGGGCAGCCCTGCTTCACCCCGATAGTGGAGTGAACTAAAGTAGATAACCTCTCTGCAGTGCGTACATGCCCCACTATTGACTTGTATAGTGCCATGATCCCCCAAATCAACTCTGTGGGTACTCCCATCTCCTGTAGTCTGGGCATCAATATAGCCGTGGGCAGTGTGTCAAATGCTTTGCGGAAGTCCACAAAGCTGCAATAGATCCGTCTCTCGTGTGACCTGCCCTGCTCGATAATGGCTCTGAGTGTTAGAATGTGGTTAAGAGTAGAAAAACCTCTCCTGAAACCTGCTTGCCCGACTGCGCATATACCCTCTCTCTCTCTGCCCATCTACTCAACTGTTGATCAAGAATGAATGCATACAACCGTGCTAATGTGTGTCCAATCATGATAGTGCGATCATTCCCAAGTTCCATAGGGTCTCCACTTGAAGATAGGTACAATAGTAGATGAACTCCAAGTATTAGGCAAGCCCTCACATATGGCACAGTTGAACATCATTGCTAGAAGCTCTGTGAGCATATCTCACACAGAGAGAGAGAGAGAGAGAGAGAGAGAGAGAGAGAGAGAGAGAGTCCTTGCCTAATGAATAGTATGTGTAGGTTTGTGTTTGTGATGTTTTGCAGGGTGGGCATGTAAGCGTAGATGCTTTTGGACGTGTCTTCCTTAAAGGTGGATGGATATGAAGAGACTATGTAGAGTTGTCTGCATGTTTGTATTTGCAATGGTTTGTGGTTGGCATATAGATGCAGATACTTCTGAGCAGGTTGGCATTGCGGATAGAACGAACATCGGAATGTATCAGTTATTGTAGAGTTTGATGCTGCTGGTGGGCCTAGTTGTGAATTGGCATTGATCATATGCTCTGATTGGCACATTAGTTACAAAGTTACAACTTGGTCTTTTTTATCCCTGTAATTTTTACAAAGGCAATGCCTTCATCTGCTATGGGCGACCTTGTTATTTTCTACTAGCTTCACTACATAGTCTTTCACTGGCAGGCCTCGTCAGCTCATCACTTGTTATTATAGCCTAGTTTTTCTATTCTATTGCTTTGGGTTCAATCTAATGCTTCTGCTTGTTCAAACAGATGGAAAAAGAAGAATGCAAACAAATTCTTCATGGACAGATCAGGAAAGACAAGGGGAAAAAATTTCGAGAGGTTGACTTGGAAATTGCAATGCATCTATGGGATAATGCTCCTACTCAAAAGGAGCCAGGTTTTGGAGGAGCAAGGAAGAGAGCTAGATGCTCAACTGGCAGATGCCGTCCGTGAATTATTCTTAAGTGAAGATTTTCCCGTCTTTAGTTTTGTGCCATATAGTGACGATAGAGATGCCATAAGTAAAGGGTCTTTGAGTCCAATGTTAAAGTTAGTGATGTATGGAGAGTATGCGTCATTGGACGTGCAAGAGTTTGAAGCTCTTGCGAAAGCTAGTGGAGAGGTTACAATAGTGTATAAGTTGAATGAAAGTTGGAGTAAGGTGGCCTTGAATTTTGTTGCTTCCTTTCTCATTGAAGCCAAGCTCGAGAAGATGCTTGGGAATGTTCGTGAGTTCGGCACTGGCTTTTCATTGTCAAAAACCAAAGTTGGGAGTGCTCTCCATCTCCTCTTCACACAAGGGAGCAGAAAGATAAGTGCCTGGCGCGAGATGCACGGAGAGGCCACACAAGAGTAGTTTGAAAGCAACAAAGTTCCTTGGTTCCATCAAAAGGAGCTTCCCATATGCCTAGCGGGAGACGAGCCAGAGATGATTGACCCGATGACGGAGTGCTTGTATGATGTGCTAAATTTGAGTCATGTTGATGATGGGGTTTGGAAGTTTTAGGTGAATGCATGGCATGCCTTTGAAGTTCCAAAACCCCATCCTCTTAAAATGCTTCTCTCTTATTTTAGTGCCAATGAGTATTACGATGGAAGTGGTTTATGGAAACATAAGCGAAACCAACCAAGCGTGTGGCGTGGTGCACTATGCTATGGTGGAGAAGCTGAGAAACGACTTAAATGCTCAGTCGGGAAATGACATGAGCGAGGATCAACTCGAACGAAACCTAAAAGAGAGAATTCAGTTGTTTACAGCAAACTGTAGGGTCATTGCTCTAGAGATGCAGCCTGTTTTGCAAGGTCAGAGCTTGAGGGAGTTTTTTAAGAAAGACACAGTGGTAGGCTTGAAGCAAGTAAACAAGTGGCTTATGGAAATGAAGCGAAGAATTGTCAACCTTATCTCTTATAAGAGAGACGGTGAGATGTTTCTTGGGGTTGGAAGAGTGTTGGGTCGAAATGAGACTATGGTGGCACACAGTGTCTCCATCTTTTCAGGCTCTTTAGGAGCTGCTCTTTTCATTATTGATTCTATTCCAAGTTGTTTTGTTGTCGTGCACCCATCGCCAGCAAGTATCTCTGTATCTGCAAATAGAATATGGATGGTAGAAATGTAGCGATTGGCATGATGTATTTTATGCATGTTCTGCCAGACATAACTTCAGCGATAGTGGGACAACATAGAGAAGATGTGCTTTGCAGATTTTTAGCTTTCCACCTAGACACTATATTGGCTTCGTACCCTATCACCTCATGGGATGCAAACCAAACTACATGGCTCAAAAAGGTGGTGCGTCTTATATTGGAGGTGCCTCCACGGCAGTTTGGAGAGGATCTTACAGAGGACTTCAACAAAGCAAGCATTTCAAAGCACATGCTCCCGGTACAAGAAGCTACCCATTGGGGAGAGTTGTATACAAAGTGGAGCTCTGTGCTGTTGAAAGTTGGACCAAAGTGTACCACAGCGCTAGGAGCCGAAGAGTTGGTGAAGAAGTTGCACTCTTTCATAGAGAGGTGATATTTCTTTTTTATAATTGATGAATTTCACACTACTATGAAGAAGTTGCACTCTTTCATAGAGAGGTGATACTTCTTTTTTATAATTGATGAATTTCACACTACTATCGTCTGTGTGTTTATGGCTCTTCTTGTTGTTTGCAACACTAATGTTTCAGATGTTGGTGGAAGGCTCAATTCAATGCGAATCGAGCTTGTCTTTTGGATCAACCAAGACCCATCTATGTGGATACTCATATCCTTGGGGATCATGGAGCATCTTGCTTTGCTTATTTTGCAAGAACGAACTTTTGTGCGCGGTGCAACAAAGAGGCGTTTGGTGTCTAGCAACTCTTTTGTTAAAGCGTCCTCCCATATTGCAAGTCCTTGAGAGGGCAGCTGGTAGAAGCTAGGCCACCACACTATATATGTTTGGTTTTGCTTGGGCTATAGACATTAGTATCAATTGATGGAATTTGATGTTGTACTTTACAGATAGCTTTGAAGGAAATGTTGTAAACAAGCTATAATTACTCTCTCTTCTATGAAGTACGTGGACATAATGCGCCTTGATTTATGTGGGAGGCTTAGTCTATAGATGCAAAAATGAAATTGTGCGTTTTGTCGTGCTCCTAACAATACAGTGACGTTTGATGTACAATTTTTGCATAAGGTAATTCTTTTTGTGTAAATTGTTGTGTGAATATGCTTGATTTTATGCTCAGTCGGTTTTAGTCTACAACCCGTCTTAAATGCAGCTTTTATTGAGATGTGTGTTAACTCTGACAAGAGTGCATTTTCTTACGTCTCAAAAACCATCTAATGAGACAAGTAGAACGTGTGAGGAACATCGAAGAAGGTCACATATTAGACAAGAACGCATTTGATATGTGGCATAAATTTTTTCGCATGAACATAATAGTAAAAAGTACGTTGTTGTCTTGCTCTACCGAGCTCATGATATAGGCAAATGGCCTTTTAGAAGAGGTGGAATTGGATGTCTCCTTCCACCACCTAATATTGGAGAATGAGTGTCTAGAGCATCCAAGGGTGCTCAACCTCTTTGCATTGATAAGCTCTAATGAGGCTGGCTTAAGGGTTTTTGGGATTGTGCGATTCATCTTGGGGTTCCAGTCCTCTTCAAAGCGTCAGGTTGGTCTGCACTTTCTTGCAGCACATCAGCTTAGTATAGTTAAGAAAAGGAGAACGCAAATGTTCTTCATGTTCCGGTGGGCTACATCACCGAGGGCGAGCGCGGAGACACACACAGTTGTTTGATGCATCGCATTCATCTAAAACTGCAGTTGTTTGTCTTGAGCATAACATGGTACCATCAGGATTATTTCTTTGGCAAAGATTGTTATGAAGGTGATTGATCGGTGTTGTTCAATTGTATGTAATGGTCCTAGTAGACTTGCACCAATAAACACAATTGTGGTGGTGGTTCAGAGGTGGGCTTTGATGTTGATTTTGTTGGGCATATGCAGAGGTATCCTTGGAAAGTGAAGGTATGTGTGGGTCAGGTAAAGACGAAGCATATAGAGGTGAGCAAGAGAGCTCAATGTGATTTTGACAAAGAATCGCAATGTCGTGCATCACTCCCTTACAAGCGAGACCAAACGTGAAGACCTTGGTTGGGTTGTTTGTTGTTGCAAAGTGGCACAGCCGGATGTGTGTTTTTTATATGGATGATGTATGTGTATGTTTTTGTTATGGGATGCATATTTGGTTTGTGGCTCCATGAATTACCAAAGTCAGATGAAAAACAACCACAAACATCACATGCAATGTAGAAGAAGCAAAGACAAAAAATGTGGCGTGACAAGAATTTATGCACACAAGTATGATCGATTACAAGGGTCCTCGAATCGGATGGAGTAGGGTAACCGTACCAGTAAGGAGGCATGCATGAAAGGCCAAGTGTGTGAGGCCCATTAGTAAACATTCCTTGTGGCAATAAAAGTGCAAAATCCTAAAAGGTGATTGGTTGAGAGTCTATCTTTTTGTGAACTTCTTTTGGAACAAAAGTGCCCCTTTAAAGTCAATTTTCAAAATTTTGAAATACTAACTTGCATAAATTTCTAAAAAATATTTGGTCTTGAAAAATGCGCCTTGCAAAGACAAATCCAAATATATCTTTGTCACGTCATCCAACCCTATGTGTCCGTGGATAAGCTACAGCGTGATCAGGGTTTAGTCAGTCTAGTCAGTCTAGATGTAGAAGTGATCTGGCACTTTTGTGAGTCTATTCGTAGACCGTGCATGCCCAGTCACTTAGTGTAGATGCATATCCTCTAGTTGCACACAAGCATGATCATAAGCATTCCCATCAGAATCCATCAGAATTAGTCAAGGGAATTTTCCAGTGCATTTAGTCTATTTTACCTATTTTTGACATTTTTCACTTATTATTTTTAAGTGACTTTCCAATAAAAGTAGGTAGGGAAAATTGGGTAAGAAAATATATAAGCAAACCAAAGTTAGCACTAAATGGCAGAAGAGGCAACAGGAGCCAAGCTCAGCAGGCAACTTCTCAACAGGACCCTTGGTGGATTTCCTCCGAGCAAGAAGACCATTGCCATCAGATCCCTTCCACTAACGTTTTTGGAAACTGCACCAGCCTGGCATTTTGCATCAACACACCATCGCCAGCAAGTCCCTCTGCATAGCGTTTTTGCACCAGCATCATCGCCAACAGACAAGCTAGCGTTTTTGACATCAGCGGCCCTAGCGTTTTTTTGAAGAACTTCAGCCTTTGCAGATTCAGCAATGCAACGATTTGCAGCAGTAAAAGACCAACAGATTCGGCCTATAAAGAAGTAGCAGATTCCGAACGAGAAGACACCTTAGTTTTCAGCCCTAAACCTGCAGATTTTCGGCGTCAAAGACCCACAGAAACAGTCCCCAAATCAGCGTTTTTGGACTAATCGCAGATTTCAGCCCATAGCGTTTTTGGACAGCAGTAGGAAGATTGCAGATTTCAGCCCTTAGGTCGACTTCGTCATCACCGTCGTCATCGTCGACATAGCCTTGCATCAGCCTCATGCATTCAGTTTGTATCAGTTTGTGCAATCATAAGTAGACCACTCTCGGCGACGAGAGTGGGGCCTTCGGAGGAGGGTTTTACAACGTCTCTGGTGTCGTATCTCTCTTCTCTCTCTATCTCTCAGTCTCATATACTTGCACGCACAATGTCCATTCACTTTGTTTGTGATCATAGCATTCTCTCATTAAGAACGGAAGGCTCTCCCTTCCATAAGAACAAAAGGAACCTTGAGCACAGTTCGGAGCACTCATCTTGAGCAAAGCGCAAAACATTCATTCCGCTGCACCTAACAATCTTCGCATCTCAGATTTTCATTGAATAGAAAAATCCCCCCCAAAATTACCTCTTTTTTGTTAGGTGCACATTTACTGGCACCTTTACCCTAGTGACGTCAAGCTTCAATTGTGACTAAGGGTCACTCGTGGAACGTTCGCACACGTGCATAATTTATGTTTTTCAAGAAATGGTAATCTACTATCGATCAATGTATGAAGTTAGAAGAGATGAATTCATTAGCCTAAGTTCTTCTTGGGTAGGTTATAGGCAACATCTGCTACCTGCTTGGTGGGCACTGTGTTCAACAGGCGGCTTGCAGCTAAAACGGTATCAGCCTGCTGTCTTTTCTTCTTGCTTACAGGTTGTCGTATTATTTTCAACATCTTGCTTCGTGTGCACTTGCAACAAAAGAGAAATGAAATGAAATGTTATATTAACGTCTTCAAAAAGGCCAGGGTGACCTATGAGACCAAACTGATACAAAAGTGGTGAATCTGTTACAATGTCTGAAAAGTGTGAAAGTGTGAAAATAAATGCGAAAAACTAAATACAAAGTATTAGATAGACTTCTTAGGAGAATTCTGGGTGTCTGGCTAGAATGCTTCTAATCCTTTGTTGTAGTCTCCTCCGGTGAAGTGTGCTTCTGCATCTCGGTCGTGGTCGTCTTGATTTCCTAAGCTCAATCGCCCTGTCAATGAGGGTGCCTTTGGTATGAATGTGGGTACTCCTTTGTGCTCGCTGCTGGCCTCTTGCTTCTCCTTCCATTCCTGCTTCTATCGATCCGAAAAAATCTGTGATCTGCCTCTGAGGCTGTAGTGCTTTTTGTCTTCTCATTAGATTATCCCTGTGCCAATGTAGTTCCAGTAGGTACAGGCCTAAGCACCTTTGATCTTGGTATTGCATGACTCTATCTAGAAGTCCAAAGCCTTCTTTGAATAGGCAATGGAAACGCCCACGTATCTCATAGTATACGGTGCAATGGCATATGTAGTGTAATTCTGTCTCCGGCTCCATTCCGCATAACTTGCAAATTCTGCTCTCAGGTGGGATTCCCCTAAATCTTCCAAATTCAATTTCAAGCTGGTGTGAGGATGTACAAATTTGACCAATAGCACATCTCAAACCATGAGACAGGTGGGTATCCATGTAGCTCGGGCGAATCACAAAACCATCTTCAGATAGCTGTAGGAAGTTTTCTTTGTAGTCGGCTATCTTCGTGCCCAATTCTTGTGTAGGGTCTACCCATGTCCTCTTAGTGTCTAACTGTATAAGATCCTGGCGGATGATTTTATTAATCTCCGTTCGTGTGATTGCCAGTGATGGAGCCTCAAGAGAGTATTGGAAGGGGAGTAATCTTTCCATACTGAACCCGTGTCTCTGAAACCACGAGGACAGTTGCGCATACCAGCATGATGTATCTCCTTTCATTGCTAATTGTCGAGAGGATTCGAGGGCCAATCTAGTATATCGGCAATTATTTGTATCCCATAAACCATGTATAAAGGACACTGATCTGGTAAGAGCTTCAATTTCTATCGGAGGGGCAGCTAGTTCCGCTCGGGTAATCACGTGTGGTACGGAGGCCTTGGCTCTAATCATTCGGGAAATCATAGATACCAAAGGTCTCTCCATTGACTTCCAATTATCCTGATCCACAGATGGTCCCCAAATCTGTACCCCATAAAGCATAGCCGAAGCCACCACAATATCAAAGAGCCAGAGTTTTGTTTGTGGTTCCTGAAACTGCACTTGTGAACACATCCTCTCCAACCCTCCCAAGGCCGCTGCTCTCTTAAGAGTAAACTTCGGTCCTATAAATACCACACCAAGGTATGTGTATGCATCTGTGTACTCTACTGTATCTTGGCCATACGCAAATGTAGGTGCCGATCTCCTAATCCACTGCGGTGTGGTGTTAAACACCATAACTTTGGTTTTACCCAAATTTACCGACAGTCCGCTGTCCTCCGCGCATTTATGTAATGCATCTAACTGCCTCTGCATTCCATCTGGTGATTCTGCTATCAATACAATATCATCTGCATATAACAACAAAGGGATCTATGACCCTGCAAGTTGAGCACCTCTGTCACCCTCTCTATCAATGTAATCTGATACCTCATCTATATACATACCAAATAAAGTAGGGGACAATGGGCATCCCTGCTTTTCTCCAACGGTGGAATGAACAATGTCGGAATCCCCTTCTGGAGTATGTACATAACCAGTTACTGACCCGTATAAGGCCATGATCCCCCAGATAATCTCTTTGGGGAACCCTAACTCTTGCATTCTCCGCATCAATCTGGCCCTTGGTACTGTGTCAAAAGCTTTCCGAAAATCCACAAAGCAACAATACATCCTTCTCCCGCTTGCTCTTCCTTCCTTAATAATGGCTCTGAGCGTAAGAATATGATCTAAAGTGGAATAACCCCTCCTGAATCCAGCTTGTCTTGTTGCCCTTATGCCCTCATTCTCTGCACATCTACTCAATTTTTGTTCCAGAATGGATGCGTACAGTCGAGTCAATGTGTGACCCACCATAATGGTACGGTAGTTCCCGGGTATCATAGGATCCCCTGACTTGAAAATAGGTACGATAGTAGATAATTTCCAAGATTCAGGTAATCCTTCACACATGACCCGATTAAACAGACGAGCAAGGACTTCTGAAAGTAGATCCCTTGCATGGATCAGATGTTCTGCTACTAAACCCTCATGATCATATGCTCTTCTTGTCTTCATCTTATCAATGGCTTTTTCCACCATTTCCGTAGTAAAGAAAGTACTAGTAGTAGGGCATGGCTCTAGCGGATCTGGTAATGGAGGCTGTCCAGATACCGTATATAATGATGTTACATATTGACTCCAAATCTCAGGAGAGGTAATTGTCGGAGGCGATGAGTGCTCGTGAAATAAACGCCAGGCCTCATGTGAGTCCTGACTCAAGAAGAGCTGATATAAATCCTTCTCCAGTTTGGCTAAAAATGCCCTTTTCTTGCGACGTACTATACGCCGAAGAGCAATCCGAGACTACTTATATGTGATGATCCCAAGTGTAAACTCTTTCTGGACCTGGGTTCTCGTCTCTCTGCATTCCTCGTCGTACCAACTGTTTTGAGGCATGTTCCCAGATCCTCTCTTCTGATCAGACTGAGTATGTGGGTATGCCTCTTGTGTTGCTCCATGTAGTATCTCTGTTAGCTGAGAAGTAATCTCCTCTACAGTATATACTGGCTCCGCTGCCCACATCCTATTATAGATCTTTTCCACATAGACTGAATCAGTCTCTGGCGTGAAAGTATATCTTGTGTGTGTCTTCTTCCTTTGTACTTGAGAGGCATTGTATCGGAACGAGATTGATAAGGTCAAGAGAGCATGATCCACTGCAATCCCAACCGGTCTGGGTCCCACCTTAAAGTCCTCGATACTAGAAATAAAGCTTGGTGAAGTCATGACATAATCCACTATACTGGCCCCATGCCTGTGCGGGAAGCATGTGAATCCCCCAGATAAAGGGAAATTCTCTAGACCATTAAGTATGGCCAAACCATGTGTAGTTTCCATTTCCATGAGATGTCTCCCATATTCAGTGTGTTCTTTATCCTGTGAGTTTCTAGTAAGCCCCTCCTGTGATAAATCCACTTCTCTGAGCATTTCCTCAGAAGTATCATAGAATATTGCTTGAGAGTTGGCCGTTCTGGCATTGAAGTCTCCTAAGAGAACGATGTCTCCATCTCTAGAGAACTCCCATATGTCATTATTCAATATGGAGAAAGGGGACTGTCCTTTAGGTGAGGAGTAGACTGATGTACTTGGAGGGAAGTAGCATATAGCGATATATAGAAATCTACCTGTCTCGGCTCTCATTCTCACCCACATATACCTTGCTTGTTCATCTTTCCTGATAATCTGTAATAGTGGTTTCAGCTCCTCTTTAAATAAGACTGCTACTCCTCCTGAACCCCGGCTACCTCGCAGAGATCTCGTCTGGTCGACCAGCTGTTTTCCAGAAATACCCCTTCACATGTGGCATAAGCTGTCCCGGTATCTGGTGTGTCTCTGAGTAGAAAACTATGTCTCTGTCCCTAAAGCTGTCTTCAAAGGCACCTACATCTAGCCTATATGATCCATTACAATTCCACGCCGCTATCCGGAGCGTTGCCCCATAGGTCTCGCACCGTCATGATGAGCGCTTTTCCAGAACCACTACTTTCCCTCCTCTATAAAAGGCGATTTTCCCATTTTCTCTTGCTGCCCTGATCTCTGGCATCAAGTCTTGCATGTGTGCCACTTGTGCCAATGTAAGGTCATCTCCCAGGAAAATACCGGTTTTCTTAAGAGTTGGCCTCTTCTTTAGAAATTCTTTCCTTATTTCTATATTCGGGAAGCGGAGAATAAGTGCCCTATCCTTTACGTTTCCCTTCTCGTCGATTCCTTTCTTGCCCACTCTCCATGCACTTGTGTGAGTAGGCTCTGTGATGCCCATGCGTTGTAGCAGTTCCCTCACTTCTTCATCTACATTCTCTTTGTCTTTGACTCCTGTGACCCGCACATGCAGAGCCCGATTCTTCCTTTTCTGCTCTTCCTCAATGGTCATATTAATAATGGTGGAGGTAGGTGTGGTCTCAGGCATCTGGGCCTTCCCTTTCTTCGCATCCTCAATCCATTTCTCTGCTTCATCAACCTTTTCTTGTGTCTTAACAAGACGTTCCGCCCATGAAGATACCGTTTTCGATTTCTGTTCCTCTCCTTCCCGTAGAGCTTTCATCTGATCCTTCATGTTCTCGAGCTCCTTCAGCACCGAAGGTTGGTCGTCTCCCTTCTCCTTATTTGCGGATTTGCAAGCCGCAAGTTCTCCTTTTAGCTTCTCGATTAGTGCATCTTTTTCCCCCATGTGCTTTTCCATATTTGTTTTCCATGCTTCAAAACTTGCTACTGCCTCATCGAGTTTCTTTTGCATAACGCATTCTGTTACATTCTGAGAGAGAGAGAGAGAGAGAGAAAGAAAGAAAGAAAGAAAGAAAGATTTTTAACGTCTATGTCAGGCCGAAATCGGCCTATGAGACAAATCAAATGTACATGGTGTGTATGTCATCCGTCTATCGGAAAGACAAATGAAACAAAACTGATACAAAACTGTCTTGAATGTAGGTAGGTAGGGGAGTATCTGAGGAGGGATGGAGCTCTATCTCTAGGGGTATATGCATGTCTATATGCTCAAGGTAGTACAATCATGAGAATGAGAATGCATCAAGCTATCTAGCTCCATCCTGTACAAATGGGGGGATGTAAGATGTGGTACATGGGCGGGGCTGGTGCCAAGGCTACCCGGATGAAAGCTGTCGGGTCGGCCCTCATCTGAGCTACTCGCTCCTCAGTGGCACGGCGCTCCCGGGCTCGGATCTCCTCGATCTGTCGGTGGTGGGAGCTCGCGCCCCTGTAGCCTGTGACTCGTGGTCGTCGTCTAGCTCGGCTCACCTCCGCCTGTGGGAGTGTCACTCCCCTCTGAGTGTCTGGTGAGGGAGGGGCGGCAATCCTCTGAAAGAAGTCTGTGAGCTGCGACTGTCTCCCCTCTGTCTGTGTAGCTGTGCGTGGCTGTAGTAGTGTGTCCCGATGGCTCTGTATCTCTAGTAAGAAGCGTCCGAGCTGTCTCTGATCTCGAGAGTCCATGATCTCTCGGAGAGTGGGCTGTCCTCTGAATAAGGCCTCATACCTGCCTCTGATCTCAGTGTATGCTCTGCATCTACATACAAAGTGCTCCTCACTCTCCACCTCCTCTGTGCAGGCTCTGCAGACTCGCTCCTCCCTGGGAACACCAGTATGTCTCCCGATCTCAATCTCTAACCTGTGTGAAGCCACTCTCAGCTGACCAATCGCCACCCGTGAGCTATGTGGCATATATGTGTCCATATAGCGTGGTCTCTGTATGAACCCCCCAGACAGTATGGTGAGAAACTGGTCTCTGTAATCTGACATCCTCGTCCCCAAGCCAGGTGACTCCCAGACTCTCCTGGTGTATAGCTGCCACAGATCCTGTCTCAATACCAAGTTCCTCTCACTGCGAGAGAGGTGAACAGATGGTGAGTGGGGGTCGTACTGGAATGGTGGTAGTCTCTCCATGTCAAGACCGTGTCCCTCCAACCATGCTCTGACCTGTGAGTACCATGCTCTCTCATGCCCACTCTCTGATAGCTGTATAGCTGCCTCAAATGCTCTACGAGTAAGTCTGTTAGGAGGTAGCTCTCTCATCCTCTGGATGAAGCAGACTGTCTGGAATAGTGCCTCTACAGCCATAGGTGGTGTGGCGAGCTCGGCTCTAATAATGTCATGTGGCACTGTCTTCTTGCTGCGGAGCAAGCGTGAGATCATACATACCTGTGGCCTCTCAAGCTGTGTCCACTGGTCAGCTGTCAATCCTGGTGCCCATACTGCCGCCGAGTACATCAGGGCCGGGGTGACTAAGGTGTCGAAAAGCCACCCCTTCGTGCGGGGCTCCTGAAAGTGTGCCTGGTGGCATCTCCGCTCTAGCATGGTCAGAGCTGCATATCCTCGGGTGAGCCTGTCAGCAGCAGCCTACCTCATAGTGAAGGGTCCTGGTAGGCTGGTGAATGTGATGCCAAGGTAGACATAGGAGGTGACTACATCAACCTGTCCTCCTGCTGCTGTGAAGGTGGCAGCGCTCCTCACTGCACTGGATGTGTGAAAGATCATGACCTTGGTTTTGCCAAGGTTCACAGTCAACCCCCTGTGTGTGCTGAATTCGTCCAAGGCCTCAAGATGGCGTTGCAAGCCCTCGGGTGACTCTGAAATCAACACAATATCATCAGCATATAACATGATGTGGACCGGAGTACCTGTCAAGTCGCTCCCCTCTCCCCCTGCTCGTAGTATGTAGTCGGAGATCTCGTCGATGTAGAGCCCAAAGAGTGTCGGGGAGAGTGGGCATCCTTGCTTAACACCAATGGTGCTAGCAATGGTCTCTGAAAAGCCGCCTGGGCAACGAACTCGACCCGTCACCCTCTCGTAGAGAGTATATATGGCCCAAATCATCTCTGTTGGTACCCCAATGCTGTGAAGGCGCTGGAAGAGTCTCTCGCGTGGGACTGTGTCAAAGGCCTTGCGGAAATCCACAAAGCAGCAGTAAAGCCTCTTCTTCCGCGCCTTTGCCCCATCAATGAGGCAGCGCAGAACGAAGATGTGATCAGTGGTGGAGAAAGCTCGTCTGAAACCTGCCTGGCCTGGAGCTCGTAAACCCTCGGTCTCTGCGCAGCAGCTGAGCTGTGCCTCAAGTACTGCTCCATATAGCTTGGCCATCGTGTGGCCAATCATGATAGTCCTGTAGTTCCCTGGGTCCAGGGTGTCGCCAGATTTGTGGATAGGCACTATGGTGTGCTGTGTCCACTCCTCTGGGAAGCCCTCCCCTATAGCCCGGTTGAAGACATGTGCAATCAACGGGGCTATAGTGGAGGCCGCATAAATGATGTGCTCACTCTGTAATCCAGTATGGTCAGCTGATCGTCTGTGCTGCATGCGGCGTATGGCCCTCTCTACCATCTCTGCTGTAAAGAAGGAGGAGCACGTGGGGCGTGGCCCGTGTGGCTGTGGGATAGGAGGCTGCCCTGGCACCTCATAAAGGCGCTCTGCATAATCATGCCATATCTGTGGATCCTCAATAGCTGTAGTCGGACGTGGCTCGCGCAGGGTGCGCCAAGCCGTCGCGCTATCTATGCTCATGAATAGGCGGTATAGCTCAAGCTCCTGTGCCTCTTCGAATGCTCGCCGCTTTTGGCGTGTCAGCGTCTTCATATGTCGTCTGGCCTCTCTCTCTGTGATCTCTCCTAAGGCTCGCCGTGCATGGAGGCGTCGGTATAACTCTCTGCACTCATCATCATACCAGCGGTTCTGAGGCATAGTCCCGGGGGGGGGAGTGCGTCCTGTGTGAGTGGTGTGTGGAAAAGAGCTAATAGCTGAAGTGTGGAGAACGGAAGAGATATGTGATGTGAGAACTGAGAGTGGTGTGGATGGGTGGAGGAGGCATAGGCCATGCTCGACCTCGGCCGAGTAAAGAGAGGCTAGCTCATGTGTGAAATGGATGGTGGTGTGTGGAGTGTGTGCTGTGGAGCTGTGTGGGATGGTATCTCCGGTGATGGAGAAAGAGAGGTATGTGTGGTCGGCTCCGATGGGTATGGGTGGAATGGTGAAGGATGTGATAAGGTGTGTAGCCTCCCTGGGTCCCAGAATATAGTCGACTGTACTCCCCCCTCCCTCTGTAACTCCATGTGGCATACAAGTCAGGCCCCCTGAGGTGGGCCACTGGGCCATCCCGTTATAAATAACGAGACGGTGCTGGGAGCCAAGTCGAAGTAGGTGTCGTCCGTAGGCTGTGACTGGAGCTCTGTCTGCTGTATCTCTCATAGTAGCCTCCTCATCTAGAGTGTGTAGTGCCTCTGGGTCCTCGTGGTCATATGCCTCACACTGCTCACTGCGCGTACGAGCATTGAAGTCTCCCATAAGGAAGACTTCACCCAGTGTAGAGTACTCCATAATCTCCTCCGTGAGGCATGCGTACGGTGACTCTTGCTCAATAGGGGCGAATCTGGAGCCTGTGGGAGCAAAGTAGCAAAGGGCAATGTAGACGATCCTGTCTCGTGAGAGCTCGAGGCGAATCCACATGTATCGGGCCTGTGGGTCCCGGGAAACAATCTGTAGTCTGCTGTGAAGCCCCTGTCTAAAGAGTATGGCCACTCCTCCTGAACCGCGAGTGGTGTGCTGGCGCATACATCCCCGATGTAGAGACTCCCATTGGAATCCATGTATCCGTGGTAACCCTCTCTCTGGGCTCTCGTGTGTCGCTGTAAGTAGAATCATGTCTCGACCTCTCATCACCTCCTCAAGTCTCTCTGGGTGTGTCCATAGGTCTCCATTGCAATTCCAAACCGTGACATGAATCTCCTCGTGTGTCCCACAGGCCGTGAGTCCCTATGCGATGGTCTTGCCATCAATGATAACCCTACCATCTCGATATACTGCCTTCTTCCCTTCTTTGCGGGCTTGGTGGACTCTAGGCATGCACGCGCGGCGGTGATCTTGTTGCATCTTTGTGAGGTCATCATCAAGATAAATCGGGGGGCCTTCTAGCCCTCTCAAGATGACCCTCTTTCGGAGGAAAGAAGTTCGAGACTCCTCGGAGGCGAATTGGAGGATGAGAGCTCTCTTCTTTGGATCTTTGCCGGCTCTCCAAACTTTGGAGAAAGGGATCTCTTCTTCCTTGTATCCCACTTTCTTGCATAAGGCTTTCCCATCGCTCTCGGGTGTAGACCCTTCTTCTTCTTTGATGCCGGTCACTCGCACATTGAGACGGCGAGCTTGTCGCATCTTCTCCTCTTCGATGGTTGTGTGTACGATGAGTACCTCATCTTTTTGGGCTTCCTCTCTTGCTACCTTCTTGATGTTCTTTTTGACCACTTCGACCCATCCTTCTTTGGTGGCCTCTAATTTGTCCTCAATGCTTGCGGTGAGGGCTTTGGTGATCTCCTCCTTGAGGGCTTCCTTAGCCTCCCCTTTAATCTCTCCTTCCTCGGGGGTGAGGGAAGCATGAAGGAGATCGATTTGTGCCTTCATCTCTACTTGCTCTTTCCTCCATCTCTCCCTCTCCTTCTCGTTCTCCCGTTCCCTTCTCTCCTTCTCCTCTTTGAGATTTTGGATTTCCGCTCTCATGTCCTCCTTCTCTTTGTTCCATAGCTTGATGAAGTTGGCTTTCTCCTCCTTCCATATTTCTCTCTCCATCCGCCATTCCTTCATGTCCTTCTCCAATTGTGCAAGCCTCTTATTCGTGAGCATGAAGGACGTTGTCTTCGTTGTCGGTGTCGGCGTCTTGATGATGGGGGAAGACATGGTTGTCTTCGTAGCTACCCTCTCTTCATATTGTGAAGAAGAGGGGAGAAGGGGAAGAGAACACTCGGCTTGTGTGTATGCAGGGGGCAGCGGGCAGGGGATGGGGATGGGGTGTGTGTGTTCAGTGGATGAGCTGGTTGTCTTGACGTGCAGGGAGCAGCGCGCAGGAGGGAGCAGCACACAGGGGTGGGACAGCGCGCAGGGAGAGAGAGGGGAGGCGAGGGCTGGCAGCGCGCAGGGGAGAGGGCTGGCAGCGCGCAGAGAGAGAGAGAGAGAGAGAGAGAGAGAGAGAGAGAGAGAGAGAGAGAGAGCATCGCCTGCAGGTCCGCTCAGCAAACCCGTCCACCTTCGAACCCTAAGCATCTGCCTCTGCCTGCTAACGAAGTCGTGCTGCCTTGCAGCTGCTCTGCGTGCGTTTCAGGAGATTGTCGCCCTGCTCAGTGCAGCCCACGCTGCTGCGTGCCCACCTTGTGAAGCTTCAAGGCCATCCCAAGACCTGCTCGCGACAACCCACAGCAGCCACGAACTCTAGAGAGAGGGCCTGCTCGCTGTCCGCTACACAGAGAGAGAGAGAGAGAGAGAGAGAGAGAGAGAGAGAGAGTCATTTATTTGACATGTGTACATAAGGTGGCTCCAATCATGAAAGGAAAAAAGTCTGACGGACACATCAGATCACCATGCTCATGTTGCTGACATGATGCCCTACTCTGTTGGCAGTGGAACCACTTTGCAACCATTAAACAAGAAGCATGCCAACTCAGAATGCTAGCAAGCTGAAGCATCTACCTTCTGTACTAACAGCAACCAATTCGGGTACAAGCTTTAAGCAACGAAGAGCTATGCTTTGTACTCAAAATGTCTACGATTGGCCTAGGATCAAGATCTTTGACATGCATAGGCATGCTTCAACCATGTGCGTAGGACGGAGCGATGGACAAACCATATCTGTCATGAAGGTGGTGCAAGCGGAAGGTATTAAACAAGGGTTCATCGTGGAGATGGAAAAACTCAAAATGATGAATGAAACATGCAGGACCACAGGATGGTAGAGTGTAATGCCCTTTTGAATGCTTCCCAGGCCCTTTCAAATCCTCTACATAATTTACTCAACCCCTTTCAGGTCTCTAGAAGCCCGGTGCATGGAAGTGCACCTGGGCATACTTATAAAACAACATAAAGGAAACCTTCCCCAAGCATATTTAGCGACCCTTCTCTGCGGACAGCTGACCGCCTATCCGGACGGTGGTGTTTTTTTTTTTTTTTTTTTTTTGGGGGGGGGGGGGGGGGGGGGGGGGTGACACCCAAACCAAAAGGCCTTCCAGATATCATTAGTACCCAGACTCTTGTATAAGATCACCATCTGTATCTCCAATGACAAACGAGCACTTTTGGTTGGGCCATCTTCTAAAGCAGTCCTCCATGGAAGTAAAGCCGACAACTACCACATCTAATCAAATCTTTCTTACCATTATTGTTTGCCCTTGAAAATTCCACTCTAGACATACTAGATAGACCAGGAACAATTCAGACTTTCGCTCTTCAATCCAGAGATTTTATTACGAAGACATTACCACAAATACTGTCTATGTCATCCTCTCATCAAGCTCCACTACCCATCTTATCTTAACTTACTTATATATAAAGTGGGGAGCCTTTGCTCCCCACCATGTGGCAACATATGCCCCTATCCACATAAGCGAGAGAGTCCCTATCCACATGAGAGCATGAGAGAGAGAGAGAGAGAGAGAGAGAGAGAGAGAGAGTGACGCAGATGCCAGAGATCGGTATAGTGCTCACTACCAACTTAATAGGGCTAGAGCAATTTCAGTCAGTTAAAATACAGGTACATTGTGCATGCAATGTGTGTGTGTGTGTGTGTGTGTGTGTGTGTGAGTGAGAGAGAGAGAGAGAGAGAGAGAGAGAGAGAGAGAGAGAGAGTGTGCTCCTACTCAAAAGGAGCAAGGGGTTTTGGAGGAGCAAGGAAGAGAGCTAGATGCTCAACTAACAGATGTTGTCACTATGGGACAATGCTCCTACTTAAAAGGAGCATAAAGCTTGGAAAATTTTCTAGCTGAATGATCTCGACGGAAAAGATAAAACATGGACTAAAACTGCACAACATTTAAGCTTTCTTTGAGCTTGGTATCATATTCTCAATATTTATGTGCTTTTATAAGAACAAAATTGTTTTCACCCTATTAAAAGCCCAAGGTATGAGCATCACCCATAAGTCTAGTTGTTAACTTCACCTAATAATTATGACCAAGTGGTGGAAAAACAAGACGCTTTAGTGTTTCAGTACACTTGAGAGTTCACTACAAAACTAAGTTATAGGCTTCACACCTCCCACTAATCTGCCACTGTTGATCAAGCTTGCAATTTGAACTTGATCTAGAGTTTCTAACCTTCATGCACCACTAATAATGATGTAGTTAATGACATTTGTTTGCGTAAATTCTTGTCACGCCACATTTTTCATCTATGCTTCTTATACATTGCATGTGATCTTTGTGGTTGTTTCTCATCTGACTTTGGTAATTCATGGAGCCACAAACCAAACATGCATCCCATAACAAAAAATATAACATCTGGTTGTGCCACTTTGCAACCACAAACAACCCAACTAGGGCCTTCACGTTTGGTCTCGCTTGTAAGGGAGTGATACACGACATTGCAATCCTTTGTCAAAATCACATTGAGCTCTCTTGCTCACCTCTATATGCTTCGTCTTTACCTGACCCACACATACCTTCACCTTGCAAGGATACCTTTCACATACGCCCAACAAAATCAAAACATCACAGCCCACCTCTGGAACCACCACCGCAATTGCGTTTACTGGTGCAAGACCACTAGGACCGTTACACATGATTAAACAACATTGAGCAATTAGCTGCATAACAATCTTTGCGAAAGAAATACTTTTGATGGTAATGTGTTATGCTCAAGGCCAAACAACTACAGTTTTAGATGAGCGCGATGCATCAAACAACTGTGTGTGTGTGTGTGTGTGTGTGTGTGTGTGTGTGTGTGTGTGTGTGTGTGTGTGTGTGTCCGCGCCCGCGCTTGGGATGCAGCCCACTGGTGCATGAGGTTGTCCACCCTTGGATGCTCTAGACACCCATTCTCCAATATTTCTGGTGGAAGGAGACACCCAATTCCACCTCTTCTAAAAGGCCGTCTGCCTACATCATGAGCCCGGTAGAACATGACAACAACGTACTTTTTACCATTATGTTAATGGGAAAAAAATTATGCCACATATCAAATGCGTTCTTGTCTAATATGTCACCTTCTTCGATGTTCCCTACATGCTCTACTTGTCTCATTAGATGGTCCTTTCAGACGTAAGAAAACGCACTCTTGCCAGAGTTAACACACACCTCAATAAAAGTTGTTGAAGACGGGTTGTAGAAACTAAAACCGATTGAGCATAAAATCAAGCATATTCAGATATCAGTTTTCACAAAAAGAATCGGCTTATGCACAAATTGCACATCAAGCGGCTTTTGTATTCTTAGGAGCACAACAAAACAAACGATTTCTTTTTTGCATCTATAGACTAACCCTCCCACATAAACCAAGGCGCATTGTGTCCACGTACTTCATAGAAGAGAGAGTAATTATAGCCTGTTTACAGCATTGCCTTCAAAGCATTCCATCAATTGATACTAATATCTATAGTCCAAGCAAAACCAAAATATATAGTGTGGTGGCCTAGCTTCTACCACTTGGCCTCTTAGAGACTTGCAACATGGGAGGACACTTTAACAAAAGAGTTGCCAGACACCCTCTTTGTTGCACCGCACACAATAACTTGTTCTTGCAAAATAAGCAAAGCAAGATGCTCCATGATCCCCAAGGACATGAGTATCCACGTAGACGGGGTTGATCTAAAAGACAAGCTCCATTCGCAATGAATCGAGTCTTCCATCAGCATGTGAAGCATTAGTGTTGCAAACAACAAGAAGAGCCATAGACACACAGACAATAGTAGTGTGAATTTCATCAATTATAAAAAAGAAGTATCACCTCTCTATGAAAGAGTGTAGCTTCTTCTCCAACTCTTCGGCTTCTAGCGCTTTGATACACTCTGGTCCAACTTTTAACAGCACAAAGCTCCACTTGTATACAATTCTCCCAATGGGTAGCTTCTTGTACTGGGAGCATGTGCTCTGAAATGCTTGCTTTGCTGAAGTCCTCTGTAAGATCCCTCTCCAAACGCCATGGAGGCTCCTCCAATATAAGACGCACCACCTTTTTGAACCATGTAGTTTGGTTTGCATCCCTTGCGGTGCAAGGGTACGAAGCCAATATAGTGTCTAGGTGGAAAGCTAAAAATCTGCAAAGCACATCTTCCCTATGTTGTTCCACTATCACCAAAGTCATGTCTGGCAGAACATGCATAAAATACATCTTGTCAATCGCTGCATTTTCTACATTACATGCCAGGTTGTGATCTGGCACTACCGTCCATATTCTTTTTGCAGATACGGAGATACTTGCTAAAAGAGCAACTCTTGAAGAGCCGAGAAAGGTGGAGATGTTGTGCGCCACCATAGTCTCATTTCGACCCAACACTCTTTCAACCCCAAGAAACATCTCACCGTCTCTCTTTTAAGAGATAGGGTTGACAATTCTTTGCTTCATTTCCATAAACCACCTGTTTACGTGCTTCAAGCCTGCCGCTTTGTCTTTCTATAAAAAATCCCTCGAGCTCTGACCTTGCAACACAAGCTGCCTCTCTGGAGCAATGACCCTGCAGTTTGCTGTAGACAAATGGATTCTCTCTTTTAGGTTGCGTTCGAACTCATCCTTGCCCATGTCATTACCCAGCAGGGCATTTAAGTCGTTTCTCAGCTTCTCCACCAGAGCATAGTGCACCATGGCACACGCTTGGTTGGTTTCGCTCATGTTTCCATAAACAACTTCCATTATGATACTCATTGGCACTAAAATATGAGAAGCATTTTAAGAGGATGGGGCTTTTGGGGCTTTCAAACTTCTCCAAGACGTGCCACGTAGTCACCTCAAGCTCCCACAGCCCAGCATCAATATGACTCAAATTTAGCACATCATACAAGCAGTCCATCATCGGGTCAATCATCTCTGGCTCGTCTCCTGCTAGGCATATGGGAAGCTCCTTTCGATGGAACCACGGAACTCTGTTGATTTCAAACTGTTGTTGTGTGGCCTCTTCGTGTATCCCGCGCCAGACACTTATTTTCCGCTCCCTTGTGTGAAGCGAAGATGGAGAGCACTCTTATCTTTGGTTTTTGACAATGAAAAGCAAGTGCCGACCTCGCGAACATTCCCAAGCATCTTCTCGGGCTTGGCTTCAATGTGAAAGGAAGCAACAAAATACGGGGCCACTTCACTCCACCTTTCATTCAACTTATACAATGATGTATCGTCCCCACTAGCCTTCGCAAGAGCTTCAAACTCTTGCACATGCTCCAATGACACATACTCTTCATACATCACCAACTTTAATATTGGATTCAAATTCCTTTTACCTACGGTATCTCTATCGTAAGTGCTGCTACATGGCACACAATTAAAGATAGGAGAATCTTTACTTAAGAATAATTCAGTGACGTCATTTGCTAGTTGAGCATCTAGCTCTCTTCCTTGCTCCTTGAAAACTTCTTTCTTCTTTTGCTTTCTCTCATCTTAGCACTCTGCTTCTGAAGGTTGTGTGAAACAAAAAGTAGCCAAGCTTGGACGAGCGTGGAGTTTGCTGCTTGGCTATGGCTCTATCAATGCTTGAAGGATGATTACAATCAACATCCGCCACTACAACAGCAGTCACTACTGCACGAACAACAGGAGTCACTACTACACGAGGTAAGAAGGCTTCCAAGTTCCACATTGAAATCAACCAATGCCTTCCATTGTTACACTATCAGGTCGCTAATTTTCTTCTTTGAATTTTTTCTTAGCTTAAGGCTAATGGTTTCAAGTTTCAACAAGAGACACATTTATTTGCTTGGCAAATTCCAGAGGAGTGCATGTCATTTTTGCTTTCATTATTAAACTTTGCTACACATTTATTTGCTTGGCAAATTCCAGAGGAGTGCATGTCATTTTTGCTTTCATTATTAAACTTTGCTACGTTTGAGCTCTTATTGATGTAATGAGGAAATCCTCCCAACAATGTAATGTTATGAATGAATGGAGGTTAATGTAATCCTTTCGAGACTTAGAATTAAATTTCTTTATTTCCTGGAAGTGTAATATGTCGTGAGCAAAATGATCTAATAACTGCATGCAGGTTTTTTAACTAAAATTTTTGGAGTTGAGCTTGACTCACCTTTCTCTTTTGAGGCTTCAGTTATTAGTATTGAAATGGGGGTAGCCGATCCATACTAAAGCATGTAACTGAAACCAAGATGCCATCTCTGCATACCAACATGATCTATCTCCCTGCAATGCAAGCTGTTGCGACGACTCTAGTGCTAATCGAGCATATATGTCTCTGGGGAGAGCCCAAGTGCTATGCATAAATGAAATCGATCGAGTGAGTGCCTCCACTACCAATGGAGGAGAAGCGAGCTCCGCCCTAAGAATGTCATGTGGTACTTGGGCCTTGGCCCTAATCGTCCAAGAAATCATTGACACCAAGGGCTTCTCCATACATCTCCATCCATCAGTACTGCAAGCTCTACTATGGTGATCGATTGAGAGGGGCCCCATATCTCCACTCCGTAGAGCATGGCCGAAGTGACCGAAGTGTCAAAGAGCCAAAGCTTTGTCCGAGGTTCTTGGAACTGAACCTGCGAACATATCCTCTCAAGTCTCCCCAATGCTGTATAGGCTCTGGTCAATCGCGTATCTGCTGCACGCCTCAGGGAAAATACTGGACCACTAAAAACCGCCCCAAGGTAAGTGTATGTATCTGCATACTCCACAGTCTCTCGACCATATGTAAAAGTGGGGGCGAACCTCCTTACCCACTGCGACGTGGTGTTAAACACCATTACCTTGGTCTTACCAAGGTTCACAGACAATCCACTCTCCCGTGCAAATCCATGCAATGCATCCAATGTCATGTGACACATCCAACCCTATGTGTCCGTGGACAAGCTACAGCATGATCAGGGTTCAGTTCAGCCAAGTCAGTCTAGAAAAGGAAGTGATCTGGCACTTTTGTGAGTCTGTTCGCAGACCGTGCATGTCCAGACACTTAGATTAGATGCATATCCTCTGGTTGCAGACATTATGATCATCAGCATTACCATCAGAATCCATCAAGGGAATGTTCCAGTGCATTTTCCCTATTTTTGACATTTTTCACTTATTTATTAAGTGACTTTTGTTGGAAAGTAGGTAGGTCCAATTTTGCTAAGTTGTATATAAGAAAACCTAGCGCTAGCACTTTTTGGCAGAAGAGGCAGCAGGAGCACTCGCTCAACAGGCAACTTGTCAGCAGAACCCCCAAGAGGCCTAGCGTTTTGCATTGCAAGGCCACCGGCAGCAGCAGAAGACAGAAACCAGCCCTAGCGTTTTTGGATCAGCCTGGACCTCAGCGTTTTTGCAGTTCCGTCGCGACAAGGCCACAAGAAGACCAGCGTTTTCAGTTTTCAGCAATTAGCACCCGCAGTACCACCCCCGAACCTCGCAGATCTCACCTTCCCGCAGCAATTCCTCGCCGCACGGTCAGATTCCGCAAGGTTTACAGATTCAGCCCGGACAACGCAGATTTCAGGATCTGCGTTTTCATCGTGTCGTCGTCATTGACATCGTCACCGACATAGAGTCAGAATTCAGCAGATAAAGATTTGCAGATTTCAGCCATTAGCATTCTTAGATTTCAGCCGTCTCGTCCTCGTCCTCGTCGACATCGTCGGCAAGTCCAAGCATTGTAGAGATTTGTGCAATCATAAGTAGACCGCTCTCGCCATAGAGAGTGGGGCCTTCGGAGGAGGGTTTGATAACATTCTGGTGTTGTATTCTCTTCTCTCTCTATCTCTCAATCTCATGCACGTCCATTCACAGTGTCCATTCACTTTGTTTGTGCCCATTGCACTCTCTCTTTAAGAACGGAAGGCTCTCCCTTCCATAAGTAAAAGGAACCTTGAGCACAGTTTGGAGCACTCATCTTGAGCAAAGAACAACATTCATTCCGCTGCACCTTACATTGGTATCAGAACTTTGGCAGTGTTCTATATCACTCAAGGAAAGAACCACAGAATTTTTTTTGCTTGTTGCGGTCGCACGTAACCCAAGTCCTAATGGGCGTGTCAATTCCTAATCGTGTTTTTAAAGAGTGACAAGAAACCCAAGAAAGAAGGGCTTGTCCAGCCTCCCCTTGTGCCTCTTTTCACTCATTGAGAGCGGATCGTGCACTTAGTGGCCGGCCAATCGACGTGAGGTGGGAAAAAGCAACCTTGGTGTGAGCGCAAGGCCGCCTAGGGGTTCGCCCGCGGAAAAGAGCAGAACTCGAGTGAAGAGAAGATCCTTCTCTAACACAGATTGCAAGCTAAAGAAGAACCTCAAGAACCTCAAGACCCTCAAGAACCTCAAGAACTTAAGACCCCCAAGAACCCAAGAACCCAAGACCCACAAGAACCCAAGTTCCTCGTGAACTTAAGAACCAAAGATCACAGTGCATGGTTATCACCCAAAGCGGAATGGATACGCATGGAGGTGATGGGCATGAAAGTAGTGAAGAAGAATTTCCTCACCATGGAGGTTTTCCTGACCCTCCCCCTACGCCACCTACGCCCGGCATTGCACCAAATCCTATGGAGGCCTTGGTGAAATCAATGATGGACATGATGGCACGACAAGAAGCGACTCGCATTGCCTTGGAACGCGAGCGCGATGAACGAAAAGAAAGAAAAGCACAACGAAAGGAGGAAGTGGAAGCAAGACGAGCAGCCTTGGAGGCCGATCGGGAGGTTCAGCGGGACCTCCGTACGCAAGAATTGGTTCGAGAAGTTCTTGCCTCGAAGTCCGAACCAACCAAAGATGTTGGTAGTTCCTCAAGTGGCGCAAGCCGCGATTCCAACTCCAACAACCCAGTCACATAGAAGTTGACTTTCAGTAAGTATGATGGTAAGATGGATGCTACGGTTATTCATTCCTGGTTGCATCAATTTAATGCTTATTTTGCGACAACTAAGAAGATAGGAAATAGCAAGGTTTTGACAACAGCTATGTACCTTGCCAGTGATGCCATCAATTGGTACCACGTATGGCAAGAGGCACAGTTAGCCGCGCACCTAGAGGAAGCCGACAAATTCACCCTCCTTTCCTTCAATTGGGCTGATTTCCAAGACAAGCTCAAGGCGCGGTTTATGCCACCTCAGTACCTCGCACGATTGAAGGACGATTGGCGTGCTCTCAAGCAAAATGGTATGCCAGTTATGTCTTTTTCTAATCGTGTTTTGCAGCTAGGCACCCAATTACGCAAGTCGGATGATGAGCGCAAAGAGGCATTCCTTTATGGATTGGACGAGTATATCAAGTATGATGTCGAGGTGCTCGATCGAATCGATCTCAACAAGGCGCTAGCGATTGCTCTCGCACAGGAGATGAAGCACAACAAGGGAAAGCCTAAGGAAACCAAGAATTCCACAAGTACCTCTCAGACTTCTCAAAACCCTCAGAACGGTAAGAACGGTAACTCTTCTAACCAATCTTCCAATAGTCTCTCAGAAAGAACTCTCAAAATGAACCTGAGGGTAAGGCTAACACAATTGCTAAACCTAAGGTCACTCCAGATGAAAAGGTAGCACAAGGAATTTTAGGAGGATACATCACGTCGGAAGAGCAAAGCACTTATTCTAAGGAAGGTCGTTGTTTTCATTGTCACATTAAGGGTCACATAAAAAGAACATGTCCTAAGCTTGACTCTAATAAATCTAAAGAATCCACAGAACCCACTTCCTCTGTCAATGCAATCAATGATAACACGAGTGTGCCCCAAGTTTCTCCTGACCGATGAGTCTCTCATTAATTGTTATGGTCATATGACGGGGCAGCGTTTTGTCATATTGTTTGACCAGGCAGTATGCATGATGTGATCAGTCCCTCTCTTGTTGAGAGAGCTCGCCTAGAGGTTAGTCAGAAATCTCCTCTCGAGGTCTCTTGCTTTGCTCCCCGTATGGACTCTCTCATTACTAAAGAGTGCCTTGATGTGTTGTTTACAGTTCAACAAGCTGCTTTCCGTAGAAAATTTTTTGTCTCTCCTCTCTCAGGATGTGATATGATTTTGGGCATTCGATGGTTTCGTGAGCATAATCCTCTCATTGATTGGGCGGAAAATACGTTCACTTTCAATGCCAAAAGTGACTCTCCCATTGTCATTCGTAGAGAGCAAGTTGTCCATTCTCCATCTCTCATTTTTAATGTGCAGGCAAAGATTGAACAGATTCAGGAGAAGGAGACTCTCTCGGTCTCGTCTTCTCCAAAGCATGATACACAGGATTTGCATGATGATAAGCATGATGATTTGAATGATAATGATGAGCATGATGATTTGGATAACAATGACAAGCATGATGATTTGCATGATCAAGATGTGATTTCTCACAAGCATGATGATTTGCATGAAGAAGATGTGATTGTTCACAAGAAGGATGAGTTAGTGGATACTTTTTCTAGCGAAGCTAACCTCATTGCAGATTCGATCAATCACGAAGAACCGATCTTCGCTCTCGAGCCTAGGTCCAAAGAACCCCCACAGGAAGTACTATGTGCTCGAATGATTTGTCAGCAAGCATTGTTCGAGTGTTTCATTCATGATTGTTTCCTGTGTTTTAGTTAGCGTCTTTATGTGCTCCCTTTTCCTAGGCATGACATATTTTACGTTAAGTCACTCATGAATGAGCACGGATGTATGCGGATTATTCATGAAAAGCTGAAAAGTATGCATTCAAGGAAGTCACATTCCGTGTCTCTTCCTTGGCACGACACAGTGGTAGAAAGAGCATAAGAAAGTATGAGCACCAAGCATAGGCATTTCCATTGTGAATTGCCACAGTCATTTATTTAGATCAGCAAGACAAGATTAGATCTCATTGTTTGCATTGTGTGGTGAACGGTTTGGCACTCCGTCTCTATGTTCATCTACATTGCATGCACAGTTTGTTCGACAGACGAGATTTTTTCCAATCACTTTACATGGAATAGGTATGTTCATGGTTTTCTGTTGGAAATGGTTTCAGGAATTTTCAACCATGGTGATTCTTGAAGAAGAAAGAAGCATGACTCTAGACGAAGTTGAAGCATTGAAGGAGCCACAAAAGACTTTGTGTCGCTTTCGGCGTGGCCCAAAGAAGCAAGCATTGCAGACCTTTATGAAGTTCAAGTATCGCACAACCCACACATCAGACTGGACCGGCGAAGAGTCCTTTCCAAGATTCCGGACGTTATTGGCGATCTCCCTCAACGCCATACAGTTCGGTACCAGTACCTCACTTTAAAAAGGAGGGGATGTCACGTGACACATCCAACCCTATGTGTGCGTGGATAAGCTACAGCATGATCAGGGTTCAGTTCAGTCAAGTCAGTTTAGAATAGGAAGTGAGTCTGTTCGCAGACCGTGCATGTCGAGACACTTAGATTAGATGCATATCCTCTGGTTGCAGACATTATGATCATAAGTATTACCATCAGAATCCATCAGGGGAATTTTCCAATGCATTAAACCTATTTTTGCTATTTTTGATATTTTTCACTTATTTATTAAGTGACTTTTGTTGGAAAGTAGGTAGGGCAATTTTGCTAAGTTGTATATAAGAAAACCTAGCGCTAGCACTTTCTGGCAGAAGAGGTAGCAGGAGCACTTACTCAACAAGCAACTTCTCAGCAGAACCCCCAAGAGGCCTAGCATTTTGCATTGCAAGGCCACCGGCAGCAGGCAGAAGACAGAAACCAGCCCTAGCGTTTTTGGATCAGCCTGGACCTCAGCGTCTTTGCAGTTCCGTCGCGACAAGGCCACAAGAAGACCAGCGTTTTCAGTTTTCAACAGTTACCACCCGCAGTACCACCCCCGAACCTCGCAGATCTCACCTTCCCGTAGCAGTTCCTCGCCGCACGGTCAGATTCCGCAAGGTTTACAGATTCAGCCTGGAAAATGCAGATTTCAGCATCTGCATTTTCAGCGCGTCGTCGCCGCATTGTCATCATCGACCTCATCACCGACATAGATTCAGAATTCAACAGATAAAGATTTGCAGATTTCAGCCTTTAGCATTCTCAGATTTCAGCCGTCTCGTCGATATCGTCTGCAAGTCCAAGCATTGTAGAGATTTGTGCAATCATAAGTAGACCGTTCTCGCCATAGAGAGTGGGGCCTTCGGAGGAGAGTTTGTTGACAACATTCTGGTGTCGTATTCTCTTCTCTCTCTATCTCTCAGTCTCATGCACGTCCATTCACAGTGTCCATTCACTTTGTTTGTGTCCATTGCACTCTCTTTAAGAACGGAAGGCTCTCCCTTCCATAAGTAAAAGGAACCTTGAGCACAGTTTGGAGCACTCATCTTGAGCAAAGAACAACATTCATTCCGATGCACCTTACATGCAAATGACACTGCATCCCCTCTGGAGAATCGGAGATCAGCACAATATCATCAGCATATAATAGCAACGGAATCCATGTCCCTGCAAGTTGGGCACCTCTATCACCCTCTATATGTACATAATCTGAAAACTAATCTACATATATCCCAAAGAGAGTGAGAGATAGGGAACAACCTTGCTTCACCCCAATGGTGGAGTGAACCATGTCGGACATGCCCTGAGTAGTGCGTACCTGTCCTACCACTGTCCTGTATAAAGCTAAGCTTCCCCAAATCAGCTTTGTGGGAGTCTGGCTCGTAGCACTGTATCAAAGGCTTTGCGGAAATCCACAAAGCTATAATATATCCTTCTGCCATGGTGTCTACCCTCCTCAATAATGGCTCTGAGTGTCAAAATTTGGTCAAGAGTGGAGAAACCTCTCTTGAACCCTGCCTGTCCTGCTGCCCGTATGCCCTCTCTCTCTGCCCATCCACCCAGCTCATGGTCAAGAATTAATGCATATAGCCTAAGCCAGAGTGTGACCAACCATGATGGTTCAGTAATTCCCGGGAAGCATATGATCTCCTGACTTGAAGATAGGCACGATAGTGGACATACTCCAAGTCTTAGGGAAACCCTCATACATGGCTCTATTAAACATCATAGCAAGAGGCTCTGCAAGCATATCTCTGGCATGGATAAAGTGCTCTGCTACCAGACCGTCATGATCCCGTGCTCTTTCTATCTTCATCTTGTCAATGGCTTTCCTTACCCACCCTCTTAGCAGTAAAGAAAGTACATGTTTTTGGGCATGCCTCTGGAGGGTCAGGCAAAGGTGGCTGCCCTGATGCTTTGTACAGAGATGTAGCATATTCCCCCCATGTCTCTGTGGAAGTGATGGTTGTTGGTGGAGAGTGCTCATTGAAAAGCCTCCATGCTTCACCTAGAGTCCTGACTCATAAACAGCTAGTACAAATCACGCTCTAATTGAGATAGGTAAGCCCTCTTCTTTCGTCGCACTAGGTGGCGGAAGATAATCCGTGATTGTCTATGTGTAGTAATACCCATGAGCACCTCTCTCTGTAATCTGATCCTCATCTCTTTACACTCCTCATTATACCAACTGTTCTGAGGCATGCTCCCAGATCGTCTGTGTGTAGGCTGGCTCTGGGGATATGCCTCTGAGGCTGCATCATGTAGCGTCTCTGTCAGAATCTGGGTGAGTTGATCTACTGGTCGTCCTGGCTCCTAAGTGCGTAGCTCTCATCAGCGTACACGTGATCCGTCTCCCTCGTGAAGGTATACCGAGTATGTGTGGAGGCCTCTCCCAATGGAGCCGTGCTGAACTGGAACGATAGAGAGAATTTCACAAGAAATGCAATGGAGGTCAATCACACCTGCATGTAGCTCTATGCCTTTATATGTCACTCTATCTCGAGACACTCAAATGGATGTCCTGCTGTTAAAATGTATGGCTTTATGCCTTGGCCCTTTATATATTACTCAATTTTAAGACACCCAAGTTGATGCATGTGTGAGCGAGTTTTAACATCTTACTTTTAGGTAACACCAAAGGATGAAGGAATATCGACGCCTTGGCATTGTTTATTTGAGATGGAGTGAGTGAGTGAGTGAGAGAGAGAAAGAGCTTGCACAAGGTTCTTATGGCACACACAAAGCCAAAATGTGTGTGTTGTGTGTGTGTGTGTGAGAGAGAGAGAGAGAGAGAGAGAGGAAGGGGGGGGGGGGGGGATTTTGCAGCTTCCACATAGGACCGCAGCAACCCCCCCCCCCCCACGCCGCCCCCGCCAAACTTTCTCGAGCTGTTGTGTGACCATTGTGCAATATAAACACGGTGCTCACTAGAATGGAGGACCCATTAAAGTCTAGCGCTATGTATAGAAGCATGAGGAAACGTTTTCAGTTTCAAATTTGGCTCCTCTTCTTGCTGGGAATATGGAATATGTCCCATGTACTTCACACACAACCCCGTGTAATATGTAAGGAAGAAGGTTGGTTCATAATACAAGTGATAGTATACTTAGTTCCTACAAAAGATAATCATCTATGTCTCCCTTTTGTCTTGCAGTATTTTGCCCAACACAGAATTTTTTCATCTGGGTTGTGCCAATATCTTCTTCTTGAAAATTTAGTGTTCTTTTTACAGTATTCTCAACTAGAAGGTCGTGATCGATGGAGCTGATGTTATTGCATTGCCTACTGTTATATTTGTTTTGGCTTGCACTCTGAGCTGAACAATTTAAATTCAAGCGAGAATAAAATAAATGCCTCAAAATAAAGCATGGAGCATAGCGAGACTATGGCTAGATTTGTGCCATATAGACTTTTGAACATCATTGTTTATTTTAAGGCGTTTGAATTCATGCCCGTGTAAGTGCCAGGAGGTACAGAGTACAACCTTTGACGTTTGAAAAAGATGGTGTTGATAAGGGAGGGGAGAAAGTATGATCTACCCCATATCAAGTAAGTGGTAAAGGAATGACGCCCTCAAGGTTACAAAATGAAGCAACAAGGCTTTAAAATAGCAAGTAAAGCATGGTAGGCTAAGTGCACCAAAATCCCCTCTAATGCATATGACAATGTGTACTTTGGGAAGAAAGATAGAGAGAGATAGTGAGAGAGATGGAAAGATGGAGAGAGAGAGAGATGAACTGTTATATTAATCGTCTTCAAAAGGCAAAAATGACCTATGAGACCAAACTGATACAATTTTTGTGGATCTAATCCAATGTCTGAGTACAAAAATAAAATGAAGTAAAGTGAAAGACTAAAATCGTTAGCCTGAAAATCATCATCATCATCATCCATGCCTTTGGATGTTCGACATTGGGCGTTTTTCGAGCAAGTATTGCATCAGTTTGCTGAAGAGCTTCGTCAATGTCCACCTCTGTAAATAGTTGTACTAGGCGTCTCCCATGTCGTGCTAGAATAGTCATGATTCTTTGGTGGAGCCTCCGTCGATGTCATGGTCGTCCCCATGGACGTGGGCGTCTAGCTCTCCCGGTTAAGTGGACTGTGAAGTCTGTTGTGAAGCATGCTCATCCGGTTGCCCTACTCTAAAGAAGCCAGTGATCTCCCTCTGTGAATGTCCCCGACTACTTGGTCTCCTCAAGAGACTTTCCCTGTGTCTACGCAGCTCCAGCAAAAACAACCCAAGGCATCTCTGGTCCTGATATCTCATGACCCTAGCCAACGGTCCAAATCCCTCTCTGAATAGGCAGTGAAAGCGCCCTCGTATCTCATAGTATACCAGACAATGAAAATGTGATGTAACTCTGTCTCTTGCTCTATATGACATAACTGGCATATCTTGGCTTCTGCTGGTATAGTCATTGAGTGTCCATATAGGCCGGTCTCATCACATATCCATCCTATGTTAGTTGGAGGAGATGCTCTCTATAGAAATCCATCTTCATGCCCAACTCTTGTACCAGTTGTATCCATGTGCTTCTGGTATCTCGCTGAATCAAATCCTGACGTATAAGTCTAGTGGTCTATGTCCGTGTGAGAGAGAGGGAGAGTGCATCCAAGGAGTACTAGAATTGAGGCAGTCTATCCATGTTGAAGCCATGATGTCATTTGCCCATACCAACATGTTGTGTCGCCTTGTAGTGCTAATTGTCGGGATGACTCAAGGGATAGCCGAGCATACCTGTCTCTAGGAAGGTCCCATAAATTATGCATGAAGGAAACTGATCTAGTAAGGGCCTCCACTATGAGAGGGGGGCAGCTAGCTCAGGCCGAATAAACTCGTGTGGCACTGAGGCCTTAGCCCGAATCATTTGAGAGATCATAAAGACTAGAGGCCTCTTCATCCATCAATGCTATTAGATCTGCCCTGGTGGTCCACTCAGGCCCCCCAAATCTAAAACCCATAGAGCATAGATGAAGCCACTAAAGTGTCAAAAAGCCATAGCTTTGCTCGAGGTTCCTAAAACAGAACGTGCAAACACATCTTCTTAAAACCTCCCAAGGCTGCATAAGCTCTTGTCAATCTAGTCTCTGCTGCTCTCCTCAATGAAGATGCGGGTCCACTAAAGACTACCCTTGTAAATCCTCCAAACCAACTCTTTTGGAACCCCCATCTCTTGCAGTCTGCACATCAATCTGGCTCTGGGCACTCTATCGAAGGCTTTGCGTAAGTCCACAAAGCAACAATAGACCCATCTCCCACGTGATCTCCCCTCCTCAATAATGGCTTTGAGTGTCAGAATATGATCAAGAGTAGAGAAACCTCTCCTGAAACCCGCATGTCATGCTACCCGTACACCATCTCTAAGTAAACCCCAAATATCATGTAGGCCCTCGCACATGACACTGTTGAACATCACTGCTAGAAGTTGTGCAAGAAAATCTTTGGCATGTTTAAAATTCTCTGCTACCAGGCTATCGTGATCATATGCTCTCCTAGTCTTCATCCTATCAATGGCTTTCTTTACCATCTCGGCGGTAAAAAAAGCACATGTGTGTATGGCTCTTGCGGATCTAGAAGAGGTGGCTGCTTGGAGACGGTGTAGAGAGATGATGCATACTGACCCCATACCTCCGTAGAAGTGATGACTGATGGGGGGGATTGTTCATGGAAGAGTCGTCATGCCTCGCCTAAATCCTGGCTCAAAAACAACGGATATAAATCCTACCCTAGCCAAGATAGAAATGCCCTCTTCTTTCATCATACCAAACGTCGAGAAGCAATCCATGAGTGCCTGTGAGTAATGACACCTAGAAGTACCTCCCTCTCAAGTCGGGCTCTCATCTCTTTGCACTCCTCGTCATACCAGCTATTTTGGAGAACGTCGACGCTTCCCAAGCTCGGTATGGGGGTATGCCTCTGCAGCTACATCCTATAGAGTCTCTGTCAATATATAAGTGAACTCTAAAGGTCTCCCTTGATCTTCTGTGCATAAACGTCTATAGATACCATCTATGTAGACAAAATCAGTCTCTAAAGTAAAAGTGTATTGGGTATTCGTAGGTGTCTGTGCCAGCCGAGTTGTGGTGAACTGGAATGAAACGGTAACGTGAGGAGAGCATGATCTACTGCTACCAAAATTGGCATGAGCCAAAACATATTCCAATGTGTTGGCCCTATGTCTATGAGGAAAGCAAGTGAACTCACTCGACATTGGAAATCTCTGGAGGCTATTCAAGATTTCTAGTCCATGTGCAGTCCCCAAATCTATTAGATATCCGCCTTATCTAGTGTGCTATTCATCCTGCTAACACCTGGCCAATCCCATATCACTAACATCCAATTTTCTCAACATTTCCTCTTAGGTATTGTAGAAAGTTGTCTAAGATTGGTTCGTCATGGCATTGAAGTCTCCCAAAATAATGACATCTCCATCCCTAGAGAACTCACATATGTCCTCATCCAATATCATGTAGAGTGACTCCAAATTGGGCGATGCATAATGAGATGTGTTGGGGGCGAGAGAGAGAGAGAGAGAGAGAGAGAGAGAGGGAGATGAAATGAAATGTTATATGAAATGGCTTCAAAAGGCCAAAATGACCTATGAGAGCAAACTGATACAATCCTTGTGGATCTAATCCAATGTTTGGGTACAAAAATAAAATGAAGTAAAGTGAGACTAAAACTAAAAGGCTAAAATTGTCAGACTGAAAATCATCACCATCATCATTAGTCATACTAGGCGTCTCCCATGTCGTGCTAGAATAGTCTTGATTCTCTGGCGGAGCCCTCGTCAATGTTGTGGGCGTCTAGCTCTCCCGAGCTCAATGACTTTGTCCACTAATATACCTCTGGTAGAAGTGGGTGCCCCGTAGACGTGGGCATCTAGCTCTCCCGAGCTCAATGACTCTGTCCACTAATATACCTCTGGTAGAAGTGGGCTTTGAAGTCTGATGTGAAGCATGCTCAACCGGCTATCGAGTCCCTACTTTAAAGAAGTCAGTGATTTCCCTATGTGAATGTCTCTGACTACTTGGTCTCCTGAAGAGACTCTCCCTGTGTCTACGCAGCTCTAGCAAAAACAACCCGAGGCATCTATGATCATGATATCTCATGACTCTAGCCAATGGTCCAAAGCCCTCTTTAAATAGAGAGTGAAAGCGGCCTCGTATCTCGTAGTATATCGGACAATGAAAAATGTGATGTAACTTTGCCTCTAGCTCTACAACTAGCATATCCTGAATTCTGTTGGTACCCTTCTAAATCTACTAGTCTCAATCTCTAGCTGGTGCGATGATGTGCGCATCTGACCAATAGCACATCGTATCCCATAGGATAAATGAGTGTTCATATAGGTTGGTCCGATCACATATCCATCCTCTGTTAGTTGCAGGAGATGCTCTCTATAGAAAGCCATCTTCGTGCCCAACTCTTGTATCGGTTGTATCCATGTGCTTTTGGTATCTAGTTGAATCAAATCCTGACATATAAGTCTAGTGGTCTCTCTCCATGTGAGAGAAAGGGAGGGTGCATCCAAGGAGTACTAGAATGGAGGCCGTCTATCCATGTTGAAGCCATGTGACTGAAACCATGATGTCATCTGTCCATACCAACATGTTGTGTCCCCTTGAAGCGCTAGCTATCAGGATGACTCAAGGGCTAGCCGAGTATACCCGTCTCTGGGAAGGTTTCATAAATTATGCATGAAGGAAACTGTGTTGGAATTAGGGTTGCAGCAAAACACACACAGCTTGGAGAAGACGAAGGAAGCTCAAGTCACACAACCGAGAGTGTACTACTTAGTGTGCAATGGAAAGATAGATAGCCCAAGAATGATGGGCATATATACAATGCACGGGGGAAAAAACCTCCTAAAGAGAGAAAAAATGCCTCGGTGGTCCTAAGTGTGTTCACACACAGCACTACCACATGTATATGGTAACCAATCCCCCCTAGCGTGATGGGGTGAACAAGAGCCAGCACATAGAGTAAAGGGAAGTGCCATGCCCTGAGGACATGATCAGTCCACAAAGGGGAGTAAGCCCAAAGCTTTGCGGAAAGCTTCGAACTTCTCACGAGACAATGCCTTTGTGAAAAGATCTCCAAGGTTGTCCTGTGTTGGCACATAAGCCAAGTTGATCTCTCCTATTGAGATCCTCTCTCTGACATAGTGGTAATGCACCTCAATGTGCTTTGTGCGAGCATGAAAAATTGGGTTCCTCACAACTGCCAATGCGCTCTGACTATAGTGTAGATAGTGTTGGCAGTGTCCTGTCCAACACCCAAATCAGCATAAGGCGTCTGAGCCATACACACTCAATCGTAGCTTTGAAGACTGCCCTGTAGTCATCCTCATAACTGGAAGTGTCCAGGGTAGGTTGCTTCTTGCTCAACCATAAAATGCATGAGCTGCCCAGCATGAAACAAAAACCACTTGTGGACACTCGTGTGTCAAAACAACCAGCCCAATCTGAGTCCGAAAAAGCATGTAAGTCTAGCGGCAATGATCCCCCCTTGGGATAAAACAATCCAAGATGTGAAGTGCCACTCAAGTAGTGGAAAATCCTCTTGACGGCCTGCCAATGCTTAGACCCTGAGCTATGCATAAATTTGTTGATCTGTGAGACTGCAAACTGAATATCTGGCCTCGTGTTGCGTACATAGCATTTGGTAAAGAGTGACATCTGCAGGATCACCAGCATCATGAAGACTCAATTTCAAACCTGTTTCCATGGGAGTGGCAATAAGTTTGCAAATTCTCAAGTCCAAACTTACATAGCAATGTGTCTATATTACTTCTCTTACACAAGGCAATACCACCATCACACTGCTTAAACTATATACCCAAGTAATGATGCAACAGGCCCAAATCTTTCATCTTGAAAGTAGCATTCAAATCAGCCTTAAATTCAGCAATATGTCTCTCATTTGGTCCAGTGATCAGCAAATCATCTACATAAAGAACCACAATTAGAAGTACATCACCCTCACGCTTTACATACAATGTGCTTTCTGTTGGAATGTTATGAAAGCCCCGGACCGAGGGTGTTTTGTGTGAGAGAGTGAGATTGAGCGGCTGTGAGTGTGTGTAAGGGTGGAGACAGGCCATGGCGGTACGTGTGCATTGTGTGGTGGATTTGTGGAGTGTGTGAGCTGTGAAAATTGAGTAGGCAGTGGTCTGCTAGTGTAAAGTGTTTCTTTGAAGGTGTTTTCTGAGAGGACAAGGGTGTTGTGGATACCGTGAGCTATAGAGAGGCCTTTGTGTTTGCCCTGGGTGTGTTCCCCCATTCCCCCTCTCCATCTTCTGGTGCTCCGTTTGACCAAATGAATGTCAGCCTTCGCATACCACGCAAGAGGAGATTGCTTCAAACCATACAAAGCTTTGTTACATTTGCACACCCTGTCCTCTTGTCCTTTCTTGACAAAACCGCGAGATTGTGTTACATAAACTTCCTCAAATATGTCACCATTCAAGAAAGAAGTAACAATGTCTGATTGATGTACATCCCAACCAAAATGAGTTGTCAATGCACATAGAAAATGCACAGTAGTTATACGACAAGTGGAAGCAAAATTCTCTTCATAATCTATGCCTTTTGTTGCACATAACCCTTTGCAATAAGTCGAGCCTTATAGCAATCAATCTCACCATCCGGCCTGCGTTTCAACTTGTAAACCCACTTTGCACCAATGGCCTTTTTGCCATGAGGTAAATCACATAAAGTCCATGTGCCATTTTTTATAAGTGCATCATATTTTGATTGCATGGCAGCCATCCAATTTTTTGAATTCTGTGCTTCATCAAAAGACAAAGGTTCCTCAATATCATGTAAGCTGTAGACACAACCAAAGCATAACAATATGATGCATAAGATGCATGGCGAGAACCTGAAAGAGTACGACTAGACAAGGTGCATCCAATTTACTGTCATGCAAAGTATGAACAAGCCATTTAGGCATACCTCTAGCCTGCACATTCTCAGCCCTTTCCTCATCAAGTACATCATGTACATCTGCATCAGTAATAGGCTGATCTGTAACATTTTCAGAAACCCCCATAGGTTGTACATTTGCCTCATTGGAATTTACATTCGTACTTCCACCACTGAAAAGAGGCAGCAAAGTGTCATAAATGTTATGTGAGCTTACATTAATGTCTCTAGTACATGACAGCAAGGGCTGAACAGAATCTTCCACAAACACAACATCCCGTGAAATGAGAATACGCTTTGTTTGTAGATGATACAACCTGTAACCTTTGATTTCAGCACTATAACCAACAAAAATACATTTGACAGCTTTATCATCCAATTTTCTGTGTTATGTTTGTGGCACCAAAGCATATGCCAAACATTCAAAAACACGCATGTGCTCATTAGAAGTCTGTTTATCATGCCATGTTTCATATGGAGTAATAGACTGCAAAGCTTTTGTAGGACACCTGCTTAGTACATAAGTGGCACACATAATGGCCTCAAGCCAAAAAGAATGCAGCAAAGCTTGACTTTTGACCATACATCGTGCCATTTTCGTAAGTTACCTGTTTTTTCTCTTAGCAACACCATTTTGCTGAGGCGTATAAGGCATTGTATATTGGTGTTTTATCCCACGACTAGCCAGAAATGCATTAAATTCATGAGATATATACTCCCCCCTTGATCGGAACGGAGGATGCCCATAGTATATTTTGAGATATTTTCAAGAATTGTTTGAAGCACATAAATACTTCGGACTTTGCTTTAAGCGGAAAGACCCATGCATGCCTGGAGTAATCACCAATGAAAGTCACAAAGTAAAGGTAATTGCCCAAGGACGAAGTTTGCATGGGCCCACAAACATCACTATGCACAAGTTGCAATCTGCATGTGGCCCTAACTAAACCATCCTTTGGAAACTTCGAACGCTGCATCTTACCCAGAATACAGCCTTCACAAATATGTTTGACAGGTGCTTCAAGAGGCAGCAAAGAAGTAACCATATCAGATTTCTGCAAATGCAGCCAACTAGCAAAATTCAAATGACCAAAACGTGCATGCCAAAGTTTTGTATCTGAAATAGCCTTTGAATCCACAACTACATTTGCAAAATTCTGCCCACACTTGTCATACAAAGTGAGCTTGTACAGCCCACGGCATAAAATGCCAGATGCAACAATTTCATCAACCGAAAAATAGATCATGTACTCTACATCTTTCATCCACAAATTTGACTACAAGACCAAGTCTTGCAAGTGCTCAGTAGCAAACATCTTGAACACATCTTGTTGTTGTCAGCCACGGTGAATGTTGCACCTATGTGAAAACCGCCCGAAAAGAGGAGAAGGAGAGCGAGAAGAACATGTGCTATATAGCAATAATTGTAGAAGACCATAAGGGACCTGTCATGCAAAAACCGGCACTAACAGAATTTTTGTACAAAATGACAAAATAGCATGTGCAGTACTGCCTCTAGTGGAAACCGAGGTCGAAATGAGCCTAAATCAGAAATCTCAGCAGGCTAAGCTCTTTAAGGACTCAAAAAAATTTTATCGACGTGCGAATGCTCGCCAAAGCTCACTGAAATCGAAGAAAGTGAGCAGGCGTGTGCTGGCGACTAAGCTCGAGAGGACACAACCTGCTCTGATACCAATTGTTGGAATTAGGGTTGCAGGAAAACACACACAGCTTGGAGAAGACGAAGGAAGATCAAGGCACACAACTGAGAGTGTATTACTTAGTGTGAAATTGAAAGATAGATAGCCCAAGAATGATGGGCATATATACAATGCACGGGGGAAAAAACCTCCTAAAGAGAGAAAAATGCCCCAACGGTCCTAAGTGTGTTCACACACATCACTACCACATGTATATGGTAACAAACTGATCTAGTAAGGGCCTCAACTATGAGAGGGGGGGGTAGCTAGCTCAGCTCAAATAATCTCATGTGGCACTAAGGCCTTAGCCCAAATCATCTAAGAGATCATCAAGACTAGAGGCCTCTCCATACATCTCCATACATTAGTGCTACCAGATCTGCCTTGGTGGTCCAATGAGGGGCCCCAAATATGAACCCCATAGAGAATAGTTGAAGCCACTAGAGTGTCAAAAAGCCACATCTTAGTTCGAGGTTCCTGAAACTTAAACTACGAACATATCTTCTCCAAACCTCCAAAGGCTACATAAGCTCTTGTCAATCTAGTCACTATTGCTCTGCTCAATGAAACGCTAGTCCACTAAAGACTACCCCAAGATAGGTGTATGCATCTATATACTCCACCGTCTCCTGGCCATATGTAAAATTAGGTGATGACCTCCTGACCCACTCTGGTGTGATGTTAAACACCATAACCTTGGTTTTCCCCAAGTTAATAGACAATCCACTATCGTGGGCAAATGTGTACAAAGCATCTAAATGACATTGCATCCCCTCCGAGGAGTCGGAGATCAACACGATATCATTGGCATATAACAATAGTGGGATCCATGTCCCTGCTAATTGTGCTCCTCTATCACCATCCCTCGCAATGTAGTCAGGAACCTCATCCACATACATGCGGGCAACCCTGTTCCATCCCAATAGTCAAGTGAATCGAATCAAAAATCCCATGTGGAGTGTGTACATGCTCCATTATTGACTTGTATAGAACCATGATCCCCCAAATCAACTATTTGGGTACTCCCATCTATTGCAGTTTGTGCATCAATCTAGCTCCATAAACTGTATCAAAGGCTTTGTGGAAGTCCACAAAGAACAATAGAGCCGTCTCCCACGTGATCTCCCCTCCTCAATAAAGGTTCTGAGTGTGAGAATATGATCAAGAGTAGAGAAACCTCTTTTGAAACCCGCCTATCGTGTTGCCCGTACACCATCTCTCTCTTTGTCCACTGCTCAAGGATGGATGCGTACAACCGTGCCAATGTGTGTCCAATCATGATAGTGTGGTAGTTCCTAGGCTCCATAGGGTACCCTGACTTGAAGATAGGTACAATCATGGACAAAATCCAAGTATCTGGCACACTTCTGTTAGTTATGACGATGAAGTCGTAGCTCAAGACTTTTTGGTCATGCTTGTTGGAACTATGAAAGGCAATATAAACCTAGGACGCACGTGGATATGATAGTGACCAAATGCACTATTGATTGGGAAACTGGGAGTGTCACAACGCAGAAAACTCTTAGCCCTACCATTGAAGTCATAGTCCCTGAGATATTACCTCCTAAAGAAATAAAACCCAAAACATTGCATGTCCAGGAGGTTGAATCATATGTCCCTATAGCCCAACTCTCTAGAACTTCAACTTCTGTAGTTGAAACAAAAAATGAGACACACAAGACCATCGCAATATAACTAAGAAAACATACAAATGGGTCCCTAAAGCTTCTTTAGCAACAATTTTTAATGCTAAAAAACAAGAGTCTTGTAAGAGACGCCCCACTCGCTCTCAAAAATCTAAAAAAACGTTGCGTTCGATTCCTAAACGGCTATTGGAAGCCCAAGGCTACTATGATCAAATCTGGGTGTCAAAACGTAAATTGTGTTCTTACCTATCACCTATAGACCCATGTGAGTCAAATCATGTAACGGTAAAGCCAATTGAAGATCGTGGGAAGGGAAAGATCACAGAACACTACACACCTCATCCGGAGCTAGTTTGGGTACCCAAGCGAGAACGACTTGTTTCGCTTGAGTCAATTATACAAAAAACAAATGAAGATTCTTGCAATTCATGTAGTTCATATACGAAAATACAAGCGTCGACACAATCTCCACCTACCATTGTACATATCCATACAAACAAGAAATAATTTGCACCTCCCATTGTAAGTTCACCACCTACAACAACATTGCAAATAAATCATGGGAGAGTACCTTACCATCTTTGCAACTGGATGAAACGTCTAGGACGGTCAAAAACTATTGGTCAAAGTCTTCACCCATAACAACTTAGAACAATTGGTTTCAAAAGGTGACAACATCGTTTCAAAAGGTATGATCTACCCAAGGAAGGTGGGAGTGTTAACTGACATCCATCATTCACTTGCTCTCCTTTTAACCTTCCTTCCTGGCCTCTGAGTCTCCCAATCTTAGGGAATGTATTTATATAGCTCAATACTCAAGAAAACAGAAATAAAAAAGTAAAAGAGCAAGAGCCACCAATCAAAAATCTGGAAACCTACAAAATCATAAAAACACATTATGCACAAGGACACAATCTTTTGACATGACCCTTATAATATTTGCACTCTAACTATCATCTATATGTATGTACAGATATGGCTAGTACCCTAAAGTCATCCACTCCTACCTTGGGTGAGAGGTACCCTCTTTACTTTTCACAAGTGTTTCACATAGTCTAACTGGTGCTTGCCTATGAATGGAATTTGGTAGATACGCTAGCGTGAGAGAAGAATTTTGAGGAATTAGAATGGTTGATACGTCTCTTTACCAGTACTGATCCATACTTAGTAGAGGACATCTCTTCGATTTCACAAGCTTACTCTCTTGACCAAGATGACTATAGATGTCTAGTGACGTTCTTCGTGAACCTTTGTGTCTCTAATGATGAGAAAGAGTGACATGATTACACGGATGGCACGTATGGTCTCACGAATGATGACTTTGTTTTTCTCCATAATGACGAAGATAGGGGTTTAGACCTAGGGCTACCCGCCCATCTATTCAATATCCTATTCCCTTGACTCTCTACGGGAGTGCAAATACTTAAGTTAGGGTTCCTTATTTTGTTTGATTGTGTTCAATAAAGGTTGGTGCCTCTTTCCACTGATGTGCCTCCTAGAGGTATTCCTTGTGTTTTCTAGTGTGTACATGAATGCATTGCAAAATTGCGATTTTGACCTTCATGGAATCTTTGTCTCGTTCACTCTTCGAATCAAGCACAATCATCAACACGAATAGATGTTTCTTGTCCATTAGCATTGTCCCTTGTCTTTTTTTTGCATCCATGTGTCTGCTTTAAATGTGATTGGTAGCACAATATTGAGTGCTTAGATTCTATATAATGTTCTATCATAATCCCTTGTCTAGGTTTAAGAATCAAGCAATCTGACTAAGTTAGTTTGACCAAGTTAGGAGTTAGAGATCTTCTCTTAATACCATGGGGAATGCTTTCCTAATAGTCAATGGTTACTTTAGGTTCTTAATCTGATTTAAGCAACATTGTATGCAATGTATTGTGGCTTTCTAGTGGTCTTAGTCCCTATTGACCTTTAGCTTAAGTATTATAAAGGGAGTTTTCTAGTGTGATGAGCCTGGAGAGTGAAACAATGTCATATGACCCCCCAAAGTTCAAAATTGAAATGCAATGAAAAACAAAAAAACAAAAGTGCCACAAATGTAAAATCTTAAACTGGAAGAGAAATCCCAGGTTGATTTGGTACTTCACTCACATGTATTGCCTATGGTACTAGAGACCTAGAGGTTCCCAGTATGGGCACTTTTCCTTAAAAAGAAAAAAGGCAAAGGCATACAAATAAGCACACACATCAAAATTGAATCAATGTGAAAAAACTTTGGGGAGTCAAACAAAGGGAATAATTCAGGCGATGATTTCATAAGCAATTTCTTTTATCGTAACTTAACTACAAGGTCTTCTAGGAATAGCCTCTAGTCAGCCCTCGGATATGAAATACTTTGCTCTTGTGACTAAACAGCTTAATTGACCAACGAGAATTGAGAATCTTGCACATGGTATTAATAGTTGACCTCTAGTGCCTTTCAATCGTTAAATTACTTGTTTAGTTTTTTATCTTTACAGCTGCTTATGCGTTTGATTATATTACAGTCTAATGTTTATTGTTGATAAATTATTTTGTATTCTGTTACCAATCTTTGTGTGCCTACAACTGCATATGCTTTTTAATTGTATATAAAAATGCAATTACTGTGCCAATTTTGGTTGATTTTGCAGTGATTGAAAAAGGATAATGACATTCAATCTCGGATGCTCTTCCACCTCAACAAACGGGCTTCATCTCAATAGATTCCGAGGACGGATCTACATCAAGAAGGGGGGCATGTTAACCCTCATGGACACCATAGATTCATAGACCGGGCTAGTCGATCCAATAGGTGTGTAGGTGATGGGGGATATTTCCAGGCGAGCAATTTTTGGTGAGCGCTTTTTAGGAATCGGGTGAGCAGATTCTTAAAAAGATTCTCTCTTCCTCCTTGTCGACTCTTTCGTCTTTTTCATATCTCTATCTCTCTTTGAGAGAGAGAGAGAGAGAGAGAGAGAGAGAGAGAGAGAGAGAGACACACACACACATAGAGAGAGAGCCACATAGAGAGAGAGAGAGAGAGAGAGAGAGAGGTATTAGGGAGGTTGAGACATACACAAAGATAGAGAGAGAGAGAGAGAGAGAGAGAGAGAGAGAGAGAGAGAGAGGTATTAGGGAGGTTGAGACATAGTCAAAGATATGGAAGCTAAACAAATTGTTTCAAAAACAACAGAGACAAAGATACTTAAAACAAGAACACCCATTAATAATAGAAAGTTACATTTTATTGTTCTTGCATTACATAGACAAGAAGCGTTCATCTTCTGGAAGGCCCGATTTTAAGAGTAGATGTGTTGCCTTCGAGTGGCAAATGAAGATTCACCACGTTCCCTAGCTGCTACGTCATTTCCTCCTCATCCTCCTCTGTGATGAGCCCAATCTTCTTCCAGCAAGAGAAAGCAAATTGTCCCTTCTCGTTCAAGCTGAGTAAGCTCCGCATATTGAGTTCCTTGCGGAATTGATAGAGGCAATACACAGTGATTGTTGCCTTTAGAGCCTCCCTAAACCAGTCGCCACCATACAACGCCTCTCCGTTGGGAATGGCATCCCATGCAGACTTGATTTTACTCTCAAGATCGTCAGGCATCGTGAAAAGAAAGAGAGATGTGCTAGGAAGCTAGTGGACGCTTTCACAAAAATAATTCAAGCTATGGCAATTTATAGCCACTATGAAAATATTATATTACTTTTTTCACGATTTGACACATAAACAACCAGTTCTCAAATAGGAAAAAAATCTGTAAATGAATGTATCAAAATGTGGCCATCATAAGATAAAATTAGAAAGTAGTACAGTTGTCCAGGTGAAGCATACTAAGAAAAAGTGAGAATTGACAAATGCTATGCATCCATGCCTGGATAAGTCCGGCTTCGGCTCAGTGCCCTGAAGATATCAAACATGTTCTCATTTTGGCTTAATCCTAGCACACACAGATAAATAAAATACAAATGTTTACATGCAAGATATGGTTTTTGCTTTGACACCCATTCCATGAAGTCTGGACATGTGCACGATGGCTGGTTGCTAATACAAACTTTGTACATCCCGACATGACCATCTTCACTTTTGGTCTCTACTTTGAAGACCTTATTAACACCATCTGCTGCACTTATCTCTTCTACGACCTTCGCTCTCGGGGCTAGTGCTAAACTGATCTTGTAAGCAGCATCCTCGAAAATGGAAGTCCGATACCGTACACGCACACCATCTCGCATTGTGGCTCTTGCACTACCTTCAGGAATGGATGTATCTTTTGACTTGAAAGGAGAGTTTGTCATATTTTGTGCAGGAGCAACTGGCATTACATTAGATCCTCCTTCTTTGTTGACCTCCACTTGATACCCCCCTTCATGCAATATTTTCACCTCATCCTCCGATAGGTTGGTGCCCACATGCACGGGCCAAGTGTGTGGTGATTTGATACCTGTAAAACACATCCAAGGCTAACTGAATTGTTGTCTTGTTTGGATGGATGCATGTAAGGACTCTATCTTATCTTGGAGGGTTTTCTTTTCTTTGGCAAGCTACCCTACTTTAATGAAGCACTCACTGAGGACCAGGGAAGTTCTTTTACTACTTGTTTAACTGGAAGAGGATCTCTTTCCTACAATCATTGTACCTAAATAATTCTAATGCTGAGTTATTTTTTTACTTATTTGTTCATTGTTCCCTGACCAGCTATCTTTTGAATGTAAAAATTTAATTATGTCTTATTAGTTAAGATTTAAACAGCTACACACACACACACACACACACACACAAGATAAGCCAAGCCTCGAAGGCAACAAGGACATATGTCAAGCCCCTACCCATGTCACCCTCATGGTGTGCTTAAAGCCTATTGGTTGGCCTCCGAAGGGGCCTAATGAAAAATTAGTTAATTATTTTTGCATTTATCGAGTCCTCTCTCTCAAAGGGGAAAGGGGGACACTTGTCCCAAGACTACCCTCGTTGCTTGATATGCATTCTTCATGTGATTGGCCAGGCTAGCATGGGTCCAATGAGCTTCAAGCATGAGCTACAAGGGGGGGTCGACCAAACCAAGAAGGGGGCTAGCTTGGGGGGTATACTCTCCCACACACACTCTCATTGTGTGAAGTGCAAAGTGCAAGAGCTCCATCTCCTTCTCCACACTAGTAAAGAAGTTGAGAGCCTACACCAACACTCTTGGCTATGGAATGCAAACCCAACCAAGAACCATGCTTCACTTCTTAAGCTTTCCATCTTCATTACTATGCTATTATGTATGCTAGCAAGAAGAGTGATGATAAGTGAGGAACTACTTCTTTCTCGTATGGAATGTTTCTTCTTCCTCTTCCCTACCCTCATTCCCAGCTAGCTCTCTCCACCTTTAAAGGTGTTTGAGGCCTTGGGACTTAGGCTTGGGATAATGCTTTTTGCAAAGTTTATGTTATGCTCGTGATGCATGAAGCTTTATATCTTCATTGCATCACTTAGGTCACAAGGAACACAAATATTGTATTGTACCAAGTCTCTCTTGATGGGAGAATCTATAATACAAATGCCTATTGGAGAGGGAACTGGCTCCACATAGATCCGGTCCTCAATTGTTGTAATGTTCTCTAAACTCTCTCTCTCTCTCTCTTGCAAAAGTATTGTTCATGCCAAGTTAACTAAGTACTATGTTTATGTTGCTACCATCGATTAAGTTCACCCTCTATGCTCTCAAAGTAATCTCACAAAAATGCTTTTTATAAGTTTCCTAATTCCGCTACTCTCAAAGTGCATAGGCCATTTCCATTACATTGGTATCAGAGCATTTGGTTTCTCTTTTCTTGCTTAAGAAGAGAGGTCCTTAAGTAGCCTATTAATGGTTGATTTTGTTAATTATATTAGGGTAAGAAGAGAGGTCCTTAAGTAGCCTATGAATGGTTGATTTTGTTAATTATATTAGGGTAAGTGGTACTGGAATCTATTATCAATTTTATTGAGTTCACTATGTGGGATATAGTGCATACCTCGCGAGATTTAGTCTTAATAATGAGTTCTTTTTAGACTTGCCTACGGCTTTACTATTATCAAGCCATAAGAAGTCCAAAAGGAGCTAGCCATTGGCAATTCTGCAATATTATACCCACTCCACTACTCTCTAATTAACCAACTCGAGTCGTGGGTGTAAATACTTAAGTGCTGATTTTCAAAGGCTAAAAGGTGTAGCAACCAATTGCCAAAGCATACACTAAGTAAGTACACAAATTTCATTAACATGGCTGACAATAATCAAGAGAGTAGAATGAACATTGATAACTTTGATTTTGCACATGAAGGTGCTAATGATGATACCCCCATGTTTGTCAATTATCTTGTTACTAGGTTGCAGAAAGCTTTGGGCAACCTTGCTTTGCAAGCCTAAATTACTAAACAACTTCGCGCTTATTGGATTTCCCTTCCTCTCCAAGAGGAGAGAGAGCTTAGGAGGCCTCTTGATGAGACCCCCAAAAGAAGACTCTCTCCCATACAAGAGGAGGAATCCAAAGAGCAAGAAAGTAATGAATCTTTAAGTTCCTCTGAAGATGTGGCTCCACAAAGACAGCGGTTTAGACGATCGCCAACTCCTCCCAAGAGGAAAAGTTCAACCCACGTTTCTTCTTCTTGTCACTCCAAAGGGAAGAGAGGAAACAAAGGAAGGAGAGGGCAAGAAAGAGGTCACCCTTCTCTCCTTCTTCTTCACCTTCCTCTTCTTCCGATGAAATCTATGGCTATTCTCCTAGAGAATACAAGAGGGGAGGACATCGCAAATCATACCATGCATGGAGAAGGTCACAAAAGCTCAAGAAGTTCAAAGAGGGAGAAAAGAGTTTATCTTTTCTCACCTATGATGGCACCTTTGGTGCTACCGAGACAAAGTATTGGCCCTTATCCAACAATTTGATGCGGCCTTTGGAGACGAGGGCTTCATGGAGTCCTCCAAGCTACGCCATGTATCTATGCACTTCCAGAAATCGGCTCGTCAATGGTGGGCTAGCCTTCATGGCAACGACGAAGCCCTAAAGACATGGAAAACTCTACAAGTTTCCATCATGAAGAAATTCCTTGCAAGCAATTCAAAAGACAAAGTGCTTACCGAATGGCGTAGTTTGAAGCTTCTCTTTCATGAGTCTATCCACAAACATGTAGACAAGTTTTGGGATTTACATCTCAAGGCTACTGTCTTCCAAAAGATAGACTTTACCAAGCAAAAGCAACAATTTTGTGCGACAATTTTGTCAGCTCTCAACGGCTTGGTTCTATCACCGAAGTAATCCACCACACCATGGTTTCTTCGCGCATCAACTTTCAACAAGGAGCTAGACGGAATTTCAAGCCCATGGAAAACAAAGACAAAAGTGATGCAAAGGGAAAAACCAATGCCCAAAATTCTTCCCAAGGCAATTCCAACAACAACACATCGGTCCAAGCAGAAGAAAGTTTACAAAGGTAAAAACAAACTCTCTCCTGAAGAGCTTGAAGCTTTTCGCAAGAACCATAAATTTTTTAAGTGTGGGGAGCAAGGACATGGCTATCATTCTTGCCGCAAGAGAAATGCTTACAATGAGACTCCTAGAGCTCCACCATCGAGGCTCCAAAAGAGGATGCTCATTGCAAAGGATCACCTCTCTTCTATGCTTGGGGAAAGGTAAGGGTTCATGATGCCTTCATCTTGTTTGACCCTAGCTCTACTCACAACTTCATATCAAGGGAGCTGGCCACCAAGTTGGGCATTCAGCTTCTAATGGCCAACACCACTTTCAAGGGACAACATGCCTCCATTACTCCCTTGATTGGGAAGTTAACACTTCAAGTCCAAAGCTATGTCAGCAAAGAAGACTTTTTCATCTCTCATCTCCAACATGAGAATGTTATCCTAGGGGCACCATGGTTCAACCGCATGGCTGCCAACATAAAGTTCCCTTAAAGGAGAATCTACTTCACCTACAGGGGAAAGAGCATGGATATACATGCTAGTGAGTCTGGTCATACTATACGACTTGTAAATCCTCCTACTTTTGATAAATCAATGAAGAGCTCAGTTTCTGCATACATGATTTTTGTCAAAGTATTTCTAAAAGGTCCTAATGTTTCCTAAATTATAAATGGTAGGAATCAAGAAGAGTTAGGCTTGTCTAATTTTCTAAAACGATTCCAAGATGTGTTTATCGATGATATCCCTATGGACTTACCTCCAAAATGAGCGGATGATGACCATCGAATTGAGCTCCTACCAAGAAGCTCACCACCTAACAAGACTCCTTATTGAGTTTACGAAGCTCAACAAGAGGAGATCATGAGGCAAGTACAAGAACTGGTTGACAAAGGGATGGTGAGGCTTAGCTCCTCTCCCTTTTGTTCTCCAATCCTTTTAGTGCAAAAGAAAGATGGTACATATCATACGTGTGTGGACTATCGAGCACTAAACCATATCACTATCAAAAACAGATTTCTCGTGCCTCGGGTAGAAGATCTGTTTGATAAGCTACAATGCTCTACCTACTTCAGTAGGATTGACCTTCTTAAAAGTGGCTATCATCAAATAAGGATAGTGGATGAAGATATCCTAAAGATCGGGTTTCGTACAATGTTTGGTCTTTATGAATATCTAGTCATGCCTTTTGGCTTGACCAATGCACCAACCATGTTCAATCATCTAATGGAGAAAATATTTAGACCCTACCGCAAATTCATTGGAGTGTTCTTTGATGATATCATCATCTACTCCAAGTCCTTGGAGGAACACAAGCAACATCTTCAAGTGATTTTTCAAGCATTGAGGGAGAACAAGCTTTTTCTCAACCAAAAGAAAAGAAAATTTTTCCTTCAAGAGATATAATAATTAGGTCATATTATCTCTCAAGATGGTATCCGTATGGATCGATCAAAGTTGGAGGTAATAAAAGCATGGCCTAATCCAAGGAATCTACATGAGCTAAGAAGCTTTATTGGTATGTGTGCATACTATAGACACTTCATAGAAAAATTCTCTCAAATAGCAGGACCATCACATAACTTAACAAAGAAGAACATTAAGTATTCATGGACTGCTATGGAGCAAAATGATTTTGACAAGCTCAAAGAGAAGCTTACCTCCCAACCAGTCTTCATGCTTCCGGATCTCTCAAAGCCATTTGAGGTCCATTGTGATGCTTGTGGTGATTGCCTTCGAGTAGTCTTGCTTCAAGAAGGGCATGCCATAGCACATGAGAGTCGAAGGGTCAATACAGATGATCGGGTCTTACGCATTTATGAGAAAGATCTTTTAGATGTTCTACATGCCCTAAACACATGGAAGCACTATCTATTGGGAACTCTATTCATTTTATGAACAGACCATCAAAGTCTCAAGTACTTCATGACGCAAACAAAGCTTTCCGACAAACAAATGAAGTGGGCAAATTTTCTTTTGCAATTTAATTTTCATATTGTTCACATTACTGGTAAGCATAATCAAGTGGCTGATGCACTTTCACGAAAACCAAAAGTTAATGCGGTGTCTATAGCAACTCACAATGATCTATATTCTATGATAGATGAGTATGCTATTGACCCTGACTTTAGAGATATAATGTCATCCCTTGGTTTGAAGAAGAAAGAGGAACCATTCACCTTGTAGGATGGTTATCTTCTCCACGAAAATAGGCTATGTGTTACCCACTCCCTTCGTGCCACTCCCTTCGTGAGAAAGTCATGTATGAATTCCATGATCCTCCCTATGCGGGGCATAGAGGCATTCAACCTACTCTCCAAGGAGTAGAGACGTATTTCTATTGGCCTACCATGAAAGTGGGCATACAAGAGTATGTTTCAAAATGTGTGGTATGCCAAAAGACCAAGTATGATAGAGGGAAGCAACGTGGATTACTCCAACCATTGCCTATTTCAAATTCACCCTGGAAGAGTATATCCATGGATTTTGTCTTTGGATTACCCAAGTCTATCCATGAGAATACAGGAATATGGACAATAGTCGATAGGTTTAGCAAGCAAGCTCACTTTATTCTTGTCAAAAAGACTATTAAGGCACACGTTCTGGCAACTCTCTTCATATCACAGATTTTCAAACACCATGGATTGCCAACATCTATTGTGTCAGATAGAGATCCTAGAATGACCAATAATTTTTGGAAAGGTCTCTTTGAAAATCTAGGTACAAGATTGAATTTTTCTTCAACCTATCACCCACAAACACATGGGCCAAAGTTAGATAGCCAATCTTACGATACTCGATCTACTAAAGACTTATGTTACCAAAGTAGATCAACCATAAGCGCTCACAATGGGAAAATTATTTACCTCTTGTAGAGTATGCATACAATAATATTGTACATACTTCTACGAAACCTTTTGAAATCATCGAGGGAAGACCCTAAAAGTCCCTTGCTACTTAAAGTACATGGGAAGATCTTTGTTGCCGATGAGTATAGCTGTGACCTACAAGAATCTTTTCAAAAGATTAAGGAGGCTATATCCATCTCTCAACAAAGGCAAAAGCTGTTTTTGACAAGCACAAAAGGGCCTTAACGTTCAGAGAAATGATTGGGTCTTACTTAAGTTTCCCAAGGCTCGATTGAGGCAAATAACGAGAAAAAATCCTTCGTGCCATCAAAAGTATTATGCTAAATTAGCAAAAAGATACTATGGTCCTTTTCAAATATTGAAGCCAATCAATGATATGGCTTATCAACTCAAGTTGCCCAACCATTGGCTCATACGCAATGCTTTTCATGTTAGCTTACTTAAGCCCTACAAAGGAAAGCCACCAAGTGAACCAATTATTGAAGACCCCCCAAAATCGAAGACCAAGAAGAGGTTCTACAACCCGAAGCTATCCTTCGGCATGAAGACAAGGTAATACGACATGGTAAGATTATCCAACGGTATCTTATTAAGTTCAAAAATTATCATTTTGAAGATGCTAGATGGATGCAAGGAATACAGCTTAAGGATAGTATGAACCTTGTCAATGCTTACAATGCTACATTAGAGTAAGCAAATGTACAAATTTCTTTTCAATGACCAATTTTTTTGTCTCATAAGAGTAGTTCTATTTTTATTGTGCACAAATTTAAATAGTATGCATGCTTAGAATCATGTTTGTGATGACGACGTCTCTCAAACACCAAGTAGAATTTTTCACTCTACTTGGGAGAATGAAATGGACTAAAGAGCAGACATGCTTGCGGTAGCTATGTCATAAGGCAAAAAGGGATCCTCTATCGTAAGGTAAAAAGGGATCCTCTACCCGCTAAGCAAGATTGACTAATGACAAGGCTTTATCTCTTCTACCTCGTAGTCGAGGACGACTATGATTTCAAGAGAGTGGTAATGTCATAAAATCAAATATCTAACCAACCCAAATGATTTTTTTGTATTAAACTAATCATTTAATGTGAGAGAATAGATGGGAACAAGGTTTAGAATATAGACATGTGCTTACCAATCTATTGCGACACGAGGCTAATGGTAAAGGGGTCCAAATGAGAGATGATCTATCAAAGAGAAAGGCAAGTCAATGGAGCTTAAAAGACCTTAGGGTTAGCTTCATTAAAGACCTCCAAAGGTTAGTGTTAAAAGTCCTTTGACCTTAGGTAAGCTAGGGCTGTGCTTGAGGTGGGAACCCGGCCCAAGCTTGAGGTGCTTGTCGTGCTTGATAACTAAGGTGCTTGTCGTTCTTGACAAGTAATGTGCTTGAGATGCTTGTCGTGCTTGCCGACTAGGGAGCTTGAGGTGCTTGTGGGAACACTACCCAAGCTTGAGGTGCTTTGTCATGCTTGCTCACTAAGGTGCTTGTGTTCCACAAAGTCAACGCATCCCTACAAGAGAGGGGGCGATCCCCAAATCTAGGGGGATGAGATAGAAAACACACACACACACACACACACACACACACACACACACACACATATGTGTTCTCTATTTTCCTAAATATGTATTCTTTACAGTATAATACACTTCTGCCACTGCAGGAATTACCATGCCACACCCCCTTTCACACATGTGCCACTAGTGTGCAAAAGTTTACTAAAGCAGAGAGGGTGGTATTGATGCATGCACTCTAGCATGAAGCTGCCCACAACATACGTTGCCTCTAGATACTCCCCGCATGCAGCACACGTGCCAAATACATGGATTGTTTTGTAAATATCTACAAAGGGTGACCTGGGGAAGAGGGTGAACCTCTTTCCCTGATTCACTTCCTTGAGCATCCCATTCACAAATTGGAAATGGACATGTCCATCCTTGCAAGAGGCCTCCAACTTGTCATGTTGTGCCTGTTACACAACAAGAGCACAACAAAAGAAAAATAATCAATCTCACAGAACACGCCATGTGCTAGACATTGCACTCAAAATATCAATCATTACACCATCAATACCCATGCATATTTGGACTGGCTACCTACATTCGGAACCACTACGACTACCAAGAAAAGTACCAAGGCAATAACTAGGCACTAGTACAATAAGTAGCTAGAGACAATACCAAAAATAGTAACAAGCAGGAGTTAAAAACCACCCAACTGACTATGGAAAGGTACCAAGACTAAACCATTCGCACTATGCCTACCAAGGCAGTCCAATCCTACAATGATAAGGTCCAAGGCACTACCAAAACAAAGCAAAGAACCAAAACTACCAAGCAGAAGTTAAAAACCGCCCAATTGACTATGGAAAGGTACCAAGACTAAACCATTGTCACTATGCCTACCAAGGAAGTCCAATCCTACAATGATAAGGTCCAAGGCACTACCAAAACAAAGCAAAGAACCAAAACTACCAAAAATTGTACCTAAGAGTCCAAGGGTAGTGTATGCACCAAAGAGATCAAGAACATACAAAGGCATCTTCTAATCAAAGGTAGATTTGGTACTATATTAGGGAAGCACCAAGGTAGTACCATCCTAGATGTCTGAGTACCTAGGCACTTCCAAGACAAAGTAAACATACCAAAGCTAGCTAGAAGCAATACCAAATATAGTTGGAGGCAGTACCTATAAATCCCAAAGAGACCATGGAAAAGAACATGAGACATCCCTACAATCATTAAAAGTACCAACCAATATTGTATGCACCAAAGACCAAGGAAATGCCAAGGCAGTCCTAGAGAAAGATATGATTGGTGGTATATCAAGGGAGCACCCAGGTAGGTAGAGACAGTACCAAAAATACTAGAAGGCAAGAATTAAAAACTACCAAAGAGACTATGGAAAGGTGCCAAGACTAAATGATTGTCACTATGCCAAGGAGGCACCAAAGCGGTCTCATCCTACAATGATAAAGTTCAAGTCATTACCAAAACAATGAAAAGGACCAAAACTACCAAAAAGAGCACCAAAGAGTCCAAGGGTACTTATGCACCAAAGATATCAAGAACATACCAAGGCATCTTCTAGTCAAAGCTAGATTTGAAACTATAACAAGGAAGCACCAAGGCAGTACCATCCTAGATGTCTAAGCACCTAGGCACTTCCAAGATAAAGTAAACATACCAAAGCTAGCTAGAAGCAATACCAAATATAGTTGGAGGTAGTACCTATAAATCCCAAAGAGACCATGGGAAAGTACACCCAAGACAGCCCTACAATCATTAAAAGTACCAAACAATATTGTATGCATTAAAGACCAAGGAGACGCCAAGGAAGTCCTAGATGTGGTATATCAATGGAGCACCAATGCAGCTAAGACAGTACCAAAAATACTAGAAGGCAGGAATTAAAAACTACCAAAGAACTATGGAAAGGTACCAAGACTAAACAATTGGCACTATGCCAAGGAGGTACCAAAGCGGTCCCATTCTACAATGATAAGGTCCAAGGCTCTACCAAAACAATACAAAGGACCAAAACTACTTACAAAAATTACCAGAAAGAGTACCAAAGAGTCCAAGGGTACTTATGCACCAAAGAGATCAAGAACATACCAAGGCATCTTCTAGTCAAAGCTAAATTTGGTTCTATAACAAGGAAGCACCAAGGCAGTACCATCCTAGATGTCTAAGTACCCAGGCACTACCAAGACAAAGTAAACATACCAAAGGTAGCTAGAAGCAATACCAAATACAGTGGGAGGCACTACCTATAAATACCAAAAAGACCATGGAAAAGTACCCAAGATAGTTAAAGGACTAATTAGTATTGTATGCACCAAAGACCAGGGAGATGCCAATGCAGTCCCAGAGAAAGCTATGATTGGTGGTATATCAAGGAAGCCTCAAGGCAGTACCAAGACAAATCAAACTACCAAAGTTAGGTAGAAGTCTACCAAAATTAATTGGGGTAGTGTTTGTAAATACCAAGGAGACCATGGAAAGGTAGCAAAGTCAATCCTACATTAGTCAATAGTGTCAAAGAGTATTGTATGCACCAAAGACCAAGGATGTTGACGTACAATGGAAACCTTCGACTGTATGCACAATCCAATTTGCAAGATGTATTGCCAAAATGCATTACAAAACTACCAATGAAGTATAAAATGTACCTAGATGCCCTTATATAAAACATAGGAGTCCCTAGTAAGATAGACAAACTAGGACCAAGGGAGCATTTACCATACATGCTCTTGCTCAAGCTCCATTTGGAGCTTTTTTATGTCCTCGGTGACCCCTAGACGTTGTAGCATGCGTTGATTTGCTGCAAGATCGGCTTCCACCTCCTTCACCTCTTCATCATTAATTGGAATTTGGTTTTGGAGCTCTTGCGGTCGTGTTGTATACAGTTTGATGGCTGCCTTTATCTGCTTGGCCACAGCATTGGACCCCTCACACGTAACCAGTGCCTCCTTTTTTAGCTGGATCGAGGTCCTCAACTATCCATAGTGTGCTTTGCTCTTGACCAACATCCTTTCCACCAATAACTCCAAATCAACAACATAGTCACAAACCAGCAAATTATGCCAATAAGCCATAGTCGGCCCGATCTCCATGCACAAGTTTCTGCCAGACTATGTAATGCAAGGCATTTTTTCGTTGTGATGGGTAGCCTCAGAGGCACCATTTTCCTTTCTCCAACCCTCAACCTTTTGCTCCAACCCCCCTCCTCTTGCTCCGCACATCTGAACAACGTTGTCACCAAAGTTGGCCCGTGCCCACATTGTGGCCTGTAGGGTCTTTCATCACAGCATGCAACCTCTCAAAAGCGTACCCTTGAGCAAAATTCATTTGTAATCTCTCCACAAGATGGTGGTTCTTGATACACCTTGTGGAAGAGCAGCATGCAGTCGTCTATGAAGCAAGGGTGCACATGATTAAGATAAATCTTGGAACCTTTGATGTGCTTAAACTTGAACACTGTTAACCCCATTGATCCTCTGGGAATATAACTTCATTTAGATCCTTTGGAAGCACCCCTAGTAGGCTTAGCCCATACTCCTTGTGTAGCTCCTCTGTTGTATGGTGATCTTCCATTATGTTTTTCCCTAAAATGATCAAGTCAATTCACACATTCCTACAGCTAGAATGCTTTTTTTTAAAACATACATATAGTATCAAATCTTGTAACGTGCAAATTGGCATGTGCAGTGAAAATCTCAAACATGCAACTTGCACTAGGACACATGCAAGACCTTGTTTTGAAAATAAGTTATCTAAGCCCTAAAAAACTACATCTTTTATTTATGTATTGACAAACAGATCAAACAATGCTCGACTAATCTACATTAATAGTGCTGCATGCAAAAATGTTCAAGCTGCAGTTTTCATCACAACATGCACAACTTACCTTTGCTCTTCGAAGTAGACGTGTCGTCGTCGGCAAGGGTAGAAGACCCTCCATGTTCAGATTGCACATCTGAGAAACTCAGCTTGCTTGCGCGAGTATTTGGTGTCCTCACTTCCTCGGACGGCACAGACGGTGTGGTCTTGGTGCTGCAGGGAGATATGAGCTTGGAGTTTCCCTTGGTAGGCATGCCTGCTCTCTCAGGAGTGGACTTAGTAGCAGCAGCCCTCCACGGGGACCTCATAGCAACCAGCAAAGGGGACACAAAGAAGACATTGGGATGAGCACAGCAAAGAGGAAGGCCACATAGCACAACTCAGTGCTGAGGAAGCTTGTGATGTGACAATAGGAAGGCCAATCGGCCTGTCAGTTCCAAGTGTAGAGGATAGCTCGTCTTGCACGTAGGAGAGAACGATTTGAAGTGGTTGTCCTTGCATTTATAACGCCACACACTTTATTAGTCAGAAGCTGCTCATAATATAAAGTTGGGATTTTTCTCCCCCCAAAAAATAATAATATGACATCTTTTGTTTTGTGGCCATAACAAAGCAGCACCAAACATGTGAATTCAAAATTGGTCCTTTTTTTGTACCACCAATATGTGCTCACCCTAGAATAGAGAGATAGAGAAAGGAATAGGAAGAAGAGATAAAGAGAGGAAAAAGGGGGGAGAGAGAGAGAGAGAGAGAGAGAGAGAGAGAGAGAGAAGCAAAAAAAAAGGAAGGGAGAAGAGAAAGATATGGAGAGAGATAGATAGAGGGAAGAGAGATAGAGGAATTTATTAAGAGAGAGAGTAGGGGAAAAGAGCATGTGCATAAAAGAAAGATGTATAGAGATATAGATAGAGGGTGTGAAGAGAGAGAGAGAGAGAGAGCGAGAGAGAGAGAGAGAGCGAGAGAGAGAGAGAGAGAGAGAGAGAGAGAGAGAGAGAGAGAGAGAGAGAGAGAGAGAGGAGAGGAGAAGAAGAAGAAGAAGAAGAAAATATAGACAGGGATAGAGATACGTAGAGAGAGAAAGAGATGTGGAGGGATATAAAAAGGAGAGAGAGACAGTTGGGAAAAAAGAGATTGTTTATAAATATAGGCTTGGGTGTCAACTGAGCACAAGCATATGTGTGAATTATGACGATGTGCAAGGACTTAGGAATAGGCAACCAACTTAAACAAGACTATACGAGCTTGTTGGGCTTCTCGAAAATTGTCTGACTGTAACTTGTCGCAAATGGATTGTTGGCTAAGTTGGTGGCATGTACGGTACCCTCATTGGACGAAACACTTAGTTGGGGTAAACATTGCCAAGCAATTTTTTGACAATTTTTAGTGCTCAAATGCAATCCCATTATAATAATATGTTGCAAGAAGTGGATGATTTGTCGTACATTCCGACTACAAATCTTGTTGAAACAAAACACGCAAATTGGCTTGCTGGCAAGGGAAATTAAGAAATGTTGGGCTTGTACGATGCATGCGTGTCTGTTTAGTCAAATACTTTGCTTCAAAGTGTGAAGATGCTTGGCTTTTGTTGAGGGTAAACCATAGAGCTGGACCAGAATAGAAAAACTTGCTTATCGGGCACAACAAGGCTCTTTTTGGAGAATTTTGTGACTTAATAGGGTGGCGTGGATCTTCTAGTCCTAGCCCTAAGTTTGAAGCATAATTTCTTACGATATACATGTAGCATTGAAGGTTTAATTGGATTGTGAAATAGCAAAGAAAGCTAACACCAAAAATCTCTCTTCAACAAGGGCATGGAAAGCATTTTCCTTAAAAACACTGCTTCAGTGAAAGGATCGAAAAGCTCCCTCGAAAGATCTTTCCATTCCCATCCCCATGAGATGGTGGCAACAAGGCTATATATTTCATTTTTAGCGTGAGTGTTGAGTTGATATATGTCAAATTTGCAGATACTTAAAAGATATAGCAAGCAAGTGGTTATGCTCTTTGATAACAATGATGTATCTATTGTTGGAGACACAAATGCAGATTATGCAAGAAATGTAGACAACAAGAGGTCTACATCTAACTATATCTTCATATTTTCTATAGGAGCCATTTCTTGGAGGTCATGTCTTTAAGATTGCACATCCTCTTCAACTCTAGAGTCTGAGTATATTGCAGCATCATATGCCAACAAGGAAGCAATATGGTTGGAACATTTAGTGGGAGATTTGGACATCAAAGTCAACCTCAAGTAGAGAAGAAGCAGAATCCAATGAAAGATTTTTGCAAGGGCGTGAGCAAGTTGCAAGGGAGGAAGATCAAGAGGCAAAGAAGCAAGAGAGGTGGAGGGATGAGAGCCTTGGTAGGGGTAGGGGGTATGATGGGTCTATTCCATTTGCCTAAGGTAAATGTAATCTTAGGATAAAATGAAACCGGTAGGGGATACCGGCTAGGATGTATGTGTATGCGGATGTATATTAAGGTTGGGTTCAGACTACAATGAGAGAGCAAGGTGTGTGTGACCAAGCTAACACAAAGGGATTGGAGAGAGAGAAGCACAGCGTCTTTTGGACCCACATGTTTTTGGGCGACACCCCCCCCCCCCCCCCCCCCCCTCCCTCAAAAACAGCCCGCAACGGAGAGCTTGGCAGCGCCAAACACGGACTTCTCTTCTTTCTTGTTGATTGACGATTACTCTCAATTCATGATGTAGCTACGTTTTGCACCTTCTAAACATGGAGAGCGGTGGCATAAACACAACGTCTCAGCTACCTCCAGGTTCGTATGAACCCGGCCTAAGCTACTTATTGTAAAATGGTTCCGTCTCTCTGTTTTTGAAAGAATGTTAGGATTCACATGGGAAAATGTTTGAGCTCATGAAGGGAGTTATATGCAATATACATTTACAATCAAGGTATGCAGAGACTCTATCGTGTCCGCCAATAGAGTACCTATCAGCCCTACATGATACATCGGCCTTATGGTTTCTACAAAGGGTTGCGGCACAGTCCACCTCAACACTATATCACACGGGAAAGTTGTTAACCCATGATGCCACCATTATTCTTTTGTGCATATGTTTAGTCATGGGCCGGCTTCTTCGTCCAAGAGGTTTATAGTAAAAGGCTGGTGATCGCCGATGAAAGACGCACTAGACCCATTTAGCACTAACTGACAAAATATGGGTGTCCGTATGTGAAAAGTACGGCTAGACCTAGATAAGGCTGTAAACTAGGGTTTTCAAGGGATTCTGAATGCGCAAGCTTTGCTTTGGCTTCACCTCTTCTTTCTTGTCTCTGAGCGTGAGAGAGAGAGAGCGAGAGATCGAGTGAGAGAGAGAAAGAGAGAGAGAGAGAGAGCATCAACGAGCACGGAGACACGAAGAAGGACGAGCGGCGATGCAGTGGCTTCTTCCTCTCTATGCACACACGAAGTCCCTCAACGGGAGCACTATAGGAGGTGAGTGACACACCGCTCTGTAGACGTAGAGCTTGTTTGCATCTTTCAGGTTCTGTGCTTGTAGCCCTGTGGCTCCACACGGCGTATAGCAAGTCCCTAGAAGTAGACATTTTTGGCGCTGATGTCGGGGAGTTGCTCTGCGCCAAGCTCCGCCTGCAGCCTGCATACTGGCTTGTTGAGGTTAATATTTCCTTTTGTTTATAGAGAAAGGTTGGGAAGAGTGTGCATGTGTGTGTGTGTGGGTTTTTTTGCAGATTTGGAAGTAGATCTAGTGAAGCGGGCACTGTCTTTTTTAATTTTCTATCAAAACTATTTTTGCTTTAGATCTGTGTGCCTAGATATTGTATTTCTGCGAATCTGAATTTCTGTTGCATTTGTGTAAATCTGCATTTCTGTAATTCCACAATTTTTGCAATCTTTGAATCAAAGAACAAAACAGAAAAAGAAAAAGGGAAAAAGAAAAAAAAACTAAAACGCACAGACAGGTTTTGAATAGACAAAGAAAAAACGACTATGGCTAGCCCTTGAGCGTTTGAAAAAGAAAAAACCCCATTAACCCCGGCCTCAGTCTTTAATATATATATATAGAGAGAGAGAGAGGAAGAGGAGACCTCCATAGCTTCCTTTCAAGTGAAGGAATAGAGTAACTCATACTATATATATACCCCAAGTCTAGAGGTCAAAAGGATGGATGTGGGATTTAGGCTTCACCCGTTCCTTCCACTAGCTTCCTTGAACTTTCTCCCTTTTTGCCTACACGCTCAACTAGAATTCGACTATTTTGGGGGTCACGAGAGTTTTTGGTAGCCGAATTGTGTGCTATAAAGCATGCCAAATTCGAGCCAAATTCCTCTAAACAATACACTCGTTTTGAGCTATCACAGGACCTATTTTGTCTCACACACGTTAAAAAAAGTCCTTTTTATTTTATAAAAATACAAAACAAAAAAAAACAAGTAAAACAACCAAAATCTCTAGTGGCGAGACCTCTTATGGTACTTGTCACTCACCACTTCTGGGATACGTGTCTTACATGTATTTGCGCTTTGAATGAGTGATAGAGTCTGATCCATTAGACAGTGCATCGAATTGCATGGGAATCCATTATCCACCCACGTTAGGTTCCTGGCCTTCGGCTAGAACCCAAGGTAGTGCAACTCAAGACCCTCATATCGCATCTAGTGTTGACTATGAAATCATGGAGGGATATCCTACATAAAACCCTGAAATGTCAAGCCAAGACATGCATGCCTTTGCCCCATGGCACGAGTCTAGTGTGTTTAGCCGCTTAAAAGAGACCTTTAGTCGAGCCACCCGTTCGGAGTCCACAACTAGTGAAGTGAACGAGCGCAATGGGGAGGTAGATTCACTTTTCACTTCTCATGTAGACCCTGTACTCCCCAAGGGTGCCCATGTTGACGTCCTACCTACTCCATTCATTAAAGACCCTACCGAGCCATCACCCCCTGAGGTTCTACTACGCGATGGTAGGAGTCTTGTCGAAGTGCAAGAGATCGAATGATACATGCAAGCAACAAGGGCGAGGGAAACTGTGCTCCCAAGATAGCAGTCATGGAGGGTGAGAAATGGGAAGCCATAATGCTTCCACTTCAAGGGGAACCTCTAGCATACCAAGCTTAGAGGGGATATTTCTCACAAAAAATTGGGAGTATGACCTACAAATTGAAACGTTGACCGATCTGTACACAAGCTCCACATACCTTCTGGAGTGGTTAGACGTGGTACAATCCACGTTTGAGGCCACAAGTTTAGAGGAGCAGCAATGAATGATTTGTGATGTCATTCATGGTGCCGTCCAATTAGGGAGGCAAGACTAGGGAATTAACATTTCTTTGACAGGTCCCATGAGATTCTTCGATACGGGAAAGGCAAAACAACCAACCCTATCACAGAGGGAGACTCGCTCAGTGAGTCCCATTGATCCTTCATGTGTTGTTTTGCCTGGAGTTTCAATACCCTTTGAACCCATAAGCAATAGTTTCACATTCCCAAATTTAGCTCATATTTCCCTCAAATAATCTACATCTACTATACTTGTCCCACCAAAAAGTACACCTTGGACCTCATTCGTGAGTAAAGCACCGCTACATAGTAGCACAATGCCCACAACAATACCTACAATTGTACATCAATCATGCCCTCATACCCATGTAGCTCCCACACCCCCGATTGTTTTGACAGCCTACACTCCACAACCACCCTATCCAAGTACTCATTCTAGTGGAGCCATATCAGCTAGCATTAACATGTCATATCCTATGTCTATTATGCCTAAGGCCACCCATATGAACTTTGGGCCACCACATGGCACAACATCGGATCCAGCTTGGGACCCGAGGATCACTCGTATGCCTAACCCGATGCCAACCCCCATTCCACATGCAGTCACAAGAGCGCATGTCCCCATTATACCTACTCACTTGAGTGACTTGGAAACATTTTCTCAAGCTATCGATCAATCTATTGCTAAAAATATGCGTAACACGCCTGATAGAGAGCCTATAAGTAAGGTAGTACAAGTGCTCAAGCTCACACAAAAATATAGTGGGGATGGGGATGTTAAAAATCATCTTGAGGTATTTGAGCACGTATGTGATTCCCTGGAAAAGCACAATGAACTGCATAAATGCAAAGCTTTGAGCTTGACTCTAAGTGGGAAGGCAGGGGATTGGTATAGGACCTTAAGGATGGAAGAGAAAATGATTTATCCTACTCTTCGTGGATTGTTCCTAAAGGAGTATAAACAAGAGGGAGTGCTTTGGGGTGTAGCATCTCAGGTCTAGAAATCCCAATGAGAGGAAGGGGAGTCAGTGAGAGACTCGATTAGTCACTTGAAGCATTTGAATTCTTGTTGTAATCCAAATGAGCACTTCAATAATAACCAATTGCTCGATAGATTCATTAGGGGACTACGACATGAGGATATCTATAATGGTCTAGTCATTAGAGGTATCACCACTTGGGAAGCAGCCACCACCAATGTAATCCAATTGGAGAACAATTTAATGATTCAAAGAGAAAGAGTGTCTGTTGAGCCTAAATCTACTAGCTCGCAAGCATTAGCGCATGAGCCAATGGCCATAAAGCCTATTGTTAAAGAGCCAAAGATATGTGAGATGACTTTAGCAAACCTCACCAAGGCCATCTTAGAGATAATCATGCCTCACAAAACAATCATATGTATCCAAGAAGGGAACAACAATGGTGCTCAATTTGCTTTGGTTCACATAGCACCAGTAATTGCTCTACATTTAGAGTAAAATTCAACGAGAACTACAATGCATGTAGTAGGTACGGTCACCAAGCTAAGGATTGTATAATGTTCAAACATGTGATGGTGAATAGACCACCCTTGGCTTGGACGGATTCACCTCGAGTTCCTGCATTGATGTCTAACCCACTTGTTGAACAACTATCACAACACATGGTTCCTAGAGCCCAAAATGTTGCTCAAGCTGCATCGCTACCACCTCCAGTGCTAGGACCACAATCCCCACATCCAAGAGTCTCCCTTGTGAATCATATGGGTTGCGAGCCATATAGTGCTTGTTTGGAAGGATGTGAGGAAGATATAAACCCTACTATTGCCTATGGGATGGATGCATTTGAAGAGTGTTCAAAATACTACATGGAGGAGTATTGGAGACAAGTCAAACCTGTTTATCAAGTAGCTGCTCTTGCAGCAATAGGCCAAAACATCAATCTCACTGCCAAGAGACCAATTCTTCAATGTTATGAGTGTGGAGGTCCACCGCGTGTAGCTAAGTGTCCTATTAGACTAAAAAAGAATGTCACACTAGTGCATACCAATCAACGGAGCACATCTACAATGCCGATACTCATGCGTAATCAATGTGGCATCCGTCATTTGATTTCCCAATGTCCTAATAATCCGAATGCACAAAGGATCACACCATTGAACTTAATTGAGATTACTGAGGCTCCATCACAAAGTACACCGATGGTACCAGTAAATGTACTAACACGATCGATGCTCCAAAACTAAAATTATATTCTTGAAGAAAGAGACATGGAATCAATCGACCAATCCAAGAAGAAGAAAAAAACACGAAGAAAGAGATCACAAAAGGTAACAAAGTCAAACCCCAGTTCAAAGACTAACATAGGGACTGGTGATGACCCCATGTATATATATGAACGACGCTGAAAATGATTTTGATTCAGGCGAGACTATCGAGACTAAAACGACCATTAGAAAAGAAAAAAACAAGGAGGATTATGATTAGCCACAATAGACACAACCGATGGAACATATGAAGAAGATTGGAAGTTACCCAAACCCTATAGAGGAGATCGAGCGAATCAAGCAGTCAAGGAGTTTGGTAGATGAGACCCAAAGGGAGCTAGAACCAACACCTAGGAAGATCTATATTACAAACACAATGTTTCCTACACAAAATCAACCTCACAAAGACCATAGATCACTAGCCATACCTAGTGTCATCCAAGAATAAAGTGACTTTAAGTCATTGGGAAGTGCGCATACTCCCTTCTTGTTGGAGAGAATGTTTACAGAGGGATTACCTGACCCTATTGAAGAAATGGAAATCCCATCTTCCCCATGTCAAGGGAGTGAAGCCCAAAAAGTTCTATTAAATATTGTCAAATTGATGATTTCATGGCTTTAGAAGTTAGAACCACCATCATGTCTAAACTATATAGAGACTCCGAGCTATTCCTAGCTCTTCGAGCTTTCCTCAATGGAGAGCTGAAGATCGGGTTATCACAATTTACACCGATAGATAGGTCTAATGAATTCCTAGTAGAGGAGGAAACCTTAGATCCACAACCCAACCTGGATGAGAACTCTGTTGTTGAAATACTTGTCAACAAGTTAGGACAGTACTTTGAAGGTGATGAATCCAATGCGACCATGCCAATCACTACCAATCCTTGATGGTGGCGCTAGGGTTAGCATTGTAAGTAAAAATTATTGGAAATCTATGGGGAGACCTCACCTTGGGACTACAAACATAGTGGTAAAGACGGCCAATGGGACCATCGTTAAACCTATTGGGATGGTAGAAGATCTCACGATCAAGGTCCTTGGACACAAGGTACGGCACACCTTCATTGTTATGGATTTTTCCAAACACACTATGTCATCTGAAATGGTCTTAGGACGTCCTTTCATGAGGGAAGCAAAAATGGTGCATGACTGGTTTAAAAACATTGTCTACCTACAGTTCCAAGACTCTGTCATTCGAGTCGATCTTGTGACTGGTCAATCACATCCTCTAGGAAACAAATTTATAAGACCATCGATCTAACACCACAATTCACTTGGCCCCATTGCACTATTGTTACACGTGTAAAAAGGACACCGATGTTGGGGAAGATTTCCCTTATATGGATGTTCTACCTGGAATGGATGAGTCTAACAACATGGACTGGGTCCACCTAGTGTCAACCATAGAAACCTGGGGAAATACAGGGAAGACTTGGGTGACACCTGAGGGGACAAAGTGCCACAAGTCGTATCTTTAAATATGATAAGAGCAATGCATATAGCTTCTGATAACCTACGAGATGAAGGCTTGACTGGATAGAGCATCGACGAGCACGGCGACATGGAGAAGGACGAGCGGTGATGTGGCAGCTTCTTCTTCTCCGCACGCACAGAGTCCCTTGGCGGGGCAACACTCTAGGAGGTGACTGACACACCGCCCTATAGACGTAGAGCTTGTTTACATATGTCACATTGTGTTTGTAGCCATGCGGCTTGCACATAGAGTAAAGCAAGTCTCTAGAAGTAGACACAAGCTCATACGATATCAATGGTGGAGCCAAAAACCAAGGCGCGGTGTAGATTAGGGACAGCGACGGCTTGAATTTACAAAATTGCTCCGAATTTACAAATAAGTCCCCATTTATAATATGACACATCAAATCTTCCTATATCTAAACGAATGCATGCGAGTGTAGTGGTCAAATGCCACGGGGAGGTTTTTGGGTTCAAGATAGGGGGGTGCAAACCGGCCTGAATCTACTAGCCCCGAAAATACAAATGTGCATCGCACGGCCTACATGCTCCCAACTGTAGATCCCATTTGAAATACGCTTATGTAAGATAGTATGGAGGCACAACTGACTTGTGTTGATAAGTAGAATTGCCACTCCTAGTGAATTCTATCTTCTTTCAAGAAATTGAAACTCTTCCTATATTCCCACAGTGGTGATATCGTTATAAAAAATCAATGCAAAGCCTTTAAAGCAAGATATTCCAACCTCTTACAAAAGAGGCAAAGCCTTTTAAAGCAAGATATTACAATCTCTTACGAAAGCTTATACTAAATGATAAGGTATCACAAAGGGAAGCATAATGTGGTGCTAATTTTCCTTAGTAGGATGTGTCCAATCATTGTGTTGAAATTTGGTCGTCCCATCAATGATCGATTTGAATCATTTATTTGAAAAATGTTGGGTTTTACAAAGCTACGGAAGCCCATCAAACACTACTTCCAACTAAGAGGAGGTTGTTAATAACTTTAGTCTTTTCAATATTCTTAAGACTTCAAAAAACCAAAGTTAATAGGCCCTATAGTCTTCCTAAGAGGCAATTCTTCTGGTCTACTTTTAAGGTTATATGTAACTCTTGACTGGGCTAGATCTTGTTTCGAGAAACTATACTAAATTAAGAGTGTATTGGGTGTATCATTGTGTTTGATCACCATAAAAATTTTGATCATCAAGTCTGTGAGGTAGATTTGGCAGCCTTTGTACTAAACATAGCATGGGAAAACATTGTAAGAAAGCTTATAAGCAAATGAAGACTTAATTAAAAGAGTACCTATATTAGAATTTGCATGCAACAATGCCAAACATCGTCCGCACGATAAAATCGACTTCTATCAATATATGGCTTTCATTATAGATTTCCCCTTGTGGAAAGAATTTTAAACGGGATACGTGTAAATAATAAAAACATTGTAAAGGATGTGAAAAAAAATTCAATGAGATGTTCTTGTAAATTTTTGTTCAAAATTGGTTTTGGAAGTTACATTCTATATCTATGGGTTTTAGTAGTAATCTTTTAGCATCAAAAGTGAATTTGGCATTTCCAAGCTCAAATGAGGCTTGAAAAAGATTATCAACTATGAAATGTACCGCACTTGTAGAATCATGTGTGATGTCTAAGCTCAATGCAATCCTTGCCAGTAGCTTCTCAAAAGAAGAAGATTATGAAGCAAAAGTTGTAGGAGCTTCCACCGTACTAATTGGAAAAAGACTCAATTAGAGTTGCCAAGAAGATATATGGTAGCTTGTTGTTCATGGAGATTTTGCACATAGTAGTGTATACGTTTGAAATTTGGTGGCTTCAAATATTTTGTTTCAAAAATTGCAAAGAATTTTGCCTTTGAGTTGTGGTTTTGTGGGATCTCTCTTGATACGGTTTGTGGTGCTAGATTTGTGGCTTTAGCACTATCGTGAGAGATTGCTATAGAGGTGCTCCTTGTTCTTGTTCTCCCAATAGTGTTTTGGTTTCCCCAATCGAGGAGTGTTGGCTCAAGTTACCTTTAGTATTTGAGTTTTATCCATAAAAGTAAAACCATGGTAAAGCTCATTGATGCATTGACTAGAATGAATGATGTGATTAATCAATTGAAGCTAAGTAGCTTAGAAGAGCTGGACACACATTACATTAGATTTTTCTCTCTAAAGCAGGAGTTAGCGATGCTTGATAGTATGGTTTTACATGCATTAGGAGATGACGTGTATGAGGAGCTTCCCACTACTTACTTGGCCATCTATGAGACATTTTGTTATAAGAAATGCATGTAGTTAACTCCAAAAGTTGGCTAAAAAGTTGTCAAGGAAGTCGAAAAAATGCAAACTTGACCATAAAATGAGAATGGAGCATAACCTGAACATAACAAGTTCAAACTTGACCAAACTTCACCAGTGCATCTAGGTCAACAACAGGCAATAGGTCATGAGGCTACATGTCAATTTTGACTCAGAGGGTCACGGATTGCGATCCAAGTTGGAACACATATTGAACATCTAATGATACCATCTCGTAAAGCATGATTTAGGGATGCTATTGTTTACTTCTTTTTGAATTTGGATCATTGGTTGGTATTTTGGCAAGGTTTTTAAAGTTCAAATGACTTGAAACTCTTGGGTTAGACCATCTTTGGCATTTGGGATCCGAGGGTATGATTTTTGCATGGAAAGGTTGCAGGGGGTTATAGATCGCGATCCATGTTCATTTGCCATTTCAAGTGAAACTTGAGGTACCTATTCCTATAGCATATCCTAACACACTGGTGAAGATACTATTTTCAAGTTTGGACAAGTCTCTCTCCAATTTTCCATATGTCATTATGTCATCACGTACATCAAAGCAAATAACATAGCTAGGGAACTTCTTGAAAGTTATCAGTGTCACTTTGAAGGATGTGAATTAAGTAGTCATGCTTGCAAATAATAGCATCAAAAAGCATAATAAATAGAGAGCTAGAACCTGCACTAGGCCACTTATCTTTGAGGAAGGGAATCAAAACTCCTCAAAGGTTCCTAACAAGTTTGAGGCCATAAAAATTCGACCAACTCATTGACTTTCACATGAACATAATAGAATTGAGAAGAGAAAACTAGAAAGGCAAGTAAAAAGAGTTCTTCGTAGAGTTTAAGGATTGTGGCAAGGAGAAGCCAGATGAGAGTTCCTTAAATGTAACGTCATCAGTGGAGACCCTAGAAGGAAACAGGGTAGACAACTAACATACTCACGGTTGTGAAGTCATGACATAGATGTATGGAAACACTCCACAAAGAGATAATAATTCATCAGGATGACTCGCAAAGAGTGGAAAGTGGAGCCACCCAAAGAGCCCAGTAACTCTCCATGGGGCGCTCATGTTCACCTTGCTAAAAAGAAGCATGAAGGGATGTGCTTCCATGTAGATAACAAGGGTCTCAATGAGGTCGTTGTCAAGTACAAGCATCTGTTACCTCAAATGGATGACCTCATCAATCAACTCTCGGGTGTGCAATACTTCACAAAATCGAATAGGGCTTGGATGGTTAAGTGTTGCAATTTTTTGTGCAAAGCCTCTACTCCCCCCTTATGTTCATGTATTGCTGCTATTACATTTGATTCTCAAATGCTTCTTCTTTTGCTCTGGCCTCATTTAACTCTTTTTCAAGACTCATGAAGAAAGAGTAAAGCTTACCTAAAGAGGGTTGTTACACATCAATAGATCTAACCTTGAGCAATGTCACAAAAATTTGCAAGACATGAGGTGATTTCTCCATTTAGTTCTCATCTTTATCATCTCTTCATCTTCTTATTTTAGGAGAGTCTCACTAAGCTTGATTAGGTGGCACTTTTTGTTCTTTTTCAGTGTCGTCCAAACTCACTTTTGAAGAGCTTTCTTCAATGATAGATAAGCACTTGTCATGATGGAGCTTCCCTTAAGGTGAGTTGAATAGCAACTTATGTCTCTTTAGGAAACCAAAAAAAAAAAAAAAAACATGAAACTACTATGGATGACTCTATCTTTTTCATACATAAAGAATATTCCCCTCTTACCACTACTAGCCCATGGAGCTTCATACTGTTCATGGGCAACCTCCACTAAATAAAGCAAGCTTCATGTTCTTTCAAACAAGATTTATGTAGGTCTACTAACCAATGTCTCTTGAGAGAATGTCTTTTCCGTACAATAATGGTGACACATCCAGATGTGGTTAAAATTATATTCCATTGTCCATAAGCACGAACCCTTCAGGTGTCTATGTACATGCAAGCATGGATAATCAACCTAGAGCTATGTTCCAAACATGCTTGTATAAAGCATTAGCTCTTGGCATGGAGACATGACCTTTTGATGTCAACCCCCAATCTCAAGAGTGAGCCTGTATTGGGTCTATCGCTAGAGTTTAAGAACTATGCCCATTCCCTGTGCTGCTTCCAATTTGACATCGATTCTTTATGTGCTTGGGTGTAGCATGTGTCAAGTGTCTACAAAATGGGGTACCAACTTTGGAAGACAAAAACGGTTGCCTAGCTTAGCTTAAGCAGGAAAGTAGTTGATTAGATGCAAGCAACCTTGATGTTTAATCGACTTGGTGACCTAGGGACGAACTGAGGGAGTGTTCTACTGCCAATTAAGGGCAAGCTCAGCTCACCAATTTGATCCGTCAATTAAGGGGACTCCTTGTCCACCTAATTCAACCATAGATCCACACTCACTGAACCCCAATGAAGAAACCCAATATGCCAAACAGCAGCAAGTAGGACCCCCCTAACTCATATAGAATGAAAAAGTCGACTCAGACCAAGCAACCTTGGATTGAAGGGTGAAAGAACCTTGGAAGGTGGAAGATGAAAGAGAAATAATTCTAAGGCCAAAAGCTAATATACTGGATATAAAAAGTGTATACAAGCTGCGTTTACATGTTCATTCGTTTCATCCTATTTTTAGATTCGTATAGCCTCCTTCCATAGTTCATAGGAATCTACCTTATAAAATGGTGGCAAGTATGGTATTGACATTGGTATTGGCAGATCAAAGATGGCATACAGTTATAATTGCCAATTGGCCACATGCATGTATAAGAAATAGATACACGAGCATTATCAATATATCTCACTACTAGGGGTTTCTTCAAGGAGACTTCGACGAGAGCAAAGCCAGAATGGGCCTCAACCCAAATGGCCATAATTGACCATTGCCTCAAAAGGACATGAGGTGAATAAAAAAATGCAAGAAGAAAAGACAGCAAAGGAGTCCCAAGTTCTACAACTAAGCATTCGTTAAAAGACTGGAGCCCGCATGAGCCACTTTGAGTCATGCCTATCACTGACTCGAGCCCTTGGCAGAATCATCTTACCAACAATTTCCATAGAAATGAGCTTTCTTTGACCGCAATACATCGTTCTTACCTTTATGGCATGTTAAAACATGCCTTACAGAACAAAGAAAGAGGCATACACATTTTTTAATCCAAGTTTGTAAATGGGTCTCTTCATTGAAAAGCCTCATGATCTCCTTTCAACTTTTTGTTTAAAAACACTATGTAGCTCTCGACGAACAAGCCGCCACCAGTGGTACCTCCACAGCAATCCCTTGGGTCACAACTCATTAAGTATAGCTTACCTTTTAATTTCAATTCAACTAGACCTCAAGTAACGACGCTATGAAATTAAGATTGCAATCATAATACCTCCCTCTCTATTTCTGTAGTCGTACCATTGAAACCTAAGCAAGACTTTGCTGCACAAATCCAAATTATGCTTTCCAATATTGAGGTCAAAAAATTCGACATTCCAGCAGTGACTGTCGTTTATGAAATTCAGAGACTTGCAGAATTAAAAGCTAGCCTCTATCTGATCTGTCAGATTAGTAATCACCCAAAAATTCCCACAAGCACATGCCATTACACATTGGTGCCCTCCTTAACAGACATGCCATTGGTCTGCACCAACTCGTTAGCTGCTACAGGCTTCTGGAAAAACAAAAGAAGCAGACGTAAACATGACATAAGCAGAAGACAACACATGCCATCATGAAGGACAATCAGTACGGATGGTCTACAAATCACAAAGACAATATACCTGGCTTTTGGATTTGCTTGCTTTAGGCGCCGCCTTTGCAGCGGATTCTTGGTGTTGAAAGGGTATAAATTTGATACCGTGCATGAACGGCTGCAATGCTTCAGGAACATTCAGACCTTCGTCACTCTGATAGTTCTCAAGGATGCAGCATAAAGTCCTCTCTGTTGCAGTCAGCGTCGAGTTGAGGAGGTGCACATACTGCTTTGCTGACTCATTGCTCTACATGATCCAGAAATTACAGCTATCAATATAAAATTAACCGTTCTGTAAACCATAAAACATCCGTAACGTACCGTTGTTTGCCCATATCGAATTTCAAGGTTGCGAGCTTGATAATCAGTACAATTGGAGCATGACACAAGCTCCCTGTGTGTTTGCGACGCAGGAAACCATGCCTCCAAGTCATACTTTTTCGCTGCCGCATCATTCAAAGCCCCAGACACAATTGCCACTACTCTATACGGCAGGCCAAGCTGCAAAAATTGACAAAGTTAACCAACTTAGAGAAGAAACAAAAAACATAGTACCTCCTTCAGAGCAGGAGCAGTCTCAAGACCAGACCTTCTGATAGAACTCTTCCGAGTTTTTCAGCATCTCCTCGTGCATGTCCCATGATGCATTTGCAAGAGGGCTGGTTACACAAAATTGCTCCACTTTCTCAAACTGATGGACCCGAAAGATACCTAACGTATCTCGTCCATGAGCCCCAGCTTCTTTCCTAAAGCATGTAGAGTAGCCAGCATATCTGCACAGTTGATTGTGAAAATGAGTTTGCAAGCTCTAGCTGACTACATGCTTGACAATCTCACTAAGCAATGCAAATCCAACGAGCAGATAAAACACAGAAACCGGCGGAAAACAAATGTGTAGTGTCTCTACTTTGCATAGCACTAAACAGATGACAACCGAGCACCGTAAAAAGAAAGCCAACTGTGTGATACCCTCGCAGAGTATCTTCTGGTACATGGTCCTCGAAAGATGGGCTAATATACTGAAGTTGCAGGGTTTTTTTTTTTTCCCCTCTACTTGCCTTATGGGCAATTCCGAAGGATGTATCCAATCACCACGGTGAAGAGCACAAAGGGGCTGTTCAGAGGTAGCGATAAGATATTTGTCATCTCCTTCCCCTGACACCTTCAAATAGACCAAAAAGATATAAGTTTAGGGAGCATCCATTTCTGAACTGTCAGAATGTACATCCCTTTAAAACAGGCAGACAGAAACAACTCCTCAATACTACTTGGACAACTTTACCAATTTAATACCTCTTCCAAACTTCACTAAACTAATGCTCCAAAATTGATTTAAGTTTTGATCTTCATCTATAACGCTATATTTTTTAATCCCCTTCAGAATCCACTTCCCATGCATACCTTGTACAATTCTTCATCATATTGAGCCAGCTGTGCACACTCAGACATGACTTCTTTTGTCATGAAAAATGGGGTCTGTACAATGGTGTAATTCCGTTCGTGAAGGAAGCTCATTCCAAAACTTATCAGAGCATGGTTCAAAAGTGCTCCAGCTCCAACCAAGTAGTAGCCCCTGCCACCAGCGACTTCCGTTCCTTTTGCATGAACAAACTTATGAGAACCTTCATAATATACCATCAGCATTGCAGGACATCCTTTAACATCACAAAAATTCCTATTCAAACAACTCCCTAACTTAAGCATCAAGCATTGACATGCTTAAATTTGTAATTGCATGTAAGGGCACTAAGCTATGTTATGGCACAGATGCGGGAGACAACACTAGTATCAAGCATATAAAGTAATATATCCATGAAATAAAATTAAGCAGCACTACAGAAAATGGTAGTGCTTCTAAGTGAGCTTTCAAATACTTTATTTAAGGCTACACCTTAACATATTAGCATACCTTTCTTGAGATTTGCAAATCCCAGCATCTCAACTAAATCAACATGATTCTTAAGGCCTTCACCATCTCGAGGAGTACCCCATGTTCGGATAACCTCGTTATTAGCCTATTAGAATGCACAAAATAACAAGAAACATCAAGAAGATTGACACCTCTCTCTCTCTCTCTCTCTCTCTCTCTCTCTCTCTCTCTCTCTCTCTCTCTCTCTCTCTCTCTCTCTCTCTCTCTCTCTCTCTCTCTCTCTCTCTCTCTCTCTCTCCCGAGCACGTCAATGTATGCACCACTCAGAGGACAGTCCCCTTTCTCTATTTTGGATGATGACATATGGGAGTTCTCTACAGATGGTGACATCATCATTCTAGGGGATTTCAACGCTAGGACTGCCCATCATCAGACAGTATTTTATGATACTTCAGAGGAGATGCTGAGAGAGCTGGATGCTGCAGAGACAGGCCTATCCAGACTATCACAAGATGGAGAACACACTGAGTATGGACGACACTTGATAGACATAGGGACGGTACATGGATTGGCCATCTTGAATGGCCTACAGAGATTTCCCGCTTCAGGGGGTTTTACGTGCTTTCCACACAGACATGGAGCCAACACAGTGGATTATGTCATGGCACAGCCAAGCCTCATCTAGGATCTCACAGTTGGACCCAGACCTGTTGGTGTGGCAGTGGATGATGCTCTTGTGTCAATGACCATCTCTTTTCAGTTTAGTGTAGCACACAGGCTACGGACAGCAGCCCCTACTCGCTACACCTTCACACGGGAGACAGACTCTGTATACATAGATGGGATCTACAGATGCCTATGCACAGAGGAGCCAAGGCGACCTCTGGAGGAGCTTACTACTATATTGACACAAACACTACATGATGCAGCAGCAGAGGCATATCCACATACCCAGCCTGAGCACAGACGCCGTTCGGGGAGCATGCCCCAGAACAGTTGGTATGATGAGGAATGCCGGGACACTAGAGCTAGACTTCAGAGGGAGGTGCTTTTGGGGGACATCACTCACAGACAGTCACAGATTGACTTCCGACGCCTAGTGCGGCGGAAGAAGAGGGCATTTTTGGCTCGGCTAGAGCAGGATCTATATCAACTGTTCTTGAGTCAGGACTCACGTGAGGCATGGCGCCTCTTTCAGGAGCACTCCCCCCCCCCCCCCCCCCGCCATCACTTCTACAGAGGACTGGGGCCAGTACGCATCATCTCTGTACACAGTTCCTGAGCAGCCCCCCCTTCCCGCCCCTCCCGATCCATGCCCACACACATGTGCTTTTTTCACCACGGAGATGGTGAGGAAGGCCATTGACAGGATGAGGACTGGGAGAGCATACGATCATGATGGTTTAGTGGCTGAGCATTTCACGCATGCCAGAGATCTACTAGCAGAGCTTCTAGCAGTGATGTTTAACCGTGCCATGTGTGAGGGCTTGCCGGATACTTGGAGCCTATCTACTATTGTACCTATCTTCAAGTCGGGAGACCCTATGGAGCCTGGGAATTATCGCACTATCATGATTGGACACACATTGGCACGGTTGTACGCATCTATTCTTGAGCAACAGTTGAGTAGATGAGCAGAGAGGGAGGGGATACGCGCAGCCGGGCAGGCAGGGTTCAACAGGGGTTCGGATCTATTGTAGCTTTGTGGATTTCCCCAAAGCATTTGACACAGTGCCTAGAGCTAGATTGATGCGCAGATTACAGCAGATGGGAGTACCCACAAAGCTCATTTGGGGCGTCATGGCATTATACAGGTCAGTAGTAGGGCAGCTACGCACCTCAGAGGGTCTATCCACACCGATTCACTCCACTATTGGGGTGAAGCAAGGCTGCCCGCTCTCTCCTACTCTATTTGGTATGTATGTGGATGAGGTTTCTGGCTACATTGAGAGAGATGGTGATAGAGGTGCACAGCTGGCACGCACATGGATTCCATTATTGTTATATGCTGATGATATTGTGTTGATCTCCAACTCTCCGGAGGGGATGCAACGTCACTTGGATGCTTTGAATAGGTTTGCTCAGGAAAGTGGTTTGTCCGTCAACCTTGGTAAAACCAAGGTCATGGTATTTAATACCACCCCACAGTGGATCAGGAGGTCAGCGCCACCATTCACATACGGCCAGGAGGCTGTGGAATATATAGAGGCGTACACTTACCTCGGAGTGGTTTTTAGTGGGCCAGCATTTTCATTGAGGAGGGCAGCAGACACTAGACTGACCAGAGCCCATGCAACATTGGGTAGATTGGAAAGGATGTGTTCACAGGTTCAGTTTCAGGAGCCTCGGACGAAGCTCTCGCTCTTTGACACTCTAGTGGCTTCTGAATTTGCTTTATGGAGCTGAGATTTCGGGACCTTCATTAGATCATCACGGGAGGACAGGCCGCAGTGAAGGATGGGGGGACATGGAGAAGCCTCTGGTCTCTATGATCTCACGGCTCATTAGAGCCAAGGCCTCAGTACCACGTGCTATTGTTCGAGCAAAGCTAGCTGCCCCCCCACTAGTGGTTGAGGCGCTCACCAGATCGGTCTCCTTCATACACCGCATGTGGGAACTTCCCAAAGACAGATATGCCCGCCTTGCACTTGAGTCCTCTCGACAGTTAGCCATGCAGGGAGATACAGCATGCTGGTATGGGGAGATGACATCATGGTTTCAGGCGCATGGGTTCAGCATAGACAGATTGCCTCCCTTCCAGTACTCACTGGATGCACCCTCTCTGACTCTTACACAGTCCGAGATCACCGGGCTCATCCGCCAGGACTTGAATCAGCTAGACACCAGGAGGACATGGATACAGCCAGCACAGGAGCTAGGCACGAAGATGGCTTTCTACAGAGAGCATCTCCTCCAACTTACGATTGATGGTATTGTGACGAGGCCCAAATACATGGACACCCACTTGTCTCATGGGATACGATGCGCTATCGGCCAGATACGTACATCTTCACACCAGCTGCGGATCGAGACTGAGAGATACATCGGAGTACCAGCAGAGGCTAGGACATGCCCCCTGTGTGACATCGAGCCTGAGACAGAGTTGCACTACACATGCCACTGCCCCGTCTACTACGAGATACGAGGCCGCTTCCATTGCTTGTTCAGAGAGGGATTTTTTGGACCATTCTCCAGAGTCATGCGGTACGAGGATCAGAGATGCTTGGGTTTGTTTTTGCTCGAGCTACACAGACACACAGAGAGCCTGATGAGAGGAGAGGCTAGCCAGTCCCATAGACAGATCACAGATTTCTTTAGAGCTGCCACTGGACACCTGGAGAAGTTACTACCACAGCAGAGCTCGTCGTCTCACACCAGGGGCACACTGATCGACCGAGCGACTGAGCTGGGAAGATCCAGACGCCCACGACTGCGGAGGACTACACAGCATCGACGGAGGCTGCATCAGAGGATTCGGATCACTTTGGCTCGACATGCACGACGCCCGGTCAGACTACTGACCATGGAGGAGATTGATGAGATCCGCCAACGACCGATGCTGGATCTCTTGTGATCTAGCTATCCCAACTAGCTACTTAGTTCACACCTAGTAGTTTAGGATTCCATAGTATTTTATTGTGACATTTGTCATTTCATTTTTGTCATACTCTGACTTTGTATCAGATCCACCACATTGGGTCTTTTGAAGACGTTAATATAACATTTCATTTCTCTCTCTCTCTCTCTCTCTCTCTCTCTCTCTCTCTCTCTCTCTCTCTCTCTCTCTCTCTCTCTCTCTCTCTCTCTCTCTCTCTCTCGCGTACCCTCTCCAGACCCACCCCCTGTCGCACTCCCCCCCGCCCCCCTCCCGAGCCCCCTCCTCCGCCTCCCTCTCTCACTGTCGTGCTCTCCCCTCAGCCCCACCCTTGCCTCGTACAGCAAACCTCGGCTCCTAGCCCTCACACTGGCACACCCACACACCCCCTCCCCCCCGTCTGCAGATTACAGATTTGGGAAAATTTAGAATTACAGGAGGGATTGCAATTGCAGGAACATTTCAGAGTGGAGAAGAATTTCAGAATTGCGAGAAGCGTTTCAGACACACAAAGAATTGCAGAGACTGTCTAGGTGTGGAATAGACATGTATGCTTGATGTGGGAACACATCAGCTATGATTTATGGGGTGCAAATTTGGGGGCATTAGTGGACCACCATAGTCGGGCCAGTAGTACTGATGGATGGAAGTGCATGGAGAGGCATCTGGTCTCTATGATTTCTCGGATGATTAGGACCAAGCCCTCTGTACCACATGAGATTATCGGTGCAAAGCTAGCTGCTCCACCACTCGTCATCCAGGCACTCACTAGATCCGTTTCTTTCATGCACAATATGTGAGATCTCCCCAGAGACAGATATGCCCGTCTAGCTTTGGAATCTTCTCGACAGCTTGCCTTACAGGTGTTGGTTGAAGGTTCAAGCTGCATGGTTTTGACATAGATAGACTACCCTCTTTCCAGTATTCGTTGGACGCACCCTCCTTGTTTCTCACACGGACCGAGATCACTTAGCTCATCAGACAGGACTTGATTCAGTTAGATACTAGGACATGGATACAGCCGACGCGTGTGCTTGGCACGAAGATGGCTTTCTAGAGAGAGCATCTCCTTGAGCTTCCAGAGGATGGTTTTGTGACCAGACCCGCCTACATGGACACTCAACTATCCCATGGATTACGATGTCCTATTGGACAGATGCGCACATCGTCACATGTGTTAGAGATTGAGACTGGTAGATTTAGAGGAGTACCAACAGAGGCCAGGAACTGTCAGCTATGCCATATAGAGCCAGAGATAAGAGTTACATCACATCTGTCATTGCCCAGTCTACTATGAGATACAAGGCCATTTCCAATGCCTATTCAGAGAGGGTTTTGGACCATTGGCCAAAGTTATGAGGTATCAAGATCAGAGATGCCTTGGGCTAATTTTATTGGAACTGCGCAGATACAGGGCCTACTGTCTAGTCTCCTCAAGAGGCTCTAGACACTCACAAAGAGAGATCACTAATTTTTTCAGACTACATGCACGACATTCAAATGAGCAGGCATCACAGCAAACTTCAGAGTCCACCTGTACCAGAGGTACACTGACTGACAGGGCCACTAAACTTGGAAGATCCAGATGCCCACGATTGCAAGGGCCATCTAGACATCGATGGAAGCTGCATCAGAGGGTCCGGACTATTCTGGCCAAACATGGGAGACGCCCAATAAGAATACTCACTGAGGAGGACACTGATGAGCTCCGCCAAAGACCGATGTTGGATATCATAAGATAGGATCTTGATCCCAGCATCTCAGCCTTTCATCTCATTTCATTTCATACTATTCCTTTTTCGTTCCATTTCACTTTAGCTCAACTCAGTTTTAGATTTTCAGTTTTTCAGTCTTTTACACAGACATTGTATTAGATTCACCATTTGTAAACTCTTTTGTCTCATAGATCAATTTGGCCTTTTGAAGACGTTAATATATCATTTCATTTCATTTCTCTCTCAAGAACTTTCTCCCTCTCCCTTTTCTTTTGCGGTTCTCCAACATGAAGCAAAATAGCAAGGACAATCCTTTGGAGGATGCCATTCAAAAATGCAAACAAGAAATATACGAGACCATTAACAAAATCAACCGCAACCTCTTGGGCACAATAAAGATACTCGAAAAACAAGTGTCGGCCCAAGAAAGCAAGATAAACACATTTGAGGATCATGTGAAGCCCAAGATGAGAAGATCGTATTACTCAAGAAGGAGCTTGCAGAATTACAATCTTGTAACACTCGAAAGAGACCTTCGACCCTCGGTAGTTGAAGAACTCAACAAAATTTAAGAACAAGTGAGGGCCATGTGTCACATCCCATTATAAAAGATTCTAATAGGAATGCTTATGATCATGCTGTGTGCAACCAGAGGATATGCATCTACACTAAGTGTCTGGGTATGCACGGTCTACGAATAGACTCACAAAAGTGCCAGATCACTTCTAACCTACACTGACTAAACCCTGATCATGCTGTAGCTTGTCCACGGGCACATAGGGTTGGATGTGTCACGTGACATCCCCTCCTTTTCAAAGTGAGGTACTCGTACCGAACTGTATGGCGTCGAAGGAGATCGCCAAAAGGAATCCGGAATCCTGGAAGGGACTCTTCACCGGCCCACTTTGATGTGTGGGTAGTGCGGTACTTGAACTTCATAAAGGTATGCAAAGCTTGCTTCTTTGGGCCGCGAAGAAAGCAACACAAAGTCTTCTGTGGCTCCTTCCATGCGTCAACTTCGTCGAGAGTCATGCTTCTTTCTTTCTCAAGAATCTCCATGGCTGAAAATTCCTGAAACCATTTCCAACACAAAAACATGAACATACCAATTCCATGTAAAGTGACTGGAAAAAATCTTGTCATTCTAATAGACTGTGCATGCAATGTGGATGAACAAAGAGACGAACGCCAAACCGTTCACCACGCACACGCAAACAATGAGATCGAATCTTTCTCTTTTGATCTAAAGCAATCAATTGTGGCAATTCACAAAGGAAATGCCCATGCTTGGTGCTCATACGTTCATGTGCTCTTTCGGGTACTGTGTCATGCCAAGGAAGAGACATGGAATGTGACTTCCTTGAATGCATACTTTTCAGCTTTTCATGAAAAATCCGCATACATTTGTGCTCATTCATGAGTGAAACGTGCTCAACGTACAATATGTCATGCCTAGGAAAAGGGATCACATACAGACGCTGACTAAAATTGTTAGGTACAACGGAATGATGTTTGCGCTTTGCTCAAGATTAGTGCTTTGAACTGTGCTCAAGGTTCCTTTTGTTCTTATGGAAGGGAGAGCCTTCCGTTCTTAATGAGAGAGTGCTATGATCACAAACAAAGTGAATGGACACTGTGCGTGCAAGTGTATGAAACTGAGAGATAGAGAGAGAAGAGAGATACGACACCAGAGACGTTGTAAAACCCTCCTTCCAAGGCCCCACTCTCGTCGACGAGAGTGGTCTACTTATGATTGCACAATCTGGTACAAACTTAATGCATGTGACTGACGCAAGTCTAGGCTATGTCGGCGATGACGACGGTGAGGACGACACCGGTCTAAAGGCTGAAATCTGCAATCTTTCTACTGCTGTCCAAAAACGCTATGAGCTGAAATGTGCTACGGGTCCAAAAACGCTGATTTTTGGGGCTGTTTCTGTGGGTCTTTGTCACTAAAATTCTACAGGTTTAGGGCTGAAAACAGAGGTTCTCAAGAGCTGAAAACTGAGGTCCATACCGGGCTGAATCTGCTACTTCTTTAGGGGGCTGATCATGCAGCCTTCTGATGATGAAAAATGCTGCCTTGCTGAATCTGAAAACGTTGAATCTGGGACCAAAAACGCTAGAGGCTGAAGTTGGACCAAAAACGCTAGGGTGATGTTTCTGGTGGCGAGGATGCTGATGCAAAAACACTATATGTTGTGTTCTTCTGGCGTGTGTTGATGCAAAAACGCCAGGCTGAGAGATATGGCGATGATGCTCCTTCAAAACGCTGGGCTTGGCTTGTGTGGAAGGAAAACGCTAGGGGGAAGATGGTCTTGCTTGGAGGGAAGTACCGCCAAGTTCTTGTTGAAGAAGTTGCCTGTTGAGCTTGGCTCCTGTTGCCTCTTCTGCCAATTAGTGTTAGTCTAGGTTTGCTTATATACAAACTTACTCAATTTCCCCTACCTACTTTCCAACAAAAGTCACTTAAAAATAATAAGTGAAAAATGTCAAAAATAGGAAAAATAGGCTAAATGCATTGGAAAATTCCCCTGAAGGATTCTGATGGGAATGCTTATGATCATGTTGTGTGCAACCAGAGGATATGCATCTACACTAAGTGTCTGGGCATGCACGGTCTACGAACAGACTCACAAAGTGCCAAATCACTTCTAATCTAGACTGACTAGACTGAACTGAACCTTTGCTATGCTGTAGCTTGTCCACGGACACATAGGGTTGAATGTGTCACATGACATCCCCTCCTTTTCAAAGTGAGGTACTGGTACCGAACTGTATGGCGTCGAGGGAGATCGCCAACAATTTTTGGAATCCTGGAAAGGACTCTTCGCCGGCCCACTCTGATGTGTGGGTCGTGCGATACTTGAACTTCATAAAGTTCTGCAACGCTTGCTTCTTTGGGCGGCGCCGAAAGCGACACAAAGTCTTCTATGGCTCCTTCGATGCTTCAACTTCGTCTAGAGTCATGCTTCTTTCTTCTTCAAGAATCTCCATGGCTGAAAATTCCTGAAACCATTTCCAACACAAAACCATGAACATAACTATTCCATGTAAAGTGAGTGGAAAAAATCTTGTCTTCCTCAAAGACGGTGCATGCAATGTAGATGAACAAAGAGACGGAGTGCCAAACTGTTCACCACACACACGCAAACAATGAGATCGAATCTTTCTCTTTTGATCTAAAGCAATCAACTGTGGCAATTCACAACGGACATGCCCATGCTTGGTGCTCATACTGTCATGTGCTCGTTCTACGAATGTGTCATGCCAAGGAAGAGACAGGGAATGTGACTTCCTTGAATGCATACTTTTCAGCTTTTCATGAAAAATCTGCATACATTCGTGCTCTTCCGTGAGTGAAACGTGCTCAACGTACAATATGTCATGCCTAGGAAAAGAGATCACATAAAGACGTTGACTAAAATACAGGAAACGATCACAAATGAAACACTCGTACAATGCGTGCGTATCAATCATGCGAACACATAATACTTCCTGTGATGGTTCTTTGGACCTAGGCTCAAGCCAAGTTTGCTTCTTCCTGAGGGGGTTCTTAATTCCGTACAACTGCCACGTCAACATATCAACACGGATTGCGGGCGTCCGTTCAATCTGCTATTTTTTTGCTTCTTAGGGTTTAGGCCTGTAAGTTGGCTTAGGTCTTCAGTGGCTTGACACGTCAACACTTTGTGACGTCCCCCCTTCTTGAAAGAGAGTAATTGTCCGCGATTACAGCATATCTGCAAAACAACTCAAGTTAGCTCAAAAAAAAAAATCCGAGGGTCATTTTGAGAGACAATCAGTTTGCTCTTCTTTTGTTAAGGAGTTGGCTTCTCCTTTCGGCTCTTTTTGATCAAGGAGTTGGCTTCTCCTTTCGACTCTTTTGATCAAGGAGTCTTCCACGGGTGTCTTAATGCACTAAAATTACATACCCACGCAATCTCATCCAATTAGGAATATTCAGTGGTTGGCACATCACAATGCAACACAAATGATCACATATGCATGTTACAAGACACAACGAACAGCGCCGTTGAGCATTCCCCCAAGACAAACGGTCTGCGGTATGAAGCTACTCAACGACTACCTCGTCACTTCCCCCGTAAATAACCTAAAAAGTTCCGGGCCATGAGCTCAAAGGACTGTACAACCAAACGCTCCCAAGACCGCAATCTGCATCGCTTGGAGGTTCAAGCATACAACCAAATGCTCCCCAAACATCGGCATGCGTCGTTCGGAGGTTTTCTAGCATACAAGAGAACGCTCCCCAGACATCAGCCTGCATCATTCCCTGTCACGTGACACATCCAACCCTATGTGTCCATGGACAAGCTACAATATGACAAGGGTTCAATCAGTCCAGCCAGTCTAGCTTAGGAAGTGTTCTAGCACTTTTGTGAGTCTGTTCGCAGACCGTGTATGCCCAGGCACTCAGGGTAGATGCATATCCTCTGGTTGCACAAAGCATGATCATCAGCATTACCATCAGAATCCATCAGGAGCATTTTCTAGTGCATTAACCTATTTTTGACATTTTTCACTTATTATTTTAAGTGACTTTTGTTGGCAAAAGGGCATTTTGCTAAAGTTATATATAAGCAAACCTAGGATTATGCTAATTGAGCAGAAGAGCAAGGAGAACACACGCATAAGTGCAACAGATTCCCCCTCTCTCTCTCAGTAAGACTTTCCCCTCTTGCCTGGCGTTTTTCACCAAGCCTCATCAGCAATTCCAACCCTGTCTTGGCGATCTCAATCAGTGTTTTCAGCCAAGAAACTCAGCAACCAAAGGCCTCTGCAACTAGCGATTCCCATAATCTGCAGTTAGCGTTTTTGTTCATCTGCTGTCTATCGTTTTTTCAGCCAGCCTACTCAGGTTTCACAGCAGCCAGACCAGCATTTTCAGCAAGGTCTTTTCAGCAAGCAAGTGCCCAGCATAGCAGCGTTTCTTGCAGCAGTACCACAGCACCATAAAACAGTGTTTTAGGGCAGCATTCCAGCGCCATAAGACAGCGTTTTTCAGCGGCAAAACGGGACAAAACAGCCAGCCGAATCAGCATTTTTCATGCTAGAGCCATTAGCCGTTTTGGGATCTAGCCATCGTCAAGAATTTCAGTCTTCCAAGTCCACAACAGCAGATAGCAATTCGAGTCATCACCGTCATCTCCACACATTGCATCATAGTTCTCAAGTTTGCATCAGAGTCTTGTACCAGTATAAGCAATCAATAGTTAGACCACTCTCACCATCGAGAGTGGGGCCTTCGGAGGAGGGTTTTACAACTTCCCGGTGTCGTATTCTCTTCTCTCTCTATCTCTCAGTCTCATGCACCTTCACACATAGTGTCTATTCACTTTGTTTGTGATCACTTGTGTCACAAAGTGATGACGTGGTTACGGACAACAGAAACCCTAATTTTTGCCAGAAACCCTAAAATTCCTGCAAACCCTAATTTTTGCCAAAAACCCTAATTTTCGGAAATCGCAGAGGCTATAAAAAATAAAAAATTTCCAACTGATGAGCAACACAAATTTTGCTTTTTCTCTACAATATGAGAAAGAGAGAGAATGCTTTTGCTTTCAAGTTTTGACTCTGTGTGTGAGAGAGAGAGAGAGAGAGAGAGAGAGAGAGAGCAATTGCTTTTGATTTGAAGCTTTTGGGGCTCTGCTTTTGGGCATCCCTTGTAGCCTTTAAATTAGTGGTGAGGCTCAGAGCATCTGGACGCAGAGTCTGAGAGTGAAACCCTAGCCACTCTCTTGTACTTTGATTTGATTAATATAAAAAGAAATACCGAGAGGGGCGCCAGTCTTTGGGGCCAATATCTCTAGGCACGGAACTCCGCCGCACCAGTGTACATCTATTGTGATCTGTGACTTGTTTTGAAGTGGTTATTTGGTGCTGTCGCGGTTGATTCTTGACTTGGAGTGTCCAAGTCTATTACAGTGGTATCAGAGCATGGCCGATTTCTCTTCTACCGAAAATCCGATCCCCAATATTTTTTTTTCCGCGGCACCTATGGCTTCACGCAAGGATCAGTCGACTCCCTCTGCATCTAGAGATGCGGGCAGGGATCACAACGAAGATTCCGGCAGAGAGTATGGCCCGCCTTGGCCTACTCAGGCGGAGCGGCGAGAGATAGAGCGTCGCCAGTTGATCGGCGATGCAACAAAGATGATGCTCAATTTTGCCAAGGACCCGAAGATGGCAAAATATATGAACCAGACCTCTTTGGAAGAGGTACAGACGGAGTGGCAGAGAACCACAACACCACTCCCGAAACCCGCTCTCAAGAAACCTTCTGCCTCCAAGAAAATATACGGAGAAGGAACTGGAGAACGTGGTTGATGCACGGATTGCTCAGCTTTTTGACGCGCAAAAGAAAGCCAAAAAGCACGGCAAAAAGCAGAAGAAAAGCACTGACTTTCCAGGTTATTTGGGTCGTCAGTCAACTTTTGAAAAGGCAAAGAAACAGAAGAAGCGTGTCAAGTTTGAAGGCTTACTCGGTTCTTCTTCTTCTTCTGACAGTTCTTCTAGCTCTTCAGACTCGAGCGAAGAAGACAGAAAAAGCAAAAAGCGAAGCAAGACACAAAGCTTGGAAAAGGGCAAGAAAAAGGCAAAGAAGGCTACATCTTGCCCAGAGACAGACAGTTCTGCTGAGGACTCGTCTACAGACAGCTCAGATTCCGATGACGGAAAGTTTTATGCGAACAAGAAGAATTTTTACAAAGCTAACTAGTATGACTTTCTCGAAGATAAAACCAAGAAAGTCCGAGAGTTTAAGGAAGGTGGCCACCGATCAAGTTTGATACTTTTTCAGGATACTCAGATGCTTCGAAGGCTTTGTCTTTTATACAGCAATTTGACATCGCTTTCGCGGGAGGACGCTATTCAGAGCACTCCAAGATTCGGAGAGCTGCCTCTTACTTTAAGAGGAATGCTCGTACTTGGTGGTCCACGCTTCTTTTAAACAAGACTGCGCCAATTAAATGGCTGAAATTTAAGAAGCTTTTTATTTCTTCTTGGTTGACGCAAGAATATGAACGAGATATACGAGCTGCTTGGAACCATCTTCGAATGACCAAGAAAGATGCACTCAATGCTTATTGTGAAAGATTCTGGAGCTCTTTTCTACCCGCCTCTTCATTCAAGAAGATCTCAGAGAACAAATTGAGCGGTTTACCTTGGGTCTACCTACAGAGATCCGAGATCACTGCTTGGAACAGAAGTCAGCTTCTGTTCAGGAGTTGATAAGTCATGCGAAGCAGGGCTTTGCCATTCACTCTGGCAGTCTGACCTACCCCACAGATGAGGCCATGACACAACGAGCCAAACAGACTTCTGGGAATGAAAGTAGAAAGAAAAAGAGCAACCCAGAGAAAAAGGATGCATGACCCAAGCTTACTCCTGAGGAGAGAGCTCACTTCATCAGAGAGGGGAAGTGCTTTGGATGCGGGGAACATCGACATATCTCCGCGAAGTGTCCTAAAAAGGCACAAAAAGAACAGAATGATAAAGACGACGACAAGCCTGAGAGTTCGAGAGCACCTGAGGAACGTGGCAGAAAAGGCAGATAGAAAAGCAGAACTGGTACCACATGGCATGGGACTTGCACCGAATCAAATGAATGAAGGTACAAACTTTGCCGCTTTTTGGGGCAAAGTGAAGGATCAAGAAGCTCTTTTGAAGGAGCCAAGGCCAAATTCTTTTCACTTGGAATTGGCGGCTCGATTTGGAATTACGCCCGACAGACTGACGCCACAGACGGAGGTAGTTCGACTAGCACCCAAATGGGATGTTGCCATTACACCGAGCATTGCAAACTTCATTTGCAATGACAGGGGTGTTCACGGCACGCGAGTGGCGTTCTACTCAGGATCCCTTGGTACCACAAGTACTACGCCGTGGTTGACTACCAGGCCAAGAAAGCGACTGTGATAAATGAAGGGCTTAGAGATTGTACTTGATGAACTTCAGTTTCTTACTCATTCTTTTGGGAGAGAACTGAACAATGGATAACGGTTGAATATGTTTTGACCTGATCAAAAGAACGCCAAGATTTTTCTCCACACTCATGCCGATTGCTTTTCAGAGGGCCTGAAGATCAAACCATTGATATGATACCTAGAAGCACGCCACCGAATCGGCCACCTTACCGTGTGAGCCGAGTACAGAATGAAAAGATTATGAACCCACTGAAAGACCTCTTGAAGTCCAGCCTAGTACTTCCCCGTATTGCTCTCCAGGGTTGTTGGTTTTGAAGAAAGACGGATCTTGGAGAATGTGCATCGATTATAGCACTCTCAACGAAATCACCATCAAGAACAGATTTCCGACTCCTAGGATCGATGATATACTCGACAGGTTACAGGGGTCCTCGTGCTTTAGCAGGATTGACTTGAAGAGTGGATATCATCAGATCAAGCTAGCACCAAGAGATGTCTACAAGACAGCTTTTCGGACGACTTTTGCATTATTTGAGTTTTTGGTGATGCCTTTTGGCTTAACCAATGCTCCTGCGACATTTAACCGGATGATGGACAGGATTTTTTGAGAGTAAAGGCTATTTGTTGGCACTTTCTTTGACGACATCATTGTTTTCTCCAAGAATGAGGCAGAACACAGAGATCATCTGCTTCAAGTCTTTCAGGCATTACGAGATCACAAGTTAGTGATTAATGCAAAGAAAAGTGAATTTTTCCTACCAGAGATGCACCTTTTGGGACACAGTGTGTCAGCAGCACGAGTGCAAATGGACCCGGCCAAGATAGAGACTATCCGTGATTGGCCCGATTTGAGGAATGTCCATGAAGTTAAAAGCTTCTTGGGATTGTGTTCGTACTACAGGCGGTTCATACGAAAGTTTGCAGAGGTTGCTTCCCCTTTGCATATCTTGACATAGAGAAAGGAGTACCTTTCTCGTGGGGACCCACAGAGGTGACTGCCTTTCAGACATTGAAAGAGAAATTGACTACAGGACCAGATTTGACTTTGCCGGACTTGCAGAAGTATTTTGTGATGCTTGTGGTCGTAGTCTGGGTGCGGTCTTGATGCAAGAAGGCCATGTCATTGCTTACAAGAGCCGATTGTTCTCTAGGCCGGAGATGACAGCACATATATATGAGAAAGAGCTTTTGGCAGTGATCCATGCTCTTACTCAGTGGCGGCACTACCTACTCGGAGCGGATTTTACTGTCTTTACAGACCATCAGAGTTTGCGCTACTTCTTGTCACAAAAGCAGCTTTCGAAAAAGCAGATGCGGTGGGCGAACATCTTGTCACAGTTTCACTTCCAGATTGTCCATGAGCAGGGACAGAAGAATGTGGTGGCAGATGCTTTGTTTTGGAATCCGTTGGATCTGGCTATTTCCGCGATACATCATAGGAGCTTCGAGGATATGGTCGATCAGTATGCCACAGATACAGATTTTGCAGATATTTTCACACGAATACGGGATGGGGAGACAGTAGCTGGATAATCCCTTCGGGAAGGCTACTTGATGAAAAAGACTATGTTGTGCGTTACACAACCGTTGAGGGAAAAGGTTATGACTGAATGCCACTGTCCACCTTTTACGAGTCACCGCGGCATTGCTACCACCATGAAGGGGGTAGAGAGATACCTGTTTGGGCCGAGCCCAAAAAGGATGTGGAAGAGTTTGTGCGCAGTTGCTTAGTATGCCAGAAAGTCAATTTTGACAGGCATAAGGCACAGGGATTGTTAAAGCCTTTACCCATACCCACCCGACCCTGAAAAAGTATTGAAATGGATTTCATTTTTGATCTCCCGAGAACCCAGAATGATCACGATGATTTTCCGATTACATGGCGCGTCTGAGACGATTGTCTCTGACAGAGACCCCAGATTTATGAGTTTGTTTTGGAAGGCAATTTGGGAGAACATTGGCACGCAATTGCAGTTCTAATCATCGTTCCACTTGCAGACTGACGGGCAATTTGAGATTGTCAATTCAGTGATTTTAGATTTATTGAAGTCTTGTATCTCAGATCAGAAGACTCAATGGAAAAAGAACTTACCTTTGGTGGAATTTGCCTACAATAATGCGATACACTCTTCGACGGGGAAGACGCCATGTGAGATTGTTGAAAGTGTTGCGAAGGTTCCATCCTTCCTGAGCACAAAGATTAGATATTTGAACCGGATGAATATTCGCGAGATTTGGATATGGCTTTTGCCAAGGTTCACGAGACTTTGCAAGAGTCTCAAGAACGACAGAAAAAGACAGCGGATCGCCATCGTCGTGACTTGAAATTGAAGGAGGATGATTGGGTGCTCTTACGTTTTGAGAAGGCACGCCTACGAAAGAAAAAGAAAAAGGAGAGGCTTTTTCCAAAGGTTAGTATGCGATACTATGGAACTTTCCAGATCACTGACAAGATAAATGATGTCTCCTTCCGATTGAAACTGCCAGATACTTGGAGGATTCACAATGCATTGCATGTGAGTCTCTTGAAACCTGTTAAGGGTGATGTGCCTGATGATGGGGAGCCTGATGGGCAACCCGAAGTGGAAGAAAACGAGGAGATCCTTGTTCATGAACAGATTTTGGCACATAACGATACGAATAAAGGTAAAGTCCGAAGGCGGTTCTTGGTTAAGTTCAAGAACTTTCCTGCATTTGATGCGAAGTGGATGGAGGAGGAGGACCTAGCAGATACTCCTCGGATTGTGAAACTTTACCTCGATGTTTTGGTTTAGCATAGTCTACTCCAAACGGAACCCAGAATTCAGCTTGGCCGGAGATCTAGTGCAGTGGGATGCACAAGAGGGGAGTCACTCCGCTCCCTTGTCAACAGATGCCTCGATTTTGATTCTAAAGTCACTGATGTCTCTTTGAGCTTGAGGGATACTGAGAGCTGACAGTATTCTGTTGGATGACTCTATGAAATGGAATTCCTGATTATGATATTGATTTGTTCTTGACTTCTTGTGAGTGCAGGAACTGATAGACGAAATGATTGCAGCATTTTGGTCTGATTGATCTCGAATAGACATGGTTGCAATAGGGGTTAGTCAATCGGACATCATTGAGGTCCCGATTGGACCTAGATGTGATTGCTAGCTACATTGCCGATAAATCATGGTCTAAGATCCGAATGAATGTTGAATGTCATGTGATGTCATGTGATGTCGTGTGATGTGATTGTCGATTTTGTACATGTGCTAGATGTGTGTTCCTAGTACGTAGGTACTAACAGTCAGTGTCTCCTAAGACGGTTTATGGCTTTTGTCGGTTTTGCAGGCGTAATCACGGTCGATTACAATGCTTTCAAGAGGGGGGTATGTCACAAAGTGATGACGTGGCTACGGACAGCAGAAACCCTAATTTCTGCCAAAAACCCTAAAATTCCTACAAACACTAATTTTTGCCAAAAACCCTAATTTTCGGAAATCACGGAGGCTATTAAAAAAATAATAATAATAAAATTTTTGAAAATGATGAGCGACGCAAATTTTGCTTTTTCTCTACAATATGAGAAAGAGAGAGAGAATGCTTTTGCTTTCAAGTTGACTCTCCGAGTTTTGACTCTCTATGAGAGAAAGAGAGCAATTGCTTTTGATTTGAAGCTTTTGGGGCTCTGCTTTTGGGCATCCCTTGTAACCTTTAAATTAGTGGTGAGGGCCTCACTTCTCAGAGCATTTGGACGCAGAGTCTGAGAGTGAAACCCTAACCACTCTCTTGTACTTTGATTTGATTAATATAAAAAGAAATACCAAAAGGGGCGCCAGCCTTTGGGGCCAATATCTCTAGGCACGGAACTCCGCCCGGCCAATGTACATCTATTGTGATCTGTGACTTGTTTTGAAGAGGTTATTTGGTGCTGTCGCGGTTGATTCTTGACTTGGAGTGTCCAAGTCTGTTACAACTTGCACTCTCTCATTAAGAACTCTCTCTCTCTCCCTTCCCTAAGAAAAAGGAATCTTGAGCACAGTACGGAGCACTCATCTTGAGCAAAGTTCATCATTCATTCCGTTGCACCTTACATTGGTATCAGAGCTTTGGTAGTGTTTTGTATCACTCAAGGAAAGAACCACAAGAACCACATAATTTTTTTTTTGCTTGTTACGGTCGCACGTAACCGAAGACCTCTTAGGCGTGTCGATTCCTAATCGCGTTTTTGAAGAGTGACGGGAAACCCAAGAAAGAAGGGCTTGTCCAGCCTCCCCTTGTGCCTCTTTTCACTCATTGAGAGCGGACCATGCACTTAGCGGCCAGCCAATCGACGTGAGGTGGAAAAAAGCAACCTTGGTGTGAGCGCAAGGCCGCCAAGGGGTGCGCCCGCGGAAAAGAGCAAAACTCTGGTGAAGAGAAGATCCTTCTCTAACATAGATTGCAAGCGAAAGAAGAACCTCAAGAACCTCAAGCCCCTCAAAAACCTCAAGAACTCGAGACCCCTAAGAACCCAAGAACCCAAGACCCACAAGAACCCAAATTCCTCGAGAACTTAAGAACCAAGATCACAGTGCATGGTCATCGCCCGAAGCGGAATGGATACTTCGCATGGAGGTGGTGAGCATGGGAGTGGCGAAGAAGAGGTTTTCCCGACCCTCCCCCTTCCCCATCTACGCCACGGATTGTACCAAATCCTATGGAGGCTTTGGTCAAGACAATGCTAGACATGATCGCACAACAGGCGAATCATTTAGCGGCCGAAGAAAGACAAGCAGAGCGTACGGCACAGAGTGAGCGACGCATGCAAGAACTGGTCCGACATGTTATCGCCTCGAAGTTCGAGCCAGCCAAAGATGTTGGTAGTTCATCAAGTGGTGCAAGCCGAGATTCGGACTCCAACAACTCAGTCACAAAGAAGATGCAGTTCAGCAAGTATGATGGTAAGATGGATGCTACGGTTATTCATTCTTGGTTGCATCAATTTAATGCTTATTTTGCGACAACTAAGACAGGAAATAGAAAGGTTTTGACGGCAGCTATGTACCTTGCCGGTGATGCCATCAATTGGTACCACGCATGACAAGAGCCACAGTTAGCCGCGCACCTAGAGGAAGCCGACAAATTCACGCTTCCTTCAGTTGGGCCGATTTCCAAGACAAGCTCAAGGCACAGTTTATGCCACCTTAATACCTTGCACGATTGAAGGACGATTGGCGCGCTCTCAAGCAAAATGGTATGCCAGTTATGTCTTTCTCTAATCGTGTTTTGCAGCTCGGCACTCAATTACGCAAATCGGATGCGGAGCGCAAGGAGGCATTCCTTTATGAATTGGACGAGTATATCAAGTTTGATGTAGAGGTACTTGATCCAATCGATCTCAGCAAGGCGGTAGCGATTGCTCTCGCACAGGAGATGAAGCACAATAAGGGAAAGCCTAAGGAGAACAAGACTTCTCAAGCAACCTCGCAGACTTCTCAGAACCCACAGAATGGTAAGAATGGTAACTCTTCTAGCCCATCTTCCTCTAATTTTCGGAAAAGAACTCTAATAATGAATCTAAGGGTAAAGCTAAAGCACCTGCAAAACCTAAGCTAACCTCGGATGAAAAAGCTGCACAAGGAATTATAGGAGGATACTTTACGGCTGAAGAACAAGTGATTTATGCTAAGGAAGGTAGATGTTATCAATGCCACGTCAAAGGTCAAAACTCAAAGCACTTACAGGAAAAGCATGCAAAGTGGGAAAACTTTTTGTCTATGTTTCATTTCCAAATCTTATAAACTCCTCGCAAGCACAATGTCGCCGCGGACGCACTTTCAAGAGTCCCTCGAATTTCAACCATCACATTGGCTCATCATTCAAGATACGAAAAATACCTATGACACGGATGCTGATTTCCAAACAATATGGTTGAAGCTATAAGAAGAATCTCATCCAAATTACTGGATCAAAGATGGATACCTCATAATGGATAATCGCCTTTGTGTAACTCTTCCTCTTCATCAAAAGGTGTTGAAAGAGAGTCATGAACCTCCTTATGCAGGACAGAGGAAGAGCAGCCACTCTAAGCGTCTTAAAACGTTTCTTCTATTGGCCAACGTTACGAAGAGACACATGCAGCTACATTGACGAATGCTTGGTATTTCAAAAATCCAAGTTTGATAGACAGAAGGCTCCTGGATTGCTGCAACCTGTCTGTCCCAGATCGTCCTTGGGAATCTATTACGATGGATTTCATATAGGAATTCCAAGACACCACAAGGGACCGATATGATTTTGGCCATCATTGACAGGTTCAGTAAGCATTGAAGTCTTCACAAGCTGCACAACTCTTTATACAACATATCTTTAGGTTGCATGGCATGCCTTCAGAAATCAGTTCTGATAGGGACTCCAAGTTTACCAGTAATTTCTGGTGTGCTTTATTTCAAAATTTGGGAACAACCTTAAAGTTCTCCTCATCATTTCATCCACAAACGGATGGGCAAACTGAAGTCATGAATCTCACTTTACTTGATATGCTAAAAGCTTATGTTAGTGAGCAGAAGTCACAATGGAGAAGTATCTACCTCGATTGGAGTATACCTACAACAACACCCGACACTCCTCTACAAGGAAGGCTCCAAACGAAATAATGCAAGGAAAAATAATACCTCCACCTATTATCCATACCAAAGACAAGATTTTTGCGGCTGATGAGTTTGTTTCGGATTTGAAGACAACTAAAAATCAAGTCCGAGGCACTATCAAAGCAACCCAAGAACGACAAAAGAAGCAAGCACATAAGCAACGAAGGCATTTGGTTTTCAAAGAAGGAGAATATGTCTTACTAAAGTTTGATAAGAACACATTAGAGCAAAATTCAGGGCAAACAAAGTCTTTTCCGAAGCTGTCCAAAAGGTACTTTGGACCTTTTAGGTTATCAAGAAAATTAATGAAGTATGCTACAAGCTAGAACTCCCAAGTCATTGAAAGATACATAATTCATTTCATGTAAGCTCATTAAAGCCTTACATGGGACCGATACCAAAGGAGCCTATTAGAGAGAATCCCCCAAAAGTTGAAGGCACAAAGCAACTCATTGAGCTCGAAGAAATCTTCTTTCGTAAGGATCAAACTACGAGAAGTGGCCTTCTCACACGGAAATTTCTATTGAAGTTCAAAGATTTGCCCACAATCAATGCCAAGTGGGTGGATGAAAATTTAATGTTAGGCTTACTCGGAGATTCTTAAACAATGAGGAAGCTTTTCAACTGAGGACAACTGAATAAGGGCAGGTAGGCTGTCACACCCCAATAGAAAAGAACTTGTATTTTTTTTCTATTAATCTTAAATTTTAAAAGTGTGCTTTCCTTTTGTAAAACGGGATAGCTAGAACAGTGCACCTTAGTGTGATCACCAATGAGTAGTCACAAGTTATGGTGGACCCACGTAGTGGGTTAGAATATAGATAGTGCACACTCCCACCAAGATAACCCAACACGGCACATGTGACTTGTAACTCGTGCATATTTGGATCATACTTGCACATAGAAACGGTTGATGCCTTGGAGTGTGGGCTAGATCCGCCAGAAAAGACAGTTACAATCAATAAGATGGCATGATCATGAAGATTGCTCATTATGCATATGTGGATTGAATGCATTGAATGCTTTTATCTCTTCATAGAGATGTTAAATCCATGTTTTGAAGCAAAAACCGTATTGTACTCGGAAAGAGCATTCATTTGCTACCCATATTGATGTGTGTTTTTAGTAGTTCCAAGATGGAAGCTTCTAGAAGATTCTATAAAGAAGGTTCCAAAAGGAGGACACCTGGCGAGACAGTTGTCACAAACTTTCAAAATGATGAGACACTTGTCAAAAAGCTTTCAAAGGAAGAGATAAGTGTGTGGATACTTGTCAAAAAGCTCTCAAAGGAAGAGACAAGTGTGTGAACGCTTATCACACCAACTTTATCTTTTACTAAAGACTTATCACAATCCTCTTCAACTTTTCCCTTTTCTTCTTGAGGCAACTTCCCTATAAAAGATAAAGCCTCTTTCCCTCTCATTTCACCGTCTCCTAGTTGCTAAATTTTCCTCTACCATCAGCCCAAGAAACCCCCTTCACTACCATCACCTCTCTCTCTACGTCTACTATTCCTTTATCCTCAAGAAGCCATATCTCTCTCTCTAGCTTGTTGTTTTTCACGGCAGCACACCTGTAAATCTGAAATTTCAGCTTTCATCTTGAATTTCCAAGCTCTTTCCCCTCACCATTTGCTAATTGAAGCCAACCTATAAGTAGATGGGTTCTCGCCATGTAGATGAACCTCCTCGAGTGGATGATTCTTCAAGTACTTCACATATTTTGGGTCCTTGTAGTACTTAATTTTTCTTTTTGCGCACATGTCAACCTGCATTGATGTCCGTCCTCCGTCTTGTCAAGATCCCCCACCAGAAACTTGCCATGACCTCACGAGCCTACACGAGCACTTAGAACATCTGAAAATTATAATTCTTTGAAAACATGAGAGAAGGGAGAAGATCGACACAGTATTGGGGACCAGAAGATAGGCTGGTCCCCCCCCCCCGTTAAGAGTATTCTTTTATTCAAGGAGAATTCTTATACAAGCACGAGAACCCGAGGAAACCCCTCCGTTCTGTAGTGTTAGACCCGAAGATCGTGCTTTCTCGTAAAGGGCTTGGGCACAAGGCCATTCCTTCCCGTAAGGGACTTAGGCACGAAGCCGTACTTTCCCGTAAGGGACTTAGGCGTGAAACCGTACTTCCCGTTAAGGGCCTTCCCGTAAGACGGGAGATTCTTGCAAAACAAACCACACAAAGCAATATTTCTCAAAGCGTATCAACACCTTATACCTGTCGCTCCTTGCTCGGAGAATCGACCTCCGTACTCAGTCGTCACGCGAACACGTGCAATTTCCGTCGCCGGTCTCTACTCCAGAATCCCAACGCTAGCACTCTCTGTTGCTTCCGGCGTCTGCAAACTGAAACGCTGGCTACCCTTTTATAGGGTCTGACACCCGACAGGAATAGGGGTCCTAAAGCAGAGCTTGGCGCTCCTAGAGAGAGGAGAGAGAAAATCACGCTTTCTAGAGAGAGGAGAGAGAGAAATCGCAATTCAGCCCCCCCTGCGTTGGTTTTAGCGCTGGCTTTTTCTATAAGAGCCTTGCCTGCTTTATTTTATTAATAAAGGGGCTGGTCACTTTATAAAATAAAGTGTGAACCTGTTCAAACTTTAAAAACTCACTCAGTTAGTGAAAACAATGCTACACGGACACATTCTAGGCGTCCCCGGGTGCAGGACACGACACAGATGCAATGCAAACACAGACTCCTCGCGGGAAAACATCTGTCCTCCCGCGAATGTTCCTGCTTTTCGTAAAAAGCTTCATTGAACCCATCTTTATTCTTGTGCTTGCGTTCTTACATGTATTTTCTTACTCAGTTCGGATTTCCTTCTTAGCCTACAGGATGCCCCCTTACTAATGCACCTGTCACCCATCATGTGACGCATCAGAGGCACTCGTAACCCGGCCCTTTCCACCGAACTTACGAAAACTCCTTCGCGATGTTTACCGTCACCCATCAAATGACACATCAGAGTTGTCCGTTCCTGATGGCAGTTCCTGTAGCTACAATCTTTTTAACAGTTCTTAGTGCACATAATGAAATATCCTAAAAAAGAGATTTAATCATTAAAAATAAGAAAATAGTCCAATTAGCAACATCCCTCTAGCTTCTAAACAGTTGACCTCAACTGTAGTGCTTGGACATATACCTCCAGTATCTCGGGATAAGTTGCTAATTCCTCCTGCGTCATCCACTGTGCATCTAGATTCAAATAGTTCTTAAACTTAACCAAATACTTCCTTGTTATCTTTTCAGATTTGAGAGACCGCTCCTGATGATTTACTATCTGCTCCTGTTGGAGTATTTCTTCTGTTTCCTCAACCTCAGGAGGTTCCTCAGCACTAGGCTGGCTCGGAGGCGGTCCCACATACGGCTGGAGTAAACTGACATGGAAAGCATTATGGATCTTCCAATTAGGCGGTAGCTCTAATCGGAAAGTGACATCATTCACTCGCTCAGTGATCTTAAACGGCCCATAATAACGGGTAGAAAGTTTTACCACTTTCCCCTTATGAGACGCTTGTTTCTTAAGTCTTGCCTTCTCAAACTTGAGTAAGACTAACTGTCCGATTGTTAAGTCCAGATTCCTTCTGTGCTTATCTGCAGCTTTCTTATGCTTTTCCTGAGAGCGTAGAATAGCTCTCCTAACTTGCCCGTAGGCTGTGTCCAAGTCCCGGACAAATTCATCCGCTGCAAAGATCTTATCCTTAGTTAAAAGAATGGGTGGAAGCAAAGGCTTACCATAGAGAATCTCAAAAGGTGCTTTCCCCGTCGATGAGTGTATAGTATTGTTCTACGCATACTCGGCAAGAGGCAAACATTTCTCCCAGTCAGATTGCCGGTCTGACACATAAGCTTTTAACATATCCAATACTGTGAAATTGGCTACCTCACTTTGCCCGTCCGTTTGAGAATGGTAGGCAGATGAAAAATTCAGCGTTGTACCAAGATTATCCATCAAGGCACGCCAAAAATTTCCTGTCATGCGAGGATCTCGATCGCTCACAATAGACTTAGGCATTCCGTGATGCTTAAAGATCTGTGCTAGAAAGACCCTAGCCATATGATCTGCTTTGATCGTTTTCTTGACTGGTATAAAGTGTGCTTGCTTGCTAAACCTGTCCACAATGGTCCAGATCGCGTCATTTCCAGTCTGAGTTCTAGGGAGGTCCATGATGAAGTCCATGGCAATACTTTCCCAAGGTTCATTAGGCACAGGCAAAGGTTGTAGCAACCCAGGCGTCTTATGCCGATCATACTTCACTTTTTGGCAAACCAAGCATTCCCTGACATACTTATCAATGTCTGCTTTAAGGCTAGGCCAAAAGAAATATCTTTCCATTGCTAAGGTCGTAGGGAGAATACCCCGATGACCCGCATAAGGCGAAGCGTGTGCTTCATCCATGATCTTCTTTCTTAATGGTTCGGCCACACATATGGCTTGATGGTGGTAGAGATAACCGTCCCGGATGGAATAGGGAAACTCATTCTCTCCACGATGTAGCTTTCCCCAAATGGTGGAGAAGTCTGGATCATTCGGACACAAATCCGATAGTGCTTCTAATTCTTGGTGATACACCGAAGTGATAGCGTTCACCCTTGGCCGCCTAGACAATGCGTCTGCAACTACATTCTTACTCCCAGCCGTGTGAAGGATCTAGAAGTGAAACATAGACAAAAAGTTTGCCCATCTCATCTGCTTTTCAGATAGTTTCCTTTGCGTAAGAAAATATCGCAAACTTTGGTGATCAGTCTTGATCACAAAATCTGCCCCTAGAAGATAGTGCTTCCAGTTGGATAAGGCGTGAATCACAGCCGTGAGTTCGTTTTCATAGATTGATGCATGCAACTCTGCATCCTTAAGCCGTCTGCTTTCGTAAGCCACTGCATGGCCTTCTTGGTTTAACACTGCTCCAATGCAATCGCCTAAAGCATCGTAGTGAACCTCAAATGGTTTCCTTAAGTCAGGCACTATCAAAATAGGTCCATGGCTTAGCAAGTACTTGAGCCGATCAAAAGCTCCTTGTTGTCTCGATCCCCATCTGAAAGGAATCTTCTTCTTTGTCAAATCATGAAGTGGTCCTGCTACATGAGCAAACCCTCGGACAAACCTTCGATAATATGAACATAATCCCAGAAAGCTATGTACATCATGTACCGTAGTGGGAGTAGGCCAATCTTCTACCACTCCGATCTTGGCAGGATCCATACTCACTTGATTGTGAGAGACTATATGGCCGAGATAGTGTATCTCAGAGAGAAAGAACTCGCTCTTCTTTGCATTCACATGCAACTCATGCTTTCGCAACACTAAGTCCAAGTGCTTCCGATGTTCCTCTTCTGACTTAGAGAAGATGAGTATGTCGTCAAAGAATACTCCCGTAAAAGCTCGATACGGGTTGAAAATGCGGTCCATCATGCGATTAAACGTCGCAGGAGCATTGGTCAAGCCGAAAGGCATTACCAAAAATTCATATAGTCCAAAGGTTGTGCGGAAAGCAGTCTTATGGGCATCCTCAGGGGCGATCCGTATCTAATGATACCCACTCTTTAAGTCTATGCGACTATAGACACTTGCACCCTACAACTTATCAAGTATATCATCAATCCGAGGGATCGGAAAGCGATTCTTGACTGTGATCTTGTTTAAAGACCTATAGTCTATGCACATTCGAAACGTGCCATCTTTCTTCTGCACCAGTAGAACGGGAGAGCAATAGGGTGAAGCACTTGGCCGTACTAACCCTTTCTCTAGAAGCTCGTTGACTTGCTTCAAAATTTCCTCTTGTTGAGCAAGACTTACCCGATAAGGGGGTTGATTGGGAGGCGAGCTACCCGGTATGAGATCTATGCGGTGATCTTCTGAGCGTACCAGAGGGAGTTCATCAGGGAGTGTTTGCGTGAAACAATCTTTGTACTTTTCAATAAATTGAAGACGCTTAATTTCCAGACTAGAGAGAGAGTCCCTACTAGTTTTATCCTTTTCATGTGCAAAAATCAAGTAAGCAGAAACACACTTCTTCATTTCTTTCTTAATGGAGATATGGCTTACAATTGGGAACTGCCAATCTCCTGCATCAACTTGAATCTTTATTTTCTTATCCCCATGATCAAAAGTGAGGGTCTTTTCCACATAATCGGGAATAGGTGTCATGTGAAAGTGCCATGGCATACCCAAGATGATATCACATCCCTCGATGGGTGCCATCAAAAATGATTCGCGGTCCTTGTACTCGCCAATCCGAAGATTGAGCTGCCCTTGCACGGGAGTTGCATTGGTTGTCAACCCCTCGAATGCCGATCTGGATGTAACCGGTGTGCCAAGCTGAGCCGGTGTAAGGCACAAACGTTCTGCAGTATCCAGGGAGATGAAGTTATCCGTGGATCCTGGATCATAAAGAATCAATACTCGCTGGTTATTCAAAGACCCCCAACCCTTCAGAAGTTGGCGCTTCCCTTTCTCCGTTTCTGTGTTTCCTTGAACATCTGGAATTGAGTTCGAACGTGGTGGTGCGGGTTCCTTCCTTGCTTTCTCTTGCCTCATCGAGGCTTGCTCTTGCCGTTGCTGCTTTAGCGGGCAATCCGGTTTCATATGTCCTTTCTCGCCACAGTAGAAGCATCTTCCTTCCTCTCTGAAAGTTTCAAGTTGAGTAGGAGAAAGGTACTTAGTTCGCTTGCCAGTACCCTCTGGCTTCTTAGAATGATCATCGTCTCTAGATGGAGGACGTTTTCTTCCTTGGCCCCCATGGTCATCGTAGACCCCTCTTTGCCTTGCACGGTAAGTGCTATGCTCCATCTTTCTGGGCGTCCCAGTTGAGTACAAATCCTCAGCAATGATTGCTGACTCCATCATCCTTTGAAGAGTATCATGCGGATACACCTTCATACTCTTTCGAAGCCGCGGTTGGAGACCCGCTTCGAATTTTCTTTTCTTTTTCTCGTCGGCAATCTTCATGAAGGGAGTGACCTTCAGAAGAACCGACCAATACTTGTCCACATAAGTCGTTACTCTTTCATGTTTCTTCTGGGCAAGCCAGTCCCATTCCTTCCGTATGTCCTGCTCGAAGTCAGGCAGAAGAAATTGTTCATAAAATTCAGATTTGAAGCTCTCCCAAGTTCTGGCCTGAGAACCTTCCAGAATCTTGGCTAACCACCAATTACTTGCCGTTTCCTTGAGATGCATCTGCACATGGCGTAATTTGGATTTTTCTGTGAAGTGCCCTTTGGTAAAGGCGACTTCAAACTGTCTGATGAAGGACAGTGCTTTGGAGATGTCTCTCCGTCCGTTGTAGGTTTCGAACTTGATGACCTTGTCGCCAGATTTGAAGACTCTAATGCGATGTTGAGACTTGCGACCCTTCTTCTTGAATCGAGGCTTATCTTTAGGTTGATGTAGAGTAGTGGCAGTAGTAGCGGCTTCCTTCTTCTGACGAGATGATCGAGAAGTAGAAGTATAATCCGGAGAGTAAGATGGAGATGAGATAGAGATGTCCTTGCTCTCGTCTAGCAAAGAGAGCGCTTTTTCCTTGCCTTTCCTTGAAGTAGGTCGTTCATTCCGATCCGAAGATACTTTGTGCACCTCGGCACGTTCTTCTTCTCTTGCCTCCTGTGGTCTCACGCCAACAGTGTTGTCTCGATGCTTGGCTGCATCAATTCCATTCGTTTTCTTCATTCCACCCAAAAGCTTTTGGACATCTGGCAACAGTAAGATTTGTTGCAACTCCGCAAGCTGGGCTTGCACTTGTTGAAGCTCCTCTTCAACGCTTCTCCCTTGGCTCGACATGGTTCTTCCCGTTATTCCCGGAATCGTCCTTCTTTGCAGAGAAAGAGAGGAGTCCGAGCTCTAATACCACTGTCACAAAACGGGATCGTACACGAGCACTTAGAAAATCTGAAAATTATAATTCTTTGAAAACATGAGAGAAGGGAGAAGATCGACACAGTATTGGGGACCATAAGATAGGCTGGTCCCCCTCCGTTAAGAGTATTCTTTTATTCAGGGAGAATTCTTATACAAGCACAAGAACCCGAGGAAACCCCTCCGTTCTGTAGTCTTAGACCCGAAGGTCGTGCTTTCCCGTAAAGGGCTTGGGTACAAGGCCGTTCCTTCCCGTAAGGACTTAGGCGCGAAGCCGTACTTTCCCGTAAGGGACTTAGGCGTGAAACCGTACTTCCCGTTAAGGGCCTTCCCGTAAGACGGGAGATTCCTGCAAAACAAACCACACAAAGCAATATTTCTCAAAGCGTATCAACACCTTATACCTGTCGCTCCTTGCTCGGAGAATCGACCTCCGTACTCAGTCGTCACGCGAACACGTGCAATTTCCGTCCCCGGTCTCTACTCCAGAATCCCAACGCTAGCACTCTCTGTTGCTTCCGGCGTCTGCAAACTGAAACGCTAGCTACCCTTTTAGAGGGTCTGACACCCGACAGGAATAGGGGTCCAAAATCAGAGCTTGGCGCTCCTAGAGAGAGGAGAGAGAAAATCGCATTTTCTAGAGAGAGGAGAGAGAAATCGCAATTCAGCCCCCCTGCGTTGGTTTTAGCGCTGGCTTTTTCTATAAGAGCCTTGCCTGCTTTATTTTATTAATTAAGTGACCGGCCACTTTATAAAATAAAGTGTGAACCTGTTCAAACTTTAAAAACTCACTCAGTTAGTGAAAACAATGCTACACGGACACATTCCAAGCGTCCCCGGGTGCAGGACACGACACAGATGCAATGCAGACACAGACTCCTCGCGGGAAAACATCTGTCCTCCCGCGAATGTTCCTGCTTTTCGTAAAAAGCTTCATTGAACCCATCTTTATTCTTGTGCTTGCATTCTTACGCGTATTTTCTTACTCAGTTCGGATTTCCTCCTTAGCCTATGGGATGCCCCCTTATTGATGCACCCATCACCCATCATGTGACGCATCAGAGGCACTCGTAACCGGGCCCTTTCCATCGAACTTACGGAAACTCCTTCGCGATGTTTACCGTCACCCATCAAATGACACATCAGAGTTGTCCGTTCCTGATGGCAGTTCCTGTAGCTACAATCTTTTTAACAGTTCTTAGTGCACATAATAAAATATCCTCAAAAAGAGATTTAATCATCAAAAATAAGAAAATAGTCCAATTAGCAACAACAAGTCCTCGGAGAAGGCTTGCTCCCGTTAAAATTTCTATTGATTTCCTTCGTTCCCCAGCTAAGATTGAATTGCTCTTCATATTCCCGCAGATGTGTAGTCTGAGGAGTGTTCTCTGTTGGATTCACTACTAGAACCCATATGTGGAGAAAAGGATCAAATCCTCCATAGAAGAAGAATCATTTGAGGTCTCATAGCATTGTAACAGGCTTGAACACTCCAAGCGAGAAATCAATAACAACACACAAACAAACACTGCAAAAACTGAACTTGAAAAGAGAGAGAGAGATAGAGACCACAAGAAGCAACGGAGTGCTACTTCTGGATGCATTGGCCCAAACGACTGGCGGCCCCACCAGTATTTCTTTCTTTATTGCCAATCACAAAGGTATAACTCTCGAGGGTCCAACTCTCCACGAGCTTCGACAACCTATGAAGATATGCATGGAGATTACATGGGAGGCATAGAAGCGGCACTCTCCCAAGAGCAATTGGTCTCCAAAAGCTCTTCACGCAAATGCTGACTGTTGACAGGTTTTCAGGGCTGTCCATATATCAGGTGCCACGTCAGTCTTCAGAACCTATCGTGTCTCTCCATCCTTGGGTGACCCCATAGCAGCAACTTTGTCACGGTAGACGTCCCTAGTTAATTAGTAGCACTTGCATTTTTTGCAGCAGTCGATCAGCCCTCAGATTCACCCCCATCTTGTGGAGCGTTTTCATCTCTCAGGATCGCCCTCTCATCTACTGCAACATAGCAAGATTTGCAGCCCTCACAGTCCTCTTCTCTACCGCCCAATTGCAGAGTCGAATGCTCCATCTGCTGCCCATTTATCGCACCATCATCTGCTGCATTTTGAGCCTACATCAACAACACATTGACTGTGATTTCAGTATCTCAAATCTGCGTTTCTGCAACCAGAATTCATCCCTTAAATCCTCTCACATCAAGCTTGCCAATCAGCCCCGGATCTTTGTTATGATAGCCACCCACAATCCATATCAAGCTTACAAAGGTACACAAAATTAATCCCCCGAGGTGCTTCATCTTGAAGAGTTACAACAACTACATCCATTCGACTTGACTTGAGTCTTGCATTGAAGTATTGCATTGGTGAACATTCCATTGCGTAATCTAAAGCAAATACCACATCGGTAATGGTGTGGGCGGCCCTTGAGAGGGTTGGTTGGGACCCCATCGGTACATCTTTCTCCTCTCTCTATCTCTCTATATCTCGAATCTCTACCTCGTCTCTTTGATAATTGATTGTCTCTCACATATCTAAAAGGAATCATCAATAATGCAAAGCTGAATTTGTTAACGGACCGAAAGAGCAAAGGATTGAGGAAGTGTGAATTCTCGATTCTACCTATTCTCTCAGTTCCGTCGCGTGCTTTTTGTTTCAAACGTTGATTAACTTAGCTTCAATATTGGAAGCTTACAAGACTTAACAACCATGACTAAGTGTTCAACTGCGATATTAACATACCTCATCATCACTGACAGGTACCGAATCATGAACCAGGTTCCCAACTAGTTTGAGCTTCTCAATCAATGTCTTGTATTTCTCCTTCGCTTCTTTATTTGTCTCTGCCTCGAGAACCTTCAAGTCCTTCATTTGCTTGATCAATTCTTCCCTTTCTTCTGTGACCTGAAATGGTAGCCCTCTGGTTTATAACATCAGACATAATCTTTTCTTCATGCGAACTGCCTCACAAGCTATCTAATCAGAGTGTGCAACGGTCTCATCCAATAACGAAGACACCATGAATGAAATGAGGAGTAAACTCATGTAAGAACAAAATGAATATACCTTCCAGAAGCTTTGCCAACATGCACAAAAAAATAACTGCGATCGTCAACTAACCTTCTCTGGGTTGAGTTGCTTTTGTTTGACTTTTTTGGATATTTGGTTCATCTCTTTCCGAAGTTCTTGCTCCACCTTGTGCTGACCTACAAAAGAGGCCAAGATGTTTGCAAGTCATCACACAGAAGTCAACAGCCAGTTTGCTTCAGTATGATCATGGTGGTTCCCATGTTCAGCTGAAAAATGAGAGTGAATCTTAAACGTTTTCGTAACATTCAGTAGGAAAGACGACCATTAAGATCTGGTTTTCTCGTATGCCATACAAAATCCATGAACCGCAGAGAGACGGGACCTTGAAATGAAAGAGCTGAGAGAGTATAGAAGGTTACATTGGCGCCATTCTGTGTCGAGCTTGATAATCTCATCAACGAGAAGGACGCCGGCTTCACCCTTTCTGCGTCTTTGGGACTCCCGGATGATATCGGGATTACCCCCCTTCTCCACGCGGAAGAGGTTGAGGTCCAGCATCGTCGACTAAAGAATCGGCAAAAATGGAAGACCTCGGGCTGCTGTCTGTTTGACGGCCAGGACTGGAGGAGCTAGCTTTTGATGACCCCTGCAGAGTGAGCCGCACTCAAAATACTATGCACTCAAAATACTATTCAAAAGGTTTTGAACACCCAAAACTTCAGGCCTTCAAACCTGATCGCCCATACCTAGGGCCGGGCCGGTAGACAACATACTTTAGAGACCCCATGAGACATTTCATGGGATCCGCCCCCTCCCACATTTTTGTATACCATATCCATGTCTCTTGAAGTATTGTACACGAATGCCTCACCTACTATACATAGTGACATTTTGTGGTTTGCTGCATACTCCAACTTTTGGGAGTCATTTGTTACTTTTATGACTATTCCACACATGCATGAGTATATCCACATAAGGCAAAGTCTGAAGTGTTTATGCGCTTCAAGCATTTTATGCTGATGAGACTGGACTATATTTGATTCTGTTATGAGCACCCTCCACTTTGACAGTTGGGGGGGGGGGGGGGGGGGGGGGGGGGGGGGGAGGAGGGTATGCCTAAAGAGTTCAATGCATTTTTGGCAAATCTTTTGCTAAAACACCAATGTGTAGTGTTATAAACCCCTTAACAAAATGTTGTTGTTGAAAGGAAAAGCATGCCACTCATCAAAATGCTTGAATGCATTTTAGTTGGGTTATAATGGTACAAAGCATGAGAATCCCATTGACTTGCTCATAGGTGAATCCATTCAAATGAAATAGCATGTGATCAATGAGCAAGGAATTCAAATTCGAGAAGGATAATTTGTTATTGTAAGGTTGTTTTGACCATAGAGAGAGAGAGAGAGAGAGAGAGAGAGAGAGAGAGATTGAATGTGTGTGGGATGTGTATGTATAGAGAGAGAGGGGGAGGAGAGGGAGAGAGAGGGATACCACCAATTTTTTTCTTGATGATTTCTAGTACACGTATGCATTAGGGAAAGTTTGGACTCAAATTTGGTCTTTTTACCGCTAGAGAGAGAATGCAACGCGACAAATGGATGGCGGGCTATCGTAACGGTAACTCGGATTTTTCTTGTTTTTATTTCAAATTTTGGCATTTACAAAAAGCAATTTTTAGTTGCATAAAAAACCTTAACAATAATATACGTTGTGATTTGCTCGAATCTTTCTTATCATGATCGAAAATAGGACAAATATCCCATAACTCACACTCAATGCAGTTGTGCACACTTTTTCAACAGGAGAGACTTTATAGTATTCCCATTCATTCTCATTCATTTGCGCTCAACTAACTATTCTGCTCGCATTTGACTGTATTTTGTTTGCACTCCGAAACACTCCCTCTCACTCCCCCTCTTACATGTGTGCTGTGCATCTTGCTATACATATATGAATCACTAATGGAGAACAAAAGACCTCGACGACCATCCGCAAGTATTAAGTCTAATTTTCAATAGCTTTGATTTGGACAACGGTCAATGGCTTTTCACCACCATTACAGTTGGAAGATGAGTTCTCCTGCAGATGAGGAAGAGAAAGCGCACGGGCAACAAGTTTGTGAATAGTTATAAAGGTAAGGTGAAAAACTTTCGCTTGTCACAAACAAGCAAAACAGTCAAAGAGGTTCTCATTGAGCACGCATATATGCACTCAGAGTCGTGTCTACGAACAACACCGACAGGATCTCCAACAAATCGATCAAATTGTAAGTTTTCTTACATCCAAAATGGTTACTCGTGTATTGTGTGTTTAACTTGCCAGTTGCAAATATTTATCCTTTCGACAAATAAGATTAGCAGCCCACCGATTACATTATTGGCATTTTTTATGCATTCCATGCAACTGTGGGAGAGCTACTCTATAACACCAGAGCGCGAAGAGTGTTGGTTGAAAGGGGAGGGGGGGTTTCGACCACTTTTATAATGCTCCGCGTTCTGCGCTTGCCTTTGGCACTCTAGAATGTCTCCCGATTCCTTCAAAGGACAGTTCAGAGTGGCCAGTCCCTTCATCTAAAACCTCTGAGTGTTTCAAACTAAAGCTCCATCAGGAAATACAAAAGTGCTTAAGACCAAATATTGCTAATCGGTTGGTACGTGTTTCAATCTTCATGCCCATGCATAAGTTCATCGACTTTTTTCATGATGAAGAGATTAGGAAGAAAGGAACTATGCTACTCTGCAAGACAGAGAAATGCCTCGATTTTCTAGATGAATCTGGGGATGTCCATGATTCTGATGGCGTCTTATGCAAGGTAAATAAGAAGTCTATTGTGTGTAAGTGCATGATAGCTTCTCAAAATTTCATAGCTTCCTTCCACTACATAAGGTGGCATCAAGTGAATGGTCATCTGGTAGCTTTGGACCAAGATTTAACTGATGACCTTAGCAATCCTTTGAGAATGCTTGAGGTATGGTGTGGACCTGATCTGCTAAATGTTCTTAGCATTCAAGGCAATGTGACACTATGACAAGTGCGTGCGGATTTGGAGAATGAGGTTGACCTCAGCTTGCCTCCAAAAATTCTTTTCTAGTGCAACATGCAAAAGGTAGTATGTTTTGTATGTAAACATTAATGTTGCGTTAATTATTTCCCTGTTGATTATCATCACAAATATTGGTCTAATCTAACTGTTCGATTAACTGTCGTGCAAGTGCCTCAGAGAAAGGAGAAGAAGACATTGTGCGCAGAGATAAAGGATGACCAATTGTTTCTAGTGCAATGAAACTCTTGATTGAAAAAGGCAGCTCATACAATATATCATATTGCTCTGTACTGCGAATATTATAGAAAGTTGTTGACAACAAGCTTGCAATCTACGTTCATGCGAAAATACATTGTTAAGGAATTTCTTGCAAATAAAGTCTGAGAACAATTATCTTTTCAAAATCGACTCAAGTTGTCATTACATTGTAATAATGTCCAATGAAATCTTAGTAGCTCTCATTTACAATTGAGGGGAGCTCCCCCTGGCTTGATTATCATGATTAGGATGCAAAGGCTCATGAGACGGTCTGGAGGTTGGGTCATGGGCTTGGGGTTGAGGAGAAGATTGTACAGTGGCCTCGTCTTCCTCAATAAAATTGGGGATTACAAAAAGATTAGAGGTCGAGTGGCTAGAAACACGAGGGGGGGCAGGTCCGGGCGCTTGGTCTGCCGTTGGTGGAAGTGTTGCTTTGTACCTCCAAGATGGAGGCCAAGGTTGTGGTCGTGGCAGTGGCACGACAAATGCATCGGCGACTCTTTCGGGACGAGTCTCCACAAGATTGATCATATTTTGGATGATCGTCGTCCTGAATGCCTCCACGTGCAAGTTTGAATAATTTGTCAGGTTCCTTGCCTACAAATGAATTCCATAGCTTTTATATGTAATTGAAAGAAATCATGTGTGCAAGGATTACAAAAGCGAAACATTGCACTTACACTTCATGCTCCTCAGCATAAATGCGTTCCAGAAGAAGCTCCGCATTTGCAAGAACTCTCCATCCACAAGAATGTGCTTCATCTTGCTTTGGAACCTTGCAACTCAAAATCATCATATCTTCCCAAACATTGTCTTGGGTCAATGCTTCCTATGCAGCAAGAAACTTCTGAGCAGACCTGCAATACATAGCATATGGTGACCACACGTTGCATCGAAATTGCAAAATCGAGAAACAAGTAACTACGTACCTTCGGACATTCTCATGAAAACCATGCGCAGAGTTTGCAAGGTAGCAACGCTTGCGCTCAATGTTTAAGCCTACAAGGCTCCAATGTGAACTGATTGCACAAAAAAAGGAATTAGTTTGCTACTCGTAGTATACAAAATATTGAAGACTAGCGGTATAGAAAATGCTTACTTTTTATTCTAAGCTAAAAGTAAAACTTTCATCGTGTCCATGTTCACTCGTTGAAACCAATCAACGACTTTAATCAGGGAAGTGTCCTCCGAGGTAAGAACGACTAATAGCTATGCGTCCAAAACGGCTACCTCGCATTGTAGATTCCATGCAAGGTTTGAAACTAGCATGCTACGAATTGAGAAAATTAATTGATGAGGATCTCTAATAAGCCAAAATCAAATAAATACCTCTGCAAAAATAATTTAACATACCAAAGACCGAAGTTGATAATTTGGTACGTAAGCTCCCTCCCACTATTTCGAAAAACACCTATCTCGTGAGGGCCAAAACAAAAGTACAAAATTTGGCCCCATACAAGAAGTGCTACGTCAAAAGCTGGGCCGAGGAAACGTAGGGTGTCATTGTTAGCTTGGTCAATTGCTAACAACATCTCCCTTTCATTTGACTCCTCCGAAGGCTCTTTCACAAGTGCCTCTTGCGTTTGCTCCACATTCAAACATGGACCGTATGTGTGATGTGTGGTGCTCACATCCATCACCTTCACTTTGGTTATTGGAGGGATTGCCAAAATGTTGTCCATTCTCCTGTCAGTAGATGGACCGGCGCAAGTGTCTTGTCCTACCTAAATCGTAACAGCCTCAGAGATTTGATATCCCTGGGCATCACTGTCACTGTGTGGGCATGAGCTGTGAGGACATAGCTGTCTTGGAACAACTCGATCAGAATGTCCACGGCTGTCTCGTGGAGGCAACCCATTGCACTTATGGCCCACCAAAAATCCAAATTTGGCGAACTACTCTTTGAAAGGGTAACTTAGGAATAGCAAGAGAAACATGCCTCTGGAGTTTGCGCAGCTCAAGCAAAACTCTTCGGTTTTGCTCGTACCTCTGACTACGCATTGTTGCCCGAAGATTAGGCATGGTCTTGCCTGCAACTCTTGAGGATGAAGGTTGGTTGTCTTGCCGGTAAACCTTCCTTACGGTCTGCTTTGTGCGAGCTATGGAAACAAGTGTTTACTTTGAAAAGCGTTGTGGGGAAGAATAAGAAGAAGATTGAGCAATGAGAAGGTTACGTCGCAAAAGCTGATTCTAAGAGGTGAGGACAGTCGTCAAACAACAGTGGGGTATTCGAAAATAGAAACATTATATAATTGTCACGCACATCATCATCATTACCAAACGTGTGTGGCCATAATTAATTGAGTCGCTCATCATCATTGGAAAGAGTGCATCACTGCATGAACGACACGTGGCATACTACATGTTGATTGGGACACGAGGTCGACAATGTGGTTGTTGCGACACAACGCGATATGGGGTGTGCCTTGTTTGACCAAACCCCCTCCTCGCGTTGTGTCGCGACAAGGAAAAATTTTGCCGCACAACGCAAGTAGGGGGAGTGTACCGCAGCCATACCTTCTTATCGTGTTGTGGCGCGACACTCTTAAAGGCGCGTCATAGCGCGATAGGGACTAACCATGTTGTGGTGATGCCTCTCTATCGTGTTGTGGCGCGACATTTGGATGTCGCGTCACAATGCGATAGGGACCACCCATATCATGGACATGCCTCCCTATCGCGTTGTGGTGCAACATTTGGATGTCGCATCACAACGCGATAAGGACCACCCATATCGTGGACACGCCTTCCTATTGCGTTGTGGCGCGACATTTGGATGTCGTGTCACAACACAATAGGGACTACTTATATCGTGGAGAGAGCTTCCTATCGCGTTGTGTCGCGACATTTTTCTGTCGATGCACAATGCAAGCAAGTTAACGGCTGTGTGACATAAACCTACCACTTGCATTGTGGTGCGATACATTTTGATAAAAGCTCTTCCTTCATAATCATTAACCAAAAAAAGAAACAAAGAGGCAGAGACAAAGGAACGATATATGAAGACATTTGCATTATCTTCAAGGACTCCATTACAACTTCAAGAAAGCACAATCTTGTTTGTCCACTTCAATTATTCTTTTTCCTCCTTTATTGTTGGTGGTTTCTTGTCCTCGATCTTTATGGTGCCATTTTCCTCAGTCTTTGCCTTTTGGTTTTTCTTCTTCAGCTCCTTTCGAAGAGCTTTTGCCTCAGCTATCATCTTCTCTACCTCCTTCATTTCCGCCATCATCTTTTGAGAAAGCTTCGCCTTTCCTCTCTTCTTGTCCTCCATACCTCCTATGTTGTGTAGATGTGAGCGAGTCCTAGAGTGGGGAGTCAAGGTGCTTTATATAGCTACGATACTCACCGCATGAAAAACATGTGTCATAGGGGTGGTGGAGATTGTCTCGGTCTTTGTGGTGCATTCATTGCATCGGTTCTAATGCGATCGTAAGGGTGGCTGAAATGACGTGGTCGAGTTCCTGAGGAGTCTATATATAGGAGGCCAGTTAGTCCCCCCTTCGTACTCTTTAGTGTTAACCAGTGCCTTGCTACCTTCACCCTAACCAGCAACCCAAGTTTGCTTACCTCTCTCCATAAATGGATCCCTTTCAGATCGAGATAGAGGAGGAGCTGCCTTGCTCTAACAAGGCACCCAAAGAAAAGCTGTACCATTTTCTCTATAGAATTGCGCTTCAACAGCGGGAGTAGGAATTGAAGCCTATTTTCAATCTTGCCTTCTCATTGCAAGAGTTTTTGGCTATTGCGTCACATTTCCTTGCAGAGTTTTTTCAGACATACGATCAACAGACGATCAACGGCACATGTTAATTGCATATTGTCACTCTATCCCAAGTACCTTTTTTTTTTGCTATTTTGAATTTGGGTTATATCACTAGGTCCAATGTTTTCTTCCATCTCAAATAACCTATTCAAGAAAGCATGGAACGATGAATACATAACTAAAGTAACAACAAAGATACTCATGTATTACAAAAACGTTCATCTCTACCAAATATACACTGATTTGATGATAAAATGTAGCCACACAACAATTTAAAACTATTTTAAAATTTCAAGTATTGTGTTTATTATGTTGTAACAGGAAATCATCAAATATGTTATTTATTGTTTCTATTTTAACAAAGAATGACATTCATGACAACTCATGCTAACTCCAAAGTATGGTTCAAATTTTTTAGATTATACAGTATTTTTCTTTTAAACTTACTTTACATACATAGTCAAATATATAGACCTACTTAAGGATAGTTTTGATGTTCTCTAAAATGTCCACAAATATTAATCTTTTTGTAGATATACATATATAAATTTGTATTAAACTTCAAATATCATAGTATGATAAATACAAGTAATCTTTAAACCATATGAATGTGTGTTTTCAAATTAAGATACATAAACTTGATAGCATACATACAATGCACATTTCACACCCAATGAAGGATATCATTCGTACCCAATTAAGGATACTTTACACCAATCAAACCAAGGGTCTATGTTTGTCCAATACTCTAGTATAAGACAATAGACCCTTGTTTAACGTGGATTATATCAAATATCAAGAACCAATACTAGCTCCTAAGCAGGACTCTTGGCTCTATCAAATTGTTTATAAAACAGCATAAGGGAGCAAGCAACATATAATTACCTGTGCTGCTCAAATGCAAACAAGCTCAAGTGACCCCAACTTTGTCCCTAAATCTCCATAGGTATTAGCTACGAACCACACTATGTCCACAATTTAAAGAACTGAAGACTAGTGCCTCAGTAGCCTTAGGTGAGCCTATAAGGAAAGATGATCGTCCCTAAAATAAGGATGTTCTTCACAAAAGCAACCTCCTAGACAACCGGGAGTTCTAAACAAAGGCAATCTTTCCCAAAAAACTAAAACTATGGCTAATCATCTTCTCTCTATAGTTACGACATAGCCCCATTGACAATATCTAAATCCCGAAGGGTTTACAGGCAGACCAAGTTTAAGCTAGTCATTGCAAAAATTGTGTGAATATAGATGTTATCACAACATAGATTATGTTATTGATGCATGTTACTAACGTGTTCATGCATTTGTGAACATGTTAATTGTTACCATATACATGTGGTAGTGATGTGTGTGAACACACTAGGACCGCCGGGGCATTTTTTCCCTCTTTATGAGGTTTTTTCCCCCGAGCATTGTATATACGCTCATCACTCTAGGGCTATCTATCTTTCCATTGCACACTAAGTAACACACTCTCTATTGTGTGCCTTGAGCTTCCTTTGTCTTCTCCAAGCTGTGTGCGTTTCTTTGCAACCCTAATTCCAACAATTGGTATCAGAGCAGGTTGCGTCCTCCCGGGCTTAGTCGCCAACTGCTCCAGCACACGCCTGCTCACTTTCTTCGATTTCAGTGAGTTTTGGCAATCGTTTGCAGGTCAGCAAAAATTCGGGAGACCTCATAGAGCTTACTCTGCTTAGATTTTTGATTCGGGCACATTTCGGCCTTCGTTTCCACTACAGGCAGGTCTGCACAGGCAATTTCATCATTTTGTGCAGAAATTATGTCAGTGTCATTTTCTGCATAACAGGTGCCTTATAGTATTCTATGGTTTGTGCTATATAGCACGTGTTGTTCCCGCTCCGTTTCTCCTATTTTCGGGCATTTTTCACATCAGGTGCAGCATTTACCATGGCTGACAACAACACAAATGTGTTCAAGATGTTTGCTGCTGAGGAAAGGTTGGATGGGGACAACTACCCTATGTGGGCTTATATGATGCAACATGTTCTTGTGTCCAAGGGCGTCTGGAACATTGTGCAGGGCATTGATATACGTCTTGGTTCTGAGGATGTAGGCGATGTTGAGGATGTTGCAGGTCTTGCTGCAAGGATTGCTGCTGTTAGAGTTGTTTTGCCTACGACAGAGCAAGCTCGCTGGGATGTAAAGGATGCGCAGGTTCATGCATTGATTGCGTGTCTGGGAAGTGCACCATTGTTCCTCACATCTGTTCAGCAAAATTTGCAAAACAGGCTTGGGATATTCTAGCAGGTCTTTATACAAGCCGCAATGAGGCTAAAATTGCTTTCCTAAAGAGCTGGAGTCGAAGATTATGCATGAGGAAGATGATATGGACACTTTCCTTGCTAGTGTCAAGGATATCAATGAGCAACTTATTTCTGTAGGTGAATTTATTTCAAACAGTTCCCTTGTGCAGACTGTTCTTGATGCCTTACCAGATTCTTACCAGACTTTTGCTAGTACTTGGAGACTGATGACCCAAGGAAATCCTGAAGTTGTCAAGTTTGATGCATTATGCACATTGCTGTTGCAAGAGTCACTTTCCAGGAAAAACAGGACTAGACAACGTGCAGTTGAACAAGCTTTTATTGCTTCTCAAAGAAAGGGTGGTAACAGTAATGCAGCCACTTCTTATGGTTCTGTTGCGAGTGGCAAAAATTATGTTCCTAATGCTTCTGCTGGCAGCAATTCGTCTGGAAATTCTAGTGATAAGGACAAAAAGAAGATGTGTTGCCATTATTGTAAAGCTAATGATCACTTGATCAAGTCGTGTCCTAAGTTGAAGGCCAAAGAGGCTAAGAAGAAAGAGGGTGGTTCCACTGCAAATGCTAGTTCCACTACAAATGCAGCCATTATTGAGTCTTCTGTGAAAGGAGACTGTAATGCTGATGTTGATGCAGAATGGGCTTTTAGCGCAGAATGCACTTACAATCCTGTTGTCCATGATGCATGCTTGTCAGTTGCTACAGATTCACATCTGTGGTATTTCGACAGCGGTGCTACAAAGCACATTACCTCACATCGTGATCTGTTTACCTCTCTCGAGTCTGTCCCTCATGGGAATTCAGTCACTTGTGCCAACAATGCCTCTTATCCGATTCAGGGAGTTGGAAAGATTGTGCTCACTGCTGCAAATGGCAGTTCCTTCACACTTGTTGATGCACTTTATGTACCTGGGATCAAGAATAATCTCTTGTCTGTATCCGCACTTGCTAGACTTGGACTTGTAGTCAAATTTGTGGATGACAGATGTACAGTTCATGATCTCAGTTTTGGTGATGAAATTGTTGCATCTGGCCTTTTGTGCCGTGGGTTGTATAAGCTCACTTTGTATGACAAGTGTGGACAAAATTTTGCAAATGATGTTGCAAATTCAAGGGCTATTTCAGATGCAAAACTTTGGCATGCACGTTTTGGTCATCTGAATTTTGCCAATTTGCTGCGTTTGCAGAAATCTGATATGGTTGCTTCTTTGCCACCTCTTGAAGCACATGTCAAACATGTTTGGGAAGGCTGTATTTTGGGTAAGATGCAGCGTTCTAAGTTTCCAAAGGATGGTTCAGTTCGGGCCACATGCAGGTTGCAGCTTGTGCATAGTGATGTTTGTGGGCCCATGCAAACTCCGTCCTTGGGCAATTACCTTTACTTCGTGACTTCCATTGATGATTACTCCAGGCATGCATGGGTATTTCCGCTTAAAGCGAAGTCCGAAATTCTTATGTGCTTCAAAAAATTTCTGGCTATGGCTGAAAATGTCTCGAAATGTACTATGGGCACCCTCCGTTCCCATCTAGGAGGGGAGTATATGTCTCATGAATTTAATGCATTTCTGGCTAGTCGTGGGATAAAACACCAATGTACAATGCCTTATACACCTCAGCAAAATGGTGTTGCTGAGAGGAAAAACAGGTCACTAACGGAAATGGCACGATGTATGGTCAAAAGTCAAGCTTTGCCGCATTCTTTTTGGCTTGAGGCCATCATGTGTGCCACTTATGTACTTAACAGGTGTCCTACGAAATCTTTGCAGTCTATTACTCCATATGAAGCATGGCATGATAGAAAGCCTTCTATTGAGCACATGCGTGTTTTTGGCTGTTTGGCATATGCTTTGGTGCCACAAGTGCAGCGCAGAAAATTGGATGATAAGGCTGTCAAATGTATTTTTGTTGATTATAGTGCTGAAAGCAAAGGTTACAGGTTGTATCATCCACAAACAAAATGTATTATGGGTTCTCAGGATGTAGTGTTTGTGGAAGATTCTGTTCAGCCCTTGCTGTCATGTACTAGAGACAGTAATGTTAGCTCACAGGACATTTATGACACTTTGTTGCCTCTTTTCAGTGGTGGAAATACGAATGTAATTTCCAATGAGGCAAATGTAGAGCAAATGCCCGCCCAATGGAAATATGGCCACCCATGGGGTGGCCACCCAATTAATAAGCTCTTTAGTGTGGAAACGAAGGAGGAAATAAGAAAAAAATGGCAAGGCAGGTAGCGGCAGCATGGAGGGAGAGAGAGAGAGACTCGTGCAGGCTGAGGTGGTGCTCCAAATGGCAGTGACCATGAAACAAAAAACTCCCAGCATGCCAAGGCACACCTTTGTGGAGCATGTCCTGAAGGATTTGCACACCACCCGACGTCCGCCAACTGCCACATCATTGAGTGGTTTTTTAATGCCCCTAGCAATGACGACATCATCGTTGCTTAGGGAGGCAAAAGAAAGGCTATTAACAGGGTTTTTTTAAGAGAGGTGGGATACGAAGTGTGCCGAGATGCATGAGAGGAGGCAAGAGGGAGCTTACTAGCAGAGAATCTCTCTCTTGATCTCGTTTTAAAGCTTGCTATCTCTCTCTCTCTACCTCTCTCGCAATTTCAAGGACATGAAGGGAGTTATGTCACTCTCGCTCTCAAATCTAAGCAAGGGGCTAAAGCCACTCTCTCTCTCTCTCTCTCTCTCTCTCTCTCTCTCTCTCTCTCTCTCTCTCTCTCTCTCTCTCTCTCTCTCTCTCTCTCTCTCTCTCTCTCTCATAAGCAAGAAGGAGGCAAGAGAAATAAGGGATCTCAGAGTTATGTGTCTCTCGCTCTCGAATCTAAGCAAGGGGCTAAAGCCACTCTCTCTCTCTCTCTCTCTCTCTCTCTCTCTCTCTCTCTCTCTCTCTCTCTCTCTCTCTCTCTCTCTCTCTCTCTCTCTCTCTCTCTCTGCCATAAGCAAGAAGGAGGCAAGAGAAATAAGGGAGCTCAGAGGAGCAAGAAAGTCCAAATGAGGCTCTCAAGTGAGGGGCTCGGACGACCAAGGAAAGGAGCAAGCAAGGCTCTCGGCAAGAAGCTTGAAGGAGGGAGATATTCTGTCTCTCTCTCTTTCTCTCTCTTTCTCTTAAGCAAGGTAAGAGCGTGCATTTTGAGGGATTGCAAAGCATGTGGTGGAAGGGATGAAGTGTGAGGCTTGCAAGGCGTGATTAAAGGGAGGGATTCAATGGATTCTCTCTCTATAAGTAGCTTCAAAAGACGCTCGACCGAGCAAAGCAAGGCAATTAAAGGGAAATTTGAGAGCCAGAGCTGTCAGTGTCTCTTGTTCTCTCTTTCACACCTCTCACAGCCAGAGGCCCGACGCCTTCCCGACTCATGTTTTGAACACATATCCCCCGACATCTTTTGGTGAACCTGCTGCAAAATGAGCCGGGTGGGAGGTAAAAGATGGATAATTTAGAGAAGATGATGAAGATTATTGAAGAGTTAAGTGCAAATGGTTTTGATGATAAGTCAATAGTTCTAGATTTTTCAAAGATGTTTCAATTGGTTCAAGGATCTCTGCTTGAAATGGATATCATGAAGAAGAAGAATCAAATGGATGAAGCTTTAGATGCGGTATACGATGAGAGGTGAGTCTTCGATGGGTATGATCCAAAGGGCTACCTAGAGTGCTATGAGTAAGATTTGAAGGAGCAGATTCAAGAGGTTACCAAATCCTGCAACAATGGCTGGGAATACTTCAAACAAGCTATTGTACAAGTAAGTTATCGATCAAAATTAGAAGTTGTGATTGATGAGTGTATTGTACAAGATGCTACCTTCTTACAGGCTAATGATGCAGACATAGTTAAAGCCGTGTATGAAAATTTGGGTTTTGTAGATGTTGTGCATGAAGTAGAAGTCTTTGAGGATGAGGCTCTACAGCCTCAAGATACACAAAGTGAATTTTGTAGAGAACCTATACATACAGTACAGGAGGAAAAGAATCGGGGGATCAAAACAAGGAATTGGTCAGAGCTCAAGAAGAAATTGTGCAAGTGAATGAGTGCAACCATATTCAAGTAGACATGCATGAAGATTAGGTTACAACTGATACTTTTGATATTGACTAAGAATTCGAGAAAAAGTTTTTTGGTATAGATTCTACCATAGAGATGATTGATGATACAGATGTTATAGGTCAAAGCAAGGCTGCAATTGAGAGTAGCAGGACCATGGATTTGGGTATACCGGATTTGTCAAATTGGGATATACCATATTTTGAAGACTTGGTTAAGCAAGAGTATATGCTTGAAGATCTTCAAAATGTTGATTCGGAGGGGGTGCAGACTCCTTCATTGACAAGTTCTTGTGAAGCCAAACTAAAGTGGAAAATTGATCTTGAATGTAATAATGATGATTTAGAGGGGGTGTAGACTCCTTCTTTGAAACGTTTTTGTGACCCAAAGCTACCAATGTGGCAAACTGATCCTGAATTTGCTGATGATTTAGATGGGGAGCAAACATCTTCTTTATCAAGAATTTGACACAGGGCTCACACTATGGCAGAATGATCATGAACTTGATGATGCTGATTCAAAGGGGGTGCATAGTGAAGTGCAATCTCTTGGTGTTGAATATGATTGGTTTCATTGTGCCGATGATACAGACAAGGCAGTAGATGAAATATTCAATGTGCATGTTGAACTTTGTGCTACATAAGTGTCATACCAAGGGCATACCCAGGGGAGGTCACAGACTTGGGCCCGTAAGTGGCCAACTACCAGTGTGGAATAGGGGATTCAGTAGCCAGGGGCTATATAAGGGAGGTTGGGTGGTGAATCCAAGCCAGACAGTTCCCTGGGCATTTCATTGGTATTAGAGCTCAGGGCGAGGAGAGCTATGGAGGAAGGGGAAAGTTGCATGGCTTGTTGCATGACTTTGTCTCTCTCTCTCTCTCTCTCTCTCTCTCTCTCTCTCTCTCTCTCTCTCTCTCTCTCTCTCTCTCTCTCTCTCTCTCTCTCTCTCTCTCTCTCTCTCTCTCTCTCTCTCTCTCTCTCTGTGTGTGTGTGTGTGTGTGTGTGTGTGTGTGTGTGTGTGTGTGTGTGTGTGTGTGTGTGGAGGGCCGTGGGCAAGCTTCACGAGGAGACCTTGCTGCAAGGCGCTAACCACGCGGGAGTAAGCCCTAAGCAGGAGCTTGGAAGCCGACAAGCAACACAGGAAAGCCCGCTTAGCGGAGGAGGGACGGGAGCGACCTGCATGAAATCCCAGCATGACAAGCCCGTTGGGAGCGCAGGGGGGACACGAACAAGACCTGTTTCAGTAGCACGGATCACCGACCATCGCATGACGTGCTACCTCTTTCTCTCTTGCACGCATCCCTGTAGACCCCGTCGCCATGTTTTTTTCTCTAGTTTTCATATTAGAGGTTTACTTTGGGCGCCCTAAAGTGACCAAGGATCACCATAAGGGCCCCTTCTCACCTCCCATGCCACTCGCAAGAAGACACCTACCGGCTGCGCGGACGGAACAAGCAGGCAATCAAGGAGATACTGGCACCATGGGTCATAGAACTGCACAACATACAAGAAATTCTAGCTTTCAGTTGAAGCTCAACCCGATATGCACCATGAAAATCTAGGAGCCGACACATGCAAGCGGATGGGCACTATAGGATTTAGACCATCGCAATGAGGGTGAGCTCGGCTAAAGCAAAGGATCATTGAAGGTTTGTGAAGACCTGCAAGGCTGCATTCAATTGAAATTCCAGCTTTCAGTTGAAGCTCAACCCGATATGCACCATGAAAATCTAGGAGCCGACACATGCAAGCGGATGGGCACTATAGGATTTAGACCATGGCAATGAGGGTGAGCTCGACTAAAGCAAAGGATCATTGGAGGTTTGTGAAGACCTGCAAGGCTGCATTCAATAGCCATGCCGAGGGGACAATTCTATAATTTCTAGAGTCGGCAAATTGGGTAGCTTTGATAGGGTCTGATGTTCGACCAATTTCCCAAGTAAAATCACCAAATAGCATGTTATCAAGATTCTCCAAGGGAGCTTGAACCCAAGAGGGGTTCTTTAAGAAATTTGCGCAAGTTACTTCTTGTGCAAGGTGGTGGTGGCACTGAATGCCGATGCACCGCAACGTTCCCGCGAGGAGCAAGGCTCCATACACTTAATTGGTCATCAATTTTGCATAACAAGTATCACTTTGATTTATCCTCTTCCTGCTCTCAAGGAGCGGGGAGACACAAGGCTTCAAGCTGCTAGAGCACAACTCATAGGTAGGTTGTCTGTCATTAATGCAATTAGATAACAACAAGATCTACCCATTGTCATCCAACATGATCCGCCAATTGCTAATACATCACGGCTATTGCTAAGACATCACAGAAGCAAGGCTCTGCCTACAACTCTTCAAGATAACATTAATCAGGCCTAGCAGGTACGAGGTACATCTCTTGCTAGTATTTTTCTATTTTCCAATACAATATACAATTCAACATGATCAATTATCTATGAATGCTTGACGTGGTCGACTTTATTTTTCTATGACATTTGTCTCTGAGCAAGAGTATTAGTAGCTATGATCAATGGTAGCATCCAATGTGGGTCTACTGAGAAATATCAGCAACGACAAGACTTCCATGTTTGGAATATGCTAGGAGCATCCGCACTTAGGGAAACTTGTCGAGATGTCTGCAGTTTTTTACATCACAAGAGGGTGTATATGATACTTACGCTTACTCACTCAAGCCAATTTGAGCGTACTACCAGAACCCAGCCACAAGTGGGCATCAAGGTTAGCCAACTTTCACATTCTGTTTGTTTTTGTCTATGCTTTACTTTTCATTTTTTTGCAAATGCTCTCTCTGTTGTGCGAACCAACGTGCTTGGGTAGACTTTATAAGAAGCCACTCTATACAGTAAAATGCTAATGACACACATCTTTACCACTATATGGATATAAGCTCACAGTTTATGCAATGGTGCACTGTGATGTATCCATGCTAGTATAATTGTGCACGGCACGTATACCACCGGCTCACAAGGTTGAGACTGTTCTTGAAGCCATGGGCTTCTTATTCTATCTTTTGGTATGTATGCATAGCGTACTAGTCCCCTAGACGTATGACACTCCATCATTGTATACACTTCCGCTATAACACTAAATACTCTGTCAAAAAAAAGGTACATCATTGACATCTTAAAACATTTTTTATGTTATTCACAGGCAAAGTGCCATGTTTTCAGTTACCTTGTTACAATCACGATCACATACACATGATGTGAGTCACGATGTGATTTTTGGTACCTCTCTCTTTGAGAGCGTGGTACAAGTACATTGTTGTCCGCTTATATGATAAGCTAAGATGCAGACATGGTCTGCACTGGATCATATGCACAGGGCATACAACACATTTGAATAAGGGATTTTCCTCAGTCCAGCATTCTCTCTCTCTCTCTCTCTCTCTCTCTCTCTCTCTCTCTCTCTCTCATCACTACAATTTTGGAGCATCGAGAGTCACTCATCAGCCATACACATACTACATCACATGTAACTTTGGTCCCATAGGTCATATTTGACCTCCGAGGACGATAATAAAATCTATCTATCTATCTATCTATCTCTCTCTCTCTCTCTCTCTCTCTCTCTCTCTCTCTCTCTCTCTCTCTCTCTCCTTCCTAATTCTCTACGGAAGGTGAAACTAGGCATGATTTTTCTAAAATCTTTCTATGTCGATATGGTAACAGTCAAGGCTAAGAGCCATTTGTTTTTGAAGGGCTAAGATTCACCTATTTGGAATGGCTAAGAGCCATTTTTTTGTCGTCCATCAATGCTTGCCTTCCATATCAAACAAATCTATTCAGTTGAGTACCCATTGATTTTAATGGCCAAGCAGGTGTCTTGCCATTATTAATTTTTTGGGTGTTATTTTAGTACTATACACTTTGAGGGTGAAGATCAAGTTGAGCTTTTGAAAGTCTCAAACTCAAACATGCGTCTCCATACCAAGGTGTATAGATGAAGCACGCAATTCAGATAGCATGGATGTTCACAAAACTCCTCAATTATGAATTTTGAGTCTAGACAAGATCCCATTGTGAATATGATTCTAACTTGAATGGATCTTGTATTTTATCTACAGCACTAAGAGTGTCTGTACAACTCCCGTTTGGGGGTAAGACCTAGCTTGTGATTATTAAATCACTTATTACGTGTGATGATCAATTCTTGGAATCTTCACACTTGCACTTTCAAGGAAAGAAATCCATAAGCTGCCAAGTGCTTGTAGATAATTTAAGCTTCCAGAGTTGATTTAAGATACTATCGGTTGCTAATTGAACAATTTTCCTGCAACGTTTAACCAAAGGGTTTGACAATGCTGATTTTGCCCAAGGGGTCTAATTTGTCAAGGCAACACCCAGGGTTCCATGTGCAATACTACTTGCATTTCACTAATTTTCAATAAGTGTTCCTAGGCCTTTGCAGGTGGGAAATTTGGATAGGTGCTTTCACTCCGCTACAGGTACGCATCTGTTTTGGTTTTGTTTCTTTTGGTTTGTTTTGTTTTTTCTATGTAGGATGCATATCCATTTTTTCTCTTAAGAGAAATGACAAGGTCATGTAAGGGCCAAGCCACTTGGGCTGTACTGCCCAAATTAAGTTTCCACATTATGCAGTCATAGACCCACTTGTAGGGTTTATTTGGCACATGTTCTCACATGGGATGCAACATGGTCCAGGAACTCAAGGAGTTCGGTTTAGCCAGTGTGGAGCAAGGCTAATGAGGGTCCCTCTAACTCTTGTCATAGAGTGTTTGCAGTTACCTCCACGCACAAGTACATCTCGTACTTGAAGGATGTTCTTTTTTAGACACCCTTACCTAAGACATATTCCACATGTGGAGAATATGAGTCTCTGGGACTGACACTCGCACCCACTATTTCAAGTATGTGTCACGACAAAGTCCCTAGGTGCTGGTCAAATCTGATTTCTATACCATTTTCAGCACGATGTATCAGGAGCAATTTCGGTGGCCAGAAATTGTTGGATACTTAGAATGACTTGTTCAGGTACAAGTGTTGTTAAACAACGCTATTTATGAATATAGCAAGGCTATGAGTTGTTAATGAAAAAGTTTCATTGTTTGCACCTAGAAGTGACTTCTATTTCACCTTCTACTATGGTTCAAACATTTCAGCAAGACTTGCAAATGCTTGCAATAGCAAGTATTTAGTTTCTTTTTGCAACTATTTACACTCCTCTTCAATGTGTGCTAGGAACATCACATTTTCCATAAGTATTGGCAAAGATGATTTTGAATATACAGATTTGGATCTATTTTTCGCTAAATGCATGCACACTAGGTGTTATGGGCCCTAGTGTTTTAGCAAAGGCTGATTTGGAACGGCATGTGTATTCATAAAGTGATTGCTTATGAAGCATTTTGCATTCTATGTGCAGTATCCCTCTGAGATTACTTTTGGGTCTACTAATCACCACTAGAGGTCATGTCTCAGTTTGGGTGCTTGTGGACTATTCAAGTTATCCACGATGGTTATTCAGGACATTTTTTGTTTTCTCAATAATGTTGTATGATATTGTGATCTCCGTTTACCAGTCATCTGTGTTGAGATGTCGAGCTCTACACCTTGAGCTGGCATCCACTACGGGTCTTGGCCGCTTACAGCATTTACTCACTGGCGTGTTAGGTGACCGACACGGAGGATCTCTGCCAGTGATTCTACAGTTGGACTACACTTATAGTGCCAGCCTAGTACGCTTCTAGTGAGTTCACACTTAGTGACCGCATGTACATATGTGCTACTTTTCAGCTTTAGCACTTAGTCATTTTGTACTCTCTTTTCTGTGAAGAAGAAGAAGAAGCTTTCCATCTCTGTGTGCTTTTTGCTTGTCTTGTGTAACTCTCTTGCATCCTCATTCTTTACATGGTATCAGAGCCTAGTGCAGGCAAGAGAGGCTAAGAGAGCAAGAGCATCACAATCCCTTCGTTCGCAATCCACGACCAGATGCCGTACAGGTCCAAGTTTCTGAACAGGTCTCCAAAGTGCAGTACACAGAGATTTACTGTACAAGTACAGTGGTTGTATGTACGTTTGATTGTGGACACTCGTTGAGTGTAGGAAGCGTTACAGGTACCACGATAGCAGGTTCAACAGATTTGCAGGTTTTTGCAGATTGCAGCTATTTTGTCTTAGTGCTTCAAGATGTCTAACGGTTTTAGTCAGATTGTTACTGAGAAGCTTGAGAAACATAACTACCCTGCATGGAAGTTCAGAATAACAAATTTCCTAAAAGGAAAATGTTATTGGGACTATGTAGAAGGAGACAATGAAAAGGAACCAGAGATTCCCGAGGCAAATGCTACAACAGAACAAAGGAAAGCTTTGAGGGACTGGCAACAAGGCCAAAGCAAAGTGATGTATTGGCTTTCTATGAGCATCACAGATGGCATGATGGGCTATCTACATGATGCTGAAACCCCCGCCATTGCATGGAAACACTTAGGCAGAGTGTTCGAGGTGAACACCAAGGCTAGGAAGCTTCAACTAAAGTCGGAGCTAAATCAGGTTAAGAGGAACAACCTCTCCATCAATGATTATGCTTTGAAGATCAAGAGTATCATTGAGGCTCTTGGATCTATTAAAATCTCAGTGGAAGATGATGACATTGTCCGTGCATGCTTGGATGGTCTAGGAGATGAGTATGTACATTTCAGGTCTTCCATGAATACAAGAGAAGGCATCCCCGTGTTCCAAGATTTGATTTCTATGCTTATTCTGGAGGAGAAGAACCTTGACACATCTTCTTCTCATGGCAGAAATAATTCTGAACAGGCCTTCTATTCTAACTCCAACAGAGGTAGAGGTAGAGGTCGTGGTCGAGGCCCAAGGGGTTGCAGGGGCCAATTTCTGGAAGTTCAATCAAATCAAAACAATACAGGTGGCAGGGGAAACCAGTCTCAAGGCAGGGGGAGTCAAAGAGGTCGTGGTGCAGGATCAAGCAGGCAGCAACATACTCCAGATAGCAGAGAATGTTGGACTTGTGGTGAAAGAGGTCACATGTCACGTGACTGTCCAAAGGGAAAAGCAAGTGGAAAGAGAGAACAGGGCAACTATGCATCTACTAGCAAAGATGCAGATGACAGCAAAAACGAGCGCATGTTTGTTATGCAGCATGTAATGAATACAATGACTGCAGAGTATTCCACCCAAGATGATGTTTGGTATGTGGATTCAGGTGCCTCTAATCACATGATGTCTCGTGGAGAGTGGTTTAGAGATATGCGCAAACCAGATGTGTCAGGCTATGTGCAGAAAGGAGATGACACAGCTCACCCCATTGCTCATGTAGGGGACATACCTCTAAATACGAAGAGTGGGAAATCAAAGTACTTAGCAGATGTACTTCATGTCCCAAACATTACAAAGAATCTTGTTTTTGTTGGACAAATGGTTGAGCAGGGTTTGCAGGTTTGCTTCAATCCAAATGGCTGTTATGTAGAAGATTTCCAGAATGGCTGTAAGCTGATCACAGAGGGCAAATGTGTGGGCAGAATGTTTATGTTGAATGTAGACATGCCTGAGGTAAAAGCTCCATTATTTGCACAGGGCACAGGTGTTGTGGCTGATGTTGACATTTGGCACAAATGCATTGGCCATGTCAATGAGCAGAGATTGCGCAGCATGCAATCAAAACAGATTGTAAAAGGTTTGCCCAAATTCAAGGTGGATGGTATGCATAAAGTGTGTGCAGCATGCCAGTTTGGAAAACAGTCAAAGGACTCATTTCCACATGAGCGCAATGTATGTAAAAAGCCACTTGAGGTGGTGCACACACATGTTTGGGGTCCAACCGATACTGCAAGTATACATGGTTGCAGGTATTATGTCTCTTTCATTGATGACCATACAAGGAAAGTATGGGTCTACTTCATGCATAACAAAAGTGAAGTGTTTGGTCACTTTCAAGACTTCAAAGTCATGATTGAGAAGGAGACAAATATGCAAATCAAGACATTGAGGTCAGATGGAGGGGGAGAGTACTTCTCCAATGATTTTTCATATTTTCTGCGAATGCATGGTATACGCAGGCAGTTTACATGCAGATATACTCCACAACAGAATGGGGTCGCAGAAAGGAAAAACAGGCACATTGCAGAGGTTGCATGTGCATTGATGAATGAGAAGAACATGCCTCATCATTTCTGGGATGAAGCCGTAAATACAGCTGTGTACATTATGAACAGGACACCTACAGCTGCGGTGCATGATGTAACACCTGAGGAAAATTTTACAGGTACAAAGCCTGATTTGGCACACTTGAAAGTGTTTGGCTGCATAGCTTATGTGCATGTACCAGATGAGTTGCGTAGGAAATTGGATCCTAAAGAAGAGAAATGTATTATTGTGGGATATTCCCTTGAACAAAAGGGGTACAGGTGCTACAATCCTACTACACGAGAATTACGAGTGAGCAGAGATGTAGTCTTTGATGAGATGAGCAGCTGGTACAGTAATGCACATGGCACTATTGGGGCTGATGTAAAAGATGATGTGGTTGTACAAAATGTGAGGCCACAGTCACAGGTTTTGAGTGGACCACAAGAGTCCTCTTCTCGTGGCTCTATTGAGAAACCATGGAATGGTAGACTACGTACGCAGGTTACTCCACCAACAGGTACAGGGAATGTATCATGAAAAGGAAAGGAAAAGGTTGATGAACCTCCCTTTATGGCTGATGCATCATTAGGTTTTCCACATGTGGACATGGATTCAGATGGTTCTGAACAAAGTCTTGATGAGGAATTTGGAATTCCGGCTGTCAGGACACCTGGTGTAAGGAAAGTACAAGAAGATGCTAGAGGGCAAAGGAGTGACCCAGGACCGCGCAGATCTAATAGAGTCAGAAATCCATTTCAAAAATTGACTTATGATGGGTATCTAGCGCATCACCAAGCCTACATGGCTAAGGTGATACAGGATGTGGAGCCCACATGTTTTGAGGATGCAGTTGGAAATGTGCATTGGGATGATGCAATGAATGAAGAGATGGCTGCATTGGAAGCAAACGACACATGGGAGTTGGTGCCATTGCCAAGTGGCAAGAAAGCTATTGGCTGTAAATGGGTGTATAAAACCAAGCATAAGGCTGATGGTAACATTGAGCGTCACAAGGCAAGGCTGGTCGCAAAGGGTTATGCACAGACGTATGGCATAGACTATGAGGAGACCTTTGCTCTAGTGGCAAAGATGACGACTGTGAGAGCTGTCATAGCAGTGGCTGCATCTAGAGGATGGATTATGCATCAGATGGATGTAAAGAATGCCTTCTTGAATGGTGAGTTGCAAGAGGAAGTGTATATGGATCAGCCACCTAGTTATGTCGATCCAGGTTACCCAGATTATGTATGCAGACTTATCAAAGCTTTGTATGGTTTGAAGCAGGGCTCTAGAGCATGGTATGACAGGATTGCCAAGTATCTTGTCAGTATTGGTCTTAGGAGAGCTCATGCTGATCATTCACTCTATGTACATGAGAGTGATGTGGGGATTGTGGTCATTACCATATATGTAGATGACCTTATTATTGTGGGTGACAATGCTATGGAGATTGACCATGTGAAGGGTCTTCTCAAACAGGAGTTTGAAATGAAAGATTTGGGCGAGTTGCGCTACTTTCTTGGCATTGAGTTGATCAGGACTCCAGAGGGTGTATGGCTGTCACAGAGACAGTATGCTTTGGACATGTTGTCAAAGTATGGTATGGCTGATTGTAAGCCAATTTCTATTCCCTTGGATGTGAATGCAAAGCTGAGTGCAGAGAAGGGTGATGTTGTCGAGGATGTCAATATGTACAGGAAGATGGTGGGTAGTCTAATCTACTTGACTATCACGAGGCCAGACTTGAGCTACACAGTAGGCTTGGAGAGTCAGTTCATGCAGCTTTCGAGGAAGCCACATTTGGATGGAGTACGACGCACACTTAGGTATGTGCAAGGGACTCTTGACTACGCATTGTTCTATGCAGCAGATGCACCATTAGCATTGTATGGGTATACAGATGCAGATTGTGCAGGTAGCATTGTTGATAGGAGATCCACGAGTGGCTTCATGTTCTCTTTTGGGAGTGTTGTTGTTACTTGGAGCAGCAAAAAGCAGCCTACGGTTGCTTTATCGAGCACAGAGGCCGAGTACAGAGGTGCAACAGTTGCAGCGTGCGAGGTAGCTTGGCTACGCACATTACTTGAGGACTTGGGAGTGCAGTTGGACCAGCAGATTTTCATCCATTGTGACAACCTCAGCAGCATGCAGTTAGCTAGGAACCCAGTGTTCCATGCCAGGACCAAACACATAGAGGTCCATTACCACTACGTTCAAGAGCGAGTGTTGGCGGGCGACATCGACTTGGTCTACGTCAGCACAGAGGAGCAGATAGCGGATATCTTTACCAAGGCCCTCGGAGCTGAGAAGCTTCGACGTTTTCGGACTATGCTTGGACTCTGCGACATGCAGAGCTCGAGGGGGAGTGTTGAGATGTCGAGCTCTACACCTTGAGCTGGCATCCACTACGGGTCTTGGCTGCTTACGGCATTTACTCACTGGCGCGTTAGGTGACCGACACAGAGGATCTCTGCCAGTGATTCTACAGCTGGACTACACTTATAGTGCTAGCCTAGTACGCTTCTAGTGAGTTCACACTTAATGACCGCATGTACATATGTGCTACTTTTCAACTTTAGCACTTAGTCATTTTGTACTCTCTTTTCTGTGAAGAAGAAGAAGAAGCTTTCCATCTCTGTGTGCTTTTTGCTTGTCTTGTGTAGCTCTCTTGCATCCTCATTCTTTACAATCTGGGACAACTGTCTGTAAATCGTGGGGAAAAACATATCTCAATATATTGTCATAATCCAAAGAGGATAGGCAGATTACAAGTTACAAGTGTACTCTTGTGCTGAAGGATATGCAAAGCACGTACATTAGCACCAAGCAATCCAATTGCAAGAATGTATCATTCTAGTTGGTGTTGCTTACAATAAGGTAAAGCATGTTTATGACTCAGCTTAGTCCCTTCATGTTTAAGTCGGTTCTCAAATTTGAACACTAGTTATGGTGGGGTTGTTTACTGATGGAATTTGAGAACAAGTCAAGGACTTAACCTTGGTCGATGAGTTATGTCAACAAGTTATTTTCATGGACAGTGAAAGGAGGTACTCTTTTGGGTACATCTTTGTTGTGATAGCTCGTTTAACATACTCATGTGCATTCTAAATGGAGTCTACACACTATGATTGGATAGGAAATGGTAACACAAGATGGTTACAAAGGGACAACAATGTGGAAAATCAAGATTTTACTCTTGGTTTGATTGAACCTCCTACTGAACCGCGTTCCACTCAAGCAAACAGCTGGATCTATGAAGGATGTCACTATTGAAAACATTAGTGTATCATCATTCTTGTTTTCAACGATGAAAACGCTTCTCCAAGGGGGGAGTAATGTCATGCCAAGGGTATACCCAGGGGAGGTCATGGACCTGGGCCAGTAAGTGGCTGGTTGCGAGTGTGGAACAGGGGATTCAGTAGCCAGGGGCTATATAAGGGAGGTTGGGTGGTGAATCCAATCCAGGAAGCTCCCTGGGCATTTCAAGAAGTGCAAAGATATTTGGATGAGGGTGAAATACATACAGAGCAGTCTACAGCAGATGTGTTTGGTATGCATGTCATATGTGGAAATCTTAGTTTACTGCAGCCTGAGATGTGCAAGATGGAGGAACCTTCTGAAGCGGTGGACTTAGATCTTATGTGCTTATTGGACAATTCTTGGAAGGATTCTCAAATACATATGCTAAGGATACCAATCAATCTATATTCATGCATGAGCAAGTTTGTTCAGATGCAACTAATGATGACCTTATGCAGTTGTTGGATGATGCTCTACTTGATTTTGAGCCTCCACAAGATAGGGAGTTGTTTTCTGGTGCATCTTGCGAGCCTAATGAAGAGAGTTTTGCCAGAGACTTAATGTATTCAAATATGTGTGATTGGGATTCCAATACTAGTGAGAGTGAAGGTGCACTACCAATGCTTTTACCTATGATTGATGATCGACAATTGGATGAGCCAGTTGCACAGGGGATGTGGCAATATCTAGTGATACCTGATGCTATATGGGATCTGATGTTACCCTATGATGTAGGAGATTCTGAGGTAGCTTTTGATTGAGGAGGTGACATATATATATATGCATGGTCCTGGGCAATTGACTTATATGCCATATGATCCAGGCGATTTTCATGAAGATTTGTGGGATAATTTATGTTTATGTAATGGCTATTGCCCGCACAGGAGCAATAGCCATTACGGGAATGATTACCCGCAACTACATTATATGAACATCAACATATAGAATGACAAGAGAAGGAAGTACACAGTACACAGGCACAGAACACCTCTTGCTTCATTCATGTATAATCCAAACTCAGAGTTACAACAGTAGATGCCATGAATATCATAGAGATTGGTTAAGTTACATCAAAAGACAGGTATGCCCCTCCATATACAACCACTGCTCCAGCGCAGATCGGGAACGGTGCACACACTCCTGTCCCATGATATCCCGTGAAGAACTGCCGCTACGGCCGCCGCATACCGCATGACTCCTGATCCGCAGTCTCCAGACATCTGCAGGACCGCAGGACCGTATGTGCGGCTAATGCCGTAACATCTGGCACACACGGTGGATTGCGTGAACCCACACTCAGCCCCTCCGATAGGAAGGTTCCGGTGGTTGCTCTGCATCCTGCTCTGGTGAAGAGGAAATATCAATATAGCCAAAGCCTCTAAAATCTGCAGTATGTGCCCGATAGACCTCATCCAAAAGACGTGGATCTATCTCAATTTTTTCCGGCCAGGCAGCCCAAGGAATAAACTGCGTTGGCAAAGAAATAGATTGAGGCGCCTGTGGCAGAGGAGCAAGAGGTGTATGTAAAGGATAATAGCGAAAAAGTTATCTATTAAGAGAAGAACAAAATGGAGGTCAAGGTGGTAGACTGAGAGAAAAAGAATGAGCTAAGGTCTCCACCCAAAAACAGACCCTGCGTCGCTCCTTACAAAATCGACGAATCATTTTCTGCAAACGAGATACATGAGCCTAGGCTTCATCACAATCCTCTGTAGCTTGTGTCCAATCAGCAACATCAAAACCCTCGAGAACAACACTCTTACCTCTATCAGTGTTGGAGGACTCGGGGTGTTGCACCACAACCTGCTGAGTGGGTGGTTGTGCTCTCACCTCAGCAGCCAAGCGTGTGCTCCAGCTTTGTAGTTGATTATCCAAAAAAACTCGGAGATCTTCTTGCATCTCCACTGCCAACGCATCCAAATCATTCATATTAATCATTACATCGCTAGGGTGAGAGGCTAAGTAGGAGGCTAGGCTATGCTGCGTTCTCAACTGAAGAAGTTCATGTTGAATAGAGGCCACAAACCCAGCATTAGCCCCTCATAACATTTGTATTTCTGCCCCTTGCTGGCGAGTTGTTGCAGTCAGCTCTTCATTTTGAGTGGATAACTCGTCAATGTGAGTCTGCGAAGCTGCTACCGGCGCTTCCAGCTCATTGACTCTTCCCTCTGTGGCAGGGGCTGGCCAGGCTACACGAATAGACTCTGCAAGTCTGCTCAAAAAAGTGCCGCATGCCTGCAATTGGTTAGCGGGGGTCGCTGTCGTAGCCTCCCAAGGTAGCGCTGCGCGAAGAGTACCTCCCGTCGTAGCCGCATTGGTAATGCTAGAAGTTTTCGGTTGAGCGGGAACATCCGCAACCGGAGAGTTCATCCGCACAGGAGTAGCACTGCCCACTCTCTCTTGCATTCGACGGCGCCAGCGAGCCATCGTAGAATCCTCCGAAAGAAGAGATGCAGTTGCCGGAGGTGGTGTTGAAAATTGTTGTTCCTCCCTGCCGCGCTTGCGGCTTGCTAATTCTGCACCTGCAGTGGCCATCTCTTGGGCTCCAGAGGATACCACTGTTGTCGATGGACCAGGCAAATCCCCAGTGCCCACATGCTGCTTCTGTGTTTCCCTCTCAGCCGGCACTGCCAAGCTTTGTGTTTGCGACAAAGGAGCATTAGTGCCTTGGACCACCAAGCGATCATCTTCAAAGTGGCAGAGAGGACACAGGGCGAGAGGAAAAACTTCTCTTAAAGGAAAAATCAATGTGAGCAGTTGGCCAACCTTTGTATTGGTTGGGGTATTCCTCCCCAATTGTGCCATCACTCTTTGGCACTCTGCCAGCAGGCGTTCTCTGACCACCGCTACCCAAGCTACTGGCCCAAAGTTGGCCGAATGCAAAACATTTCTTGCTCGGGTCGAAATGGTATAAGTTTTGGCCTGCAGCCAAATCGCCTCGAGAAACCACCGATATGCATCCCTGGTTGCTACATCTGACAACCCTGACAGCTTATACTCCCCTTTTACTTTCAAATCAAATTCTTGTTCTACATCTGCAGCAGGGATCACATGAGAGGCACACACCATGCCATCGTTGGGCAAGCAGCAACACCTTGAGATCCTTTCTGCTGTCAACTGAATCTGATGATTGCTCAGCACCACCATATCGCCAGCAGCGATTTTCTCAATCAAACCTGCTGCCTGTGGGTGAACTGGGATCCCTTGCCAATCCAGGTTGGCAAACACACGCAGCCGCAAGTCTTGCAGCCATGCGTCCACTCGTCAAAGCGATAGCTGCTGTACAGGAGTGAAAGAAATACATTGCAAGAGAGAAGCTGTCATGGTGGCGATGAGATGAAGGAGCAGAGAGTAGAGAACTAAGAGCGCACATACACGAAACAAGAGAAACACGATAAGAATCGTCTGCATGTAGTAGTAACCTCTCCACAATGAGTTCCCAAAATAGGGCGATCCACGGTGTAGCAACCATCATAGATCCTTTTTCGCTTTCCAAGATTGCATGCAAAAGAATCCCCAATCATGATTAGGGCGGCTTCCGGCTCTTGTACCACAGCAAAGGGGCACTGAATCGTGGTAGGTGAAACATAATGGTGCAGTCTGAAACCATTGACCGGCACAGAAATAACCTCCCCCCGTAAATCCGCCAAATAAAAAGAGATCGGCCTGCATGCTTGAAAAATCCAGAATGGTCCTGACCACCGTAATTTAAGCTTCCCCGGCATCTTCCCGAGGCTGGAATTGAAGACCAGGACCAGCTGTCCCCGAACAAATTGCCGTGCTTTCGGGCGATCCAGCCATTTTTTTTGCCTAGACTGCAGACTGCAGCACCGCAAAGATATTCAGTCGCTCTTCGTCCAGTTCCTACAAAACATCCAATCGATAAATCACAGAATCCTCTGGAAGAAGCCGATCCGCAATCAACATCCGCATACTCGGAATCACATGCTCCACCGGAGTGATTGCCTCCATACCAAATGCCAACTTAAAAGGAGTCAATCCTGTTGCCACTTTATAAGTTGTCTGATAGGCCCATAAGGCAGAAGGAAGTTTCACATCCCAATCCGTTCGATGCATATTCACCAACTTTGTTAAAATCCGAATCAATTGCTTATTAGTTGATTCTGCTTGCCCATTTGCCTGAGGATAATATGGAGAAGATTTCCTGTGTAATACAAAATAAAACCGTAGCATTCTCTCCATCACCTTATTCAAAAAATGACTTCCCTTGTCACTAACTAGCTCAATAGGGCAGCCATATCTAGAAAAGATATCCTTATATAAGCATCCCGCCACAGAAACTACAGTGTTATCTCTCAAAGGCCATGCCTCCACCCATTTGGTAGCGTAATCCGTGGCTGTCAAGATATACTTATTTCCTATGTGACCTGCCACTGGTTTAAAAGGACCAACAAAATCCAAACCCCACTTTTGAAAAGGCTCCAAAGGCAGAACTGGCTGAAAAGGCATTCTAGACCGTTTGGTAGGTTGCCCCAACCGCTGACACACATCACACTGTTGCACATATATTTCTCGCATCCTGAAACAATGTGGGCCACCATAATCCAGATTGGAGAACCTTTCGAGCTGTGATTAATGCTACAAAGTGACCCCCCGCAATACCAGTATGGACTTACTCTAATACTGCTTCCTGCTCCTGTGGTAGCACACATTTGAGTAACACCTCTGCCACTGTACGATAATAGAGCTTTCCCATAATAATCTCAAAATTCCTGCTTCTGATAGCCATACGTTTCCTCAGATGGCTGGACAAGAAAGAAGGCATTTCGCCGCTTTCGAGAAAATGAAACATCTCCTCATACCATGTCCATGGGATGCTAGGAATGACCCTTGCCTGTTGCGGGACTGTGATATCCTCTGTAGCTACTCCTGTTAGAAACAGAGACGCATCCGGAAATTCATCAGCTACACCCGTCGGCGGCTCTCCGGAATCTAACCTAGATAGGTAGTCAGCCACCGCATGTTGGGCCCCTGGCTGATGTATGACCTCAAAGTCAAATTCCTGCAGCAAAAGCACCCATCTGGCCAATCTTCCCGTCAAATTCTGTTGCCTTACCAGGTATAAAAGAGCCAAATGGTCCACATGGAAGAAAAAACATCGGCCCAACAGATAGTGTCGGAATTTCTTTACTGAATAAATCATCCTTAAACATTCCCTTTCGGTTACGGAATAATTTCTTTCTGCGGATGATAATCGTCTACTGGCATAATAGACAGGTCGGAACCGTCCTTGACTTTGTTCATGCATCAGCACACTGCCAATAGCACGATCTGAAGCATCCACAAACACATGAAAATCATGACCTCAATTCGGTGCAAGCATAATCGGAGCTTTGGATAGCTGAAGTTTTAATCTCTGAAAAGCCAAGTCACATTCCTGTGTCCATTCAAAATCTATAGCATGAGCTGCCTAAGTAATCGGGATTGCTAAATGCACGACAAACCGCAAATGCCTCCCATGCCAACGAGCTTGACCCAGGAAAATCTGGCACTGTTTCTGGTTCCGCGGTGGAGGCGCTTCCATAATTGCGGCAATTTTATCTGGATCCATAGAAATACCATCTTCAAAAATGATGTGCCCCAGTATCCTGCCACTGCCAACAGCAAATGCACACTTTCAAGGATTCAAACTGAATTTCACCTCTCTGCATTTCATAAAGCATAACCGTAATTGCTTCAAATGCTCCAATTTCACTCCAAAAACACTGAGATCATCCAGAAAAATTCTCATAAAATCCGTCAAATAAGGACCAAAAATTTGAAACATATCCCTTTGAAAAGTGGAAGGTGCATTCCGCAATCCAAACCATATCACTGTGCAGGAAAGCACACCCCATGCGGTAATAAAAGTTTTTTTTGGCTGATCCCGCAATGCCATTCGGATTTGATTATATCCACTAAATCCATCCAAACGGGTACACTCAGATCGCCAATGTCCATCCCCCAAACAGAAAAGGCATGTCTTGCGGCGATTAAGATCTCGGCCACCTCTTCCGCGACCTCGTCCTCCCCCTTGACCCCGTCCTCCTGCTGGACCTTGCACAGGCGTCTCTGATGTATGAGCATGAGCCATCGCCACAGCAGGCTCTTGTCCTTGCCCTATCTGTGGTTTTTGCCAGGTAGAAGAGTCCCCTCGACTCCGACGACCCCGGCCATTGAAATAACATTGCACTGTATTATGAGTATTGGTCGTGCAAATCGCACACCTTTAGCCACCGCAGCCGATTCCGACGATTCGGATAAAACACCTTTCCCGCGACGCTGGGATTTTTTCCGCGGTGTCTCTTCCGATTCTTTCCTCGAATCGCTGTTTCCTGAGTCCGAGGAATCTGATACTGTGGATTCCGACTCCGAACTATCACTGCCATTGTCTTGCGACTTGCGATGAGATTTCTTCTTGTCTTTTTTCTTTGACTTCTTTGGACATTCCGTATCCTCTAAAGCCTCTCCTGCTACTACCGCCCTAGCGATTACATTATCCAGTGGAGTAGTTACCTTATCCACTGTTGCCATAGCCGTTCTGAGATCCTTATTGAGCCCCCGCAAAAAATAATCATTAAGCACTTTGGCTGCCGGCCTTTGTGCGTGAGGTACCCTCTGCAAAAGCATCCGAAATTTTGCAGCGTAATCCTCCACTGGCAATGACTTCTGCCGGAGCGTTCGAAGCTTCTCCAAATGTTGAGGGACTATCTTTTCCGTTCGAAACCTTCGTAGAAATGCTATGGATCCGTCGGCATATGTCTGGAAATGATCATCAGGGTATTCGGACAACCATTTCGCAGCTTTCCCTGAGAGTGTAGATTCAAACACTGATTGTTGATGGAGAGGAATCACCACCCCAGGATGATTCAATCCATAAGCTTTATTGAATTGGCACAAATGTGCATCAGGGTCTTCACTCGAAAGACCTCGAAACCGACTATACTTAATCTGAGGATGAGCCATCACCCCTTGCCCAACTGTTCCTCCTCCTCCCGGAAAAAGCTGACGAGCACTAGGAGGTGGAGACAATGGCGGAGATACCCCCGGACTGCTTACCGGAGACGGTGGTGGAGAAACCTGTGTGGGTGAGGGTGAACGTATGACAGGAGGACATGACTGACTGCGCGGAGTACGTCTCGCTCGCCGCAACCGCCTACCACGCACCGGGCTTGCTGATGGAGAAACAGATTCCTCAATTTGCGGTGAAGAAAAAACAAATTCATCTGAACCACCTCTCCTCCGATGTCTTCCTACAATTGGAACCACAGGGTCAGGCGGACCCTGCGACCTAGTGCGCATGCATATTCATCGCAAGCTGTCCATCACACATCGTGGTCGCCATATGTAATGGCTATTGCCCGCACAGGAGCAATAGGCATTACGGGAATGATTACCCGCAACTACATTATATGAACATCAACATATAGAATGACAAGAGAAGGAAGTACACAGTACACAGGCACAGAACACCTCTTGCTTCATTCATGTATAATCCAAACTCAGAGTTATAACAGTAGATGCCATGAATATCATAGAGATTGGTTAAGCTACATCAAAAGACAGGTATGCCCCTCCATATACAACCGCTGCTCCAGTGCAGATCGGGAACGGTGCACACACTCCTGTCCCATGATATCCCGTGAAGAAATGCCGCTACGACCGCCGCATACCGCATGACTCCTGATCCACAGTCTCCAGACATTCGCAGGACCGCAGGACCGCATGTGCGGCTAATGCCGTAACAGTTTATGCTCTACTGATTAGAGATTCTTGTATTTTCCCTATGATCCTGGAGGATGGTGCAAATTTTTTAAAGGAATTCTCATAGTGGGGCAAATAATTGGTTTCCCATTTGATCCTGGGGGCTACTAAAGTGCAAGTTACATATTTGAAGAGTACGAGTTATCTGTTGTAGCAGGTTGCATGGTACAAGGTTTTGGTTTCTAGATTATGCTAAGTTAGAAAGTTTTTGGTTACGCAATCAATAAGTTTACATGGCTAGCTTCCAGTTTACTTCTTTGGACAATCGATGAAGTATCTTCACATCTTTTAAGTTGGTTCTGCTACTAGAACTTGAAGTAAAGGCCTTGATGACCATTCCATGTGTAGACAAAGTAAGGCATACTTGAGCTTGGCAGGGTTCCCTAAAGCGAGTTAATGGTCAACCCGTGTGCATCATTAACTGAAGCACTTGAGTCTGGCGGGGTTCACTAAATAGGTTTTCATAATTGAATGATTTGGAGATACGACAGATACGGTTCAAAGATTTTTGATGGGAAACTACCTAATGATTAAGCCATAAGGAAGAGAATGGGGTGTATGAGGGCCTCTTTATTTGCAATGAGCTTATGGAGGTGATTAACATTTTGACGAATAGGTGTATGTCATGTGTGCAAGAATGGTGGGTGTGTAAGAGATGTGTAAGAGTGGTCCAAGGATGCACTCTCCCCCCCAAAAAGGAGGTGGACAATTTTATGATTTTCAGCCTTCCATAACTCCCACATATGATCTCCGATTTGAGCGGAGATCATAGATCTACAATCTACGCATTGAGCTCTTTCCATAGATATGCTACATGATATGGTTTTACCCGCTAGATTTTAAATTCTATTTTGGGGGAAACTTTGAATTCAAATAAACTAGCCGTTTTGCGTGTTTGAATTCAAAAGTTGTCCTTTAATTATTTTCTTAATACTAAAGGCTTGACTTTCTTAAACTAACAAATAAAGAGGCCCTCCTAGACCCCATTCTCTTCCTAATGCTAGAACATTGATGATAGGGTATAAGCCTTATATTATTTTCCATACCAGTTATGTGAGTCTGATGATGGCAAAGAGCTTAAGGTACCTATAGTAGATGCAGATTGAAGTGTAGTTGGCATAGACCAGAGGTTGTGCATGTTTAGAGGGGGTGGATGTCGTGCAGCTCCGCTCCCATGCTAAGAAGATACCTGGAAAAATGCACATTGAGCTTACTTGAAGCCGTTATCCGTGAATGTTGGGATCCAAGTATGTATGAAGATGAATTGGATAGTATTATTGTTCCTACTTATGCAAATGTTTGCAATCAAATTCAGGCTTAGCTTGAGGCTATTTTAGTAAGTGCTTGCTTGAGAATAGTTGTTGAAATTAGGGTTGCACGAATCCACATAAAACTTCCAGAAGATGAAGAAGCTCAAGGCACACAATAGAGAGTGTATTGCTTAGTGTGAAAAATAGAAAAGATAAGCTTGTCCTAGAGTGATGGGTGTATATACCATACAAGGGGGGGGGGGGGGGGGAAATCTCCTTGTGAGGAAAAACGTGCCCCGATGGTCCTAAGTGTATTCACACATGTCACTACCACATATATGGTCACAAATCCCCCTTAGAGTGATGCAGTGAATGAGAGCTGGCACAAAGTGTATAGGGAGTGCCATGCCCTAAGGACATGATCAATCCACAAAGGGAATCAAGACCAAAGCTTTGAAAAAAGCTTCAAACTTCTCACAAGGAAATTCGCAGTTGTCCTATGTCAGCACATAAGCCAAGCTGATCTCTCCTTGCTGAGAGTCTCTCCTTGACATAGTGATAACACACCGCAATGTGCTTTGTGTGATAATGAAAAGCCAAGTTGATCTCTCCTTGCTAAGATTCTCTCCATGACATAGTGATAACGCACCTCAATGTGCTTTGTGTGAGACTGAAAAATTGGTTTATTACCCACGCATTCTGATTGTTAGTGTAGATGATGTTAGCAGTGTTCTATTCAACACCGAAATCAGCCATATGGCATCTAAGCCATACACACTTAGATGTGTAGTTGTGAAGATTGCCATGTTCTCAGCTCTACAATTGGAAGTGTCCATAGTAGGTTTCTTCTTGCTCAACCATGATAAGCATGAACTACCAAGCATGAAACAAAAATGGCTTGTGGACACTCAGGTATCATAACAACCAGCCCAATTCAAGCTCAAAAAAGCATGAAAATCTTGCATCAATGATCCTTCCTTGGGATAAAACAGCCCAAGATATAAAGTGCCACTCAAGTAGCCAAAGAGCGTTATAACAACTTGCCAATGTTTAGACCCTAATCTACGTATAAATTTGAAAGCCTGTGAGATTGCAAAATAAATATCTGGCCTCATATTACATAGATAAATAAAGGCATCCAGCAGTAGTCTGCTGATAAAGAGTCACATTAGTAAGATCTCCAACGTCATGAAGACAAACCTATTTCCATCTTTTTTTATGTTTTGACCAAAGGAGACTGTTCCTAGACCATAGGGAGACCTTTCAGGATAGTTCAATATGCTTGCAGTCTTCAAGTCCCAACTTACATAGTAATGTCTCTATGTATCTTGCTTCACACAAAGCAATACCTCCATCACACTGCTTAAATTGTATGCCCAACTAATGATGCAAAAGACCCACCAAGTCTTTCATCTTGAAAATGGAATTCAATTCAGCTTTGAATTCATCAATGTGTGTCTCATTTGGACCAACAATCAGCAAATCATCTACATACAAAACAATGATGAGAACTACATCACCCTCATGTTTGACATACAAAGTGCTCTCAATTGAATTGTTAAAAATCCTTGTTTACCCAAATGATTGTCAACTTTCTCATACCAAGCACAAGGAGACTACCTCAACCCATATAAAGCTTTCTTACATTTGCACACTTTATTTTATCATCCTTTCTTGGAAAAACTGCAAGGCTAGGTTACATATACTTCCTCAAATATATCATTATTCAAGAAAGTAGTACAATGTATGATTGATGTATATTCCATCTAAAATTATCTACCAATGGACACTAAAAAAGAATAGTAGTTATATAACAAGTGGGATCAAAAGTCTCTCCATAGTCAATGCCTTTCTATTGTGCATAACCTTTTGCAACAAGTCTAGCCTTGTATCGATCAGTCTCACCATCTGGCTTACGTTTCAACTTGTAAATCCACTTTGTACCGATGGCCTTTGTCAAAGAGGCAAATGACATAAAGTCCATGTGTCATTCTCTATAAGTGCATCATATTCTGATTGCATGGTAGTAATCCAAAATTTTTGAATTTTGTGCTTCATCAAGAGAAACAGGTTTCTTCTCATCACACAAACTAGAAATAGCCAAGGCATAACAATCTGACGTGTAAGATGCATCATAATAACTTGAACAAGTGCGTCTAGACATAGGTGTATCCAATTTGTTGTCACATACAGTATGCCCCAACCATTTTGGCATGCCTCTAGCCTCTTCATTCTCAACCCTTTCCACATTAGGTACATCTGTATCAGTAATAGACTGATTTGTGACATTTTTAGGAACCCTATAGACTGTACATGTGCCTCATTGGAACTTACATTAAAGTTTCCACCATTAAAAAGGCTAAATAGATTCTTCCACAAGTACAACTTTTTATGAATCCAAGATACATTTTTTTTATAACCTTACATTTTGCAGTATTTGTATGCAAGGTTGTCCTATGTAAGCACAAAAGGCAAGCTTGTATCTCTTGCTGAGAGTCTCTCCCTGACATAGTGATAATGCACTTCAATTTCCTTTGTGCAAGCATGAAAAATTGGTTTCCTTGCAACTACCAATGCACTCTAACTATTGATGAAGATGATGTTGGTAGTGTCCTGTGTAGCACCCAGATTAGCCATAAGGCATTTGAGCCATACACATTCAAATGTATCTATGAAGACTACCCTATACTCAGCTTCACCATTGGAAGTGACTACAGTAGGCTTCTTCTCGCTGAACCATGATATGCATGAACTTCCAAGTATGAAACACAACCAATTGTGGACATTCATGTGTCATAACAACTAGCCCATTTTGATTTTGAAAATGCATGAAAATCTAGCGATAGTGATCCCCCTTGGGATAAAAAAACCGAATATGTAAAGTGCCACTCAAATAGAAAAAGATCTCTTTAACAACCCGCCAATGCATAGACCTTGGGATATGCATAAATCTGCTAACCTATGAGATTGCAAAATGAACATCCGGCCTTGTATTGCATACGTAAATAGAGGCATCTAGCAACATTCTGATAAAGAGTGACATCAATAAGATCTCCATCATCATGAAGACTCAATTTTAAACATGGCTCCATTGTACTAGGAGTAGGTTTGCAATTTTCAAGTTCAAACTTACATAGTAATGTTTCTATGTATCTTGCTTGACACAAAGAAATACCTCATCACAGTGCTTAGATTGTATGCACAAGTAATGATGCAAAAGCCCCAATTCTTTCATATTGAAAGTGGAATTCAATTCAACTTTGCATTCAAAATGTGTGTCTCATTCAGACCAATAATCAGCAAATCATCTACATACAAAACAATGATGACAAATAAATCAACTTTGACATATAAATCTCTGTCAGTGGGACTGTTACAAAAGCCTTGTTTACCCAAATGAGTGTCAGCTTTCCCATACTAAGCACGAGGACACTGTTTCAACCCATACAATTTTTCTTACATTTGAACATTCTATTTCTTTGACCTTTCTTGACAAAATCGCAAGGCTGGGTCACATATACGTCCTTAACTATATCACCATTCAAGAAAGCAAAAAAAATGTTTAATTGATGTACATTTTATCTAAAATGAGCTGCGAATTCACATAGTGACAGGCGGAAGTTCAAAACTTACCAGGTGGCCTCTACACCAAGATGATGGCCTCATGATGGGAGGTACGCAATAGGGGCACCACCTAGCAAGATATGCGGCTAGGATGCATACATATACACAATCAAACATGCCATGGAAAACAATTTCAAGATCCATGTCCAAGTGTGGGATGGGATGGTCGGAAAACAAGATAAGAGGAATGGTTAGTGAGTGAGAATGGGCTTGCTACGCGTGCATGTAATAAGGAAGATACGTAAGGGAAACATGCAAGTATGCTCAGTTCTTGTACCAGAGGTGGCGAATCCATGCAGCTTAAGATGCAAGTAGAAAGATGATATGAATATGAGACGGAGAGAGAGAGAGAGAGTGTGTGTGTATGGTGGCAAATCTGCACACCTCAGCATAAGAAAAATGGAAAGAAACAAGCATAAACCATACTCATAATGAATTATATCCCAAACGACACAATGTATGGCACCAAGATGGAGTGTGTTGATTGCTTGCAAAAGATGAATACAATAGGTAGCATAGGGCATGAAGATAAGAAGGGGACAAGACCATAGGATGCATAATGGAGTGATGGAGTTGATGGCAAGGAATATCATGAGTGTAGCCATCATCGTGCCTTCAATTCTTCATTACAAGTGTGTGGAGACATGGTGCTCATTTTGTGCGTGGTGATGGTGATGGTGATGGTGTTGTGATTATGTGATTAGGGTTCATGCTACTAGCATGTAGCACAAGGGTGTGTATGTGTATGTGTAGGTGTGTGGGTATGGAATAGTGTGCATATGGGGTAGTGTGTGTGTGTGTGTGTGTATGTGTGTGTAGTGTATGTCTGTTTACAAAAGAGAAGGCCTCATTTTATAGGCCAAGAGAGTGATTATGAAAGAGATTATGAGCAAGAGAGTTACTACAAAAAGTAACCTTAGTTAGAGGCATTCCCCCAATGAGAGAGCTCTGTGTGCCCTGCTTATTGACCAATTTCCTTCTAATTGCCTTCATCATGGCGAGCTTTGTCTCCATGCCACATTCCATAGCTTGAGTCTAAGATCTTTCTTATAATATTTGAGAGAATCTTGATAAAATAAGATAAAATACAACAATTATGGAGACAAACCTATAAGAAATTGTGTGTGTGGAGTTGGATAATCATGACTTCTTCCCATGTGGACAAATAGGCTCCACCATTTTGGCCATATCTCCCAAACCATAGCTACAAAAAGTATTAAAAGATAGGGGCAAAAAGATCAGTGAAACGCCTACAACTTTGCCATTGAAAACTTTTTCCAATTTGGAATGAAAAAAATAAAGAAAAATCCCACAAAAATATGTGTCCGTCTTTTCCCTTCCAAAAGTCTTCCAGGTGGTCCCCTCTTGACTCCATGTGCAAGCCTTGTGTGCACAAGTGAATTATGCTTGTGTCCTCCCTTTCACTATTGACTCTTATTCTTCACCCGTAGTGACCGTCAGGTAGTGACCGTCACGTAGAATCAGCATCCAATGATTTTTTTTGTTTTCATAGGGTTTATTCCTACCTCTCCTTGTTTTTGAGATCCAAATGTGTTAATATCATAGCTATGTACAAAAAATATACATAGAATTGTTCTTGGTGATTTTCATGCATCAAGTTCGTCCTCCTCTTAGGGTCCTTGAAGCCTTGCCACCAAGTGCATACCAAGAGAGACGTGGAGCAAAATTTGAAAAGTGGCCCTCATTAGCCCTCCCCCTGAAGCTAGAAGCATTTATGTCTCTAGCTCTATTCTTGATTCCTTTTCAGTGGAGGTGGAGGAGTCTCCCTCCTCAAGGAATTCCATCATAGGTGCTTGATCAAACCTCAAAAAGTACTGCTTCAACCTCCATCCATTGACACGTGTTTTGTGGAGCCTACCATCTGCATCCATCAATCGGTAACTGCCATTGTTGTAGTGCTTTCTAATGAGGAATGGACCCTCCCATTTGGGTGAAAAAATTTTATCCTTCCTAGTGTCAAACATGTTATCATACCTTAGGACCAACATTCCTTTCTTGACCTTTTGCTCTAAGTCCCTTGTTGAAGGTAAGTCAATGTTGCTCTGCTTGTGCTGCATAATAGTTGATAGCATCTTCTCTGTCTAGTTGAAGCCTCTCTAGATCAAGAATATGGTTGTGAAGATGAGCAACACCAAGTGATATGGCATGAACCCAAGGGATGTGCAAAATGAAGTGCGATAAGCCCAAAGTGCAGCCATAAGATGCTTGTCCCAATCACTTTTGTGATTGTTACATGTTTAGTGATGATCTTGTTAGATCATACCATTTACCTTTTCCACCAAACTACCCAGCTTCTCCATCAACTCTCCTACCAGGTCTCCTCTAAAACCTAGTCCCTTGTCAAAAATTATTTCAAGAGGAGTGCCAAAATGGCAACAATTTTTTTCAAATACAAACTTAGCCAGATCCATAGTTGTAATCCGGAAGGTAGCAATTGCTTCAGCCCACCTGGTCATGTAGTCTACACCCATGATGATATACAATTTACTTGATTGGCTCCTTGTAAAAGGCCCAATGGCATCAATTCCCCATTTCTCAAACGGTCCATAAGAGATTACAGGAGTGTGTGGCTCATATGTTAGCCTCCTATTCCCTACCTTCTGACATTCCTTGCATGTTTTACACCGGTGATACATCTCTGTAAACTAGGCCACACAAACTTGGCTTGTAGAACCTTCCTACTGATGATGTCAAGTGCAAAGTGCCCTCCACAAACACCACATGGAAACTTGAAATGATTTTGGTGATTTCTCTAGAGAGAAATACATGCCTAAGAATTTGATCCTTACACTTTCAGTAGAGGTCATCATTGACAAGGAGGTATTTTGTTGCCTTGCACACAAGCCACTGCTTTTGGCCCTTAATAAGATCTTTAGGACACTCTCTTGTGTCCAAAAAACTCATGATATCAGGCATAGCATCGCTACCTTGGAAGAGAGGCAGCTTCAACTTTATAGCACCCACCACTAGAACATCTTGTAGCTTCTCTCTAGCTAGAGCATCTGCTTCTTGATTTTCTGCTTGAGGGAGATGATGTAATTGTACAACTTGAAACTTCCCTAAAAGTTTCCTAACTTGGTGCAAATGGCCCAGGAAGCTATGATTTTTACAAGCCCAAGTTCCTTGTATTTGTTTTATTAAAAGCATGGCATCACCAAATACATTTAACCGTTCAATACCTTGTGTCACACACCATTCTAGCCCAAGAGTTAAGGCTCCATATTCTGCTTCATTGTTGGAGTGGGAATCCAAGAGATGCCCAATGGAGAATACCTTTTCCCCTTGCTCATTGATGACAACAATGCCTGCTGCAGATTTGTCCAATGTCCTCTTATATGCTCCATCAAAGAAAAGAGAGTGAGCCCTCTCTATCTTAGGGACTTCCAACTCAGGTGTTACTTCTTTGTCACTTGGCTTGATCTTCACCTTCTTTTCATAGTGTCGATGAGTGAGAATGCATCCTAGACTGGCTCTTGTGGAGCTCTCCACTTGCACTGTGTAGTCAAACTCTTGCAAGCTTGTGACCCATTTGGAAATCCTAGAAGAAACATCCATGTGCTGCATTACACAAGGAAATACTTCTTCCATTGTTAAGATTATGAATGGTCTGGACAATAAATAAGAGCAAAATTTTGTGGTAGCAAACATTAATGCAAGCACCATGTGCTCCACTGCTGTGTATCCGTTTTCTAATGGAGTCATCATGCAACTAGAGAAGTAGATAGGATGCATGAAAGAAGTTTGAGGATCCTTTTGCATCAATACTGCCCCAAGTGTGTCGTTTTCCACACTAGGGTTTACATAAAATTGCTCGCCCCACTTTGGAGGTGCAATGGTGGGAAGTGAGGCTAGAGTTTGTTTTACCTCATTGAACTATTGTTCATTTTCTTCACTCCAAGTGAAGATCTCTTGATGGGTAACTTGTTGTAAAGGGAGAACCACTTGAGAGAGCAGGTGAATGAACTTTCTCAAATACCTCAACTTTTGAAGAAAAGAGACCAACTGCTTTGTTGTGGTGGGAGAGGGCAAAGCCATCAAGGCTTGAACCTTACTTGGGTCAGCTTCAATGCCCTTGGCAGAGATCACATGGCCAAGAAGAGTAACCTTGCTTTCACCAATGTGGCATTTCTCCACATTTAGTTGGCCACCCCAATCTCGCATCCTAGCTAGACCTTCATAAACTTTCTCCAGATGAAGAGAGCGAGAGCTATAGATACAAAAGTCATCAATAAAAAAAGAATTGATTTTCCAAAGAATGGCTAAAAAACAAATGTCACATAGCACTGAAAAGTGGCTGGAGCATTGGTGAGACCAAAAGTCATAACTCTGTAAGCAAAACATCCCCATGGTGTGATGAAGGTTTTCTTCTTTTGATCTTCTTCAACGATGCTAATTTGAAAGTAGCCTAAGTAACCATCACATACCGTGTAGCACTCATGTCCACCTACCTCATTGATAATTTCATCTTGAAAAGGAAGAGGAAAATGGTCTATCTTTGTGGCTGCATTAAGGGGCTTGTTATCAACACAAACCCTCCACTTACCATTCTTCTTTGGTGTGACCACCACTAAGAGAGACCCAATCTGAGTCTTCAACCTGCTTCTAGGAGTTTTCTTACCTCTTTGAGCAAGGCGTCTTGTTGAGTTACTCCTAGTCGTCTGAGCTTTTGCACTACATGTTTACTTCCCTCCTTGAGCTTAATGTGATGCTGAACTACTGTGATGCCATTGATTTTATCATATTCATCAATGAACAATGTGGTAAAATTACTTAGCATCAAATATAATCTTCACGCTCCTTCCCACACAACTCACGAGAGCATTCTTTGTAGCTTACTTGCTTCTACCAAAGTCTATATACCTGGTGTCTCCCCTTGGTTTTATGATGATGCATAAGGTTGCTCCATCTTCTTAGGGTCCTTGAGAATGATCCCCATCACCTCAATTCTATTGTCGCTTTCTTCAGCTACCATTGACTCCTCCTCTGAAGTGGTTGAAGAGTCACTACTAGAAAAACCATCCCTAGAGGTTTCTAGATCCATGTTGTGTTTCTGACTTGTCTTCATGTCATAAAGTATTGGCTTCCCTTTGGCATCCTTCATCAGGATTATGTCGGTGTCCCAGTCCTGCTTAGCTCTCATAGCCATAAGCCAAGGCCTCCCTAATATGATAGGATAGCCCTCCCCTTTGTGTGGCATGACAAATATGTCCACATCTACCTCGGTGTTCAACACCTTTATCCTAACTGCATTTATAACAACAACAAATTGATCTTTTACATTATTCACCATTTTGGCTTGGCATGGTGCTGGCCTACTCACCTCTAAAACCAAATGGTGCATCATGTTTTCACTCATGACACATATTTGTGCACCACCATTGATGTAGATATTGGAGATGCACTACCCTTTGATGTGAGCATCCATCATTGGTAGTATGTCATCTAGATTCCTCCCAGAGATAGCACCAGCTATCTTTGGCTTTGGTCATCTCGTGCTAACCATCTTTGTCCATTGTCTCCTCGCCCTAGGTGCTATGTGGAGTAATTGGGGCGAGGTGATTTTTGGGCCCTGCAAAGAAATATCTTGAACCAAATCATATGGTTTAGAAAATTCACCCAAAGAGAAATCTACAATGTCAATTTTACGTCATGACATGGACGGATTTTTTCTAGATTCCCCTTTAGTTTTCATCTTTTCTACCATGCCTAGCGCGCTTTACCCCCATGGCATCTACCCCTTTAACCTCGGTCTTACCTTTCGCCACTCGCTTGATATTCTCCTCCTCTTTCTCCTTTCCCTTACCTTCAAGACTAATGACACTTACTGCCACGTTGCCGACTGGTGGTGGGGTTAAGGGTGGAATGAGAGGTTGTGGTGGTGGTGGATGTGGTTGAACGGGTGCTTTGTAGGATTTGCACAGGTGGTGCTTGTTGTGGTGCCCTTGGTGGTGGTGGTCTTGCTCTCGATGGTGAAACTTGGTTTTGTCTGGCTCTGTTGAAATTTTGCCTCCTTGGGTGTGGGTAGTAATACATGCCATGGCCATCTTCCCCACAACTATAGCAGTGGTATTCTTGGTTTGTCTTTGTTGTCCTCTACCGTGCTGTTGATTGCAGTTGTGTCCATGCCCTTGTTGCACCAAATGCACAGAGAGATTCTCAAGCTGAGTAGTGATGTGACTCAATAGATCTTCCTTCTCTTCTGTTGCCTCTTGTGGTTCGGTTCTCTGAGCAGTTGTTGCAGTTACTGGGGTTAGTTGGACTGAGCTTGATTCCTCTGACTTGTCAAATCTTGCTTGCATGTGCAACTTCTTGTCTTTAAGGTGGGCTACTTTCGCTGCCAACTCACATGTTGCAATGAATCTCCCCTTCACCTTCTCTTTAAGCGGTGACCACAAGCCAACAACAAATCGGTCCTTCTTCATGAAATTAGGTGCTCCTTCACCTTTCTCCAGTGAGGCAACCCATTGCTCCTACAAATCCACAAACTTGGATTTGTAAGTGGCATACTCTTGCAGCTTTGAGGTTGTGCCTCCACCAAACCTCTTCACAAATGCAGCATGTAATAAGTCCCATGCATCCTTGGTAGCTTGGGGCAAAGCATTGTACCAAGACTTGGCCTCTACTTTCATCAGTAGAGGAAAAAATTTTAGTCATGAGGCATTGTCATCCTTGTTGGAAACCACACAAACAATGTCAAAGTTATCTAGAAAATCGATGGTGATATCTTCTCCCTTCTTTCCATTGAATGTAGGAAAAGAGACACTTTTCATGGTAGTAAATCAATGAGCAGACAATTACAATTATTTTTTTTGGAATGACTTAGTGATTCATAAAGATTTATACATGGGTGAAAAACTTGAGTAGGAGCTAAGAAGAGTGCAAGGCTAGAATAGAATAAAGATGCTTACATCAAAAGAGTGGTAGTAATCCAAAATGGGCAAGATGATGGGACATGGGGATCTAAGGATTTCATCAAGCATTTCTGCTCCGAATAGGAAAACAATCTTTTGCTGGTAGAATATCTTCCTATCAATGTACACGTTTACATGCATGTGTTGCAAGAAATGGAAAGGAAAGACTTTTGGCCTATTGTTATTATCCATGTTGGGTGTAGGGCAAGGCTTTGACCACTAGAGTTGCATACCTTAAGTGTTGACAAGGTGACACCTTCACCACATGCCTCTACCTCTTGTTGAAGTCCACATAATCCTCCATATTGGGTTCAAAACAGACTGGGTGAGAAGAGTCTACCTCAATCGGCTTTCCATTTCGCATGCGGTGGTGATGCTTGGGTGGTCGTACTTGACTTTAACTCTGACTTTAACTCTCTAGGCCTAGAGAGAGTGTAGGGCCACTTGCTTCCACCAAAATGTTTTAGGCTTTGTGGCTTGGACTTTGTGGTGTTTATGTAGTTGACGACTCTTCTCTGGCCGTTGAGAGAAAACACTTGGTGCTACACAAAATTTGACCGATGTGAGAGTGTTGATGTTGTTCTCAAAAGCAAAACTCACCATTCTTTTGTCACCTCCTGTGTCACACTCATTGAAAGATTGCTTTGGTTGACAACAGTGATGAAATTTCTTAGCTCTCCCTCTTGATGCTCTTGATTTGCGATTAGCACGAGCAATGTGAGATGGGGAGCTTACATCTTGGATATCAATGACGCTACAACCTGGCAGTAGCACTTCAATGAAGGCCTTGAGTGCTTCTATAGTCTCCTCTTCTTCAGTCCTCCAATTTGAAAAATCTTGTAGCCACTCCTCCATGATTGATAGCATGCATCACTACTCTTTGTTTCCTGAAGGTCTTTGCAAAGCCCTCCTCAGTGGGGGCACCAAATGACAATCGAAAGTGCAAAACAAACTAAGTGGCCTCTACACAAAGACTATGCATGATGGCCTCATCATGGGAGGTACGCAATAGGGGCACCACCTAGCAAGATACGCAGCTAGGACGCATACATATACACAATCAAACATGCCATGGAAAATAATTTCAAGATCCACGCCCAAGTGTGGGATGGGGTGGTCGAAAAACAAAATGAGAAAAATGGTGAGTGAGTGAGAATGGGCTTGCTACTTGTGCATGTAATAAGGAATATAATGAGGTAAGGGAAACATGCAAGTATGCTCACTTCTCATACCAAAGGTGGCAAATCCGTACACCTTAAGATGCAAGTAGCAAGATGATAGGAATATGAGAGGGAGAGAGAGAGTGTGTGTGTGTGTGTATAGTGGAAAATTTGCACACCTCAACATAAGAAAAATGGAAAGAAACAAGCATAAACCATACTCATAATGAATTATATCCCAAACAACACAAGGTATGGCACCAAGATGGAGTGTGTTGATTGCTTGCTAAAGATGAATACAATAGGTAGCATAGGGCATGAAGATGAGAAAGGGACAAGACCATAGGATTCATAATGGAGGGATCAGATTTGATGGCAAGGAATATCATGAGTGTAGCCATGATCATGTCTTCAATCCTTCATTACAAGTGTGTGGAGACATGGTGCTCATTTTGTGCATAGTGATGGTGATGGTGTTGTGATTAATTGAATAGGGTTCATGCTACTAGCGTGTAGCACAAGGGTGTGTATGTGTAGGTGTGTGGGTATGGGATAGTGTGCATATGGGGTAGTGTGTGTGTGTGTGTGTGTGTGTGTGTGTGTGTGTGTGTCCATTTACAAAAGAGAAGGCCTCCTCTTATAGGCCTGAGAGTGATTAGGGAAGAGATTATGAGCAAGAGGAGTTACTACAAAAAAATATCCTCAATCAGAGGCATTTCCCCAATGAGAGAGCTCCGTGTGCCCTGCTTATTGACCAATTTCCTCCTAATCGCCTTCATCATGGCAAGCTTTATCTCCATGCCATCTTCCATAGCTCGAGTCCAAGAGCTTCCTTATAATATTTGAGAGAATCTTGATAAAATAAGAGAAAATACAACAATAATGGAGAGAAATTTATAAGAAATTGTGTGTGTGGAGTTGGATAATCGTGACTTTTTTCCATGTGGACAAATAGACTCTATTATTTTTGCCATATCTCCCAAACCGTAGCTGCAAAAATTATATATAAAAAATAGGGACAAAAAGGTCAGCAAAATGCCTACAACTTTGCCGTTGAAAACATTTTCCAATTTGGAATGGAAAAAATAATGAAAAATGCCACAAAAATATGTGTCCTTCTTTTCCCTTCCAAACATTTTCCAGGTGGTCCCCTCTTAACTCCATGTGCAAGCCTTGTGTCCACAAGTGAATTATGCTTGAATTTTATAACATTTTGTTGAGTCCAACTCAATAATGCATAAGATTCTCCTCCCTTTCAATATTGACTCTTATTCTTCACCTGTGGTGACCATCAAGTAGAATCAGCATCCAGTGAATTTTTTTGTTTTCATAGGGTTTGTTCCTACCTCTCCTTATTTCCAAGATCCAAATGTGTTAAAACCATAGCTATGTACAAAATATATACATAGATTTTTTTGGTGTGATTTTCATGCAGCCAGTCCTTCCTCCTCGTTGGGTCCTTGAAGCCTTGCCACCAAGTGCATACCAAGAGAGAGGTGGAGTAAAATTTGAAAAGCTGCCCTCAATAGAAAACAAACAGTATTCATACAACAAGAGGGAGCAAAAGTCTCTTCATAGTCAATGACTTTCTGTTGTGCATAACCTTTTGCAACAAGTCTAGCCTTGTAGTAATCAATCTCACCATTCGGCTTATGTTTCAACTTGTAAACCCACTTATTTACCAATGACCTTTTTGCCAGGAGTAAAATTACATAAACTCCATTGTCATTCTCTATAAGTCCATCATATTCTAATTGCATGGTAGCAATCCAATTTTTTGAATTTTGTGCTTCATCAAAAGAAAGAGGTTCCTTTTACTCACATAAACTAGGAAGAGCCAAGGCATAAAAATCTGACACATAAGATGCATGGCAAGAACCTCAATGAGTACGACTAGATATAGTTGCATCCAGTTTAATATCATGCAGAGTATGCACCAACCATTTTGGCATGCCTCTACCCTCTTCATTCTTAGCCCTTTTTGCATTATGTTCATTTGCATCAATAATTGGCTGATCCCTAACATTTTCAGTACCCCCCATAGTCTATTTGTGTGCCTCATTAGACATCAATGAGTTCTGTTTAGCACATCATCTCTTCTATGATTTTGCAGCTAGATCTACGTATTTGAAAATAGCCATCAACCCTTCATTCCTCTCACTTTGAGAGCACAAATCAGTCCTAGATCTATCCTTTGGTGGCCATTAGCAACCACCACAAAGACAGAGCCAAAGGTGCATCAAAGGTGCAACTAGATCTATGTTTTTGCAGCAATCCATCAACCCTTCATTCCTCTCACTTTGAGAGTGCAAATCAGCCCTAGATCTATCCCTTGGTGACCATCAACAACCACCATCAAGATGGATCCAAAGGTGCATCAAATCATCCTCGGAGGTGCTTCATTTTGAAGAGTTACCACAAAGACATTCCCCATTGAGTCAGTAGAGTTTGCATTTGAGGTATTTCATTTGTGTACATTCTATTTACATAGTCAAAATCTAATACCACATTGGCAATGTTGTGCATTGATTCATTAGAGTCTACATCTATGTACATTCCATTTACTCAATCAATGCCACATCAACAACGGTGTGGGGGGCCCTTGAGAGGGTTGGTTGGTACCCCATCAGGTGTCATTCTATCTCTCTCTCTCTCTCTCTCTCTCTCTCTCTCTCTCTCTCTCTCTCTCCATATCTTTACCTCTCTTTTTCTCTCATTCTCTATATCTAAAAGGAGCCATCTTTTGTGCTAAGTAGCACACATTCAAAGCAAGGAAAGAAGTAAGATTTGTGGAAGTGTAAAGTCTAGATATTGCCAAACATTCCAATTCTACTACACTTGACATTGGTATTGGAGACTTGACAATTTTGCACTAATCTGCTAATCCCCAAAAAAAAAAAAATTGTTTCTCTCTTGTGTTTGCGGTTGTGTTTTTCAGTGTTTTGGGACACTCCTCCCATGCTTGCAATAGCAAGTCTGCCATTGCGCATAGGATCATGCATCTTGAGCGTCAAAAAATAGCAATCCACCAATGTATATCAAATGTTGCATGTAGAGTGTGCTGACAAGGAGGTAAGATCCAAAATAAGTATGCGACCTTCCTTGAGCACAAGGGTGGAAATCATTCCATGGTCAGGAATTGGAGACCTCTCACAATTAAGAAAGAGAGAAAAGTTCCTCCTTTGGATTCTCTAGAGAGTTCTCCCACATACCCCACCAGATTATCCACCTACCCCTCCAAACTTGCCACCCAATCACATGGATCCAATGATGCAGATGATGATAGACATGATGATATGGCAAGAGGAGGTATGGTGAAAATCACGTGTAGAAGCAATGGAGTGAGAGGAAATTTGATTAGCGACCCAAGTCAAGGCTCATAGATGGGAGAGTGAGACAGACAATGACCCTTGTCCACACGTGAGGAAAAAATGGAGGCTAGATGGTAGGAGAGGGCAGCCATGTGTGATCTTATCACCAATCTTGCGGTTGGATCCAGTTCCTCCTCATCAAAGCTGGATTATGAAAATCTTACCAAGATGATCACGGAGGTGACCAATGCTATACGAAGCATCAACAAACCAATTCCCAAAAAAATTACTTTCGGTAAGTACAACAGTGAGATGGATGCGGTTGTCATCTATTCTTGGTTGCATCAATTGCATCCTACTTTGTTGTTGTTAAAAAGTTTGATCATAAAAAATGTCTCTTGGCTACCATGCATCTCACGGGTGATGCTAACACCTAGAAGGATCAGTAGATTGAGGAGTAAAACACCCACAAGGAAGCCCATGCCGAGTCTCTCATCATTCCCCCTCTCTAGCTTAGTTGGGAGGAGTTTGAGGAGGATCTCAAGGCTTTCTTCTTGCCTCCATAGTACCTAAAGTGACTAAAGGAGGTTTTTGGGCTTTGTCTCAAAAAGGTAAACGTGTGATGTCGAATGCTAACCATGTGTCCTAGTTCGATGGAAAATTAAGGAAATTGAGTGAGGAATGGTTGGAGGCCTTTCTCTTTGGATCGAACCACTCAATCAAGTTTGATGTGGAAGCCGGTGATCTAGAAACGTTACAAGAAGTGATATGCTTGTCTTAACTTCAAGAAATGAAGCACAACAACGGTAATCTCAAGATGGCCTATAGTAATGGTAATTCTTCTTCTATAGACTCCTCTAAAGACAATGACAAAAAATTCAAATGTGAATGGTAGCAACATAAATAACTCTCCAAATTATTCTTCTCAATCTAATTCTCCATCTACATCTCAATCTAAGAGTGACAAAGATAAGGATAAGGGTAAGGGAAAATTTGATAAACTAAACACACAACTAATGAGAAAGTTGTTGAATTGTAGGTGGTCAATTAAGTAAAGAAGAATAGGCATTGTATGCAAAGGAACATAGGTGTTTTTTTGTCACACGGTAGGTCACATGAAAAAGGATTTTCCTAAAATATATTTTAGCAATGCACTTGATACTGCGTCAACTTCTAGCCCTACCCTCAAGTGAATGCTATGAGTGTGGTAGTGTGAGAAGCTATGAAAGAGGGGGATTTTGATGATGAGGAACTCATGAAATTCTATGGAAATGTTAATGGTCAAAGGGTCATTTTGTTCTTTGATTGTGGGAGTTCTCAAGATGTAATTAATGAGTCTTGTGAACATGCACTTCTTCATACTTCTCCTATTCCTAGCATTCTGGTGCAAGGTTTCTCTGAAGGCATGTATGCTTTGATCTCTAAAGAATGTAATGATGTCAAGTTGGTCATTCAACAAATAGAGTTCACTCGTTTTTTTGTAGTCTCCCATCTTGCAGGGTGTGATATCATCTTGCACATTAAGTGGTTTTGCATATTCAAGCCACACATTGATTGGGATACCTCCTTTCTTCACATCAAGGAGAATGTTTCCCAACCCATTACCACCAAAATGAATCCAAGCATACCATCAGATCTTCTCATCTCTCATGTCCGCACTAGTAGGGAACTACGGAGTGGAGTATCCAACTCAGGCATTCCAATCAATAAGACATTGACCAATTGGGTATTCTTGACATGTATAGTGAACTATTTTTCAAGGTTAATTATGTGCTTACCCAGGATCATTATTTCCCTACACAACATCCCCATCAACCTATAGACATTGTCTCTGACCAATTGCGTGATGCAAAACATGTAGGTAAAATTTTTGCCCATTTTCATAAACCAGACAAAGAGAGGCCAAAACCAGGTGAGTTCTTGTTTAGGAGGCCCCACCCTCCCAAGATTACCAGTTCTTTTTGGTTACCAGTTCTCTTTGTTCGCCAAAATTATTTCATTTTTGTGTGGATTTAAACCAACTCAAAACGTCAAATTCCAAAAGTTGATACCTCGTGTTTTTGTTCCTTTTTGGAGTATCTACAGGAGGCACATAGACTTCCTAAAGTGGACCTGAGAAGTTTTAGTCACAAGGGTGGACTTCCAAGGATCATTGTTATAGTCAGAGTCATCCACTCAAAATGTGCTCGATGCTTCAATTCAAGCTTGGCAATAAGAAAAAGGCAAAGCAACATTTCCTCAAAATAAAGAATCAAGCAACACATGTAGCTGCTTAGGTGGATGAGGAATTTTTCAATGACTATCTGGATTTTCTGGCCTCATACAAGGAGGCGTTGGAGCTTAGTATCTGTACCTCAAATTAAGAAAGAGTGGATGTCACATGCACATGGGTGTGTGTGCACGTGGACAAGCTTCATCAATTTCAAGAGCCAATTTTGTACATATCTCTATGTAGGAGGGTCTAGAATCCTAGGCAAGATTAGTATCCACAATTTTGTGAGCATGCTTGCCGGACTTGCATATCCAGACAAGTCCATTAGTTTAGATTTTCTAGTTTTGAAGCCCTCTTGCATAAATGGTTTGTACACGCATTTTGGCAGATATTATTACTTTTTGGTGGACATTTGACATGATGTGCATGTAGGTTTATGCTAGAGAAATGTGTTGATCTAGATCTTTTGTCATGCAATGGTCCATAGATCAGTGATTTATTACTTGGCACATGGCATACATTTGCACATTTTTCTGACTTGGCACAATTTTTATGACTTGACACCTGAAAATTCAATACATAAGGAGCACCAGGTATAGTGTTTTTCATTAAATTTGGGAGCGCTAGCAAGTAAGCCCAGTGTTTTTGCATCTACAATACTTGGCATTTTTACTCCCTCATTGCGAGAACATCATCCCGACAGCCCAACATTTTGAGTGTTTGCCTCATCTTCCTCGCTGAAAATCCTCTCGTTTGCTAATGCTAGATTCTTGCTACATCATGGACATTTTGATATCCCATTGAGCCTCTTTTTGGGCATTTCTTCACCGCATTGAGTGCTCCCATTACTATTCATTATTTTCTCCATAATCCCCTACATTTTGGTTGTGCTTACCACGTCAAATCTACTGCATTTTTGCAGCCAAGTCTATGTTTGAGTAGTCAACCATTCAACCCTTCATTCCTCTCATGTTGATCTTTGTAGAATTTTCAAAAGGTGATTAGGAGGGATGGAGCAATGCCAAGAGGGAGAACGACTCTTCTCAACAGTTCTAGAACTCTCCACACAACTCTGATACCATATCAAAGTCGATGATAAGGAAGCATAGAACCATGGGAGAGAATACACAAGCGAGAGGGAGAGACTTTTGAACCAACCAACCAATTTGGAAATGAATTAGTGATAAATAATGGGGGCAAGATATTGCTTATATACTAGCATGGGGGCCTTGAAGTCCCCCCCCCCCCCCCCCCCCCCGCGCGGGGGATTTACCATGGAAAACTTACCGCACCATGTAACTGCAGGGTCGGGGGTTTTTTTACAAGTTACATAAGCATATGAGTTAGGGGCACACCCCGAATAATTTATCTCCCAAGCTCAAAAATAAGGGAGGGGGGTATCATATTTATTTATGGGGGGGGGGACCTGACCCAAGCTGATTACTTCTAACGATTGGTCACCGGTGTGCACTTAACCTCGAATGAATTTTGGGGAAGTTGGTCATAGATAAGGGATAATTTGGAGCATGTCAAGGGTTGATTTACACCAGCTTTGGATAGGTGAGAATTGGACGAGTAGCTGGAAGAGTAGCCAGAGTGCACGCTGATCGAGCACATAGTTTGAAAGTCAAACTAAGACACATTCAGGGTGCACCTAGTTATCAATAGAAGTGGTTCCTTAGTACGTTGCCAGTTACTATGCTACACACTCTTTGACTAGTTTTACTTAGTTAGATCATGTGAGACCTAAATTTTATATGTAAGATAGGGGTATGATAGTTTTTTTCATTGATTGTCATATAAGCGTAGAAAGGGGGGTCATATTCCCTAAAATGAGTTGTATATAGGGGTTTTATCAAAGTTGTCCGCTCACAAGTGGCATCCTGTTTTGTATATAAAGTGAATGCCCCGGGTACCCCCCTCAGTAAATTACCCTACCCAAGACATTGACAAATAAGTAAAATAAATACTTAAAGCCTAGAAATCTTGGCATAAAGATGAAGTAAGAATTATCCAATTGAATATCCTTACACTCGCTGCTCTGCACATGCCATTGCTACTCTCCCCTCACCCTCCTTGCTCGCACCGACCCCGCCTTGCCCCCTTCTTTCACTTGGGAACAACCCCCCCCCCCCCCCCTCCTTCCCCCCTCTCCCTCCCTTGCTTACTAAGACTTCTTTGACTACAACTTCACATGTTTCCTTGGTGACCCTTCTCCCGACTTGGAGGAAGCTTGCTTTCGATCCATTGGGAATAATGAAAAGAGTGGTGATGGATGTCTTGGAAATATCTTTTGTCATATCCTTTGTGGATCTAATTTTGAATGAGTCCTTGTGGGACTACAATCTCATTTGAGGGGACCGTGGCTTCATCAAAGCCATATTTGGGAGACAAATTATATGACGGTTCAGTGTGGTCAAAAGCAGATTATTGTTAGGTGAATGGATGCAGATACATAGTGCAATTTGGTCGACTTTTGCTAAAACAGTGAATGTGCTGAATGACATGGATGATGAAGAGATATTTACTTTCTTGTTTCAGAACAAAGACTTTGTTCTATTCTATTTGACTGCTCTCTCTCTCTCTCTCTCTCTCTCTCTCTCTCTCTCTCTCTCTCTCTCACACACACACACACACACACACACACACAAGATTGTTCCCTTCTTGAGGCACTAGCGAGGTCGCTAGTGGGGGGGAGATTTTGCCTTCTTCCTTCAAAAGATGGGTGGCCCTTCACGGCCGCAGGATCAATCTCTACGAAGGGGCCACATCAGCACTTTGTGCACATTGCATGACGTCGTTGACCACCTAGCATCATTGTTGCTTGTCATTGCGGCCGTCAAAACAGGGCCTCCATTTTCGTCGAGGAGCACCCAGAGTTGCTAGTGCACGTCAAAACGCAGGGCCACATGCGCCACACCATAGCAATCATGCAGAGAGGTCTCCCTCTCTCCCTTCTTGCATCAAATGGAATGTCTCACTTCTATATAAATAGCCCGTACATGCGGTTTGTGACCTCACATGTGGGTTTAAATGCTTGCCACATGGCACGTCCACAGCAAACTGCCCCTTGAGGGTTGAAAGAAACCCCTTAAGCATCCCAAAAATTTGATTTTTCTTGTGCCTCTTTAAACATACTTTTTCCTCTGTCTTCTCATTTGGAGCCCTTTCTTACCTAAGAAGTTGCATTTGGCATACACTTCCACTAGCACTTGCCTACCCAAGTTCTTTGTACCTGCTTTTTCACTATGTCCTGCACCTATATGCACCCTTAGCCTTGCATAGCACACTTCCTTGCACATACCAACTTTGGTTGCACCAACATAACAAAAGATTTATTGTAAAGGACCTTTTTCTCCTTCTTGGCTGCATGAGAACCCAAGAACCTTTGCTTATCCTTTGCTCTTGCCACTGATTATTTACAACAAGAGATTTTGAGATGGAAATAGATCTTATGCTACTTATTGGCCTTCTTGGTAGACTCATGGTGAGGTTAGTTGGGGAGAGACTAAAGCAATCCCTAGAGATTTTTGGATGGAAAGAAGAAGAATCCATAGTTTTGAGAGTAAGAAGAAAGAGAGATTCTAATAGAGGGGAGAATGAGTTTCAAAAGCTTTCTTAATGGAGAGAGATAGGTAGCTTTCAAGTGGTGGGATAATGATAGCCTTCTAGCGTATAGTTAATTTACCATCTTTTTATACCTTGATGGCTATCAGAGTCTCTTGGTAGTGGGTCCACATATTGCACCACCAACTTTGTAAAAAGAACAAGTTACCTTACAAAGAATGTTATTCATCTTATTTCTTGATTTATTTCATGTACTTTGTACGTTACATTACATTGTTGCTCATTGGACGCACTTTTTTTTTCTCCCTCTTCAATATGGCCCGTTAAAAGACCTCCAAAATCTCCTGATGTACCATGTAGTATGGTGTGCTTTTAACTTTAGAATGATATTTAGAAAATCACACACATACTCTTTTGCACAGTTCAAGATTTTAAATTCAAGAGAGTTATGATGCTTTCGTTAAGAGCTAGCTCTTTTACTACAACATTTGTATGTTAACATTTATCTCCAAATAACATCTTAAAATCTATATATACTCATTTGCCAAAAGTAGTAGCTAAACCATCATCTTAAACTTTGAAAAGTTTCCAATGTGGTTGTTGCTTACTCTTTTGCTGCCATATGCAAATGGTGTCTTTTATCGTACATCAAAGATAACACCCACATTTGTTTGTAGCAAACCTTGAACAATGTATCCCTACCATTAGCAAAAATGTTGTTACCCATTGTACAATTAAAACAATACTTCATAGTAGTGATATGATTGTTAACTAATTGTACTAGCATCTTTCATGAACCACAAAAGAAAACGTGCTTAGTAAACTTAAAGGATAAACAAGCAGGGCTAGAAAAATACATTTTTCCTAACCGATCAAAATAAGGGGAAACTTGAAATTCTCCCGGTTTTTAGGTCAAAATTTGAAGCTTTTGCCGGTAATTACTCTAAAACTTGTGTAAATTTGCCGGTTTTCTTAAAGGCAAGCTCAAAATCTAACCGGGATTTTATAATTTCAACCGGTTAAAATACACTAGACCTCGGTTTTTTTCTAACACTGTAAACAAGCCTATTACCATAATATCTGATTATGGTTTTTTTGAAACAAAGAGAAAAAAGTTACCATGCACATTCCTTTATGACATTTCAAATACCGAGAAACATATTCAAAGATCTGTCTTGTTTTCAAATGTTATAAGTTGAAAGCTTATCATCATAACATTATATGGAGCTTAAATGTTGCATTATCCTTTAGCAAAATTGACATGGACTTTAAGCACAATCTTCTTTTTCTCATCATTCATATGACACAAAACCTTGTGCGTCAACTATAGTAGTAGCATCTCATCTGTCTTGCTAAGTAGCCATTGAAATATACTATTAAAATACTTTGGATCCTTGTGCATTATGACTAAGCATAATCTACATAACCGTTGAAATATGCTACTCAAATACTTTGGATCTTTGTGCATTACAAAAATTCAAAATTTACATACCTTTGCTTGCCCAAAAATGTAAGCAACATGAAAAACCAAATATGTGATTTTAAAAAATGAGCATTATTTTTTAGTGAAAGCAAATATTTCCCCAATAATTGTTCATTTTTTATACGAAGAGTAAGTTATAAGTATAATTGCTTGAATTCTCTCTTTGATTTTAATCTTCATGTATAGAGAATTTCCAACTCTTTGTAAGCAATTCCTTGATAAGATGTTGGTGCTTATTGTTCTGTTTTTTGGATTCCATTTTGTCATTATGGATACTTTGCATTGCACTCCTGGGTTTTTATGTTGCTACTCTCATCTTTGATTGTTTAAATACAACATTCAAAGAGGTAAATGGGTGCTCTTTTTGGGAAGAGATTCATGAAAATATGCATGGTTGAATCTTCTTTTTTTACTTTCAAACAATTTTTGGGAGCTTAAAGAGGACTTATTTCCTCTCTTTAAGAGAAACCAATAGTGTCCTTTGAGCTACTCATGCTATTTAGACTACTTGAAAAATCTAGAAGTAAGAGCTCTCCTTCTCTAATGAGAAACATTAGAGAATAAAATTTTGAATAACACATAACGAGACATGTTTGCACTCTCTTTGCCTTGATTTTTTTTGTTTTATACAACAAAAATAAAACATAGTTTTATTTCTTTCTTCCTTACCTCAAATCATCTCTTGATTAAGAAAGAAAGAAACCTTTTGACATTTTTGAATATGTCCTTGTGATGTTGCAGTCTTTCACATCGGGCAGATCCATAGAAGAAGAGGCCATCTTAGGTTCTTTGATACAACTAAAACTTTGATTAGATTTAGTTTGCTTTAGGCATACACTCACAAGTTATTATTTTTTGGTGTATAACCAAATATCATTTCTACATACATATTCAAAATAGCATGCTTATAACCAAAATCAAGAATAAAATTAGAAAAAAAAAATCTAGCCCACAAAATTGAGGGCTGGATTTTATAAATCCGACACCCCCCTTAAAAGGATTCTCATTACTCTTGCTCTTTGAGCTCTTTGCAACAAAGAGAAGCTTGAGTATACATAGGATGGTTGAGGCTAAGATCTCCATAGCACAAGCAATTTAGCAGCTTCTTTGATCATCGTATGGCTTTATCCTCTTTTTCCAGGCATCAATGAATAAAAAATACAAGTATATTGTAGAGAAAAGGAGTAGACTCCATAGGGATTTTGGTTATGAGCTTCACAGTCCAAGAAGTTCTATAGCATAGTAGAATATAAAATATTACTGAAGGTTTATGAAATTTCAAATAGTCTTTGATAATCCCATCAGATGATCTCTCTAATCTCAAAATTAGTTTTTCACTTCTTTTACAAACTTGTAGAGCTTGAAAAGAGCTAAAATTTTTATCGAAAAACCTTTTGCAATCCGACCTCAAATGAGCGAGCTATGTCCAATGTACTAAATACTACTTCTTTCTCCCTTTTCAAAAATAGTGACTTTGAATGTTTCGAAGGTAGAAGAGTCCAAAGTATGATAGTATGAATGTAGGGATAGGCCTCTTTTGGAATGTTTAAAGACTCGCACGGATTTATAGTCATGTGATCACAGCTTTTTTTTGTTAATAACACTTGTGAACATGTTAATAACATGTTAACATCTTTTCATGTTTAGGGTGACTTGGAAACCAGCAAAAACCCCATCGATTTTTAGAGAATCGAGTCGGGCCCTCCGGGCATCTGCTATTCCCAACGGTCTCCGTCGAGGTCATCAGTAAGTCTGGCGAGATATAGGCGTCCCCAACGGGCCTCTTGGGATATTTTCCGTGATCATCTCCTCACCCACAGGTACTAACATCTGTATGTGTGGGTGTGAGAAGGTGTGTGTGTACTAGTGCAAGTAGCTGCACACAATCCCAGTGCGCAGCTAGATGTGGGCATCCTGCTATACAAGGGGTGTGTGCAGGCCATTCTTCAAAATGGTGCTTATCATGGAGCACTTGGCCAGTAACACGGTTGAGTAGTGTCCGAACAATAGTATCTTTATGACGATGTCACCTTCCCTTCCCTTTATCAAATGCAGGCATATGGTCAATAACGCGACTAGGTTATGTCTATATACAATTCCTATTCCCTTAGATTCGGGAGGCGCCTTTTTAGTAACGCAGAAAAATGGTGTCGTTCGTTGGTGCATGTTGTATTTTTTGCATATTGAGGTATTTGGTCGATAACATGGCCAAAAAACGTAGTAAATTTGTTTGGTTTGTTGGTTACGTGGCTTGTATTGTTTTTTATATGCATGAGTCATGTGATACTTGGTCGGTAACGTGGCATGAGTATTTCTTGGATCATAGTTTACTTCATCTTATCTTCCTCTTCAATTTGATGAACCTCTAAAATTTATGACATATCATCTAATCTCTCTCTATCTCTATCTTCAAGAAAATAAATATTCACAACCTGCAATCTCTCTCTCTCTCTCTCTCTCTCTCTCTCTCTCTCTGTGTGTGTGTGTGTGTGTGTGTGTGTGTGTGTGTGTGTGTGTGTGTGTGTGTGTGTGTGTGTGTGTTAGTTATTAAGAACCTATAAAACAATTGAAAATGCTACATATAATTCACTCTATTTCTCTTTATGATTCTCTCAAAATATAAAATAATCCTCAAAAAATTATTCTCTGATTCTTTAACATTAAGTAATTATAAAGATAATTCAAAATACTACCTAGATCTCACTCTCTATCTCTATTTTCAAGATTTCAAAATGATATGTAATGCAACTCTCTATATCTCCCTGTATGAAAATATAAAACAATTCCAAACATTACTCTATTTTCAAGATTTCAAAATGATATGTAGTGCAACTCTCTATATTTCCCTCTATGAAAATATAAAACAATTCCAAACATTACTTTTCTCTATCTTTAAAAATTTAGGAAACTACTCTAAATGCTTTATAATATCCTCTCTCTCTCTCTCTCTCTCTCTCTCTCTCTCTCTCTCTCTCTCTCTCTCTCTCTCTCTCATTTTTGTGTAAATAACGCTATGTATAAGGTATAGCGTTATAATATCCTCTCTCTCTCTCTCTCTCTCTCTCTCTCTCTCTCTCTCTCTCTCTCTCTCTCTCTCGCGTTATAATATAAGGCCCACAGAGAGAGAGAGAGAGAGAGAGGATATTATATGTCTCAGATCTGGCACATAACGCACATGACGCAGGGTAAATCTCATACCACTGGGCAAGGACAAACATACGTCTCCTGTACCCTCAATGTCATACATAGCACCATCAGCCATGTGCACAGAACCAAGTCTCCCACTAGAAAACGTGCTAAACCACTCACGATGCGACGTGACATGGAAAGTAGCATCTGAATCTAGTAACCAATGTGAAGACAATGTGCAATCCGATATGTAATCCGTAGACATAAGATCATCTGAAGACAAGCTAGATGTAAATGTGACATCGCCGTCACAAGCATACTCAGTAACCACTGTATTGATCTCACTAGCATCTGTCGTGCCCAAATCCGCATCACGCATTTGTCGCCTCCGTTGTCTCAAACGCCTGAAACATCGACGCCTAATGTGCCCTCTATGTCCACAATGCCAACATGTCAAGTCTCTATGCCGTCGAGACTTGCGTGTGGGACCAATATCTCCCATGGACATAGAGGCGGGACTAGACTCCCCTGTAGACATGGATGTCGTGTACATAGCATGTAAACTCTGCCATAAAGCATGAGTTGTAGTCTCCCTCGAGACTTGCCAGTCAACAGACTCAACCAGATGCAAACGAATCGTAGACATTGCTAACTCATCAAGATCCTGCCAATCATCATCACGCATAGACTTGGGCTTCGCCGATAAACCACACAAGGGTTTATCCTGCCCCAAATCCGCCAATGCAACAAGCATATGCTCCTTCCAAGCAACAAAATCTGCACCATCAAACTGTGTCAGACCATAACGTTGGAAGTCAAATGAAAAATCAGCCATAATGCTCGCAAAAGAGCAACAAACAATGAGTATGTCAACCAAATCAGCCCTAAATTGGCTCGAATCGCATCAACAAAAGTCTGCAAAATATGGCTCAAAACCTGATGCAAAGTTGTACCAATAACCGTGCAAAACCTTGCACAAAATCACAAGTCAATATGACTCAATCGCGCGTAAATATCTGACAAAATTTTGGCAGAGTCTCCTTTGTAACTGGAGCAAAATCTCAACAGTAAACCTCAAAGAGACAATAATATATGCCACAATGGCCAATCCGGGAATAAACTCGACCGGAATCACCTCACAAAGTCATACATATGAGCATACCCGCTCTTGCCGGAGTACCACTCAACGGCACCTCAAATGACATACATGTGAGTGATGATTGCTGTCAAAATACCTTTCAATCGATGACCAAATGTCTGCCAGATAACTATAGCAACATTTCGCAAAACCTTGCAAGATCTGTCGCTATGCGCAATGCGAAATACGGCACACAAGGGCATATACAAGTGACTGCAAACTCCAACCAAATGATGACTGAAAATCACCTGTCAAAGTGGGAGTAAACTCAACCATTAAACTGTCAAAGAGCAACCTACGGATACGTAGAAGCTATGGCGAGAACCTGGATAAAATCCAACAGAGTTTCTTCTATAAATTGAGCCAAATCTCAAATAATCTCAGCCATAAACAAATACACAAATCTATATATGGCATACATAAACCGCCAAGACCATGGCAACATAGCTCACTCTCGCATGAGTGGCTCTTTGGACAAATGCATATCCAAAAACCTGTGTACACCTATGAATTTGCTGGTTGCTGCAGAAAATACTCCGTGTGTGTGAGATATACCAAAAACAGTGTTTTTGGGACCCGAAAGTGTACAAATAAACCTGCTGCTGTACCTACTGTAATTCAAAGAAGAATTTCAGCAAATAGACATCACCATCGCGTCCGAAGCGTGCCAAAACCCTGACCTAGACTCCTGGATCATGTAGATCTGACTCTGTATGACGGAGCTACTCAAAAATTGCGTTTTAGAGCCCGAAAATGGCAAAAACGAGCTGCACACAGTTTTGAACCTACTCCTGCTCCACTCTGCGTGATGCAATGTCCTCTCAATGCAAGCTCCAACGCAAGAGCTCTGCCACAACAGCATCCAAGCACTCGAATGTCAAGCTCTCCTCCGCCGAGCACTTCTCTAACGAGCTCCACTGAGCTCAAAAGCTCCTCTCACCAAGGAAGCCGCAACCGCCTCCTCGACCAAGCTTGACCACACCAAGCTCCTAAGCTCCAAAGACAATGCTCCTCAAGCTAAAATCACTCTCCGTGAAACTCCGCGATTGAACTCCACCGTCGAGAGCGAGCGAGCTATCGCCTCGAAGCTCTCAAAGCCGTCATCCTCTCCGCGGTCACCATAGCTCTGATACCAATTGAAGGGGATCGGGGAGCACCACAGACGGAGAGTGAGAGAGAGAGAGAAGGAGACACACACGCAATGTGGGTGGGGAGACTCCAAGAGTGAGCAGCCCCCTATACACTTATGCTATGTATAAGGTATACAAGTCAGTGGGCGCCCAGACTCTGGGCGGCCGGGCAAGGCACAGGCGCCTATACCCCAACACTTTGAATATCAACACAAAACTTGCACCATGTTGGGAAGTATGTGAATAGCATACAAGGATTTAAAAGATTTGGTGCCAGCTTCTGTTAATTTACACCGACTCCAGCTAGTATGGGATGCAATATGGAATGAGCAGACAGTAAAGAGCAAGCACATGAAGGCATTGGACGTAGAGTCACTTCCGAAAAGAGTGCACGTCGCCCAAGAAACAGCCTCTACATCGTCCCGGCAGCCAGATGTTACAGGGACAGGGGCACTTATGCACACTTTTTACAACTCCATGTGCGCACATCTCATCGGCATCCCATCATTAATTGAAGGACAAACAATTGATTCAGGGGCCTTTGTTGAAGTAAAAGAGTACAAAATACGAGGTATTTCTTTTCTTCCTGAGTACATAACATATCATGAGAAGCTATACAAGGGAAACAACAGCTTCAAGTTCAAGATATTTCAAACAGAGCATGCATGCAAGTATTGCACCCAACAATCATCAGGTGCATTGCTTTCACAAATGAGTCACCTTGGATTACAATATTTCCTTACTATAATGGCGGCTCACTCGGTAACATACTCTTGAAGGTACTCTTCAAATAGAGTGAATTTACCAGATTGATGTATCGCTTAGATCAAGGGTGGAAAAGGCCCCACCCTCCTAACATGCGACTAAGACGGAAGCATCTTGCCAACGTCAAGGAGTAGTGATGAATATGCCCCACATTATGCATGCTCTGGTGGATGGCATGGCAACTGTACATATGGCAAAAATTATTCACACCGGCATACACCCATTCAATGTAGTGATCGACTTACTAAAGGTCAAAAGGCACACATCAGCATCATTGACCTTGGACTTCTGCTAAGAGCAATCAAAAAGTGGTTTTTGCTTAATTTTGTGTATGAGGCAAACAAAAACCTAGAAAAGGTGGTAGAGGCCCAATCCACTTTTGAGTGAGAGCGACATAAGCGAGGATGGCTCTCACCCAAGTAATATGATCCCTTTCTTGAAGATGCCTATACTCTGGCAAGTGATGTTTTTGCTCTGGGATATTTACGACAAGTGCTATATGAATTTTGGAAGGCAGTGTAGGAACTCTGGATGGGCGACACTACCCACAAAAAAGCTACCATTTAAGCTATACATTAAAGAGTCAGAAATTGGATGTCCCTCTCAAATTGCAAAGAGAGAAAATCTATGATGCAAGTAGCAGAGTTTTTTAGATCATTGAAGACTGAGCCAGCAAAGACACAATGCCTGATAGTAGAACTCTCTGTCATTTGATCTAATTTTGTAATTGAACATGGTTTTTATATTTCTTTGAAGAAAGACTGATGTGGTCAAGATAACTTGAAATGTGGTTAAGATAATTTGTTTCGTCTCATGTTTGAGGTGTACTTGTCTTAACTGGATGTTTTCCATTGATTATTGCATTTCATATTTCAATATGTGAGGGCAATGATTAGTTTGTCTTATCTATTAACCTTTTGTTCACTGATATCCTTATATCATCTATATTTTGTTAGATAATGGTAGACAGATAAGATAATGAGCACTATGAGTTGGATAGAAAGGCATACAAGCGACTTAAAGCTCTAGCACAAGGTTTGATTGTCCATCAAGCAACTAGAATGGCCTACAGATTGTCCAAACGGACAAATCTCAGTCATGCCCAATGGAGTGGCATAAACAAACAGGTCACAAAGGATATGATCAAAGAGATATGGCCATGCCCAGAAGGTGAGATTAAGAAGAGAAGATGAAAGGTGTCAAGGTACCAAAATAATGACATCAAACTTAATGCTGAGTGAATCTAACCTGGAGGTGTACAACCATCCTCTCCATAATGTAGATGCACCACTCTACCTCACTAAAATGCTCTATATGCATTTTATCCTGGATAGGCTAGTGGACTTCACGTCCAGAGATGTAACGTCATCACCCATGATATACGTGAGCAGATAGTGACATTCACAAGACAAGAGCTGGCTCTTATGGTGGAAGGGGCTCAAATGGAGTTGAGCAAGGTCAAGGAAATCTTGGGGGCAAAGCTTGCAAAGAAAGAGTAAGAAGTAGTGAGACTATCGTTAGCGCAAACCCCCCCCCCATCCCGGACCACCGCAAGGGTTGAAGTGCAAACAAGCTTAGTGAAGATGTGGAGGGCCTGTCTCAACGTTTAAATATTCCAAGGCAATCACATCTCCCACTTTTTGATGTATCCTAAGGTTGTGGGAGTCTCAAATGTGGCTAGCAGTTCCTCCACCAATCAATGTCCCCTATGCGACAAAGTCTTTGACGGTTAGAGCGGCCATTATATGTCGCCATGTGGACACTATTACCATCTTATATGCTTGGTGAGACAAATAAAAAATATGTCCACATAAGTATTGTGCGATGTGGCAATTTATGAAGGCCTATATATTATGCTTGGCATGGCCAATGAATACAAACCACCAAAATCGCAAGAGGCAACTCCTAGTGTACTTCAAAATCTATTCCAAGACAAAAACTAATTGTAATCTTTTACTAATATGAGACTCTTTTACAAATTGAATGAAATTGTTGCTTAATATTCATTGTCATCATTTTTCAAGATTCTTTCATCTATGTCTACTTTGTCGTATGCTTGATTGAGTTTGTCTGAGTCAATATCAAGATTTTCCTCTAGCTCAAAGCTTGTGCACAGCACATGTCCAACGTAAAAGTGTTCGTCTTCTACATCACTATGGGAAAATGATGCTGTTACCGCACAGCATTACCGCATAAGAGGAGAGACAGAAGTTCAAGAAAGAGAGAGATTGTATGCTGCAGCCCCGCCGGCGCGTTTTTCAACTTTTTTGCGAGTATTACCGCACATATAGCCGCGCAGATTACCTCAATAAAAAAAGAATCCCCGCCCCCATTCCTCTCCCACTTTTCCCTTTCTATAAATCCTATTCTATTTTGTTACTTTTCAGAAATTGGTACCCCCTTTTTGCATGGAGTGTAAGAAATCCCATTCTCATTGGGATTTTTAGTACCTCTCTTCTCTTTGCTTGCCTCATCTATTGGTATGATTCTCCTACTCTACTCATTTGTACACCATGAGATTCTATATCAAAAAATATTTTGTTTCCACCTCAAAATCTTATGTCAACTATGCATTCATATGGAAATGGCAAGCGAACGATGATCAAAATTGTATTGTCTTGCGTTCATAAACAAATAGACCTTTTGTACAGCATAAGTAGAGAAAGAAGACAAAATCCAAAAGATATTTATTAATTTTCATCCTCCAAGAGATCTCTACAAGTTCTTACATCCATGTCCAACCCAATGGTAGCTAAATCAACAAATAAATCTATTGATTCATCCTCTACAGCCTCTCCTATTGAATCATCGTCATCCTCTCCATCCTCGTCCTCCTCCTCACTATGGTTGGTTGTTGGGAATGGTTGGTTCTCCTCAACCTCAACTGCATCATTTTCATTGGCATCTTCTTGAGATGGTATGGTGGGATTTGCCAAAGTCTCTATGTTCGTATCTGCAAAGATAGATCTGCTCCGTGGTGTGACTGGAATAACATACCAAAGTCGTCTTCGATACATACAAGGCACATAAAACACCTGTAGGTCACAGAGCAAACAACAACATGAATGTAGTTTTATATGTATCATATAATGTTTTAGTGAGTTGCACATGGACTTTACCTGCTCACAACTACTAGGTTGCACCAAGTTGTCGGTCTTCCCGCGATGAAATTTCTCGGAGTCTACCATATAGAGCCCACTCTCATGTCTCTTAACCTCACCCGCAAACCATCGGCAGTCAAAGAGATATTTGTGAAATGTTCTGAAATCCACTTTGATTATCCTCTCTATTGTTCCACATTCCCTCACCTCTTGTGTTGTCGTGTCAAAGTTGCCCATAACTCTACTATCGTGAGTGGTTCGACGCTCATCTATCTTGTGGTTCAAAAATGACGTCCTTCGGACCACATAGAGTTGAATGTGAAGGCCTGCAAAAACCAATCAAGATAGATAAGAGAGAGAGAGAGATAGAGAGAGAGAGAGAGATGACACACACACACTAAACACATTGATTATATTACCCTTGGTAGACATCCTCGCGCGTACTCCCATTCTTTAGGGCTTATTTGTTCTCCTTGTGCCTTGGCCTTGGTCATGGCATTGTGTATCCACCCAAATAGAATTAGATCAGGGTATTTTGCAAGCTCTTTAGGAAAGGGAGGTGCTCGCCTACCGCCATGCGACCTCTTCCATGCTTCCCTCTCCCTTTCTCTCGTTGTACGCACCTCCACATACATATCCACCCATTTGCCCATGATGGGAGCATTGAGTAGACAATGGTTGTTGACTATGGCTTGAAATTCCCTATCCAAAATCAAGAGATAACCTTTCCCACTTGGAATGTTTGCGTGTTTCTTCCTCCGTCTTTAAACGAGGCAATGATGGGTCTATTGTGAAAAGATATTGAGAGACATACACACAAGACTCTTGTACAATCCAACCCTCTTCCATGCTTGCCTGAACACATGAAACCATTAGTGATTAACGTAACGAATAAAAAGTGTTGTGAATACAATCCAAACCTAATAAGGTTTAAGGCTTAAGATCGATGAATACCTCTGGTTGTGATCGTAGTCTTACAAAGTCTTTCAAGGTCTTTAGGAACCTCTCAAGAAAGAACATCCACCTGGAGTGAACCACACCACAAATGGCTATCTCCTCAACAAGATGGAGCAATAGGTGAACTTGGCTAACAAGGATAGAACGTGGGAATGCATCCTCAATAGCACAAGCTGCTTCAATCGCTAGAATTCGAGCTGTTGGAATGGCTGAAACTTCGATTTCTTTGGAACTCACAAACCTGTAACCAAAAAACCCTTCATAATCTTCATAGTAAAGTTAGTCTTCAAAGTAAAGTTTAGGAGGGAGGATCAAATGCGCTATACCTGACAACTTCTCCCACCTTGAATATTGCAGCCTTTATCTTCGTGTCCTCAAATCCACTAATGCTAATTGGAAGCACAAACTATTGCACAAACAAAAAGACTTATTAGTATCCAGAACCCTAAACCACATACACACACACTCACATATACACACACATACACACACACACACACATTACCTGAAGAATCTTGTGTCAATCATGGGATTTGAGCCCATACAGTTGTGTGGATCCTCCTTTCTTAGTTTTAGTGAAGGCACCCTTGAGCGAACGCATATAACCTGTTGGAGTACGGATGGATGCAATGACTTGTTTCATCCGCTCTTGATTCACCCTTGATAGAATCCAAGGTGCCTTTGGAAGAACCATCTTCCCCCGAGGCCCCATGCGAGGTGTGGCCGAAGGAGGGAGCCTCCTTATGGCCCTCATGTCCTCTCTAGCCCCCAATGAATCTTTCTTGCCTACTATGTGATCCCATATAGCTTGCCCAACATTATTGAACACATGCATTGGATCCAATAGGTGTTGGATTTTCAATGAAGCCCAATAGGGTAGTGATAAGAAAATAGAGTACCTAGACATACCCCTAGGTAGATCATTGGGAGGAGGCAATGTGTTGTGATGCTCGTTCCAATGTCTTGCCCAATCGGCCATGGTCCAATGGAGTGGCTCCATCCCATTGCACGGTGGAGCATAAGATCGATGTGTGGGCGGCAAAAAGCGATGGTTATTGGGGTAGATCACCTTACCAAGTAGAGCGGGTCTCTCTGTCACGAGTGAGGGTCCACAAGTTGGGCATGCACTATGTCCAGATGTCGATAGTCCTACAAAAACAAAAGACATAACCGCATATAAGTGACCAATGCAAAGACATTAAAGAGCATCACAAAGTATAAGCTTACCAGAAATCTCTCCAAGCCCGGGATAATCATGCATGGTCCACATGAGAATGCACTTGATCATTGTGCGCCGATCACCAAGTGGTCTTGATACATCAAAAACATATATGCCGTTCCATAGCTCTTGAAGATGCTAAATATACATCCATGTTCTTCACCTTGTGTTTTCCTGGGACTAGAAGAGAGATAACCCCATCGATGGAGCGATTTGTCATATGCCATGTAAGAAGCTCGCTTGTTCCTTTGGTGTTGAACATGTGCTTGATGCGGGGAATGAGGGGGAAATGACGAAGAACCTTGCGAGGTATTGTGGCTCCTTGCATTCCCTCTTTGTACCTTGATTCTCCACACTCGGGGCAAGCATCAACCCCTGCATGTTCATTGCGGAATAGCACGCAATCATTGACACATGCATGTATGGGATCATAGTCCATCCCAAGCCCTATCACCACTTGTCGTGCCTTCCTTCGATTTTCTGGAAGATGATTGCCTTTAGGCATCATCTTGCCTAATAGCCTATGACATAATTAAAGAACACTCTTTATTGCATATAACCACAAAAAAAACTCACAACTAACACTTACAACACTTAAACGTACCTCAATAGTGCATCGACCCCTACATTGCTCCATCCAAACATTGCTTGAATATTCAAGATCTCAAGAGACGCTCGTAATATGGAGTAGGAGCATCCCTCGTAAAGAGAGGTGTGTGCTGCCTCTAGCAATGAATCTTTGGTTTTTTGGGCGGCTTCTTCACATGCACACTCAGGCTCACACTCATTCTCCGCCTCATGTGCAAGAAGATCCTCAACCATATTGTGCAAATGATCTTCCTCCACCTCCATGTGGGGTGGGGTGGTGGGGAGATCCCCATATGTGGTGGATATAGGATGCGCATGCGCTCGTGTGGACCCACCCACATCGGACGGCGGGTGTGACCCCCCTCTCATGACTGCTTTCTGGCGCAATCGCTCTTCCGTCCTCCTCCCGCCTCCACCCCCGATCACACTCCAATGGGGAGCAACATCAATGGATGCCAAAACCCTCGGATCGCTAGTTTCCATTCGAGCGCGTTTTCTCGGATCGTCCCATAGTCCATAATCATCCACGTGAGCCAAGAATATACGCCGAAGCCGTGCAATCGCACGCTTACATCGCGTACATGGACATGGTAGTCGCTCGCTCAACCATCGAGTTCGTTCCGTGCCAACCGGCGGACCCACGTCATCCCAATTGACCTGCACACACGACCACACACTAAATAAGAAAAAATAAAATAAGAAAAAGAAGAATCAAGAATGTTGGTACTGACATGACTTACACTCATTAAAGATAGAGAGGACTGTAAGGTAAAGAGGTGGGTACAAGAGGTCATCCAATCGACGTAACCTTAATGTCTCATCAGAGATTTTTGCGGTAATACACGCGGTAATCCACGCGGGAGCGGACGCGGTAATACACGCTGTAAAATTTCCAGCAAAGTTTTCTATATAAAGGGGGCACCTACGTGCCCCCGCAAAATTGAATGCCAAAAATTCAAAAACGAGCTCCTTCTCTGCGCGGGCATGTTTCCCTATCCATCTCCAAGCTCTCTCTCCTTCTCCCTCTCCATCTCCAAGCTCTATTACTCTCTTCATCTCCATCCCCACCATATCCAAGCGATCCAGGTCACGACTGTAAGTGCTCGAACTCTCTCTCTTTCTTCTCGTTCTTCTACACACACACACACACACAATGCATACACATTGCACACACACACACACACATGCACTAACATGCACACACATGCACACACACATTGTACACACACGCACACACGCACACTAATTTTCGCACAATCACACACTAATTCAAGCATTAGTGTGTGCATGCATTATACACACACTAATGCTTGCATTAGTGCTTGCATGCGTTACAAGCACACCCTAATGCAAGCATTAGTGTGTGCAAGCATTATACACACACACACTAATGCTTGCATTAGTGTGTGATTGTGCACAAATTAATGTGTTTTTACACACTATTTTGTGCACAATCAATCACTAATGCCCGCATTAGTGTGTGCATGAGTTACAAGCACACAGTGTATAATGCATGCACACACTAATACTAATGCAAGCATTATACACTGTGTGCTTGTAACGCATGCACACACTAATGCTTGCATTAGTGTGTAATTGTGCACAAATTAGTGTGTTTTCACACACTATTTTGTGCACAATCACACACTAATGCCCGCATTAGTGTGTGCATGCATTATACACACACACACACACACTAATGCTTGCAACACACACACTAATGCTTGCATTAGTGTGTGCTTGTGCACAAATTAGTGTGTCTACACACTAATGCATGCACAAGCACACACTATTGTGAGCATTGAGCATTAAAGAGGTATGCACACACTAACGCTTGCATTAGTGTGTGCTTGGGCACAAATTAGTGTGTGAAAACACACTAATGCTTGCATTAGTGTGTGCTTGTGAACTAATTAGTGTGTGAAAACACACTAATGCATGCACACACTAATTAGTGTGAAAACACACTAATGCACGCACACACTAATGCGAGCATTAGTGTGTGCATGCATTACAAGCACACACTAATGCTTAGATTAGTGTGTGTGTGTGTGCATGCATTGGTGTGTTTCACACACTAATTTGTGCATAAGCACACACTTATGCAAGCATTAGTGTGTGCATGCGTTACAAGCACACACTAACGCTTGCATTAGTGTGCATGCGTTACAAGTATACCAAAACATACCTCCATGTGGGTGTGCGATGATGTTGATTGAGACCCCAATGGTCACCGAGAAGCCCAACGGTAGATTAACGTCCAACACACACACACTAGATTAATTTCTTTGCCACACACTAACGCGCACACACAATAGATTAATTAGAATCACACACACACACACTCTAAATGGATGCAGAAAAATAAGCACACAAACCATTTCTTAACTAGGAGATAAAAGGAATCCTATGCAGGGAGGAATCCTATGCAATAAAGAATCTCACTTTAACTAGAATCCAATGTTAATTAGGGTCCCTTTTTTTGTGAAATTGTAGGATATGGAATCCTCTTCCACGCCCGGCTATCGATCCATAGAGGACTTTCTCGCCGAGGGCCTCTCTTACGAGGACGCTTGTGATGCTTACTACTCGCAGTCTTCCTCCCACCAACCACAATCGTCCTTCGGCTTTCGATGGTTCCGAGATGCAATACATGACCCCGACCTCGAGAGGGCATACAGCGCCTAGGCAGAGTGGCTATCCTCGCAGCAGAGTCTTCTAGGGCGGTACACACCTGCACAGTTGGTTGCCTATGGACTCTCACCGCTTGCGCACCGAGCGTCGGCACTCCGATCATGCAGAGTGTGCCTCCCACAGCGCCTCCCTCCATCTTACCCTCCACTTTCCCGTCACCCACACCTCCCTCCACCTTGCATTCGCAGCGATCCATCCCCGCACCGTCAAGTTATCCGTCGCCTACACCACCCAGTGGTTCGGGCTTGGGCCAGCACTCTTCGTGTGGCCAACTCTCTTCTCGTAGTGGTGGCTCACGCTCTCGTCGAGGTAGTGGCTCGTGCTGCTTTGGTGGTGGAGGGGGCAGTGCTACAGATTCACCTCCTCTTACACCCCGACCTCCTCGCTCACCCCTTGGAGCTCCACATGAGGATGAGGACCACGATGCACCCGCCCCGGACGCTCGTGGCTACTACTATTATATACATCAAAGGGGGGGAGGTGGATCTAGGCTCCTCTTTGGGGAGGACATTTTGAGGGCACCTTAACGAGCTGATACACTCGACATACCAAGATTGCTTTAAATCTTTCAAAGATCAGGACCCAGTCGACTTGACGTACATTCACACGACATTGCTCATGCGGTTCCCTAATCCGGAAGTGGAAGAGTTCTCCAGGCAGTGGCTCAAGGAGTACGTCAAGAATTTCTTGAAAAATAAGGAGTCCAGTGTGCGGAGGGCAGCAAAGCGAACATTTGAATCTGAGGGTCACAACTATCGCCCTGGAAATGTTCATGACGAGGAGTGGGAGAAAGCCCAGGGCGAACTGGAGGACGAGAGAGCGGCAGGTGCTAGGGCGCACACTCGGCAGGTGGAGGCGAGGGCGCAGCAAACGCCCACGCATTACGGCTCGGACGGAAAAGCAGCATGGAAAGATAAATTTGTGAGTGCGCGTATTTTCACTTGAATTGATTTAATTTGTGGTAATAAGGTTAGGTTTGTGATATTTTTTAATTGATATATAGAAAAATATTACTATGACCCGCCCAAGCCGAGAGATCTAGAGATACAGAGAGAGCCACTCCGAATATCAGACATGGTGCTGGCTGTATGAAAACAATAAAATCAATGCGAAGAATTTGAAAATGCATGTCGTACACTACAGCCTGTAAGTGTGAACTTTTTTAAAATGAGTGCATGCAGAATTATGTATCCATTTGTATTAAGTAAAGGTTTTGTTGTTTTTTTCTTTTCCCGAGTCAGGGAGTCCCTCGAGAGGTCCCAGGATCCGAGTAGCTCAATCCTCCGAGTGTTTTTGGGCCCGTCTTCTTTTGGCCACAGTTGTATAGTCCCCATGTATCGCCTATTTGGGCAATTTTGTAATATCCAATATAATTAAACACTTGATTTTGGCCCAAAGTCTTCTTTTGGCCACGGTTGTATAGCCGCCATGCATCGCCTATTTGGGCAATTTTGTAATGAACAGTTTCTCCAACATAATTAAACATTTGATTTTGGCCCAAAGTTTTTGTGCAATGAAATTTTTGTTTTTTCATTTATTAAATATATAGGAAAAAAAAGGCAAATGACCATGTGGATGGGTCCTACCAAGGACCATCCAAATGGTCATCTGCTTTTTTTTTTAAATACTCGCGTGTGCGGTAATGCTTGCGGTAATACGTGTTGTAACGCCAGCGGAAATAAGCGCGGAAATATAGCCAGGCCGAATACCGCGTGCATTGCTGAAGGACCATTATTGCGAGCATTAACTCTAGCATTACCGCCTCCGAGATTTTTTGACTTGAACTTTTCCTTTGTTTTTGTGCGTCTATCTGAGCGGTAATGTGCTCCAAATGTCATAGTGCATCATCACAATCATAGATCCATATATCTTTTTCATATTCTTTGCTTTCAATGTGCCACAAAAAAATTTCATTGCAAAATATGTAACCAAGTTTATCTGTTCGATCTACATGAAGTCGATTGCGGTGCTGTGAATATATTTGTGCATGCTCTAATTTCTTTTTGAGCTTGAATTCAAAGAACACTGGATTAAAACCTTTATCGTAAGCTTATGCAACAAAGCATAGTGTTCTCCACCATTTCCATGCAGGCTATGTTAGAAATGGGATCGTGCTACCTAGGGTGGATGAAAGAGAAACATAGTGCACGTTGGTGCAGCCCGACTGTGTCGACCCATGGAGATTCAAGAAGTCCATGCATGGCAGTTTGCAGGTAAATGGCAGGTACATTGAGCAAGTGCTTGATAGTGCTAGGGGCTAGGTACACCGAGATGGGGCTCTTGCTAGTGGATAACTGTCAGTGTTTTGTCCTCGCAGGTGGCAGGAGCAAAGTCTGATATCACAAGCTTGGAAATGAAGCAAGGGATGTTGGATCCAACTGCCATAAAGTTTATGATATGGGATTCGGAGCGAGGTATCTGCAAGACACCCGACTATCGAGTTGTGTATGCCAAATGCGACATTGTATAGATCATTTGTGGTTCTCAAGACTTGGAAGGCGGACGGTGCTATGATGTGTATGTCGGATCGGGCATCAAGGTTAGCGGAGTCAAAATTTGTATGTATTCGAGTGCGGCTTCATGGTCGTTTACTATTCGGATGTCAATTCGAGCTCGAAAGGATGATCGACCGCGGCAGACACTTTTTGAACAACTTTTTTGGTGATCGGATTGGCATTCACAGAGTGAAGCTCGGACATCAAAGTAGGCGAAACTCGCGATAGCTGTGCCGAGCATACTCACGTGGGAAAGGAGGCCATGCTGGCTATTTTTAGAGAAGAACTGAACAAAGAGTTCCAAAAAAAGAAAAACCTAGGAAGGATGGCGCATGCAGGAGGAGGGTCGCCACTTGGGGACTTGGTGTGTGGGGGAAAAAGGAGCCGCCAAGGGCTTCCAGAAGCCAGGAATGGAAGGGGACTGCATGAGGGAGTGTTGCCGAGGATGGCAAGACAGAGGAAGGAGAGAGTGACGCTAAAGAGAGTGGCCTAGGGCGGTGACACCAGGTGATGATGGCGATGCTGAGAGGAGAAAGCCGTCATGGTTGCAGGTGAGAAGCCGCCAAGGAGCTGGTGGTACAAGGGAGTGCATGAAGAAGATGGCATGGCCAGGAGACTACAGAGAGCGGGCCAGGGGCTGCTGTCGACCAAGCCGGGGAGGCCCAAGGACACCAAACGGGGCAGCGTGATTGAAGGGAAGCCAAGGGTTGCCAAGTGTGTGAAGGAGAAGCCGTCAAGAGCCTTAGCCATGCGAAGGGACGACCATGTGTGAGAGATATCCAATTGCACCAATCCACGAAATCGACAATGATCAAGATTGTGTTAGAGTTTTGTTTGTTTACTGTGCATAACTGAGTTTATAGTTTGGTTGAGTTATCTGGTATTTGGCTTCCACCTTTTCGTTTATCTCATCTCGGGCATAGTGCCCGTGGTAGTGGTGGCTCCAGGTCTTTGGTGTGTGTGTGCACAGAGAGAGAGAGAGAGAGAGAGAGAGAGAGAGAGAGAGAGAGAGAGAGAGAGAGAGAGAGAGAGAGAGACTGATTGTGGTTGCAGACTGAGTGTGATTTTGTATGCGGTCGAGGCTTGCGAGGTCTCCCGGTGTGAGTGTGGTTACAGATATGGGTGCATTGGTGTATGCGTCGTAAAGGTGATTGTGTGTAGCCGAAGTTGCTCGTAAGCGAGGCTGTTTGGTGCAAGTTACAGATAGTGTGCGGATGTGTGTGATTCTGTGTGGCTTGGGGTGTTGGATACCTGCTGGGCTATAGAGAGGCAGTTAGCTTGTGTATCGGGTGTGTTCCCATTTCCCCCATCCCATCAGTGGTGCCCCCACTGAGGAGCTACTGATTGCTCCTTGGTGAAGTCGAAGACGATGTTGCGGTGTTTCCAGGCTCAAAGAACAAGGCTGCTAAGAAAGATGTGGTCGGGCTTCCCTACTTTTACAGGTGTTGAAGATGCTGAGGTTTGGCTGCAAGACTACGGCCTTTTCCTGCTGGAGAGCGGCCTGTCAAGAGAAGAGGGAGTGGCCCAAGCTTTCCCGCTCCTGGTTCGTGGTAAAGCAAAGGTATGGTATGAGAGCTTGCAGGCTGAAGAAAAGTTGGATTGGGGTACATTGGAAGTGGCATTCCGAAGCCGTTATGTCGTCAACCCACAGTGGAGTGAAGTGAAGCAGATGATGGACGACCTAAAGCAAAGCCTTGACGGTGATTTTCGAGCATTCGTGTGGGAGTTCGAGGCCATATGGAGCAAGTTGGTCAAGGTAACTGCTGTAGAGAATGCCGATTATTTGAAGTTGACCAAGTTTATGGACTGCTTGCATGTCAAAGTTTATGGACTGCTTGCATGTCAAAGTTCGAGATAAAGTCGAGATGACCAAGTTTATGGACTGCTTGCATGTCAAAGTTCGAGATAAAGTCGAGTTGACCAAGTTTATGGACTGCTTGCATGTCAAAGTTCGAGATAAAGTCGAGATAGATGGACCGTGCACATACGAGGAGGCAGTAGCCTACGCACAGAGCAGGACGAAGAAGCTTTTAAAGAAGCAGCAGGCAAAGAGGATTCTTGCGAGTTCATTGGTGTCAAGGCCAATTGTTAGGGAAGAGGCTCAGGTAATTCGACCTTTTGTTGATGTACATGTGGTAGCAGCGGGTAGGTGTGATGACAGAGCAGAGACAATATCATGTGGACCCATGATGCCTCAGGAGCTGAGAAGTCTACCAAGTGCCACCTGATGTGCTTGACCAGGTGCCTTCTGAAAAGCAAGCAGTGGAGAAGATAGCTGAAGTGCCAAAGTCGGTGAGTTTTGGGGAGAAAGCCGAGCTGTGTTCGAGCTATAGCAGTAGTGCCTTGGATACGGATAGCACATGGGAAACGGAGTCTGCTTTCTCAAGGTATGAGACCTATGATGTTATGTATGTCAATAATTGGGTCAAAGAACAGCAGGTTGCAGGTGAAGAGCCAATGTGCGAAGACCAGGGGGTTAGGCAACCCTCTCTCGTGCCTTGTGATGGTCAGGCCATGTTGACTGAAGAAGAGTGCGTTGAGGAAGAAGACTGGGGGTTCGATGATCTAGTGGTCGATGTTGATGACACGTCGCAGGTTTTTGTTGCTAAAGCTATGGCGAGGATACAGGATATGCGAGGCTGTGTGCCTGCTCTAGTACCACTTGAAGAGCCTACACATGAGGTTGCCTTGCTTAAAGACAATGATGCTATGGAGATCTCTCTCCACAATGGCTGGGAGACACAGGATGCAGAAGATATGCTGGGTGTGCATGTTTGTTTTGGGCGTGGAGATGGTCCATGTATACAACTTTTTGAACAGTGGTGCTATGAAGGCCTACACGACTGGTTGGCTGACAAAGTTACAGGTGCAAAGCAGAGAATACTTTCCTATGTTTTAATGACGGATGACGATGATCAAAGCTATATTTTTTATCCTGGAAGAAGCTTCTTTACAATTGGGAGAGCCTATGGCTTTCCATTTGACCCAGGCGGGTTTTATAGCAAATGAATATCTCTCTTTATCTATCTGATGCTTCTTGTACATAGTATCTATCATTTCTCTTCTTATGCACTGATATCTTATCTAAATAATACTACGGTTCAGCATGAATGCTCAACGAGGGGTTGGGCAATGATGGTGCAGCCCACTTGTGTCGACCAATGGAGATGCAAGAAGTCCATGCATGGCGGTTTGCAGGTAAATGGCAAGTACATTGAGCAAGTGCTTGATAGTGCTAGGGGCTAGGTACACCGAGATGGGGCGCTTGCTAGTGGATAGCTGTCAATGTTTCGTCCAATCACAGGTGGCACGAGCAAAGGCTGATATCACAAGCTTGGAAATGAAGCAAGGGATGCTGGATCCAACTGCCATAAAGTTTATGATATGGGATTCGGAGCGAGGTATCTGCAAGACACCCGACTATCCAGTTGTGTATTCAAGTGCGGCTTCATGGTCGTTTACTATTCGGATGTCAATTCGAGCTCGAAAGGATGATCGACCGCGGCAGACACTTTTTGAACAACTTTTTTGGTGATCGGGTTGGCATTCACAGAGTGAAGCTCGGACATCAAAGTAGGCGAAACTCGCGATAGCTGTGCCGAGCATACTCACGTGGGAAAGGAGGCCATGCTGGCTATTTTTAGAGAAGAACTTAACAAAGAGTTCCAAAAAAAGAAAAATCGAGGAAGGATGGCGCATGCAGGAGGAGGGTCACCACTTGGGGACTTGGTGTGTGGGGGGAAAAGGAGCCACCAAGGGCTGCCAGAAGCCAGGAACGGAGGGGGACTGCATGAGGGAGTGCTGTCGAGGATGGCAAGAGAGAGGAAGGAGAGGGTGACGCTAAAGAGAGTGGCCTAGGGTGGTGACACCAAGTGATGATGGCGCTGCTGAGAAGAGAAAGCCGTCATGGTTGCAGGTGAGAAGCCACCAAGGAGCTGGTGGTACAAGGGAGTGCATGAAGAAGATGGCATGGCAAGGAGACTACAGAGAGCGGGCCAGGGGCTGCTGTCGACCAAGCCGGGGAGGCCCAAGGACACCAAACGGGGCAGCGTGATCGAAGGGAAGCCAAGGGTTGCCAAGTGTGTGAAGGAGAAGCCGTCAAGAGCCTTAGCCATGCGAAGGGACGATCATGTGTGAGAGATATCCAATTGCACCAATCCACGAAGTCGACAATGATCAAGATTGTGTTAGAGTTTTGTTTGTTTACTGTTCATAACTGAGTTTATAGTTTGGTTGAGTTATCTGGTATTTGGCTTCCACCTTTTCGTTTATCTCATCTCGTGCATAGTGCCCGTGGTAGCGGGGGCTCCGGGTCTTTGGTGTGTGTGTGTGTGTAGAGAGAGAGAGAGAGAGAGAGAGAGAGAGAGAGAGAGAGAGAGAGAGAGAGAGAGAGAGAGAGACTGATTGTGGTTGCAGATTGAGTGTGATTTTGTATGCGGTCGAGGCTTGCGAGGTCTCCCGGTGTGAGTGTGGTTACAGATATGGGTGCATTGGTGTGTGCGTCGGTAAAGGTGATTGTGTGTAGCCGAAGTTGCTCGTAAGTGAGGCTGTTTGGTGCAAGTTACAGATAGTGTGCGGATGTGTGTGATTCTGTGTGGCTTGGGGTGTTGGATACCTGTTGGGCTATAGAGAGACAGTTAGCTTGTGTATCGGGTGTGTTCCCATTTCCCCCATCCCAACGTGTGTGAGTGCGTGTGTAAGCAAGATTACCACTCAAGTGAATTAGGTTTCAAGATAGAATTAGCTTGGACTCATAAACACAATCTTGAGCATTGACTTAGCTTAGCACAAGCTCACCATAGACAAGCATGTAGTGCAAAATAGAGTTATGTTTATTCATTCATGAAATGAGATTTAAGTAGCTCTACAGCCTTGCTCCACAGCATGTGGGATAATTCCACTCTTCTCTCCTTGACTCACACTTTAGGACAAAGCTCACACTTTACAGGCTACTCTTTAGCCATTTGTTGAAGAAGGGAGTTTGAAAACATACCTTTTTTCAATGGAAAGGAGAACGTTTCTTTTATGCATCTTACATAATCATCAACATTGGCATAGAAAGTGTTTACCAGTTTGTAAAATTCATGAATCACTTCAACATTGGACATCAAGTCCATATTCTAGTATTAGGATCTAGCATGTAAGCAGCACTGTGTAATGGTGTATGTGATCCAATCCATCTAGCATGAAAGTAATTCAAGAGGACTTTCCTTTGTCAACGAGAGAATGGAACATGCCAATGCTTTTCCACCACCGAATGCTCTAATTTTTTAGGAGACACCAAACTCCTTTGGACAATCCCACCATTGCATCAATACTTTTCCGAGATTGGACACCCTCTGAACAAGATTGTGTATGACACATAACAAGCATCATTACATGATACGCATCCGTCACACTACTCCACCAAGTTCTTTTTGTAAGCGTTGCCCTCAAGACTTTGATTTTCTCTTTCACTTTTTCGTTCTAAGTGCTCTTCCAGTCATGAAATACCATACATGTAAATGTAGTTAAGATTGCATCTTTGTTTCAAAGAAGAGACTCAAAAACATAAAAGTGAGTGCAAAATCTAGTGTATCAAAGTAGTTTTAACATAACTGCCATGCGAAATCAAAAAATATCTAATACTCTCTGTTTTTTTAGCATAAATCTCACAAGCTGACGAGCAGTATCAACAATAGAGGCAAACCACTTGGTATCGTCACTTTTGTACCAATCTTTTAATACAATATTCAAACCATGTGTATTGCAAATAGAAGGAAAAACATGCGGGTACCGTCTCTTTAAGATTTTTTTGGCATTTTTGCAATTCTTTGCATTATATCACAATTTGGACCACATGTTTAGCACCCACTTCCTCTAGCATAGAGCCAATTACATCAGCAATATAAATCTCAAACTTAATTGAACCATGTGAATCCACTGCACAAACGAATGTTTTGCCTCTAGGTGAAACAATCATTAAATTAATTAGTGGTTTTCTTTGTACATTGGACCAGTCGTCGCTGACTATAGTACATCCAGAAAGCTCTATATTGCTAAGAATTACCCTTTTCACACGTTCTTTTACTTGAGCATAGCATTTCTCCAAAAGATCATTTTGCATAGCATGGTACGTGGACGGTGAAAACCCTAGTTCAAACTCACCAATTTTCTTACATGCTCCCTTCCAATGCTCACTGTCCACCATCATCATAACACTCCCTAAAAAGTAAATCACTTCAGCAAGAGCGAGTTGTGCATCATTGAGTAGACTGTTACGTAATCTTTCTTGCAATGAAGTTTTATGCATAGACACCTTTCTCGGGTCAAAATGACACTTCGATGAAGATGCACTGAGTAGATTGCTTTCTAGTTGTACATTGGGATTCGAAGTGCAAGCTGGCCATGCCTTCGGAGTTTGTTGATTGGAACCATGATGTTCCGGCATCCCTAAAACATTAGTATTAGATATGTAATGTTTCTTTGATTCTTTCTCTTGAATTTCTTACCCATTGTAGTTGCACCGGGGTGGGTATATGTGCGACCCTGTTTCTTAGAAAATGTTCCCTTAGTCGAGGTACCCCACCTGATTTTTTTGTATGCTTACACTCTCAATCTATGAATCGATCACCTTTGGGGGTTGATGATATGTTCATATGAAGGATATCAGTTTTGATCATTTATAGAAAGACACAAGGCTGCTGCAATCTCACAGGAATGACATTAGATGTTCTATACATAATCGAAAGTATTGAATTGCAGAATACTATATTGGGTTCATACTCTTTTTTAATGTTAATCTGGACGATCACTGGGACATAGCAGAGGAGGCTGAGAGCAGTCACTAGTGACGAGTTGGTGCAACCACCTAGTGGTGCTTTGTGTGTTTCAGAAGGTGTTCAACTGCCAGAGGGAGTTTTGCCAACAAATTTGCTCCCTACTGTCCCCATCGGTGATCATCATGATGTAATGCTCAATGACATTATGGAAATGTTTGACTTGAGAGAGGACTATTGCCTTGCTATAGTCGCTCAAAATCTACAAGAGGATGGTAGTATAATCGGCCCTGTCGATGACCAGTATTCTGTCATGGATGCTCACGTAACAGCAGGTGAGTTTATTGAACCAACAGAGGACTAGCACTGATATACAAAGGATGCATCAGCATGTGCCGCAACGCTTCCAACGGAGTCGGAGTTCAAGGCGGTACAAGAAAGGCTTGGAATCATAGAGATGGGGAGAAGTGCTCCATCAGCTACATTAATGCCGTCCTCATCCTTTGCAAAGGAGAGTACACTTGACTTATGGAATGCTGCATTACTCGAAGAAGATGAAAATCAGAAGGTACACTCCTGTATAAATATGTTTTTGCTTCCCTATATGAGAGTTTCATGTGTATATACCAACACTTGGCTTTTATTTCTCGTAGCTCGTAGTCTATGATGATAAGTTCATTCTGATCAGTACTTGGAGAATTTGAACGCTCCAAATTTCCTCTGCTTCCATTCCAGATTCTCCAAAGACAAGGTTGAATTTCCCCTTTTTGTATTGAAAACACTCTCAAGATATCTAGGAGGCGCGGCCATCAGATGGAACGCAGACAAGGTGATGCTGCTAGGCAAGGAAGCAGCGGTCTTAATTTTTGGTGTAGGGCCTGGCATGTATGGCTTGTGCAATTGCTACTAGCCTACTTTTTGACACATGCTACATAATGTTTAGCTTGTGGAATCACAGACCCACGCCAATTGCCAAAATATGGAAAACCTGATCTATTGAAACAAAAGCATCCAATCATTCAACTTATAGAAGAGGCCCCACAGGTTGAGGCAACTGAGGAGACCCAATTGCTTGACCTCAACGTGCTTGTGACGGATGCTGATGACGAAATGCGTCATTCAAAGAGACCAAGGCACGAGGAAGAGGGTCCTTTAGATAATGACAAGAGGTTAGAATATATGTATCATTTCCACATGGCTAGAAAAAAATACAATGTATTTGTTTTATGCATCAAAGTTAGATTGATTATGTAACAATGTCTTGCAATGTATTTTTTTTGTTGCAACCATCATTCACAATATGAAAAGTCAAAATTACATTGATCCGCATGTTGCCTAGCCGCAGACGATAACTCCATATCTCCTTTCTTCGTCGTTTTTTGGCTAATCTCACCGCATGGTCAATCTGACTTTGTTTGACTCGTTCCTTGTGATGTGACCTGTGCATTAGTTTTTGATACGTCCATTGGTGTAGCTCCTCTAAGCTATTTGCTTTGTCCGCACCACCTCCATATCGAGTGTGACTGAAATAACCAGTACGAACTTGGTAGTGGGTTTTTTCCATGCCCTGTGTAGACCAAACACCCAAGCTGCCATATTGCCTTGCAAACCAAGGCATGTGGTTACAGATAATGTGTTGCACACAAAGCATGCAGACATTATAAGGATGAGTATTTGCATTTCAAAAGATTATCATGTCTTCAAACAAATTACAGTACCATGTAGTGAGTAATATGTTGATTTGTCCATGCACTTATGAATGTTTTCTGTTAGGTCGCCACCATCAGTCCATGAATTCAATTTGCAGAACCTGAATATTGCATCCAAAGTTTTTCATACCTACGCTTTGGGAGTCCTTGCTGCACCATTATCTGCATGGCCAACTACAACATTGTGCAGATTTTTCCACCTGTTGTATTTTAATGCTTATCTTTCTTGTGCACTTTGGCTTTTGCATTGTCGTCTAGTTGTGGGCACTGAAAGCAAAAGTCGGGCTTTCACACCACCAATAGATAGCTTCTTTGGAACATCCTGACCATTTTTCGATCTCTTCTCATCCTGCTCTATCTTAACATATCCTCCGTGCAAACCCATTTTTGAGAAGGCCGTCTCTAAGGCTGAGATTGCCCTTTGCTTCACAAAGAGAGGTCGAGTGGTCGAGGCAAAACATATGTAGAGAAACATTAGTTTTTCTGTTATTCTACAAAGTGCATGCATTGTGCATATGTGTACTCTAGAGAGTGGGATATCCAAAATGGGTCAAAAGTTAGGGTCGCGCAGATGCCTATCTGGAGCTCTCCTCCAAAATGGTTTGTCAAGGATGTGAACCCCTCCCATGCAATACAAGTACAAGGGCTTTTGCTTATTGCTCTTGTGGAAACGTTGTACATGCATTTCAAGGTTTTTAGGTTTCCAGCCATGTGCCACTCAACATTGTAGGATCCCATACCCTCACATCCAATTTCTTTCCATGTCTCTGTTCACTTATTATTTCTGGTATGTTTGTTTGATGAAAAACCCAATTCAATATATCAAAGTTCTCGATGGGCACCTGAAAGGATAATTTTGAACTTTTTACAATGCACATTCGACAGCATTCAACTGAAACATGGCGATAAATTATCTTAAACATAATTTCTACGAACCTTGAACGTCGTAAGAAGGAAATGTTGTGCTCAGATTGCACATTAAAGTTTCGAGAATCATTTGTTCCAATGCTTGCATCTAGATCTCTATTCATTAGTGTGATTGTGACTCACTCAACCTTTGTCTCCTTTACAAGCTCGCACTCATCTAGCTTGATGACAAACTTCAGGATGCCATTGCATTCTTCAGCAGTGACATCGAACAACTACACAATGTATGACTGCATCGTGATGATATCATAAAAAATATTGTTATAATTGTCATAGACCATTTCTTCTCCTTTTCGCGATCTGTATATCGATTCAATGTGGAAAGGACTTCTTAGCTTTTGAAGCACCTCTTCATTGACTTCCCGTCTTGTTTTTGGAATAGAGAAAGGGTTTGGAAGAAGCGTGTGCTTCATGCGGAACTTTTTGACTTGTCTTTGCACAGACCTGAGTAAGAGGAGTTAAGAATTAAAACCCTTTTCTAGTGGAACAACACTGCAAATGATGCTACATACTTGAAAATGGCAGCATATCCCTTATTGGATATGCCAACTTCATCCAAAATTGATTGAATGTCCCGTGTAGGGAGTTGGTTCTCCTTTAAAAGGCTACCAAGCTGTTTAGCAACAATCTTACCATAGCGCTTATCATCCAAGAGGCCAGCTATGTTTTGGCGATTCAATATGAGCCCGTAATGGGCCGAGGAGGTGGTTGTGCCATGCTCCGCTTCCTTGTCAGGGTGAAGCAAAGATTTGCACAAGCATGTTAGTAGTAAGAGATGTGAGAGTTTATGAATATAAACCTAAGAAGGATAGATGCACTCACTTGATGGCTTGCACTCTTTTCTTAATTCCTCCCAAGCCAACTTTCAAGTCCTCGATGTCTCTTAGTTTTCTTTGTCTTTGGCAAAGACGTAGCGGTGTTTTTTTTTCTTTGAGTTTTTGTGTAAGCTCCTTGATTGTCTCCTTGCTGCCATCAACCTGTTGAGCATATTGCATGACTTTCTGGTGTAAGCGGACATTCTTGCTGTATACAATATCTCTCTCTTGTTGTTGCAAAACGTCATTTCTTGTAGCCAACTGTTCAGTGTAGCCATACAAGCCATGGTGGCCATCTCTGACATAGTTCACTAAGGATGTAATATCCTTAAAAGGTGGAGTGGAGTTTGTGACAGGATGCTTTGGATACATTCTGTCGTCCAGCCAAAGGTCCACATTTTTCATGTCTGGTGATCTTAAGTTCTCCTTCGAAGCTTCAGAAAGCGTTTGTTGTTTGTTTTTCTTGCAGAGGGGTTCATACTCTCGTGAGAGCTGTATGTGCATGTAATGTACATCTCTCCTATTCCTCGTAGAAGTTCTTCGTGGAGAAGCTATGAGTGTCCACTGAGACATGACTGATCGAAACTGTGTGCAGAAGGAGGTGGGGGAGATTGAAGAATGGCAATTTGAATATCGCACACACGAGAGAGAACGCAGGAGGGAATGGAGGGAAGAAGGAGGCGAGGAAACAGAGCTTGGTTTTCAAAAATGCAAAAGATTGAGATATTCGGCATTGAATTCAGTAGCCGCCGCACATAATGAAGTGTTATCATGACTGGAATACTTTTTGGGTTTTTTAATAAATGTACCTTGCATGAATAAGCTATCCAGATTTTAGAAAAGAGGTATAAAAAAGGGTTAAAATGAATTTTGTATTATCTCTCTCTACGCTGACATGGCATTTCTTACAAGGCCCAAATTTGAGTCCAAACTTTTCCTAATGTTTCTCTCTGTGCGGGTATGACAAGGAAGAGAGAGAGAGAGAGAGAGAGAGAGAGAGAGAGAGAAGAGAATTTATTTGATGCATAAACGTAAGAGTAAAATGCATATATAGAATTGTTCTAAAATTTAATTTTGTAAATCATTTTTGTCAGAACAATACATTCTTTTAACCTTATTAAATCAAGGTGTTGGCTCATGATGGCCCGCTATTTAACAGCATATGAAAATTGTACATATGTGTATGTGTGTGAATGTGTGTTGATCCCACAATGGGGGTTTGAATAAAAGGTGACTTGCAATTTTGAGAAGCCTTACATCGTCAAATCCTTCATTAAGATGCATGTATGTGCACCCTAGTAAGACTAAACGTTGAGCACGACAATAAGGATACACATGGAAGCATAAAAAAAGAGCATCCAAATTTTAAAATCTCTGGCCACATGGATGGTTACAAAGATGTGTGACCTTTGCCCCTACTTCACTTGGGCTTGTTTAGCATACTAACAAGTTTACGATTATTATGGCCTCATCTTTGACTTGAAAGTTCTCAGACATCATGTACTTTGGTATATATGAAGACATAGTTTGTGAGGTGGAATGCACACACTTTGTGAGCCTAAGAATGTGGCACATTGTGATGCCAATATGGCCTTTTTACATTCTTGCAAGCATGTATTTCTACACCCTTGTAGATTGTCAAAGAATTGGAATTAAAGTGCATCAAATATTACAGATTAGCTAGAATAATCAATCAATTATGTAACATTGGAGCATATTCAAGAATGAAAATTGCTAAGCAAGCATTAACTTAGACTCAATCGCACATCACATACATGTGTTGAAACTGAGAGAGAGAGAGAGAGAGAGAGAGAGAGAGAGAGAGAGAGAGAGTTTGATACCAATTGAGGGCTAAATCTTCTGGAGTCAGTCCCCCCCCCCCCGCGAAGAACTTTGTATTAATATAATTCTTCTTCTTCAGAAGAGCCTTTGATCGATACAATTGGCTAATTGCACTTTTAATTGCACAAATTGAAGAGATGAAAGCTCTAAAATTTGGCAGAGATTGTGATTTGACTTTTTATTTAAAACACCTCGTTGAACTCAATCCCAAGTCCATAAACACCTTGCAAGTGATAGGATCTACAGGGATTCAAAAAGTATCAGGTTCAAAAGATGATATGTAAGTATTAAGAAGTAGTAACCTGTTTAGTTATTTATGCATAAGCTTGAGTAGACATAGATATGGAGACTTGTATGGGAGGGGGGGGGGGGGGAAGAGAGAGAGAGAGAGAGAGAGAGAGAGAGAGAGAGAGAGAGAGAAGATGATGAGCCTTAAGAAGAGCATGGAGGCCTTCCTTTTGACTGAGGATTGCATGGAGGATCAAGAGCCATGAAGACACAAGTACCCTTGCTCTCTCCATTGCAATCATGTAGACAAACAAGAAAATATCCCTTTTTGGTTGTTCATCTCGTTGTTTCTAATAAGACAAGTGGGCCATTTTTTTCAGAAATGCCTTCCTTTTTTACTTATTCCAAACATACTCACACTAGGTCTTTCAGGTTTCTATTGTTGGAACTAGTCCTCTTACTTTCTCTTTGGAATGGGAGACTTGTGGATCTCATACTTTATCTCCCCATAGCCTTAGGTTGGCATGTGTGGATAATAACACCTTGACTCTCATTCCCTTCTGTCTAGCAATCTTGCCCACTTTCAAAGGCTTTTGGGATCCATTTTGGACTCTTTTGGACTCGCAAATATCTCGTTTTTGTCTCATAAAATGCAGATTGAATCCTTATTGAATTCCATTGGCAATCTATAGTTCACAAACACATTCCTTTGTCCATTGTACACAATTGACCCTTCCACAAGTTTTATTTTCTCTCACTAGAATGCCCAATTCTAGAGAGAGAAATTTCCTTTAAGTAGACCAAGAATGAAATTTGGTGGCACTACCTTGCCCTTGAGATTATAGTTATTCTCGACTATACTTCTATTCAAGAGAGGTATCTTTTGTCCATTGGCTTTTTGCTCAGGATCCACTTTTAGCACATTGTTGAAAGGGAGAGTTGAAGCTATGGACGATGCAAGCATGCATTTCTACACCCTTGTAGATTGTCAAAGAATTGGAATCGAATATTACATATTAACTAGAATAATCAATCAATTATGTAACATTGAGCATATTCAAGCATGGAAATTGCTAAGCAAGCATTAACTTAGACTCAATCCCACATCACATACATGTGTTGAAACTGCGAGAGAGAGAGAGAGAGAGAGAGAGAGAGGTTCATACCAATTGAGGACTAAATCTTCTCGAGCCAACCCCCCGCCGAAGAGCTTTGTATTAATATATTTCTTCTTCTTCAGAAGAGCTTTTAATCAATACACACCTCGTTGAACTCAATCCCAAGGCCATAAACACCTTGCAGGTGATAGGATCTACAGGGATTCAAAAAAGAATCAGGTTTAAAAGATGATATGTAAGGAATAAGATGTAGTAACCTATTTGGTTAGTTATGCATAAGCTTGAGCATCCATAGATATGGAGACTTGTATGGGGGGAGAGAGAGAGAGAGAGAGAGAGAGAGAAGATGATGATGAGCCTTAAGAAGAACATGAAGGCCTTCCTTTTGGTTGAGGATTGCACGGAGATCAAGAGCCATGAAGACACAAGTACCCCTGCTCTCTCCATTGCAATCTTGCAGACAAACAAGAAAATATCCCTTTTGCAGTCCTCAAAAGAAAAAATTATAGACATAACAGTTGTTCTCGTTGTTTCTAATAAGACAAGTGGGCCATTTTTTTTAAAAATGCCTTCCTTTTTGACTTATTCAAAAAATACTCACAGTAGGTCCTTCACAGTTGTATTGTTGGAACTACTTCTCTTACTTTCTCTCTTGCATGGGAGATTTGTGGATCTCATCCCTTATCTCCCCATAGCTTTAGGTTGGCATGTGTAGATAATAACACCTTGGCTCTCATTCCCTTCTGGTTAGCAATCTTGCCCACGTTCAGAGGCTTTTGGGATCCATTTTGGACTTGTTTGGACTCGCAAATATCTTGTTTTCGTCCCATAAAATGCCGATTGAATCCTTATCGAATTCCATTGAAAATCTATAGTTCACAAACACATTTCTTTGTTCATTGTACACAATTGACCCTTCCACAAGTTTTATTTTCTCTCACTAGAATGACCAATTCTCGAGAGAGAAATTCCTATAAGTAGACCAAAAATGAAATTTGGTGACATTACCCTGCCCTTGAAATCATAGTCATTCTCGACTATACTTCTATTCAAGAGAGGTATCTTTGGTCCATTGGCTTTTTGCTCAGGATTCACTTTTAGCACATTGTTGAAAGCGAGAGTTGTAGCTATGGAGGATCGCACAACGAACCATTCATGTTAAAATAAACATAGGGATTGCATTCTATTTTGAGAGAATACAAGTTTAGCAGCTGGCCTTATATAGGCTCAAAAAAGGAAGGTGGCATTAAATGATGGAAAGTGATATTCATGACACAAAGAAAGGTCGAGTGGCATGTGGCTATTCCGTATAGCATGTGTTAGTGAAATGTATGTTGTAGAGTGTATGTATGCACACAAGGGTGCATGTTTGGTATACTTGGCTTTAGGGGTTGGTCATGTATCCAGTGTAAGTTAAAGGCTTAACCCAACAAATGCCCCTGTAAGCGAAAGCTTACATGAAATGCATGGATTCTTATCGAAGAAGCTAATATGGGGTAGAATATCTTTTGATACAATTTGTATTTAATGACAACCACTTTTAAGGTCTATTCTACTAATTCGGTAGATACTTGCAGCTTATCAAACAAATCCTCAATCCTTGGGAGTGGAAATTTGCTATTTATTGTCATCTTGTTTAATGTACAATAGTCTACACACATTCTGTATGTACCATCCTTTTGTGCACTAATACAATAGGAGAACAGAATGGCGAAGAGCTAGGTTTTACCATTCCTTTTTGCACAAGTTCATTTGTTGATCCCACAAATATATAATTGTTTGTGGAACCACTATCAAAGAGAATGAGTACATCATATTCTCTCACTTTTCCCCATGGATAGCATAAGGGACTTCCAAGTAGAAGACTACCTCTTCTTGAATAGATACCATCACTGGTTTAAGGGGTTCCTTTTTTTGTTGTGTACTTTTGAGGGCATGCGCGGTAAGAATGACCTTGTTTACTACATTAAAAACATCTATTATCCTTATGATAACACTCTATATCTTTAAGAGATAATCAATTCTTACTTTCATAGCCAGATTTGTCTTTAGGCTTCTCACTCTTGGTAGAAACATTTTGATTATGATTTCTCTCTTTCTCCCGCGGCTTCTCTTTCCCATTATTTGGCTTTGAACCCTAGTAAGAAATTTGGAATTTTATGTTGGAGGCTATCCTTGAGTGGTGGATGACCATTGTTCATCTCACTTTTTCTCCAAAAGTGGGCCATTTTTCAGAAACGCCTTCCTTTTTTAATTATTTAAAGAACACTCACACTAGGTCCTTTATAAAAGGCAATTTTCTCTTTTTAGAACTACTCTTCTTACCTTCTCTCTCGCATGGGAGACTTGTGGACCACACCTCTTATTTTCACATATCTTTATGTTGACATGTGTGGATAATAACACCTTGGCTCCCATTCTGACCTTTTGGTTAGCCACATTGCCCACTTTTGGAGGCTTTTGAGATCCGTTCTTTTGGACTCGCAAATATCTCGTTTTCATCCCATAGAATCCCGGTTGAATCTTCATCAAATTCCGTTGGCACTTTTGAAAACGCATTCAAATTTTGGAATTCTTTATTTCATGAACACATTCCCTTGCCCATTGTACATAATTGGCCCTTCTACTATTTTTATTTTCTCTCACTATAATGGCCAATTCTAGAGAGAGAAAAATCATTTATGTACACCAAAAATGAAACTTGGTGACATAAATAGCATGTATAGGTCCTTGTTATGGGATTTGGAATGCACACTAAAGAGTAGATCCTATACAGTGAGAAAATGCATTCAAATTTTGGAATTCTTTATTTCATGAACACATTCCCTTGCCCATTGTACATAATTGGCCCTTCTACTATTTTTATTTTCTCTCACTATAATGGCCAATTCTAGAGAGAGAAAAATAATTTATGTACACCAAAAATGAAACTTGGTGACATAAATAGCATGTATAGGTCCTTGTTATGGGATTTGGAATGCACACTAAAGAGTAGATCCTATACAATTGAGAAAGAAGCTTAGAAGATGGATGCATGATATACAAGCTTCTTTTTAAAAATGAGCTTCACTAAAAATGGGCAATTAAGAAAATACATGGAATTGTACCCCTACATATAGGGTTTGATGGTGGCATATACCTATAGAACTATAAACATTTTTTTTCAAGTGTTAAAGCATCATACAAAAGGGGAACCACAACAAGAAAAATCTTTCTCTCTCTAATTCTCATACACACACAGGAAACCTCTGCAATCAAACTCTCTCTCTACCTTGCACCACACCTGATGTAGTCTTCTCTTGGCGCTCCTTGGCAGCCTCTGCTCTCTCCCGATGGGAGTACATACACAGAGGGCAGCCCTGATGGGCTTACTCTCATGCCCTCTACAGCGCCCTCTCGGGCTCCCCTCTGGCGACCACCTTTTCTTGCGGCTCATGCATGGCGGTTTTGACCTGCCTGCCAACATAAATACGTTTTTTTAAGATTATTTTTTTCTTCCATTCATTTATGGTCTATAAATACCTTGTTTCCACCTTGAAAAAGGTTTTTAATGTTGTAGGAACAATCCTCCAGATCTCAAAGATCTATTTGATCGATAAATCTTGAACTCCAGCCCTCTCAATCTATTCTCTCTCCTTCTCGCCATTTCTCTCCCTCTCTCGGTCATTAAGTCAAAATTTGAAGCTTTTATCGATAATTACACTAAAACTTGTGTAAACTTCTCGCTTTGCTTAAGACAAGCTCAAAATCTAACCGTGATTTTACAATTTCAACCGGTTAAATTACACAATATTGTACTATGTTTTTTTCTAACACGGTCGATCATGAAAGAGACATTTTAACGTTGTAAAAACAATCCCAAAATACCTTAGAGATTTATCCTACCAAGTCTTGAACTCAAAATCTCTTATTCAATCTTTGTCCACTTCCTTGGCGGGTTCCTATATACCCTCGATCAACTTCCCTCTAACAATGATGGGAATGGGATCGCGCTAGGTAAGGTGGATGAAAGAGAAACATAGTGCAAATGTATGAGTCTGTGTAAGCAAGATATCACTCAAGTGAATTAGGTTCCAAGATAGAATAAGCTTGGACTCATAAACACAATCTTGAGTATTGACTTAGCTTAGCACATGCTCACCATCACTACAACACTAAATGAAGATATCGACGCGTATATATCGACGGCCATGTTTTTCCACGCGTATATCGACGACATTAGCCAGCGTCGCTATACACATCGCAGTGTGCGTCGATATACGCGTGGAAAGGCTTTTATTTGCCACACGTATAGCGACGAAAAAAATTTGGGGGAAAAAAGAGAAACTCGCGCGCAGGGGCCATTTTCGCCTGCTCGGGTCTTGGCCGAAACTTGCTGCGCAGGTATTATGTCCATCTCCACCCTCCCCAACCCCTCTCTCTCTCTCTCTCTCTCTCTCTCTCTCTACCTCTACATCGTGTGTGTGTGTGTGTGTAGGAAAGAGAGAGAGAGAGAGAGAGAGAGAGAGAGAGAGAGAGAGAGAGAGAGAGAGAGAGAACAGTGTGTGTGTGTGTGTAGGAAAGAGAGAGAGAGAGAGAGAGAGAGAGAGAGAGAGAGAGCGGTATGTGTGTGTGTATAGAGGAAAGAGAGAGAGAGGTGTGTGTAGGAAATAGAGAGAGAGAGAGGTGTGTGTATGTGTGTGTGTGTAGGAAATAGAGAGAGAGAGAGAGAGCGGTGTGTGTGTGTGTAGGAAAGAGAGAGAGAGAGAGAGAATTAATGTATGCTTAGGAAATTAAAATTAAAGAAAAAAAAATTAAAGAGAGAAATGAAATGAAATGTTATATTAACGTCTTCGAAAGGCCAAAGTGACCTATGAGACATGAGACAAGAAAGTTACAATGTGATGGATCTGATACAAAGTCAGAGTAAGAAGATGACAAAATAAAATATTATGGAATCCTAAACTGCTGGGTGTGGACTAAACGGCTAAACGAGCTAGTTGGGATAGGTAGATCTCCTCCATGGTCAGTACTCTGACCGGGCGTTGTGCATGTCGAGCCAAAGTGACCTAGCTAGATCCTATGATGCAGCCTCTGTCGATATTGTGTAGTCCTCCGCAGTCGTGGGCGTCTAGATCTCCCTAGATCAGTCGCTCGTTCGATCATTAGAGAGATAGGGAAGTAGAGAGAGAGAGAGAGAGAGAGAGAGAGAGAGAGAGAGAGAGAGAGAGAGAGAGAGATAGGGAAGTGGAGCTCCAGGAGTTATGGCAAAGAAATAGGAAAATAGAGAAATAGAGAGAGATAGGAAAATAGGGAAATAGAGAGAGAAAGAGAGATAGCGAGAGCGAGATCGAGAGAGAGAGAGAAAGAGAGATAGCGAGAGCAAGATCAAGAACGAGAGATAGGGTACGTAGACAGAGAAGAAACTATGGAACTAAAAGAGGCAAAGGGGTTTTGCCTGCTACATGCATTGCCATGTACACCTGGGAGTGCACGTATGTGTCTACCCATATAGGATTTGACCAAGAAAGACGAGATTTTGACCCGGTGGTCCTGACCTCCGTACACCTCTGGACCGAGGTGTACAGAGATTGGGCAAGACTAAAGAATGCGAGGTAGTTTACATTGTGAGGAGTATATATATATATATATATATTAAAACAACATTCATAATCATTGTAGATGGAAACGTCATCAACTAACATGGAGGAAAAGATTGCATGCTCGTGCACGCTCTGCAAGTATCAAATCTTGCGCAAGCGTAGGATATGTAATGAGCATGTGCACAAGTACAGAGAGTTTGCTAGAGAAACCGTACAGAATCTGCGATACGACTCCTACAGAACGGGCATTGATTTCCGTGACGTAGCACCTACATCTGAGAGAGAGAGAGAGAGAAAAAAGATTATGCGTGAAGGTCCGACCAATATAGAGCCACGGATGGAAGCAGAAAAGGGCTTACAAACAGAAGACGACGGCATGGAGGAGATGTTGGATGCCTTCTTCCAGACAAGCGAGGAGAACGCGAACGAAGCAACACTAGAGCCGTGCGCCTATCTCCTGAAGACATGTTGAGGAAGTTGGCACGTCAACCAATCTATGAAGGCGCCAAAATATATGTGCTTCGTACTTGTCTAGCGTTTTTGAATCTTCAGTCAGTGTACGGGTGATCAGATGCAAGCGTCACTGCTTTGTTTAGGTACGTAATTTACAAAAGAGATTTTCCAATTGCAACGGTGATGTGCTTGGAGAGCTTTTTAATTTAATGTGGCTTCAACAGGTTATTGCGGGAGAAATTTCTCCCGGCTGGCAATGAAATGCCCCCCTCCAGGCCAGACGCAAAGCAACTTCTGACCTCAGTTGGCTTGGACTACAACAAGATTCATGCATGTCCAAATGATTGCATTCTTTTTCGCAATGAATTCGCAGATTGTCTGTCGTGTCCTACGTGCGGAGCAATGCGCTACAAACAAGATGCAGTTGGCGAGACGGTGCCAACTAAAGTGCTGTGGCATTTCCCTATTATTCCTAGGATAAAAAACATGTTTCGTTGTGGTTCCATTGCAAAGTTGATGCAGTGGCATTCTACGAATAGATCCACTGACGCAACAGCCTGCTCTGGGTTCTTCCGTTGTTCCTGTGCGGTGGATCAAGGGTGTTGCACGGGACACCTTGAAACATCGACGAGATGCAGCTCGGAAGGCTTTCAGGACCGGCTCGTCGAAGCCCTGGGCATCCCACACAAGACGTGGCTGCAGATCAGGGAGGATGAGCGGACAGCGGCCACGCGGTTCAGACAGCAGCGTGAGGCCGCGCAGGTACGACAGATGACTAGGGGACATCTCATCTTGGCAACAGAGGCTTCGACACCTTTCGCTATGAGTTTGTGAGTTTCTAATCCAATCTTAACTATGGCTTTTTTAAAACGCGATGAATCATGTATTCTTATTACTTTGATTTTTGTATAAACGCAGAATCTTGCGATGCATCGAGCTCCGACACGCGAGGAGGAGTCAGATGGATATCGCAGAGGTATCTATGAAGTACTGAATGATCTTGAAGCTTCAGGAGAGCCTGTAGACTGGGAGGCCTTACAGTCTTGCTAATCGTTTGAGGTGAGACGTTAATATGTATAAGTTGATTTAATTAAGTCAGTATATGTGAAGTAATATCAATACTAATTTTGTGAGTTGTCCTATGTGCAGGTTGCGACGCCTAGTCATTAGTGGACCAGATTTCATATATATGCTTTGTGAGACACAGACACGCTTCTGTGTCTCTTTTTTGTACAAACAGTTATGTTCAGACAGTTATTGTTTCCCTTATGGTTATGATTATTGTCATTGTCATTGTATAGACAGTTATTGTTTCTCTTTCTGGTTATGCTTATGGTTATTGTTAATTTTGTTTATGGTTATGGTTATCTGCATTATGGTTTTGATCAAAGTGGTTATAGCCGGTTATGGTTATGCTTTTCAGTTGGTACGGTTGTCTTTCATTGGCCTTAAATCTCATGTGAGATCCTACATGGATAGCATGTAGGAGGCGTATACATGATATGGTTTTTTTTGAAAAGTTTATGTAAAAACAAAGGGAACTCTGCCGAAATTTCTGCGCGCGGGAGTATGGTTGATATTTTGGTGTTGCTCTCTTTCTTGGGTAGAGGGCAGGAAGTCTGGCTGTGGATGTGTCCATCTTTTAAATGGGCACAGGCCAGGCTACCTGCCCTTTGCCCAAGAAATTTTTTTTCTGTTATGGTCATCGCTATGTGCGTGGCAATCTACGTTGCTATATATATGTGGCAATCTGCGTCTCTATACGCGTCTATAACTGCGTCGCAAATAGCGATTGGTTTCACAGCGACGTGGATAGCGACGTGCCGCGTCGACGACACCTTATTTTGTTGTAGTGCATCGACAAGCATGTAGTGCAAAATAGAGTTATGTTTATTCATTCATGAAATGAGCTTTAAGTAGCTCTTCAGCTTTGCTCCACATCATGTGGGATAATTCCATTGTTCTCTCCTTGACTCACACTTTAGGACAAAGCTCACACTTTATAATCCTCCCCTTAAGGTTTGGACTAAAACAAAATACTGAAGATGCAATATCCACATAGGATGATAAGTTGGCATCTACACAGGATGGTAATATCCACACAGGCTGACAATATCCACATAGGAAAATAAAATTCCTCCCCTACAAGTAGAGAGGCTGCATCTTCAAAGTACGTCTTCATAAAAGACAAGGTTGTTCTTGCCTTTGTCTTTTTCGTCTTCTACCATGTGCCTTTCGCTTCTGCTGTTGCTTCTACTACTACTGCTTTCCGACTGCTACTGCTTCCGTTTGAGTAGCATCGAGAAGGAGGATGTACCTTCTTACCGCATGTCAGGCCAAGGGCAGGGCCAAGGGCCAGGACGGACATGCGGTCAAGGGGCGCTATCTTTAGAGGCTAGGAGTCTATAAATAGCACGGTTGGGTGGAGAGTTGCATGGTCCAATCCCCCGCGGTCTCACATTGGTATCAGAGCTCAGGGAGGAGCGGGCTATGGAGGAGGGGGGAAATGCTTTGCAGGGCTTGGCATGTTCTCTCTCTCTCTCTCTCTCTCTCTCTCTCTCTCTCTCTCTCTCTCTCTCTCTCTCTCTCTCTCTCTCTCTCTCTCCGTTCATGGACACTCAACCTAGGGTTCTCTCGATCTTGCTCTTGAAGCGAGTTTGCATGTAGCATGCAACACACAAGCAAGGCAAAACCGTGTGCTGCAGTCCCAATTCGGGGAGGAAGGACATGCCAAAGCTCGGAGGCCGCAGGTAGCCACTCTAAGCCGGGAAGGTTTAGAATTTCGAGCACCACCAAATCGGGTAAGGCCCGGTTCATTGGCAGCGCGTAGGCTTTCTGAGGAGCTTTCATTTATGTTGCGACCCCAAAGGCGGCCCATAACGCTCTCAGGCTTCTTCTTCCCCATCTCGCTGGCAGCGGCCTCCTGTGTAGGTATTTCTTTCATTTATTTTTTTATTAAAAAATCTTTTTTAGTGCCCTAAGTTGGGCCACACACCCCACCTAGGGGTGTTGCCCCACGGGCCAGGGGAATCGGCAGTTTGTGGGACGAGCCCCACAGCCGGATGGACATTCATGGTCGCATCCATTGGCTCATGTGGCGAATTTATGCACCTGTCATGAGCAACAATTTACAAGTTGAAGGTGTACAAAATCCCCATGTCTGTCACAAAACATCTCTTGGAATCTCTCGGACTCTATCCAGGGCGGGATTGAAACGGGACTCCAAGACATGCATGGACGCAGACACAGATGTGTTGAACTCACATGATAGGTTACATTTTTCTTAGGTGACCTCCCCGAGTCTTCTGCCCACCATCCTCCTAGGAGCTTAGGGCCTCTTTTTGCAAAGGTGTGTGGAGTTAGTTGGTCCACTCAAGACATAACACCTATTTAACCACGGTGTCAAGGGGAGGAATGATAGACAAAGGTGAAGGAACATTCATGAACATGAGAGAGCAATGAAGTAGATGGTTAGAGGGACCACAAGTACGTAGTGAGGGTGCATGATGAAAGAAAAAGATCTCGGGAGTACGTGAAGGGACATTTATTCCCATGATTGAGTCAATGAGGACGTCTTACAAAGTAGATGGTATACCATCTCTTCAAGGAATCTACAAGTAGGGGGCTAGGGTTTCTCTATTATAACAAGGGTTTCTCTATTAAACTCTTGTTACAATACATGGTAGTGTATTAACAATCTACCAATATGTTTATATTCTAATTGGGAAGAGTTATTTTCTCTCAAGGGTCACTATGTATAAATTATGTATATCACATTTTTTTAACTAGCCATGATTCTACAGAAGCAAGGCTTCTGGTCGGTAAGACATGGATTGGAAATCTAATGCAAGGCATCACTAGGGGACGCCGATCGATTTTGCAAGGCATCCGATGACTCTCAGTCAATGGTTACAGGCAAGGTTGTTTGGCAACCATGGCAAGCTGGGTAGGGCCTATGAACTATCCGATTACGGTATTCGGCAAGGCCGGCTAGTAATTACAATTTCAAGCAGCTGTCTACCATAACATACATTCAGGAGCAAGGCTCCCTATAACGACACTCTAATAAACCAACTTGTGTCTTACGTTGGTTGTTAATTTTTATCTCTCCTCGTTGTGCTCTCTCGAGGCGGATGAAAGAAGATTTATGGGAGCATGGCTCCATGCATTGGATGCATAACATGTCCAAGCCATTGCAGCTTGCTAGGGAGCAGGCAATGTGGCTATATAAAGCAGCGTGGAAAAAACATTGACATCCACAACTAGGAGTTGAATGCAATGTTGACCAGCAATATGGCTATATAAAGCAGCGTGGAAAAAACATTGACATCCACAACTAGGAGTTGAATGCAATGTTCACCACCATATGAATTTTCACAATGCCAACTTGTCAAGCAAAGGTTGCTTTGATCAAGTAGTATTGGACAATCGCTGACATTTGATAGTTCAGTTGGAGATGATATGTCTCTCACCATCGGGCAATTTTATGACTCTCAATCAGTAGTAAAATTTGGCAAGGCCGTTTCCCTATGAAATTTTGACAAGGTCGATCTTTTCTTGCTCGGACATATGTGTGTCACCAAGAGCATCTGTTAGCTATGAGCACTTAGGTTACATTCTTGTCTCATCCATTTGATGAACTTACGTGAAGCAAGGCTTCTATTTATGCATCTTGCATTGAAACTCCCCACGTTCGGCATATGCTATGAGCATACAAACTTGGGAAGGATTTGGCAATATGCTTGCAGGTTATTTCATTACGTGACAGAAGGGCTTATATGATACAAGGGACATATATGTACATACGACAGCTTCCACCCGTGTAGCAGATATGGCTATGAGCCATTTTTACGCGAGTTTTTGTTTCTTCCACGGAATCTCGGGCCAACTGGTTATAGCAACGACCAGGTTAGCCAATTTTCTGTTCTTTTTATTCTTCCATGTTTACACCTTTGATTGGAAACTACTGCTTTTGTGCCAAGCAAAGTGCTTTGATGATTTTACATGAAGCAAGGCTTCTCCCTTGTGCCAAAGAATTGCCCAATGACTTGTCATCAAGGGCCGTGGCACACAAGTTTGAAAAAACTGGTAAAATAGGGAATATCACCTCACAGAATTCCTACCAGTTTAGATTCTGCAAGGCACTTATGGTTTGGGCTCTCACGTTTGAGGCCATCACTTTTGCCAAGGGCTTAAGATTATGTATGCACGGCATGCTAGCTAAGTGGAATCAATTCTACCACCTCAGGAAACACGCTTCCGCTATAACACCAGACCTTTTGTCAAGGACAAAATACGTTCTTGATTGTTTTTGGGTTGTTGTCAAACACAACAACACTTAAAAGAACCTAAAACTTGGATTTAATTCAAAGGCAAAGTGCTCTCATTAAGTCACACTGGTGTAGTCACAACCACATACATGGTAGGTGGATCAGTTTGTGACTTGTTTGTGTTTTTTCTGTTACCTCCCTCGATAAGAGCGAAGTAGCAGAAACCTGTTGCATGTTTATAGGATAAGCTGCACGTTAGGCATAAGATGCACAAGAGCATGGCAATCAACTATACAAGTCATAGTCGTTTAAGGAAAGTTCCTCAGCCCAGTATGCTCTTCTTCTCTCGTTCTCTCTTTCTCTCTCTTTAAGGGAATAATGAAAATCTTCTAAGAAGCTTTTCATACATGTTTTGCTCGTAACTTAGCCTGAGCCAAGGTGCTCTAACTCTCAGCTAGCACGTGGCTAAGATGCTACTTACATTAGTCTTCATCGGTCCGTCCACTGAACACTAATTTGCATACGGGCTATGAGTCACACAGGCTAAGAGCCATTGTTAGGCCAAGGGTACGACCCGGCTATTGGCATTCTTTAGGTGATTGTTTTCACAATCAAACAGATCTACCCAAGGAAGTACACATCAACGTTAATGGGCAAGCAAGACTCTTGTCATTACGGATGTTTAGGGTGTCATTTTTGCACTACATGTTTTTAGTGCGACACTCAAGTTAAGTTTTTGATAATCTTCAACTCACATCCGCTGATCTCTACAAGGAAGTATAGATGCAGCAATCAGTTGTGATAGCATGGCTGTCCACCAGAGCTAGGCAGTCCACTTGTGTGGATTCCATGTTCTCTCTATAGCACCACGGAGTGTCTATGGATATATTGTTTTGGGGTACGACCCAGCGGGTGACTGCTACATCACCCCATAAGCTTTGAGGATCATAGTTGATCTGCATTGAGGATCACAGTTGATCTGCATTGAGGATCACATTTTGATCTCTCTTAGTTAGACTTTCCAGGAAAGAATTCCGCAATCTACCACGCGGTAGCGGACAAACTCAACTTTTCAAGTTGATTCCAATCATTATGTACACGGTTAACTATGTTGGTTGCCGTTACCTGCTAGTTGAGCAGTTTCTACAAAGGGTCTTACCAAGGGGTTTGACTACGCCGATTTTAACCACAGGGGTTGGATTGCGAAGGCAACACCCACGGTTCCCAGTGCAATGCTGTTTGTTTTTCAGGTAGGAGATGTGCTCCTCTCCGTTTGAATACTGGTACGTGAACATTACGTTCAAACCTCCAGGTACGCATCTATTAATTTAGTGTTATTCCATTTTTTGTATGCTTTGCTTGTTTTTTTTTCAAGACATATAAGTACGCTTGAATGTTATAGAGCCATGCCAAGGGCATGTCGGCACAAAGTATTTTGGGCCAAGTGTCCAATCTACCTTTTTGCCTTATGCTGTTACGAACCTACTTGTAGGGTCCGATTTGGCACATGTTGTCACATGGGATACAACATGGTCTAGGAACTCAAGGAGTTTGGTTTAGCCAGTGTGGAGCATGATAATGAGGGTCCCTCTCACTCGTGTCGCAGAGTGTTTGTAGTTACCTCCACACACAAGTACAACTCGTACTTGATGGATGTCACTTTTCCTGGCATCCTTACTTGAGACATATTCCACATGTGGAGAATATGAGTCTCTGGGACTGACATGGCGCCCAATTCGAAATGATGTGTCGCGACGAAGTCCCTAGGTGCTGGTCGCATCCGTTCATTAGACCAATTGACGCACACAGTATCAGGAACAATTTTAGTGGCAAAAAATTGTCGGGTACTAAGTACAGACTTGTTGTGATTATAAGTGTTGTGAAACCACCTTAACGGAGGGTCATTTCTACATATAGCAAAGTATGCTACGTTCATGAGAATGTCTCATGGTTGGTTCCTAGGTGTGACCGGGTTGTCACATTCTATTATGGTCCAACTTTTGCTGCAAAGTATGCTACGTTCATGAGAAGGTCTCATGGTTGGTTCCTAGGTGTGACCGGGTTGTCACATTCTATTATGGTCCAACTTTGTTGCAAGATTTTCACGTAAGTATCGTGGAAAGTCTCGTCATGGAATTGCGGTTTGGATATGTTTGTGTTAAATGCATGCACACTAGGTGTTATGGGCCCTAGTGTTTAACACAAATTTATTTGGAGCGGCATGCAAATCCATGGACTTCATTCTTTCTGCACCCTTTTGCACTGCTAGTGCAATCTCTCTTGCAGATTTAGTATGAGTTTACACCCTGCCATACAAGGTGATGGCTGAGTATGGATGTTAATGATTGGTTGCTGGAACCTCCAATCTACCTCTTCAACCTAGTTGGTTGTCTCCATTCCATATCGAGTATATGGCTGGATACTCAATGGTTGAGTCATAGTTTGTCATCAGTCGTGGAAGACTGTCTGTAAGTGGTTGGGGAAAGTACCTCACTCTTACTGCTGTTATTCATCGCATGTTGGATGGGCAGCTTACAAGTATTCTATTTAGTACTAAAGGATATGCTAAGCGCATACGTTAGTAAACCGTGCTAAAGGATCTGCTAAGAGCATACGTTAGCACAATGCATTCTGAATAGGTGATTCTCTCCTTATTCTAGAATTTGCTTAGGTTCGGTTTTCAACTTTGAACACCTGTTGTGGTGGGGTTGGATACTGATAGTTTCATAAGTCAAGGACTTAATAGGTGTGCTGACAGAGTATGTTGGCATGTAACCTTTGTTAGGGGTGAACGTGTGGTTCTGTGTGTTCCAAAATGTTCAGAAGTCTGACATAAGGACACTCCCTATTCTATCTTTCAGTAGCTATGAGCTTTTCAAGATACTCACATGAGTTATCATGAGTTACCATTTAGATACGGGTGGTTGCAAAAGGACAACAATGTTGAAAATCAAGATGTTGCTCTTGGTTTCATTGAACCTCCTCACTGCACCAGGTATCGGTCATATGGACAATTGGCCCGTGTAGAGGATGCCAATAAGGAAAACATCAGTGTTCTTACATAGATACTACCACTTGTGTTTTCAAGGACGAAAACGCTTCTCCAAGGGGGGAGTAATGTCAGGCCAAGGGCAGGGACAAGGGCCAGGACGGACATGCGATCAAGGGGCGCTATCTTTAGAGGCTAGGAGTTTATAAATAGCACGGTTGGGTGGAGAGTTGCATGGTCCAATCCCCCGCGGTCTCACACCGCATTTGTTGCAAGGTTTGTTTGTGTAGCAGTCTATTGCTACGTGTCCCATTCTTCCACATTTGTAACACTTTCTTCTAGTCGAGGATGTCAATGGCGAATATCTTCCCCTTGAGGATGTCGTGACATAAGCCCCTCCTGATGATGTTAATGAGACTTTTTGCTTTCTTTCTTCTGCTTGGATTGAGTTGATGACATCTTGGAAATGTGGACCCGATTCTTTTTCTTCAAGAATTGTGACTAAGTGGTCATAGGAAGGTGGAAAACTTAATAGTACGGCCACTTCTTCGTCTTCTGGTACTTCGACCTGGATGTAAGTGAGCTACATGATAATGCTCTTAAGCCTATTTACTAGGATATAAATGTCCTCCCCTTCAGCCATAATGATCTTGTAAAGTTGTCTTTTGATACTAACTTTACTTATTTTGGCCCTGGCTCCAAAATTACTTTCTAGGACATGCCAGGCTTCTTGTGCATGCTTACATTTGTCTATGAAATGCGCATAGTTTTCATGCAAGGAGGTGATTATAATTCCTAATGCTTGTTCCTCTTTGGCCAAATTCTACGCACTTGCTATGAGTGTAGATGCCCTAGTATGTACTCCATCGGGTTCGGCTTGTTGTTCTAGAGCTGTGCTGATAACATACCATAAACTTTCTCTCATTAGGTAACTCCTTAACTTTGTTATCCAGGTGTGAAATCCTTCCCCGTTGTACTTTTCAATTCCCTTTTCCCCCATTGTGCTAATAGAGGGGTCTTATCTTGGGAGACTCTCTTAGCCAGTGTCTACCTCTTTACAAGAGCACAAATTCCTCTTCGGAGATGATAGAAATTTTATTTGCAAATTTTTGTGCTTGGCTGAAAATTTTTAGGGTTCATTGCAATATATATATATATATATATATATATATGTGTGTGTGTGTGTGTGTGTGTGTGTGTATAAAAAAATATAAAAAAAAAATAAAAAAAAAATATATAGATAGATAGAGAGAGAGAGAGAGAATTCCCTTTCGTGAAGCTCCTCTTCACAAAGATGTATGACTGGTGATCCTTTGAATTTCACTTTGTTTTGAAGTAACCAGATGAAGCCTCTTGAAGTTCTTCAGATGCCTTCGAGCAAGCTGTGGAAAGCCCCTCCAAGTGGGGAGGGGGCTCAATAGATTGCCCGTGAGAAAGGCCGCTAGGGCTTTAGTTTTTTTTTTTTGATACAAAAGGGTCCGCTCACTTGACTTCAAGGCCTCCAAAGTTTGTGGGAACTAGGCTTAGAAGGGGCGGTGGCTCATTTGAAGACAATGGCGTGGGAATGTGTTCCAAGCCAAGTGGGGCTTCAAAATTCCCAAAAATAAACAAAGGAATAAAATAAACTAGGCCGTTGACGAGTGCGACAGATGAGGGGCGCGATGACGTGTGGGCCACTGATGAGCTGGTTGGGGTGGGGTGGAGCTCGGGCTGAGGCTGCAGGTGTCGAAGCAAGGGGTGGGCACCAGGGAGATGCCAAGCTGGGCTGTGACGGCTTAGGTGGCCTCGCAGGTAGAGGAAGACAACTTTTTGTGGACATGCAGCGTGCAGAGTTTTAAGGCGCGCAGGCCAATTGAGTACTCAACATTGGTAGGCTGTTGTGCTCCTAATTTGATGTCGAGCTACACGGGTATTGGTTGGCCGAGGCAGAGATGCGACCACATAGGGTACCACGATGAGCACTCAACTGTATTGAGTGAGTGGAAGAGTTGGCGAGGCCGTAATCGATTGTGACTCACTAGATATTACAAAGTATGGCCAAACAGATATTGTGGTTCTGCAAGCAACTGAGAAAGGACGCCCTTTCCCTTGACCCTCTTAATTGAAGGAGGTTCCCAGGTTTGAAAAAAAGGCTCTACCACGTGCCCGAGGGAGGGGCCGGAATCCCTTTCCCCATTATAATAGTATAGATATAGATATAGATAGATGGGGTTGTAAATTACTTGTAATGCGTGAAAAAGGGCCCAATTGTAAGGTGGTAGAGAAACTAGAAGTGTTTTTTTTTTTTTTTTTCACCATCAGCGCAAGTAGGGAGAAACTAAAAGTGTTTGAACTCGGAAGGTACCTTCAAAGTATTAAAGCACTTTACATCTAAAATGGTGATCGGGCCATCATGGCCATGTGCACGCAGCATTGCAGCATGCACATCTGTCGGTGGGCCTTTATTGTCACGTTCCGAGTGTGTGTGGGTGCTTGATTGCTCTCATGGCGTAAGAGACTTAGAGGCATTGTGCTGAGCGGGATTGTGTACGTGCGCTGAGAGAGAGAGAGAGAGAGAGAGAGAGAGAGAGATGCCAGAGTGCTAGAGGTTGACATGGAGCTTCCTGCTAATGGGTCTTTAGCAAGCACGGTCTTGATGATTTCATCATCATCGTCTTCTTCGAAGTCTTCATCGACTTCATCGTCACAAGCCCCAGCTTTATTCCAAGGAGACAGCCGAGCAACAGGCCCAATGCAGGCATGGTGGGAAGGCATCGACACAGCACGTGAACGCTTAAAAGCTTTGCAGGAGATCTTGGGAACCATCGCTTCATTAGAAGCTTTGCTGGAGTCAGAGAGACCCACCAAGGGCTTACTTGAAGAGGAAACTGTTGCACAGGCAATTCTCTCCCACCTTTGTAAGCCCTCCTCTGGGCATGGGCAGGATGCCCTTTGTCAGTGGTTTTACGACACTTTTCAAACAGGGAAGTCAGACCTCCAGGCCATTGTCCTCAGGTTACTACATAAACTCTTATTTTGTTTGTTCGTATCGAGTTTTCCAGCATGGTGTCTCTGTGTAAACAGACACCATTGCTTATTTTAATCTATCGAAACAGCCTTTAAGCAGAGGTGCGTTATTGACTGGTCTTTACAATGGCAAGGCTTACAAAGGGAACATGGAGAAAAGTCTTTGACGACATGTATGGAAATGGAAATAAAGAAGATGCGATTTTGAAAAGAATCCTTGTTAAGATTTTTACTGCTCTTTGAATGGAGCGCATTTCAACTTGGGTTGTTTGGGACGTGGTTGAGGGTTCAGCAAACAAAGATACAAACCTGAGGATAGCGTCAGAGAAGTGCTTTTATATTTAAACGTGGAGCAAGAAAAATTTTCAGCAGGAAGATTTTTCTGGACTGTGCATAGGTATGGGAATGCAACAATAGAGTGCTATTTCATTGAAGCAAAACTTGCATTAGAGTGTCATAGATTTTTCATTTTGATTCATGGTTTCAATTTTGTGAGATATACGAGAGGAACTGGTGAAGCAGTCCACCACAGCTAGCACTCTTATGGGTATCTCGACAAAGATGTTGCATACTCTATGTAGCTAGCAGGACACTTCAACGGGGTCTCAACGGCAGCGGAGGGGTATAGAAGTTCATGAGATGTAGATCTTATACTGCCCTGTGCTTCATATTAGATGAGTTTGAAATGATTTGGGCCCCTACATTGTGGTTCATCCTTCATTCCTAGCACATGCCACCTCGATGTATGCCCAGCCTCATTGGATTCCTAATTTCGTACTTCCCTCTAGAGACTGGCTGCATGTAGGCTCATAGTAGAGAAAAAAAGAAAGAAAGTTTTTAAAATCTTGTACAGGCCAAAGAGAATTGGTGAAGGGGTATGAGGGTGGTATAAAAGGCACGAGGGTAGTGTGTCTATGTATTGGCTTCTTGTCACATGACTTTTTCTTGTCATATTGATCAGTATCAGCCTCACAGTTCTGTCTCTGTCTTTGTGACCGTCTCTTCTATTGTCTTCTTGGTTTTCTTGTGTGATGAGTGATGAGTTTTTTGACTCTTGTCACTCTCATTGGTTTGCTTTTGACTTTGAGATCCATGTGACCTATTCCTCCTTGTAGCTCTTTTAGCCCTCCCAACGCCTGGAGTGACTGGAATGTTGTGAATCCCTTGATTCGCTAGCAGTACGCCCTCCAGGTGTGGATGGAGCTTTGCTCACTATGTGACTCAAATTTCAATGCGTCTTTTTATGGTCGAAATAGTACATCATCATGAAAGTACAAGCCTTTGTCTAAGCAAAGTTTTTGAGTGAAATTGTCGCACATCTACCGACTTGGGAATCCGATTGACGCAAGGAATGGCTCGTTGGATTCCTCTCACCTAAACTACATGCACGTCATGCCAGATACCCACCATAGTGTAACTACATCTGTCAAACGGCTTGTACAAACCATTTATGCAAGAGGATTCCAAACCTAGAAAACCTAATCTAATGGACTCGTTCGAATATGTTGGTCCTGTGAACACGCTCACATAGTTGCCACGCTCACATAGTTGCCAATACTAATCCTCCTGGGATTCTAGACACTCCTATCTAGGGATAGATGCATAATTGGATGTGACAATCGATGACGCATGTCCACGTGGCACATAAAGCCATGTGCATGTGACAACCGGCCCAACTGGACGAATCCAAAGAGATGCCGTACACCATACTACACTATGATCACCACAAGATGGAGATGACTAGTATATTAATAAATTATTCAAATGACTTATTTTAATAACTTTGTCTTCCAAGTTTGCCCTACCTAAGTCTTAAGGGGTTCTTAAGAAGTAACCCTACCCTATAAAGAAGAAGATTAGCCAACGCTTTTGATCATTGAGAGCTAGAGCTAGAGATCAGCCAACGTTTTGGCAAAGACCAGCCCATCGTTTTTGGAGATCAGCCCTTGGCGTTTTTGCTTCCCTATACGTGCCAGATCAGCAAAGCAGCCCAATATTTTCAGTTTTCAGCCCCTTTCCTTGCCAGAAATGCTGTGGATTTGCTACTGCTAACTTCCCTGCTGCAGCATGGTCCTTTGGTAGCCCATTGAGCCTCTTCTCGTCCATTCCCTGCCGCATCGAGTGCTCCCATTTCTGTCCATCATCATCTACGTTTTCAGCCTTGCTTTGCACGATAGATCTCCTGCGTTTTTGCAGCTAGATATATGTTTTTGCAGCCAGCTTTCAGCCCTTCATTCCTCTCACATCGGGAGCACAGATCAGCCCAGATCTACCCCTTGGTGGCCATCAGCAACTCCTCATTGAGAAGGATCCAAAATTGCATCAAATCAGCCTAGGAGGTGCTTCATTTTGACGACTTTCTACAGTGACGTTCCCCATTCGACTTAGTAGAGTCTGCACTTGAGGTATTGCTTGTGTGTACATTCCATTTACGCAATCAAAAGAAAATACAACATTGGCAATGGTGTGGGGGGCCCTTGAGAGGGACCCTGTCAGGTTGTCATTCTCTCTCTCTCTCTCTCTCTACAAAGAAATAAAAAGAACCATCATTCGTGCTAAGTAGCACACATTCAAGCAAGCAAAGAAGTAAGGATCCGTGGCAGTGTAAAGTCTAGATCTTCACCGTTTCAATTTTGCAGCACCATACAATTTCTCCCCAAGACAGTTGACAGGGAGTGTGGGTTGTTTGTGGTTGTGCTCGGCCGGGTAAGGTAGTTTCCCATGTCAGGATTTATTTAGCCATGTTTAGCTCAGGGTATTCGCTTGGTTCCGTGGCCATATAGGCTCCTGTAGGCTTGGGATATTTTATCCCAGCCTCGTATTTTTTCCTGAGGCATTGGTATCCTTTGTTGCCCTTGTTTCCCTTTTCCTACGCTATTTCTTGTGTTTTATTAGGTCCGAGGCCGGGTCGGGCAGCCGGCTAGGGTACTTATATAGGTGCGGGGGGTACCTCTCAAAGAGAGCTTACAGAGCTCACTAGGGGGGTGCCCTCTTGGGGCAATGCCACAGCCTACAGGTGTAGATCGGCCAAGGTTGGCAAGCAGGGCACGACTTTTTCCTAGCATTTTTGCTTAGCATGCTTGTCGTTTTCTTGATTAGCCCTAGCGTTTTTGTTGGGCAGCAGTGGCAGTGTGTAGAGACTCTCTTACGATGCAGTTACCTCCGTAGGGCAATCTTACATAGGCTTTGTGACCATGCAGTGGTGGGGTTTCTTATTCGAGATTCATATTTTATCTTGCCAAGAATGCTCTTAGAGCACGCTAGAGGTGGTACCCATGTTGAGGCCATGCCAGTGGTGTCAGGTGCAGCGGAAGTGTTTAAGGTTTTAGCTCGGATCTAACACTCCGCACAAACACAAGGGACACTTTACTTCACTTGAAAGAATTGAACTGAGAGAGAGAGAGAGAGAGAGAGAGAGAGAGAGAGAGAGAGAGAGAGAGAGAGAGAGAGAGAGAGAGATGTCAGGTCCCAAACCCTTAAGGGCCCCCTTGCTCTCTTGCCAGAGCAAGTACTTTCTTTATCCTTGCAACAATGCTGGTACAATGATGCTAAATGCTGAGGTACTGATGCTACTGATGCTGGGTATTGATGGTACTGATGCTGGGTACTACTGGGTACTAATGGTATTGTGGGTACTGTGGGTGTTGAGGTACTGAGGTACTGAGAGGTTCTATGACGATGACGACGACGATGGGTACTGCTGGGTCTATGTTGACGACGATGATGTTTACGATGAGGAACTGATGGGTCTATGTCAATGACGTTGATGTTGACGACGAGGTATTGATAGGTCTATGTCGATGACGATGATGTTGACGACGAGGTACTGATGGGTCTATGTCGATGACAATGATGTCGACGACGAGATACAGATGGGTCTATGTCGTCGAGGTGATGTTGATGACGAGGTTTTGTGGATCCTTATGCCGAGCCAAGGCACAAGGGGTACTGTGTCGACGATGGTGAGGAGAAGGATGAGGATGACGACGACGACGAGTCTATGGCTGAATGCTGAAATGTCACGTGACACATCCAACCCTATGTGTCCGTGGACAAGCTACTTCATGACCAGGGTTCAGTTCAGTCAAGTCAGTCTAAAATAGGAAGTGTTTTGGCACCTTTGTGAGTCTTTTCGCAGACCGTGCATGTCCAGACACTTAGATTAGATGCATATCCTCTGGTTGCACACACCATGATCATCAGATTAAAGTCAGAACCCATCAGGAGCATTTTTACGGTGCATAGACCTATTTTCCCTATTTTTGACATTTTTCACTTATTATTTTTAAGTGACTTTTGTTGGGAACTGGGTAGGGCAATTTTGCTAAGCTTGTATATAAGGAAACCTAGCGCTAGCACTTTCTGGCAGAGAGGCAGCAGGAGCTCCAGTTGAACATGCACCTTCTCAGTAGGACTCCCCAAGAACAACCTAGTGTTTTTGCCCAACAGCAAAGCCTAGCGTTTTCATCCCCAGATCAGTCTTGGCGTTTTTGCGTGGCAGATCAGCCCCGGAGACCAGAAGAGACAGCAGATCAGGCCTAGCGATAGCAGATTCCCCAGCAACATCAGATAAGCCCTAGCGTTAGCAATTTCCTCAGCAAAGACAGATTTCAGCCCTTAGCGTTTTTGGTTTGCAGATCAACCTCAGCGTTTTTGCAGATCTTCGTGACAGAATCAGCCCATAGACCAGCGTCTTCAGTTTTCAGCAGTTAGAACCCGCAGAAGAAATCCCAAACCTCGTAGATCTCACCTTCCCGCAGTAGATCCTCGCTGCACGGTCAGATACAGCGTAGTTTGTAGATTCAGCCCGGAAAATGCAGATTTCAGCATCTGCGTTTTCAGCGCGTCGTCGTCGCATTGTCGCCATCGACATCTCATCGACATAGAGTCAGAATTCAGCAGATAAAGATTTGCAGATTCAGCCCTTAGCATTTTTAGATTTCAGCCCGTCTCGTCGCCATTCTCATCGTGGTCGACATCGTCGGCAAGTCCAAGCATTATAGAGATTTGTGCAATCATAAGTAGACCGCTCTTGCCATAGAGAGTAGGGCCTTCGGAGGAGGGTTTGACAATATTCTGGTGTCGTATTCTTCTCTCTCTATCTCTCAGTCTCAGCACCTTCATTCACAGTGTTCATCCACTTTGTTTGTGTCCATTGCACTCTCTCACTAAAGGAACGTAAGGCTCTCCCTTCCGTAAGTAAAAGGAACCTTGAGCACAGTTCGGAGCACTCATCTTGAGCAAAGTTCAACATTTACTTCCACTGCACCTTACATGAAAACTGTTCTATTGACTTGGCTGCGATGGAACGATCGATTGTGACGAGGGAAGGGCTGATCTGCTGGGGGTGCTACGGCGAGAAGTTGGGAAAGACCAAAACGCTGGCTGTCCTTGCTGAAAACGCTGATGGAGAAGAAGGGTGAAAACGCTAGGTGTTGGCCTGCAATCCCCAAGTTTGCAGGTTCCTCTGTTGCTGCCTCCTCTTCTGTCTTCCACTAGCGCCCAAGGGATTTCTTTTATAGGTTATCTATCCATTTTCCCTACCTACATTCGAACAAGGTTAAATAAAAAGTCACTTATTAATAAAATGGCTCAAGAGGCGGTTCACACGTGGTAAAATGTCTATATGCTGAAATGTTGTCCATTGCAAGAGAGGGTATGCAACTATGACTGGCGTTGACATGCACGTCCTGCTAGAGGCTCACAAAGGTGCGAGGCTAGGTCCTAAGCTAATGACTCATGCTAGATTGTAGCATAAGCATATCCACGCAGCGCAATGAAGTGCGCACGTAACATCCCCCCTGTTAAAGGTGAGACACAACTGTTGAACTTCTATCTTTGGATGCTTTTCTGTTCTTTTGATGCTGGCTGCTTCTAAGGGTTGTGGATGCATAACCAATGAAAACTCCTCCAAACGGGTGGATTTTGCGGATGTAGGTTTGGTGCGATGTAAACATCGACCATACAAGTTGCTAGGTAGCCTTACTACTGTCGCAAAATACTAGCCTTGGTGTTGACTCCGCCTTGCAAGAAAGTACTGACCACTCGAATAGTCATGTCGTGAAAACATTGCGGGTGAAGTTGAAAGGTAAGGGTGCTCGGAGGTAATTCCAAGGTTTTCTTGTCGACGGAAGTAGATGCATGCTACTTGCGAATGCGAATGCAGAGAGGGTTAGGGATCCTGTCTCCAACTCCTTCCATCCGCATACAAGGCAAGTAGAACCTGGTACTCAAGATCTGGGTTTTCGTGTATCCGATGTCGATCTTCCTTTCAAAGACATCGCGATGAAGATGGGAGCTGATAAGTCCATGATTGGGACTCGAAGATTCTCTTAGGAAAAAAAACTGGGAGAGGTTCTTTGGGTTCTTGAGTTCTTGAGGTTCTTGGTTCTTCTAGGGTTCTTTAGGTTCTTCCCTTGAGTTTGCAAACTCGAAGCACACACAAAGCTCTGATACCAATGTCAGGTGCAACGCACACAGAGCTCTCATACCAATGTCAGGTGCAACGGAAGTGTTTAAGGATTCAGCTCGGATCTAGTACTCCGCACAAACACAAGGGACACTTTACTTCACTTGAAAGAACTGAATTGAAAGAAAGAGAGACCGATGAGAGAGAGAGAGAGAGAGAGAGAGAGAGAGAGAGAGAGAGAGAGAGAGAGAGAGAGACAAGGATGTCAGGTCCCAAACCCTCAAGGGCCCCCTTGCTCTGTTGCCAAAGCGAGTACTTCCTTTTTTCTTGCACAATGCTGATACAATGATGCTAAATGCTGAGGTACTGATGCTAATGGGTACTGATGATGGGTACTACAGGGTACAGATGGTACTGATACTGGGTACTACGGGTGCTGAGGGTGAAATTGGCCCGTGGGGCGGTAGGCTTTGGCTTTCACCTGGAATTATTTACTTTACTTTAGACACACAGAGGGAGAGAGTACTTTGCAAAAGGAACCTGCGACGGGAATTAACACTTAGCACACACACGGCTCGGAAGCTAGAATGCTCCGAGCAGACGCCGACAACCTGTAGGCCCCAAAATTGGCGCCCCTTTCGGTATTTCTTTATACTTTGAGAGGGTAAATTACAAAGTAGAGTCCTGGGAATCCTTTACCTGTCTCCCGCTAGATACTACCAGTTTTGGCCAAATTTCGGCAGCATAACAGCCCCGAAACTTGCGCAAAACCAATTCCCCTGCTAGAACTCACTTCCACTGACGTATACCCTCTGATTCCTGCCCAAAAACAGTAAATTCAGCATGCTGTATTCACAGTCAATTTATGGCGCATACATAGCGCTGAATTCGCACGTGTACGGTGAGGTTATGACCCTTTGTAACAAACTGTTGACGTGTCAAAGCCCTGAAGAAGGGAGCCAACTTGCAGATGTCGGCCGAGGGGCCTAAACCCTAAGAAGAACAAGTAACAGAAGAAAAGTGATGACGTGGTTGCCCGAGAGCAGAAACCCTATAACCCTAATTTTTGCCGAAAACCCTAACTGCTGAAACCCTAATTCTGGAAACCCTAACCCTAAAACTTGCAAACCCTAATTCTGTTGCCAAAAAACCTAAAATTGCAGAAACCCTAACCCTAACCGTAAGGGCAACAGGGAGATTTCCGTGTTTTGTGTTGGCTGATGACGTGGTAGGCTGTACTGAATTTCGGATTTTATGCTGGCAGCTTTTGGCATTGCTTTTTGGACCAGAAGCTTTTGAGTTTTAAAGGCTTTTCACTGTAAGTGCTTTTCAGGCCAAGGGCCTTTAAATATGAGGTTAGGGCTCATTCTCTGGCATGCTTCCTGGAGAAGGTGCAGAGTCTGGAGTACCAGCTTGTACTGTGTTGATGCAATATAAAGAAATACCGAAAGGGGCGCCAAGGTTTGGGGCCAATACTCTCTGGGGTGGAATTCCGCCACTCTGTGTCGCGTGTTGTCTCTCTCTCTCTCTCTCTCTCTGTCAGTTTAGTTGTTATTTGAAGTGCTTAAAGTTGTTCAGTCTGTTCTTTTCTATTGGCACGTGGTGCCCGTCTTTGTGACAGAGGTATCAGAGCATCAGGCATGTGCTTTTTTGAAAGCATACCGGTCCTATAAAGGAGCAGACAGAGCTATTGGAATTTAGGCGCGTGCTTTTTTGAAAGCATACCGGTCCTACAAAAGAGCAGACAGAGCTATTGGAATTTTATTTGAGGTATCTTCGTCCTCCAACCCGGACTTATTAGCCACTCCCACCCTTACTTCATCGCGCATTGGGCACGCTACCGTCTTCACCGTTCATGTCTTTTAGGGCATGAGCCAATTAAGATCACTTGCAAGAGAAGGATCCAGATTTGTTTCAAGTCACTATTTTTCTCAAAAGTAGTGCAATGCAGATGTTGATGTCTATAGCTACCAAGTAGCATACTCCAAGTACTTGGCAAGCTTTCAAGAAAAAAAATTTGCCCGAAGTTATATGGGTTCTGACATCTTCCTTCGGAGTGCAACTTTTGGCATAGTGGGGTATCCTGAAATGCTTGCCATGGAAACCCTAGCAGATTATAACTTGAAGTTTCTTGACATCTCTCAGTAGATGTCTCTTCACGAGCAGATGACCTTGGAGATCCAGTGCGATTGCTATCTTTGGACTACCATCGCCGCCAACGAAAACACTCTTTGTCCAAGAGCTGATGGACCATGCTGTGCTCGGCTACGACCTTACGGAATGAACCTAACCCTAATTTTTTGTGCAGGTTATAGGATGGAAAGTCGGTCGACTTTTCGAGCTCGATTGATGTTGAGATTGTTTTTTAAGTTTGAGTTCTGTTTGATCTTGTTTGGTGATCCTGTTTGGAATTTGTTTGAAATGGATGGTATCTGTTTTGGACCTGTCTTGGTGCCAATTTGAATTGTTTGACTCTAGTTTTAATACTGGTTTTAATGATTGGTGATTTTACTCCTGGGTGGAGTAGTGAGAAAAGATGTTTGAGAATGCTTGTTCATACTCATGGCCCGGACCCTTGTGGTTATTTGCGGGGGGAGTATTGAATGATTGAAAAGTGTTGTTTTTACTCATGGCCCGGACCCTTGTGGTTATTTACGGGGGGAGTATAGTTGTTTTTACTCATGGCCCAGACCCTTGTGGTTATTTATGGGGGGAGTATTGTTGTTGTTACTCATGGCCCTGACCTGCATGGTTATTTACGGGTGGAGTATTAAGAAGTCTGAGCAGTGGTTACTTTGAGCACCTCCAAACGACGCAGGCTGCGGTCTCGGGGGCGTTTGGTTGTAAAAAGGCCTCTATATCTCATGGCCTGGACCTTTTCAGGTTATTTGCGGGAGGAGTGCTGAGGGAGTCGTTGAACAGCTCATGGCCCCGACCTGGATGGTTATTTGCGGGGGGAGTATTCATTGGCGGCTTTATGTTTCTATGTCTTGTAACATGCATATGTGAGCATTTGTGTTACATTGTGATGTGCCAATTATTGAATATTCCTAATTGGACGAGATTGCCTGGGTATGTAATTTTTTAGTGCATCGTGCATCAAGACACCCGTGGAAGATCAGTACGGTTTGGGTGTGATGGCTATATTTTACTACGCCGGAATATCAAGAGTTCCGATCTGGACGAAAGGAGAAGCTAACTCCTTGATCAAAAGAGTAGAAAGGAGAAGATAACTCCTTAATAAAAAGAGCAAACTGATTGTCCCTCGGAATTCTTTTTTAGCTAACTTGAGTTGTTTTGCAGATATAATGTAATCGCGGACGATTACTCTCTTTCAAGAAGGGGAGATGTAACAAACTGTTGACGTGTCAAAGCCCTGAAGAAGGGAGCCAACTTGCAGATGTCGGCCGAGGGGCCTAAACCCTAAGAAGAACAAGTAATAGAAGAAAAGTGATGACGTGGTTGCTCGAGAGCAGAAACCCTATAACCCTAATTTTTGCCGGAACCCTAACTGTTGAAACCCTAATTCTGGAAACTCTAACCCTAAAACCTGAAAACCCTAATTCTGCTACTAAAAACCCTAAAACTGCAGAAACCCTAATCCTAACCCTAAGGGCAACAGGGAGATTTTTCGCGTTTTGTAGGTTGATGACGTGGCAGGTTGTACGGAATTCCGGATTTTACGCTGACAGCTTTTGGCATTGCTTTTGGACCAGAAGCTTTTGAGTTTTAAAGGCTTTTCACTGTACGTGCTTTTTAGGCGAAGGGCCTTTAAATATGAGGTTAGGGCTCATTCTCTGGCATGCTTCCTGGAGAAGGTGCAGAGTCTGGAGTATTGGCTTGTACTGTGTTGATGCAGTATAAAGAAATACCGGAAGGGACGCCAAGGTTTAGGGCTAATACTCTCTGGGGTGGAATTCCGCCACTCCGTGTCGCGTGTCGTCTCTCTCTCTCTCTCTCTCTCTCTCTCTCAGTTCAGTTGTTATTTGAAGTGCTTAAAGTTGTTCAGTTTGTTCTTTTCTATTGGCTCGTGGTGTCCGTCTTTGTGACACCCTCACCGGTGCCTACTTTGGAGTAGCTGCTAGCTACCCCTGTTCCTGCTCAAGGAGGCTCTTGCCTCAACACAAAAGCATGAAACCACACAACTGTACATCAATCAAATGAAGAGCCCCTCTTGTGGGGCATCACATAACTGTACGTAGGGGAGAGAGAGAGCAGTGTGTAGCGTGCAGGGCATCACTCCTAGCACCACACTGTACATGAGAGGGAAAGAAAGCACTCCATAGCTCTTAACCTGTGACAAAAAAGCAAATGAGGCCTCTCCCAACATAAAATTCAGCGCCCTTTTTCCCTTGTGAGGCAAGTGCATAAAAAAGTGCCACTTGGCGGGATTACAAGCCATTTCTCGTTTCGGGGTTGCCGCCTAAAAATTTCTTGACTGGTTGCCCCATTGACGTCGCGGCAGAGTTGTTAAATGTTCCCCTGGTCATACCGAAGGTAATGATGCGAACACATTTCATGGCCCAAAATAGCAGTTCCCTAATTTTTAGGAGATGCTTCCGTTTGGCTCCCATTGATCATTTGACCATCTATCCTCATTGGGACCGCATCCAAAAGTGCCATGTGGCCCAATTGTCGGATACTTTCTGTTGGTAGTCCCACCTTGACTTTATGCCTTGATTGAGTTCACTTCCTGGTATCCACCAACTTGCTAAGTGCGACGGGGGGACCTACATGATCTTGCTCTGAGCCTAGACATCCTCTTACTATATGAATTCCAGTGCTGACCACTGCCCGTCTGCGGGTGAAACTACTGTTCACATTGGCCATACAATGTCTGACCGTTTGCTACTTCAGAAAGAGGGTCTCAAAAATAAAACAAAAATCATTGGAAAAAAACCAACAACTAAGGTTAGTAGTTGCCACGTCGTCGTGACATAGTTAGCAGCTGCGACGTCCTCATGACATACCCCCCTCTTGAAATCGCAAACGTCCTCGATTGCATACCATAAATACAGGCCACTGATGATTTTGTGCTATCAACATTCTTTTATCTTCGCATGTATCCGCAAGAAAGGTCGTACACATAGATACAAATGACTTAATGAGACCTTCATACTTTTGTCATTTCCATCTATTACACTGAATTCATATGTACATTTGGTGTGCTAGCTCTATCATTACCCCTCCTTTGCACACGTTGGGTTGGGGCATAAGTAGGTTGTAACCCAAAGGATTCAAGGAAAAGCTGCAATACATTTGGTGACTCTGACAGTTCATGCTCTTCCATCCACTTTGCATCCATTGTCATCTAGTCCTGTTGGGTTGGGGCATAAGTAGGTTGTAACCCAAAGGATTCAAGGTAAAGCTGCAATACATTTGGTGACTCTGACAGTTCATGCTCTTCCATCCACTTTGCATCCATTGTCGTCTAGTCCGGTTAGGATACCTGGCTTTCACCCAGGCGACCCGGGTTCAAATCCCGGCAATGGAACCTTGAAACTGGCCCGTGGGGCGGTAGGCTTTGGCTTTCACCCGAAATTCTTTACGTTACTTTAGACACACAGAGGGAGAGAGTACTTTGCAAAAGGGACTTGCGACGGGAATTAACACTTGGCACACACACGGCTCGGAAGCTAGAATGCTCCGAGCAGACGCCGACAACTTGTAGGCCCCAAAATTGGCGCCCCTTTCGGTATTTCTTTATACTTTGAGAGGGTAAATTACAAAGTAGAGTCCTGTGAATCCTTTACCTGTCTCCCGCTAGATTCTACCAGTTTTGGCCAAATTTCGGCAGCATAATAGCCCCGAAACTTGCGTGAAACCAATTCCCTTGCTAGAACTCACTTCCATTGACGTAAACCCTCTGATTCCTGCCCAAAAACAGTAAATTCAGCATGCTGTATTCACTGGTTTTTGCTCTGTTTTCAGCCCCAAACAGTCCCCTAGCTGTCCTCTGCCAGTGGGGCACGATTCCCAAGGGTTCTGGCGTCCGTATGACTGAAAAACAGTCAATTTATGGCGCATATATAGCGCTGAATGCGCACGTGTACGGTGAGGTTATGACCCTCACCGGTGGCTGCTTTGGAGTAGCAGCTAGCTACCCCTGTTCCTGCTCAAGGAGGCTCTTGCCTCAGCACAAAAGCATGAAACCACACAACTGTACATCAGACAAATGAAGAGCCCTCTTGTGGGGTATCACATAACTGCACGTGGGGGAGAGAGAGCAGTGTGTAGCGTGCAGGGCATCACACCTAGCACCACACTGTACATAAGAGGGAAAGAAAGCACTCCATAGCTCTTAACCTGTGACAAAAAAGCAAATGAGGCCTCTCCCAGCATAAAATTCTGCGGCCTTTTTCCCTTGTGAGGCAAGTGCATGAAAAAGTGCCACTAGGCGCGATTACCAGCCATTTTCCGTTTCGGGGTTGCCGCCTAAAAATCTCTCGACTGGTTGCCCAGTTGACTTCACGGTAATGACGCGAACAAATTTCATGGCCCAAAATAGCAGTTCCTTAATTTTTTAGGAGATGCTTCCGTTGGGCTCCCATTGGTCATCTGACTATCTATCCTCATTGGGACCGCATCCAAAAGTGCAATGTGGCCCAACTGTCGGATACTTTCTGTTGGTAGTCCCACCTTGACTTTATGCCTTTATCGAGTTCACTTCCTAGTATCCACCAACTTGCTAAGTGCGACGTGAGGACCTACATGATCTTGCTCTGAACCTAGACATCCTCTTACTATACGAATTCCAGTGCCGACCACTTCTCGTTTGCGTTTGCGGGTGAAACTACCGTTCACATTGGCCATACAATGTCCGACCGTTAGCTACTTCAAAAAGAGGGTCTCAAAAATAAAACAAAAATTATTGGAAAGAAACCAACAACTAAGGTTAGGAGTTGCCACGTCCTCGTGACATAGTTAACAGCTGCCACGTCCTCGTGACAGAGGTACTGAGGTATTGAGAGGTTCTATGACGACGACAATGACGGGTAGTGCTGGATCTATGTCGACGACGATGATGTCGACGATGAGGTACTGATGGGTCTATGTCGACGTTAATGATGTTGACGACGAGGTACTGAAGTCTGATGGGTCTATGTCGACAATGGTGACATCGATGACGAGGTTCCGTGGATCCTTATGCCGAGCCAAGGGACAAGGGGTACTAGGTGCTGGTGTATTGTGTCGACGACGACGGCGACAGGTCTATGGCTGAATGCTGAAAACTGTTCCGTCGACTTGGCCACGATGGAACGACCGACTGCGATGAGGGAAGGGTTGATTTGTTGGGGGTGCTGCGGTGGGAAGCTAGAAAGGCAAAAACGCTGGCTGTCTTGGCTGAAAACGCTGATGCACAGGCATAAAACAACCCTATTTGGTCCTAGGAGATGGTGTGACAAGTCAATGACGTGGTCTAGGCTAGACTAACGCTCGGATTTTGCTCTAACTCCTGACATGGTAGATTCTTGCATTTTGCATTGACTACTGATGTGGCAGATTTTCGGATTTTGTGTTGACTGTCGACGTGGCAAATATCCGGATTTCTCGCTGGCTAGTGACATAGCAAATTTCAGAATTTGCGTTGATGATAACGTGGCAGTAGGACAGATTTTACGCAAGCTTTTAGGGAGTAGATGCTTTTGGGACTGTGCTTTCAGCAACCCTTGTACTCTTCATAAGTGCTTGGAGGGCCATTCTTTCATGCATCTGGACGCAGAGCTGGAAGATTGGTTCCGACGGGAGTTGTATCCTTTGCAGATCATTGAATAAAGAAATACCGAAAAGGGCGTCAGTCTTTGGGGCCAATACGTCTAGGGGTGGAACTCCACCACTCCACATGTAACCGTGCGGATTCTCTATTTCTCTATTATTTAAGTTGTTTTGAAGTACTAAAGTGTTGCCAAGTGTGTAGATGTTTCGCTTTGTCTGTCTTTTCATCCGATCACTCATTGGAAGTGATTACAGTGGTATCATAGCTTTAGGCATGTGCTTTTTTGAAAGTATACTGGTCCTATCAAAGATCAGATAGAGCACAGCTCACTCACAGAGCTAGCCATAAAGAACCCACAGAGCACAGCTCACTCCCTTGCCCCTCGGCAAACCGGAGCGTCCCTCGGCAAACCGGAGCATGATCCTGTCGACATGAACGGAGAGCAGAGAGATCTACAAGATTTATCTATTTCCCTCTTTTTCAGGAAGTACATCAACCTATACATGGAACCTATGAAGTGGGTTGAAGAAGAAACGACAAGTGGAGGAGGAGAAGGAGAAGGAGAAAAAAGAGCTCGTTTTTGCCCTAAAAAGCTTTAAAAACTTGCTTTTTAACGCTTTTCTATGTTGTAGAGACCTTTGAAAATCTCTTCAACGGTTGAGAATTTGGATATGCAACAGAAGGCAAAGTTGATCCTCTTGACAAGCTCTATCCATTGTCGCGAACGAATTTTGATTCCAACAATGTTGGAAAATTAGGGTTTTTAGTAGAAAATTAGGGCTTCTGCAAAAAAATTCAGCATATGTGAAATTAATTTTTTTGGAAGATCTTGTTATTTGTGTATAGATAACAGGTAATAGGAGCGAGGGAAACGAATTGCAAGCATTGAGTTGGACATCCACTGTTTTGCAACAAGGTGAGCCATCTCTTTGAAATTTTACCTGTTTTGCAAGTGAAATTCAGGATGAGATGGCAACGAATTTGCATATGAAAGCAATCAGGAGCTACGACAGCTCGGGAATGAATCGGATACCTTTTTGATTCAAGATAAGAATTATGAATTCTATTTTGAAATTTGAATGAATGATGATGATGATGCATGAGAAATAATGAATGATATAATAAGATTCTAGTATTTCAAGATTCCTATATGAATGAGATGATTGGATATTGTAGCGAGCGTATCAAAAGTTCCGGAGGGATTAGATGGCTACACAAGGATCTAGGTTCATCAAGACTTCTGGACGGATGAGATGACTAGATTGAATGATTGAAACACAGTGTTCAGTGTGAATTAAGTGTGTGATCTGGGAACTGCATGTTCAGTGAATGTATGTTGTTGTGGACTCTTTGCAGATCAATGAATAAAGACATACCAAAAGGGGCGCAAGTCTTCGGGGCCAATACTTCTAGGGGTGGAACTCCGTGACTCCACGTGTAACAATGTGGATTCTCTATTTCTCTGTTATTTAAGTTGTTTTGAAGTACTAAAAGTGTTGCCACGTGTGTAGATTGACGCCCCGTCTGTCTTTCTGTCCGATCACTTGCTGGAAGTGATTACATTTGGCATTAGAGGATAATATTGCCTGTGGTAGAGGTTTGGTGAAGATATCAAAAGGGTTGTCGGACCTTGGAACATACTTAGTCAAATAGAGTGATCTTGGTCTTCTCACGAACACAATGGTACATACTCTAGTCGAATAGAGTGATCCTTGGTCTTCTCACGGACACAATGGTAATGTATCTCTATATGCTTGGTTCGGGCATGAAAAACTGGGTTCCTCGCTGTAATGTGTAGTGGAAGTGATTTATGGTGAATGTTTAGGATGAGTGCTCAATGCGTACTCAAGGTTTCTTTTACTGCATGAGAGAGTTCCTTTTACTTCATGAGAGGGATGCATAATAGACTAGAGAGAGAAGAGAGAACGATACTGTGAGTGTAGAGAGAAGACTGACAGCGGATGGGGTCCCAAACCCCCCTCCAAGGACCCCCCCCCCCCCCCCCCCCCCCCCTTTATCGCTAAAGAGGTATTTGCACAAATGCTGATACGATGCTTGGATCTACGAGGCTAAGGGCTGAAATGCAAAAATGCTAGTGGGAATGATGGGCTTTGCAACCGTCGACGAGGCTATGGCTGATGTCAAGGGTGGGCTGAAAACTGAAAAACACTGGTTGATCTAAGGGCTGAATCTGAAAACGCTGATGTGACTGTTGAATCTATGATGGTGCGGCAAGGTTATGGCTGAAAACTGCTAAGGCTAGGGCTGATCCGGTACTGCGGGCTGAATCGGATATTGTAGGCTGATGCTAAGCAAAAACGCCATGGGTGTTGGATGTGCTGGTGAAAAACGCCAGGTGGTACTTGTGCTGCTAGGTACTGGTAGTGCAGGTGTCACAAAATGGGAGCGTACACGAGCACTTGAAAATCTGAAAATTGAAATACTTTGCAAATGTGAGAGAAGGGAGAAGATCGACACAGTATTGGGGACCAGAAGATGGGGTGGTCCCCCCCCGTTAAGAGTATTCTTTTATTCAGGGAGAATTCGTATACAAGCACGAGAACTTGAGGAAACCCCTCCGTTCTGTAATCTTAGACCCGAAGGTCGTGCTTTCCCGTAAAGGGGTTGGGCACAAGGCCGTTCCTTCCCGTAAGGGACTTAGGCGCGAAGCCGTACTTTCCCGTAAGGGACTCAGGCGTGAAGCCGTACTTCCCGTGAAGGGCCTTCCCGTAAGACGGGAGACTCCTGCAAAACAAACGACACAAACACGCGACAACAATTCGTATGGCGAATCCACAATAGATACCTGTTGCTCTTGCGCGGGAAAAGCGACTTCCGTGTTTCGTAGTCTCGCGATCTCTTGCGGCAGAGTCTTCTGTTGCTGATGTTGGTACCTCTCGTGAGTGAGGGCATGTAGTGCTTTTATAGCTCCTTGGCCACGGCACGAATAACTGCTCGCGTAGAGATCGCGGCCGTTTTTTTTTTTTTTTTTTAATTGCGCTGTTCTACCCGAAATAGGGAGAGAGAATTTGCTGTTCTACCCGAAATATGACGAAGTTCCAAACCTTTCAGAGCGTGCATGCCAAAAATGTGATCTAAACTTGACTTTTCTACCTCAAACTATCGACTTTGGCAAACCACAAAGGGAATACCAATGCTTGAAGGGAAATCGTGCTAATGCTTGTGCTGGGACTGTGTCTTGCCAAGGAATGAGCATGCAAATTTTTTCTTGACATGATCTACAACGATGAAACAATGGGTATTCCTTGAATGTAACCTTTTGTAAAGAGATCTTCATGCTTCTGTGCTCATCCGTCAGTGAATCATGTGCATTGTGTAATATGGCTTTCCTAACAAAAGGTAACACATAAAGACGGCGACGAAAGTACAAGAGACTATCACGAATGAGAGACTAAAAAAAATGCATATTGACTTTTTATGTTGTCAAGAGATACTTCCTAAATAGGTACTATGAACCTCGACTCGAGAGCCAAAATGTGTCTTGTGTGACTGATTGTATCTGCAATTGGGTTAGCTTTACTAGGAACAGAATCAATCGAACCACCAAATTGCTCAAAAGTTTAGGACCATCTAGCTTGACAGTCGCTCCTAAATGCCCTAGGCAAAGATTGGAGGCACTTGAGGGCTTGATGATCAATATTGACATTGAAATCTTTACTATAAACAAAAAGCTTCTCATGCTTTAGAGAATGAGTGACAGAGAGAGGTTCCTTTTCATGCAATGACTGATTCTTTTTTGAACGATCTGACTGTGTACTGAGAGATGCTATTGGATTGCGTCTTTTATCCCCTTTCAAAACATAAGAGAGAGAGATTAATGACAAAGAAGGAATACTTTGCTCACAACGAATGACCACGAAAGAGGCACCTTCGTTAGAGAGAGTGAGCGTGTTTTGTTCCCAATCAACTTGGGGCTTAAGCTCACGAAACCACTTAATGTCGAAAATCATATCACATTTAGAGAGAGGAGAAACAACAAACTTGCTACGAAAACATGCCTGCAGAACACAAAATTGTTAAATTAGGGCATTCATGCATGATGGAAGAATGCATGCCAGGCGCAAATCCAAAATCCGCAATGGGATCCGTTGGAATAGCAACTAAGCATGCTCTCTTCACAAGAGAGTGACTAATCACATCATGCATACTAGCAGAATCAAACGAGATCACAATGCGCTCACCATTCACATGACCATAACACTTAATTAGAGACTCATCTAGATGATCATGAGAAACTTGGGACCCACTACTTGGCTCATTTATGACACTAACAAAAGATGCGGGTTCTGTGGATTCTTTCTTAGGACAATCTCTTTTCATGTGACCTTTAGTGTGACACTTAAAATATCTTCCTTCCTTTCCATATTCGGTTCTTTCCTCAAGACGTGACCAAAATCGTACTATTTCTTGAGTAGATTTTTCATCATGTGTTAACTTAGGAGTTTCTCGAGTTTTAGCCTTTCCTTTATCATATCATCACTATTAGGTGAAGAGTTGTGTGCTTTAGGTGTAGTGGAAGATTGAGAAGGAGAGGTACTGTGGTTCTTACCATTCTGTTGGTTCTGCGGGTACTTGTTCTCCTTCGGCTTACCTTTGTTGTGCTTCATTTTCTGGTGTGAGAGCGATTTTGACGGTGTATTGTAGTCCTTACGGGCTGAAAACTTGCACATTGTATTTGATGTACACGTCCAAACCAAAGAGGAAGCCTTCTTGTGATCCTCATCCAATGTACGCCATTGAACGTCAATCTGCAAAATACTGTTAGAAAAAGACCTAACAGAAGTGGCTAATGCTTGTAGGCAACAAGTAATGGTTTGGGGTAGGGACATAAAACTTCTTTGATATAGAGTTAAATTTTTTTTTGAGAGAAATTCCTTGGGTTCTTGGTTCTTCTTGGGTTCTTGATACTTCCCATGAGTTCGTGAAGCCGAAGCACGTTCAGGGCTTTGATACCAATGTCCAATGCAGCGGGAGGGTTTAAGGATTTTAGCTCAGATCTAGTTCGTAGTGGCTATATAACTCTGAGTAAATTGTGGTCGTCAGTTGTGGCAAGCCAATCTTCGAAAGTAGCCTCCTTAAGCACACTAACTTACATGTAGCACTAGAAACAACCCTATACTCTCTCTCTATGAATGATAAGGCAATTGTAGCCTGTTTCTTGCTACTCCATGAAACTGCTCCTAAGCCAAAAGAAAAGGGGTAACCTGTAGTCAACCGTTTTCCATCTTGATTTCCACCTCGATCTGAATCACTTAATCCTCGAAGAATTATCTTGGAGTTCTTCCCTCTATCTGCATAGGAAATGCCTAGCGACTTTGACTGCTTTAAATACCGTAGAGTCCGAAGAGCTTGACTTGGTGGGAAATTGACATCAAACCGGCTGTTGAGTACTCGAATAAGAGAACCGACCAACTTCCGATACTCTGTAGCAACTGCTATATCTCGGGGGTCATACTATGACAACTTTCTGGTTGGGATCCATAGGAAGATGAGATAGGTTTGTACTCAAGTCATACCAAATCCTTCCAACAACTCTCGAGTGTTGCTAAGAGAGAGAGATGCCCTCTTTGTCTGCCATATCTACAATCCAAAGAAAGTAGTGAAGCAAGTGGAGATCTGTCATCTCCTAACCCTATGTGCATGTGGACAAGCTACTTCAGGTCAAGGGTTCAGGTTAGCTTAGGAAGTGTTTTGGCACCTTCGTGAGCCTGTGCGCAGGCCGTGCATATCCATGCACTTAAAGTAGTTGCATATCCTCTGGTTGCACACAACATGATCATAAGCATGACAGTTAGTACCCATCATGAGCATTTTATAGTGCACAAAACCCATTTTCCCTATTTTATCCATTTTTCACTTATTATTAATAAGTGACTTTGTTGGGAAACTTGGTAGGGCAATTTTACTAAGCATCTATAAAAGAAACCTAGCACTAGCACTTTCTCGCAGAAGAGGCAGCAAAAGTTCCCACAACTTGCAGTGTACCTTCTCAGCAAGAGCAGTAGGAGACCCTAGCGTTTTCAGCAAACAAGACACTCTGGCGTTTTTCATCAACAGTTTCAACCTAGCGTTTTCAGCAGCACCAGATCAGCCCTGGCGTTAGCAGATTCCAGATTCAGCCTGGCGTTTTTGCAGATTCCCGACGTCAGATCAGCCTTGCATCAGCGTTTTCAGTTTTCAGCACTTAGACACAGCAGATCCCGCCCCTAGCCTCGTAGATCTCACCTACCCATCACAGATCCTCACCGCACGGTCAGATCAGCCAGTGTTTTCAGTTTCAGCCCGCTGTCGGCAGATTTTAGCATCCGCGTTTTCAGCGCATCGTTGTCGCCATTGCCATCCTCGTCGACACAGTATCAGAATTCAGTAGCTAGCAGATTTGCAGATTTCAGCTCCTAGCGTTTTTAGTTTTCAGCCCGTCTTGTTGTCATCATTGTCGTCGACAAGTCCATTGCATCTAGGCCATTGTACCAGATCTGTGCAATCAATAGCATAGACCTCTCGCCATAGAGAGGGAGGCCCTTGGAGGAGGGTTTGAGAACCGTCTGGCGTCGTATTCTTCTCTCTCTCTCTCTCTCTCTCTCTCTCTCTCTCTCTCGCAGTCTCAACACCTTCATTCACAGTGTCATTCACTTTGTTTGTTATCATTTGCACTCTCTCACTAAAGGAACGGAAGGCTCCCCCTTCAAAAAGTAAAAGGAACCCTTGAGCACACTTCGGAGCACTCATCTTGAGCAAAGTTCAACATTCACTTCCGCTGCACCTTACATTGGTATCAGATCTTTGGCAGTGTTCTGTATCATTCAAGGAAAGAACCACAATAAATTTATTGCTTGTTGCGGTTGCACGTAACCCAAGTCCACTTGGAAGTGTGGTTGCTAATCGTGTTTTTGAAGAGTGACAAGTAATCCAAGAAAGAAGGGCTTGTCCGGCCTCCCCTTGTTCCTCTTTTCACTCATTGAGAGTGGACCATGCACTTAGCGGCCGGCCAATCGACGTGAGGTGGGAAAAAGCAACCTCGGTGTGAGCGCAAGGCCGCCAAGGGGTGCGCCCGTAGGGAATAGTCGAGCTCGGGTAAGAGAAAAGCCTTCTCTAACACAGATTGCAAGCTAAAGAAAGACTTCAAGAACCTCAAGAACTCAAGAATCTCAAGGACTCAAGAACCTCAAGAACCCAAGAACCACAAGAACCCAAGTTCCTCGTGGACTTAAGTACCCAAAATCTCAATGTATGGTCATCACCCAATGCGGAATGGATACTTTGCGTGAAGGTGATGAGCATGAGGTGGTGAAGAAGAATTTTATTCACCAAGAGGTCTTTTCGACCCTCCCCCTTCTCCATCTACGCCACGGTTTGCACCAAATTCTACGGAGGCTTTGGTCAAGATGATGATAGACATGATGCTACAACAAGAGGATCGTGAGCGTGATCAAGCGCACTTGGCGGGCGAGGCAAGAAAGGCAACCTTGGATCGCAAGCGTGATCAAGCGCACTTGGTGGCCGAGGAAAGAAATGCAAAATTGGATCGCGAGCGCGAAGAAATACAGTTAGCCTTAGAGCGTGAGTGCGAGCAAGCGCGCTTGGCGGCCAAAGACAGAAGGGTAGCCTTGGAGCGTGAGCCTGAGCAAGTGTGCTTGGTGGCCGAAGAAAGGCGAGCGGCCTTGTGAAGTCGCGGAGCGGAGCGTGGGTCGACTCTCTCACACACACACACACACACACACAGTGAGCTTACACAGTACAGTACGCAGAGAACTGTTAGAAGGGTTATCTACCAATTTCTTAGTATTCACAAAGTATAAGTTAGTATATACAAAGAGTTAGAGGTAAGTGAGTTAGGCGGGCGGCCGGCCATATCCGCATAAGAGGCCACTTGGGCTTTAATCCCAACAACCTCCCACTTAAAGTCCAATGTGGCACTTTAAGTAACTGTAAATCTATGAACATAAATGTACAAAGATTTACATGGCTGCCATCTATCCAATGCCCAATAACTCACGACAATGCACAAAGCCCTCTCCTGGAAGTCCCTTTGTGAGTAGATCAGCAGGATTGTCCTTGGTGTGGATCTTCAGCAGTTGTATCTGCTTGTCTTCAAGTACTTCCCTAATGAAGTGATATTTCACATCAATATGCTTAGTCTTCGAATGGAACACTGGATTCTTTGCCAATTGTATAGCACTTTGACTATCACAATATAACTCTGGCATATCTGCATTGATTCCCAAGTCTGCAACCAATCTACCAAGCCAAATAGCTTCTTTGCATGCCTCATTTGCTGCAACATACTCAGCTTCTGTAGTAGACTGCGTAACACAATCTTGTAATCGAGATCGCCATGATATGGCACCTCCAGCCAATGTAAAGACATAGTCTGATGTAGATCTCCTCTTATCCAAGTCTCCTGCATAATCTGAGTCAGTGTATCCTCTGACACTCAAATCCTGACTACCATAGCATATGCGCATACTCTTTGTATGTTTTAAGTATCTCATGATACCTTTCACTGCCTCCCAATGTTTCTTGCCGGGATTTGACATATATCTGCTAACCACTCCCACTGCAAATGCAATATCCGGACGTGTAGCAATCATTGCATACATCAAACTACCCACTGCAGACGCATATGGAATCTTATCCATTTCAGCCTTTTCTTCCTCAGACACAGGACAATCTTGTTTGCTAAGTTTCACATATGGTGGCAATGGAACACTCAATGCCTTTCCCTTCTCCATATTGAAACGTTGCAAAACCTTGTCAATATACTCTGTTTGAGATAACCAAATCAACTTCTTTGATCTGTCTCTCTCAATGACTTCAAAGCTGAAATTTCTTCCAAGTGTTTGCCAGCAATCAACATGTCATCCACATACAAAATAAGGATCAGCCAACTGCCATCCTTAGTCTTCTTTGTATATAGACAGTGATCGAACTCACTACGTTTGTAGCCTTGAGAAAGCATAAACTGGTGGAACTTATGGTACCATGCCCTCGGTGATTGTTTTAAGCCATAAAGACTCTTTAACAACTGGCATACCAAATGTTCCATGCCTTTCTCAACAAACCCTTCTGGCTGCTGCATGTAAATTTCCACATCTAAATCACCATGCAAGAACGTTGTCTTGACATCCATTTGGTGCAACACCAAATCCAATATAGCAACCAATGCAAGAAAGCATCTCAATGTAGTCATCTTGACCACTGGAGAGAAGACTTCATCAAAGTCAATGCCTTGTTCTTGCTTAAAGCCCTTGGCAACAAGCCTTGCTTTGTACTTTGGCTGACTATCATGAGCGGTGATCTTATACCTGTAAACCCATTTACAAGGTAGAGCCTTTTTGCCCTGTGGTAATTTAACCAACTTCCATGTCTGGTTTTTATGCAGAGCTGTTATCTCTGACTGCATGGCCAACTGCCATTTTTTCGAGTCAACCACTTGTAATGCTTCCTTGTAACAAGATGGTTCTCCGCAATCTGTGAGCATGACATAATTTAGAGATGGCACATAACAATCAGGTGGTTTGGAGACACGCTCAGAACGTCGCACCACAACTGATTCTGCCTCTCTAGCCACTATAGGCTGTTCCTGAGCCTGACCATGCTGTCTTGATGTGCTAGCACTAGGTCCATCTTCCCTGAAGACAACTCTTCTGATCTCCTCTGTCTTCTCTGGCTTAGCGTGAAACTTGGCTTCATTGAAATGCACATCATTGCTACGAATAAGCTTTTTGGACTCAGGATCCCAAAGCCGGTAACCCATCTCGCCCGATTCTCCGTAGCCAAGAAATATACACTTCTTGCTCTTTGGTTCTAACTTATTCTGAACTCCTTAGGAATATGGCTATAAGCTTCACAACCAAAGACTCTGAGATGCTTATACGAAGGTGCCTTGCCTGTCCATAGCATCTCGGCCACTGCACTCTTATCCAGAACCCTACTAGGAGACCTGTTGATCAAATGGACTGCTGTAGCCACTGCTTCCGCCCAAAATCCATCAGGCAACTCAGCATTTGACAACATGCTTCTGACCTTCTCTTGTATGGTCCTATTCATACGTTCTGCAACCCCATTCTGTGAAGGATTATATGGTGCAGTAAGTTCCCGCTTAATCCCTTTTGCTTCACAAAAGTCTTGAAAAGCTTTGGAAACGTACTCTCCACCATTGTCAGTTCTCAAGCACTTCAGCTTCTGACCACTCTGATTCTCCACCAGCTGCAAGAATGTCTTAAAGACCTTGAGCACCTCATCCTTGTGCTTCAAGAAGTAAACCCATACTTTGCGAGAATAGTCATCTATGAATGTACAAAAGTACGCTGCTCCCCCTAGTGACAAACTAGGCATTGGTCCGCATAGATCACTGTGTACAAGAGCTAACCGTTCGTCCCTACGATTCCTCTTTGATTTGTGCGGTTCCTGTGTTTGCTTACCATAAACACAATGCTCACAAAACTCGAAATCTTGAAATGAAAAGCCAGGCAAATAACCATAATGAGAAAGTATTTCCATTCCTCTTTTTGACATATGTCCCAACCTACGATGCCACAGTGACACACTTGGCTGCTCAATCACATTAATTACATGGTTTTTAACCTCTGAAACATGTAAAGTGTACAGAGTTCCTGACTTGCTGCCATGTGCTACAGTCATCGAACCTTTGGAGATCTTCCAAGCGTTGTTCCCAAAAACTGTCACATAACCCGCATCATCCAACTTCCCTGTACTAATCAAGCTCTTTCGGATTGCTGGAACATGTCTGACATTCTTGAGCCATAAAGAAGAGCCATTCTGAAACTTCAACTGCACATCTCCCACTCCAAGTATGTCACAAACCTGCTCATTGCCAAGTTTGACATAATCTTTAGTAGCCACATATGATGTAAACCACTCTTTGTGCGGAGAAACATGTAAAGATGCCCCTGAGTCGATAATCCAATCACTCATAGCATGTCCATCCTCTGCAGTCAAGAAAACAGAATCAAGATTGCTTGTAAGGAAGATGTCACCAGCTGCTATACCAGAATCACTGTCTGAACCAGATCCTGTGACATTCACCTCTTCAATCTTCACTGAACTCTTCTTTTCATCTTGCTCAGAACTCTTTGTTTTGCCTTTTTCTTGTTTCCACTTCGTACAGTCTCGCTTCATGTGACCCTTCTTGCCACAATGGTAGCATTCTATGTCATCCTTTGACTTCGAATCACGAGACTTACTTTGGTTTTGTGCCTTCTTACCCTTCTTCTCTTTAAACTGTTGTCTCCCTCGAACGACCAAAGCACTATTGCCTTTGCCTTTGTCAATGTTCTTCCTGTTCACTTCCTCTGTGAGCAAGCTGCCTTCTACATTGGCACTTGTAAGACCTTCTGGCGCGACAGAATTACTTAACGCTGTACGAAAAGTATCCCAACTGTCTGGCAAAGTGATTAAGAGAAACATAGCCTTCACTGAATCTGGAAAGACTATCTTCTGTGCTGTTAACTGGCTGAAAATTGTGTGAAATTCATTCAGATGATTTGACATGGCTGTCCCTTCCTTCATTTTCAAATCCACCAATTTCTTGAGCCAGTAAATCTGAGAAGCAGCACTTTGTTTCTCGTACATACCACATAGCTTTTGCCATACGCCATACGCTGTAGTCTCTTCTGCTACGTTGAAGTAAACATTTTCTGCCAGTGTCAGCATGATTGTGGAACAAGCTAACTCGTCAAGCTCTTCCCACTCATCTTCAGCCATACCTTCTGGTCTCTCCCCTTTGAGCTTCAGTGGCTTCACTTGTTTTTTCTGCACCAAAACCTGCCAAATCTGCTTCTTCCAGAATGGAAAGTTTGTGCCATCCAGCTTCTTTATATTGTAAAGAGTCTCACTTTGAGAAGATGCCATATCTGCCAAACTGTTTACTCCTGAGAAAAATCCGGCAGAGTTTCCCCTGTAAACTGGCCTCTGTACACAGTAAACAAGCTGTAATCAACAAGCTGAACACCTCTCCTCAGGAACTGTCAGTATTTTGAAATTTTTTGACAGAGTCTCCCCTGTAAACTGAGCTCTGGGAACCAAAAGATAGCTCAAAAAACAATCATAAATAGCTGACCAGTGACAAATCCTGTAAGCATACACTGTCTCCTCTCTGGGCGATGACAGAACCTGTATCTGTCTCAAGACTGAACCCTAAACAATGCCTCAACGGCCTGACGCATAAGATGCAATCCAGTGTCTACACAAAGTCATACATCCTAAGGGATAAAAGTCGCCAAAGAGGATGCGTGTAGAGGGGAACTCCAGCAACCTAATCCACCTCACACTGGGTAACCCAGCCCCCAGTGCTTGGCTTCAAAAAACCTCACACACGACCCTCTCAGATGGCTCAGCAAACTGCCCAGAACTAGCATACATCCTATAATAGACCAATCACTGTCCTATGACCGCTGCGGCGGTCTGTCTGCTAGCGTGACTCACAACTAGCAGACCCACAATCACAGTACATCAATCTGCAATACATGCCAGTGGTGTCAAGCCGTCGTATGGCCACACCTCACCTGGAACCTGGCAAGCACAAGAAGTAACAATGCAGACTGCAATATATATATCTGATGATATATATGTGTACCTGGTCTATAGATGATGCTCTGAAGACTAATAAGTGATGTATGTCGATGCCGATATTGATGTCGACCACCTCCTGCTTGCCAATCTACACAAGACGGATTTCTTTGCGGCTGAAATCTATCTTCTGCTGTAGTGCTCAGAACGAAATTCTGAGGTCATAAACGGCTTCGAAAGGGGGGTAAAACTCCAGGTCGCCCGGTGGAAACGCTCCCAGAACGCCGAGTGTGAATTTTCGAACTCCGGATCCAGAATCTGCCGGAAAAGTGCGCGCGCGCGCGATTGCGCAAATCCGCACTGAACCAAGGCTCTGATACCAATTGAAGTCGTGGAGCGGAGCGTGGGTCGACTCTCTCTCACACACACACACACACACAGTGAGCTTACACAGTACAGTACGCAGAGAACTGTTAGACGGGTTATCTACCATTTTCTTAGTATTCACAAAGTATAAGTTAGTATATACAAAGAGTTAGAGGTAAGTGAGTTAGGCGGGCGGCCAGCCATATCCGCATAAGAGGCCACTTGGGCTTTAATCCCAACACCTTGGAGTTACAGCGCGAGGCGCAGAGAGACCAATGCATGCAAGGGTTGGTCCTACAGGTACTCACCTCGAAGCCTGAGCCGGTCAAAGATGTTGGTAGTTCATCAAGTAGCACAAGCAGAGATTCGGACTCCAACAACCCAGTCACTGAGAAGTTGACGTTCAGTAAGTATGATGGTAAGATGGATGCTACTATTATTCATTCTTGGTTGCATCAATTTAATGCTTACTTTGCGACAACTAAGAAAATAGGAAATAGCAAGGTTTTGACGGCAGCCATGTACCTTGCCGGTGATGCCATTAATTGGTACCACGCATGGGAAGAGGCACGGTCGACCGCGCACCTAGAGGAAGCCAAAGAAGGCGCGTCCCTTTCCTTCGATTGGGTCGACTTCCAAGACAAGCTCAAGGCGCGGTTTATGCCACCTTAGTACCTAGCACGGTTGAAAGTCGATTTGTGCAGTCTTAAGCAAAATGGTATGCCAGTCATGTCTTTCTCTAATCGTGTTTTGCAGCTCGGCACCCAATTACGCAAATCGAATGATTAGCGCAAAGAGGCATTTCTTTATGGATTGGACGAGTATATCAAGTATGATGTTGAAGTACTCGATCCAATAAATCTCAACAAGGCGGTAGCGATTGCTCTCACAAAGGAGACGAAGCACAACAAAGGAAAGCCTAAGGAGAACAAGTCTTCTCACAGTACCTCTCAGACTCCTCAGAAAACACAGAACGGTAAGAATGGTAACTCTTCTAGCCAATCTTCCGCTAATCCTTCGGAAAAGAACTCTCAAAATGAATCTAAGGGTAAAGCTAAAACACTTGCTAAACCTAAGCTAACCCCGGATGAAAAAGCCGCAAAAGGAATTATAGGAGGATACTAACGGCAGAAGAACAAGTCATTTATGCTAAGAAAGGTCGTTGTTATCAATGTCACGTCAAGGGTAATGTGCGGCTTGTTCTAAGACAGCCCCACCTAAAGAACCCAAAGCACCAACAGCTACCACAAACACGTTAATGAACCAATCTGAGTTTCTGACACACACATTGATCTAAAGAACCCAAAGCACCAACAGCTACCACAAGCACGTTAATGAACCAATCTGAGTTTCTGAGACACACATTGATCAATCTCTCTTTAAGTGTTATGGTCGTGTGCAGGGTCAGCATTTTGTCATATTGTTTGATTTAGGCAGTATGCATGATGTGATTGGTACCTCTTGTAGAGAGAGCCCGCCTAGAGGTTAGCCAGACAACTCCTCTCGAGGTGTCCGGAATTTTCTCCTGGTATGGACTCTCTCATCACATAAGAGTGCCTTGATGTGTTATTCGGTGTTCAACAAGCTGCCTTCCGTAGAAAATTTGTCGTGTCTCCTCTCTCAGGATGTGATAAAATTTTGGGCATTAGATGGTTTTGTGAGCATAACCCTCTCATTGATTGGGCAGACAATACTCTCACTCTGAATGCCAAAAGTGACTCTCCCATGATCATTCGTGGTGAGGAGGGTCCGCATTCTTTGCCTCTCATTTCTCATGTGCAGCGAAGTGAATTATGAAGGGGAGCACAAGCGGCATTCATATATGCCTCTCCACTTACCTAGAGCATTCAGGCTCCAGACAGGTATTCAACTTTGTTTATGAAGTTTAAGCATCTCTTTTTGCAGGATGATCTTCCATTCCATCTCCCTCCCGAGCGGTTGGAGGACCATCGCATCGAACTCACGGAGGGGGCACAGCTAGTCAGTAAGGCTTCCAACTGTTTGAACAAGACTCATGAAGAAGAGTTACAGCGGCAACTCATGGAGTTGGTGGCCAGAGGATTTATCCGTCCTAGTGTAAGTCCTTTTGCTGCTTCTATTTTATTTGTCCGCAAGAAGAATGGTTCGTCTCGTCTGTGTGTCTATTACAGGGCATTGAACAAGAGAACAAGTTTCCGATGCCTCGCATTGAGTATATCCTCGATAGGCTCAATGGGGCAAAGGTTTTCAGTAAGGTCGATCTCAAAAGTGGATACCATTAGGTAAGGGTATTCAAAGGCGACACCTACAAGACCGCTTTTCGCGTAGAGCGAGGGCAATGGGAGTATGTGGTCATGCCTTTTGGATTGACAGGTGTCGTGGACACATTTAACTGTCTCATGGTAGGCCGTTTTGGCGATATGGTTGATATATGTGTGTTTATCTTTCTTAATGATATTTTCATTTTTTCTACGTCATGGAAACAACATGAAAAAGATGTTGAAAGGGTATTAACCCGTTTGGATAAGTGTTAGCTGTACATTGCAACTAAGAAATCTGAGTTTTTTTTCACTGAAGCTACATATCTGGGTTATATCATTTCTGCAGAAGGCGTCAAGCTAGATCCCGTGAAGGTGGAACACTTACATAATTGGGATTTTCCCACAACTGCATATGATGTGCGATCTTTTCTTGGTTTATGTCAAGCATATAGTTCGCACATAGAGAATTTTGTACGCATTGCCACACCCATGACAGATGTTTTGAAAGGGGTAAAGACTCACTGACAACGTGTGGATTTGCCCGGGACAGTCATTGAGGCTTTCGTAGCTCTCAAGGTTGCGGTGACAGAAGCACCGTGTCTCATCTTTGCCTCTTGGGATGACCCCTTTGAGGTATGGACGGATGCGAGCAATGTCGCCATAGGCACTGTGCTTCAACAGCATGGCCGTCCAGTTGCATTCCTTAGTCGGAAGCTAAATAGTGTAGAAAAGAACTATTCAGTTTATGATAAAGAACTTTTGTCTGTCATTCACTCTCTTAAGCATTAGAAGGAAGGATCTTTTGTATGGTAGAGAGTTCATAGTTCGCACAGATCATCAAGCCCTCAAGTGGCTCCAGTCTATGCCTAGTGCACATGGAGTAATCGCCAAGCACGGTGGTCACAATTTCTTGAGGAATTTGGAGGTTTGATTGAGTATGTGCTTCGAAAAGCTAACCCTGTTGCAGATGCGTTAAGTCGCAAAGGACAGATCCTGGCTCTTGAGTCAAGATCCATAGATACTGTTAGGTGCAGCGGAATGAATGTTGTATTTTCTCAAGATTAGTGATCTATATTGCTCAAGGTTCCTTTTTGTTCTTAGGGAAGGAGAGAGCCTTCCGTCTTTATGGAGAGTGCTATGATCACGAACAAAGTGAGTGGATATTGTGCATGCAAGTGTATAAGACTGAGAGAAAGAGAGAAGAGAGATACGACACCTGAGAGTTTGTAAAACCCTCCTCCGAAGGCCCCACTCTCGTCGGCGAGAGTGGTCTACTTTTGATTGCACAAAGGTGTACAATGATGATGCATCTACGTTTTCAACGCATCGTCGTCGCGTCGTCGCCATCGTCGTCCTCGTCGACACAGTGTCATAATTCAGCGTTAGCAGATTTGCAGATTTCAGCCCCTAGCGTTTTCAGTTTTCAGCCCGTCTCGTCGTCATCATCATTGTCGTCGTCGTCATCATTGTCATCGACATCGTCGGCAAGTCCATTGCATCTAGACCATTGTACCAGAGCTGTGCAATCAATAGCATAGACCTCTCTTGCCATAGAGAGAGGGGGCCCTTGGAGGAGGGTTTGAGAACCGTCTGGTGTCATATTCCTCTCTCTCTCTCTCTCTCTCTCTCTCTCTCTCTCTCTCTCTCTCTCTCTCTCTCTTTCTCGCAGTCTCAACACCTTCATTCACAGTGTCATTCACTTTGTTTGTGATCATTTGCACTCTCTCACTAAAGGAACGGAAGGCTCTCCCTTCCATAAGTAAAAGGAACCCTTGAGCACAGTTCGGAGCACTCAAAGACCTTCTAGAACCTACAACATCCTCAACAGAGCCTGTATCCACAGAAGACAGACGTACATCAATGCCCTGCACAACATTCCAAACGCTCTTTGACACAAGTACGTGCATCATCATGTAAGCCCGCATTGGGTAGTTATCCCCATCTAATTTGTCCACACTATGTATGCGTCATCATGTAAGCCCACATTGGATAGTTATCAACTTGTGCATGCGTCATCATGTAAGCCCACATTGGGTAGTTATCCCCATCCAATTTGCCTTAGCAGCAAACATCTTGAAAACATCTATGTTGTTAGCCATGGCAAGTGATTACTTGATGCAAAAACTGCTCCGGAAGAGGAAAAACAAAGTAGGACTAACACGTGCTATGTAAAACAACGTGAGGAGAGCTGTAAAGGACATGTTCTACAGAAAATTGCAATGAGAGAAATTTTGCACAAAAGGACGAAATTGCTTGCGTAGTACGGCCTATAGTGGAAACGGAGGTTGTAATGAGCCAAAATCAAAATTTTGAGTTGGCGATTATGCGCGGGAGGATGCAACCTGCTTTGATACCAATTAGGAATGCAGAGATGCACACACAACTTGGAGAAGATGAAGAAGCTCAAGGCATACAACTGTCAACAACGTGTGTTGCTTAGTGCACAAATAAAAAGATAAGCTAGCCCTAGAGTGATGGGCGGCGTATTTACAATGTACGAGGAAAAAACCTCCTAGTGAGGGAAGAAGTGCCTAGACGGTCCCAAGTGTGTTCACACACATCACTACCACATATATGGTAACATAATCCTCTCTCAGTGTAAATATACAAATATGGGTCTGCAAAAGAACGACGAAAAGAGTGTTAGAGTTCAGATTCCTGTACGGTGGTGACTCAATATCTCCCAGGAGCAGTTTAGGGAGTGAGGGTTGTTTTGTGGCCGTGCCCGATCGTATTTGAGGTAGACGTATCTTTCTTGGCGATGCACTCCACGGTGTTGCTCCCTCGGTAGGCTGGCATGAGGCGGGTCCCCGGTTCCTAGTGTTTCTTGGGTACTTTTGGCATGTTGTTCAATGCAAAGATTCAACGATTTGGGCACACATCCTCTCTCTAGCATTTTGGTGTGCGCGGCCACTGTCTCTCTAGCATTTTCTCTCTCCACCATCGATCTCTCTCTCTCTCTCTCTATGGCGTGCTCCGAAGCCTTGATCGATTCTTCCAACAAGAAGAAGAAGCAGAAGGGTAAGAAGAAAAGCAACAACAACACTTAGGACAAGAAGAGTGATGCTGAAAGGGAAGGAGTTGCCAAAGTCTTTGTGGGAGGAGGCAGTTGCGACGGCAATTCATACCATAAACTGATCTCCAATCTCTTGAGTTCCAAGCAAGACCCCGTTCGGATTTTGGTAAGAAGCCCGACGTCTCTCATTTTCGGATCTTTGGGACGATGTATATGCCCATGTACCGAAGGAGCAGAGAGGAAGTTTGACCCCAATGTTTTTTGTTGGCCAAAACTCTCTTTCGGAGGGATATTGACTTTATGATCTAGAGAAGGATGTTGTCTTCAACAAGTTTTTATCTTCAAAGGGGGCTTCCGCTCCCAAGTCTTCCACGATGACCCCTGATTTGTTGATACTTGGAGACCCAGATTATGTGTTGCCTCTTGATGAGTCCTCTTCTCCAAACCTTGTCCGTGAGGCCTCGGAGGAGAATGCACCCATTTCAGATGATGCAGATAACATTGGTTCTCATCATAGTGTGAAGTTAGAGCCAGTTATACCAGTAGCTTCTCTCCTTCGGGAAGCAAGTCAGATAAGTTACTGAAGTGGCTAGTGGAGGCTTGCAAGATGCAGCGACTTTAGATTTTCCACGATTGGCGTGAAGTCGGTACTACATGACGATCTCAACGACTTTGATTTGCTGAGGCAAATGGGACTTTATTACATGTGAATAATGCTTTGATGTCAACAGTGATCAAGGACAAAGATCCTCTGACAATTGAGGAGGTACTTTCACAACTAAAGTGGAACTTGATTCCATCAAGAAGAACAACACTTGCGAGTTGGTTTCGCGGCCTGCCAAGCGGAAGGTGATTGGTGTCAAATGGGTCTACAAGACCAAGTATAAATCTGATGGTTCTTTGGACAAGCACAAGGCAAGGCTAGCTGCCAAGGGCTTGGTATGGACTATGACGAGACCTTTGCACCGATTGCGAGGATGGCAACCATTCATATAGTTTTTGCCCTTGCTGCCTTTTTCGGGTGGTCGGTGTTTCAGATGGATGTTGTCTCGACATTCCTCAATGGTGACTTAGAGGAGGAGGTGTATTTGGTGCAACCTCCGGGGTTCGAGGATTGAGATTTTACAAACATGGTTTGTAGGTTGCTAAAGGCTCTCTATGGCCTGAAGCAAGTCCCTCGATCGTGCTAACAGAAGATAGACTCTTTCTTCCTACGACACTTCTTTATACGTTCTTTTGCAGACCTAGGTCTATACATTTACCGCGAGAGAGGATTGGTGACACTTGTTATCCTCTATGTGGACGATCTTGTGATTTACAGGTAGCCATGTTGAGCACATCCGCAGTACTAGAGAGAGGGGGGCATCTTTCTCTCTCAGGAGCGCTATATCCAAGATTTGTTGGAAGCATTTGGTATGACTGATTGCAAATCTATCTCAACCTTTATGGATCCCAATCAAAAGTTGTCACAGTGTGACCCCTAGATGTAGCAGATGCTACGAAGTATCGAAAACTGGTTGGTTCTCTTATTTGGGTCTGATGTCAGTTTTCCGCAAGCTACATTTGGAGTAGGCTCTTTGGACTTTGCGGTATTTAGAGGTGACCAAGTCATTAGGCATTCATTATGCGGCTCGAGGCACAAACTCCAAGATCATTCTACTAGGATAGAGTGATTTAGATTGGGGTTGGAGATCCGGATGGATGGCGGTCGATTGCAGGTTACACCTTTTCTTTTGACTTAGAGCAATTTCATGGAGCAACAAGAAATAGCCTATAGTTGCCTTATCTTCCACAAAGGCAGAGTATAGGGCTGTTTGCAGTGTTACATGTGAGTCAGTGTGGTTACCGAGGCTACTTTCGGGGATGGTATCTCCCTAGTAGACGATCATCATGTACTCTGACAACCAAAGTTGTATAGCCACTGCGAGGAATTCAGTGTTCCATACCCGGACCAAGCATATAGAGATACTGTGCCATTTTGTTCTTGAGAAGACCAAGGATGACTCTATCTGACTAGAGTACATCCCGGTCAGATAAGCGTGCAAATATCTTCACCAAATCTCTTCTACAGGCAACATTATCCTCTCATGCCAGCTCCCTTGGACTTGTTCCTCGTCTAGGATCTGAGAGGGGGTGTTAGAGTTCAGATTCCTGTCCAATGGTGGTTCCAGTATCTCCTAGGAGCAGTTTAGGGAGTGAGGGCTGTTTTGTGGCTTGTGCCCGACCGTAGTTGAGGTAGAAGTACCTTTCTCGGTGATGCACTCCATGGTGTTGCTCACTCGGTAGGTTGGCATGAGGCGGGATCCCGATTCCTAGGGTTTCCCGGGGTCAGAGTCTCGAGTCTTCTGCGGTTTTGCTACTAAATATATACTTTTAGTGAGTCCACATATTTATTAGCATTTTAGCCAGTTTTTGGGATCGTGGGGTTTTCTAGGTAGGTAGGGCAATTTCCCAATTGCCCTAAATCCCCTCCCTCCCCCTTCCCCTGCGTACTTTTGGCATGTTGTTCAGTGCAGAGATCCAATGTTTGGTGTGCGTGGTCACTTTCTCTTTCTAGCGTTTCTCTCTCCACCATCAATCTCTCTCTCTGTGGCGTTTTAACTTTTCTCCCAGCGGTCCCCCTTTCTCTTGCTAGCTCTCCCCTTCCTTACCATGTACACACCCTCAACGATATGTCATTGCCTACAGGTTGTTCCCGTGCCTGTACAGTGGGCGGTTTGTGCTACGAGCTTGAGTACGAGGAGATCTATCGCGATAGATCCGAGATCCGTTGGTTGCTTGGTCCCGAGGGGAAGTTTGCTCGTGGTTGTAGACAAGTTTATCACCCGATTCACCCTTTTCCCTTGCACCTTTGACAAGGAGTGCTGTAGGAAGAAAGAGCCTATATTTAGTACCACGCTCGAGAGGCTTGCTTTAGGCCATAGGGAGCCTTCCACAACTTGCAAACCATGTCACTGAAATCTGGATCCAAGAACCTTGGAGGTTGCTCATCATGCACCTCCTCCTCTAAGTCGCCATTGAGAAAAGTAGAGACAACATCCTTTGTCACGTGCACATGACTTTGTGTGCCACACGGACATGCTTCATGGACTTCCAAAGCCAATTCTGTACATATCTCTAGATAGGAGTGTCTAGAGTCCTAGGAGGATTAGTACTGGCAACTCTGTGAGCCTTCTTGCAGGACTTGCATGTCCGGACGAGTCTATTAGATTAGGTTTTCCAGTTTTGGAACCGTGAGTTATCGCCTGAAAACTCCCATGTGTGCACATTTGCACATTTTCCCGAATTGGCACTAAAAGTCCAATATAAAAGAACCATCAACCCTAGCATTTTTTCATGAGATTAGCGAGCGCCATCAGCTCAGCCATCGTTTTTGCAACCCTTGCATTTGTGGCTCTCCATCGCGAGCACGTACCTGATCAGCCTAGCAGCCCCAACGTTTACAGTTTGCAGCCCCTTCCCTCGCTGGAAGCATGTTAGATTTGCTAATGCTAATCTCCATGTTGCAACCCGGACCTTCAACAGCCCATTAAGCCTCTTCTCGGCCATTCTCTCGCTGCATGGAGTGCTCCCATCGCTATTCATCGTCTGCTCCATCATCAGCTGCATTTTCAGCCCTGCTTAACACGTCAGACCGGCTGCGTTTTTGCAGCCAGCCTTTAGTCCTTCACTCCTCCCACATCGGGAGCGCAAATCAGCTCCGGATCTACCTCTTGGCGGCCATTAGCAACCTCTCATCGAAATAGATCCAAAGGTGAAGTGCGCGTGCGAGAGCGTGTGTGTGTGTGTGTGCAACAATGGAGATGAGAAAAGAAGAGAGGAGACACAGGTTTGGGTGGACTCCAAACACAATAGTTACGAGTCCTTATCGTTTTATGTAAAAAGAATGGTCAGTGTTAGTTCCCAGTTGGTCTCTGGCCGCCCAACACTTAAGGCGCAGCACATTGTGTAAGGTGCAGCGGAAGTGAATGTTGAACTTTGCTCAAGATGAGTGCTCCGAACTGTGCTCAAGGGTTCCTTTTACTTACGGAAGGGAGAGCCTTCCTTTCCATTAGTGAGAGAGTACAATGGACACAAACAAAGTGGATAAACATTGTGAATGAAGGTACTGAGACTGAGAGATATAGAGAGAAGAATACGACACCAGAATGTTCTCAAACCCTCCTCCAAAGGTCCCACTCTCTATGGCGAGAGCAGTCTACTATTGATTGCACAAATCTCTACAATGCTTGGACTTGCCGACGATGTCGACGACGATGAGGACGACGAGCCGGGCTGAAATCTGAAAACGCTATTGGTTAAAATCTGCAAATCTTTATGTGCTGAATTCCGACTCTATGGCGATGACGACGATGCAACGACGACGCGCTGAAAACGCAGATGCTGAAATCTGCGTTTTCCAGGCTGAAATTGCAAACTGCACGGGATTTGACCGTGCGGCGAGGATCTGCTGCGGGAAGGCGAAATCTGCGAGGTTCGGGATTTCTTCTGCTGTGTCTAAATGCTGAAAACTGAAAATGCTGGTGCTTCTTGGTGTTCCGTCGTGGTGAATCTGCAAAACGCTATGCTGAAGCAAACGCTGGGGCTGAAAACTGTTTTGCTGTGGTGGAAAACTGCTAACGCTAGGGAAACTTGCTGTGTTGCTGTCGCCAGGCTGCTGCAATGCAAAGCGCTAGGGTTGATCTGTAATTGAAAAGGCCAGGGACTGGTCTTGCTGAAAAACGCTAGGTCTTTGCTGTAGCAAAAACGCTGGGTTTGCTGATGGGGGTCCTGCTGAGAATCTTATGCAACTTTTCTTCATTGAAGTATACGTCATTGCTGCAAACTATCTTTTTAGCTTTAGAATCCTATAACCGAAATCCTATCTCGCCAGGATTGCCATAGCCAAGAAATATGCATTTCTTTGACTTAGGAGCCAACTTGCTTTAAAACTCCTTTGGAACATGGCAATACGCTTCACAGCCAAAGACTCTAAGATGCTTGTAAGAAGGTGGCTTCCCAGACCAAAGCTGTACCTTCTCATCTAAAGCTTTGTTAGGAGATCTATTAATAAGATGGAAAGCAGTTGCTAACGCTTCTGTCCAAAATCCATTAGGCAACTCTGCATTAGACAACATGCTACGTAACTTCTCTTGTATGGTACGGTTCATCCTCTCAGCAACACCATTTTGTGGAGGGTTATATGGAGCAGTCAACTCTCTTTTGATGCCTTTGGAATCACAAAAATTCTGAAAGGCTTTAGTGACATACTCACCACCATTGTCTGACCTTACGCACTTGACTTTCTTGCCAGAATGATTCTCCACTAATGCCACAAAATTATGAAATTTTGAAAGAGCTTTATCCTTCTTCCTGAGAGGATATACCCACACTTTCCTTGAGAAGTTATCAATGAATGTAACAAAGTACAATGAACCTCCCATAGATACTTTAGGCATAGGTCCACACACATCACTATGCACTAACTCTAATGGCTCACTTTTCCGAGTGCTTCCTCTTTTGTGTGGTGACTGTGTTTGTTTATCATAAAGACAATGCTCACAAACTGAAAAGTCTGAGAAATTGAAGGCAGGAACATAACCAATACGAGACAAGACTTTCATTCCCTTTTGAGACATATGTCCTAACCGGAGATGCCACAAAGAAACACTTGGCTACTCGGTTACACAAATTACATGGTTTTTAACATTGGATACATGTAGCACGTACAAAGTCCCAGACTTTGAACCATGTGCTACCACTAAAGAACCTTTGGTAATCTTCCACGAACTATCACCAAATGTGCAGTAATATCCTGCGTCATCCAATTGTCCTGTACTAATCAAGCTTTTGGTAAGCTTCGGCACGTCTCACATTCTTGAGCATGAATGAAGAACCATTCTGAAATTTCAGCTGCACATCGCCGACACCAACTATGTCGCAAGCAAAATCATTGCCAAGACGAACATGACCTTTACGGGCTGCATCATATGTACTGAACCGCTCTCTGCGAGGAGTCACATGAAACGATGCAACTGAGTCAATAACCCAATCCTGTAAAGCATAGTCATCAGTGGCAACCAAAAATGCTGAATCCATGGCAGATGTGAGATATATGTCTCCATCAGAATCTTCAACAAAAACATTGTTGATCTCTTCAATCTTTATACTGCCTTCCTTAGTCTTGCCTTCTTCTTGCTTCTTGTCTTTACCTTTCTCTTGTTTCCACTTTCGATAGTCTTTCTTTATATGACTCTTTTTGTGACAATGATAGCACGTCTTTTTTCGGCCACGTGATTTGCTACGAGATTTTCCTCTCTGATTCTGCTTGCCCTTTTCTTGTGATTGACCACGAACAATGAGAGCATTGCTAGTACCACAAGAAGTATCAAGATTCTTCCTGCTAACCTCTTCAATAAGCGAACTGCCCTCAACATCAACACATGTTAAACCATCAGGAGGTGCTGAGTTACTTATGGCTGTGCGAAAAGTATCCCAATTTTCTGGCAAAGTAACTAGCAAGAACATTGCTTTGACCAAATTGTCGAAATTGACTCCTTGCGCAGAAAGCTGACTGAAAATTGTGTTGAACTCATTGAGATAGTTGCACATGGGTGTGCCCTCATCCATCTTCAAATCAACTAACTTTTTCAACCAATAAACCTGTGATGCTGCACTTTGCTTCTCATACAGGTCACATAACTTCTTCCACAGCTCATAGCTAGTCTTTTCCATGTTCACATTGAAGTACACATTCTTTGACAAAGTCAGCATGATGGTGGACCTGGCAAGCTCATCCAACTCCTCCCAATCATACTCGTCCATATCCTTAGGCTTTATCCCCTTCATCTTTATCGACCGGATCTGCTTCTTCTGTACTAAGACATTGTAAATTTGTTCCTTCCAAAATGGGAAGTTAGTGCCATCTAACTTCTCAATGTTGAACAAAGAGTTCTCTGATGATGAAGCCATCACTCGACAAGGAATAAAAGTAATAGATCCGCTACACTAAAGAAGATGATAGAAAACCTGAAAAATTTCGGCAGAGTCTCCCCTGCAAAATCGACTTCTGAACCCAAAACGAATGTGAGCAATGACTGAAACGCTGATCAAAGTGGCTAAACTGGCAAGATAGAATCTCAAAGAACTGTCACTGTCAGTGTCTCCAACTCTAGAAGAGTGCCTCTGACCAATTGAACACTGTCAAACGCATACGCATAAAGATGACAGCAATGCCAACAATGGCGGGCTAGGAGATGCACACCAATACTGCACTAACCGCATAAACATACATCCTATGTCGATGCCGAAACCATGGGGATGTCAGGGGCTCGCTCTAAAACCTGTATCACCGAAAGGATCTCCACATTTGAGAATCCCCCAGCTCAATAAAACCTTACTACGATCCTCAACAATAGGCTTTGCATATTTCCATCACAATATATAAACCGCATAAGGTCTTATATCAACCACAGAAACCATTTTCGGTAACCGCTGCGGCGGTTTGTCTGATTTAACAGACCCTCAAGATCTTACATCAAATATGATGTGATAGAGATTGCAGAAAGTCTGCAACGAAAACGTGTATGTAGAGAAGAACCAACGAAGGTAGACCACCTTGCTGTCTGAATTGAATATCTTTCAAACCGTGCAAAATTTGCAGAAACTTCCTTCTACAAAGTTGTAGACCACGCGAAAACGGATGGATTCACGGGAATGGGCATGAAATAAGCTGTTTTTATGGATCAAAATAGATCTGTAAAAATCTGCAGCTTGTAGTTCACGACCTACAGGCAGTCTGAGTGACGTATCTCAAAATTGGTGAAGATTTTGAGAAAACTTTTTTCTGCAAAGTTGAAGAGGACAAAAAACCGGCCAGGAATTGTGGGAATCGGCTTGAATGAAGACGTTTTGGTAGGCCAAAAAAAATCTGCAAAAACGTGCTGCAGTTTTTGTTGCTTCTCCGCCTGCCTCCCCGCTGAGCTCCAATGGTGCTCCCAATCCCTGAGCTCTAATACCAGTTGAAGTGTGCGTGCGAGAGCATGTGTGTGTGTGTGCAACAATGGAGAAGAGAGAAGAAGAGAGGAGACACAGGTTTGGATGGACTCCAAACACAATAGTGTTAGGGTTATGAGTTCTTATTGTTTTATGTAGAAAGAATGGTCAGTGTTAGTTCCCGGTTAGTCTCCAACCACCCAACACTTAGGCGCAGCACATTGAGCTTTACCACCCCAACAAAAGGTGCATCAAATCAACCATGGAGGTGCTTCATTTTGAAGAGTTACTGTAGCGACATTCCCCCTTCGAGTCACTAGAGTCTCATCACATCTCTAGTGGCTCGATCGGTTTCCTCCTTCTCGGAGCCAGATTATGAAAAGCTTACCAAGACCATCGCTAAGGCGACCAATGCTACACGAACCATCAATGAACCAATTCCCGAGAAGATTACGTTCAGTAAGTATAACGGTAGTAAGATGGATGCGGTTGCCATCTATTCTTAGTTGGATCAATTTACATTTTGTATTGTTGTTGTTAAAAAGTATGATAATAACAAAGTTCTCTTGGCTTCTATGCATCTCACGAGTGATGCTATCACTTGGAAGGATGAGTGGATGGAGAAGGAGGAGGACACCCATAAGGCGGCCCAAGCCGAGTCTTTCCTTGTTCCCCCTCTTAAGCTTAGCTGGGAGGAGTTCGAGGAGGGTCTAAAGACTCGCTTCTTGCCTCCATAGTACCTGAAGTGGTTGAAGGAGGATTCTTGGGCTTTGTCTCAACAAGGTAAACTTGTGATGTTGTATGCTAATCATGTGTCCCAATTAATTGGGCAATTGAGGAAATCGGATGAGGAAAGGTTGGAGGCCTTTCTCTTTGGATTGGACCACTCAATCAAGTTTGACGTGGAAGCTGGTGATCCAAAGACATTACAAGAGGTGATATGCTTGACTCAACTTCAAGAAATAAAGCACAACAAGGGTTAGCTCAAGATGGCTCACGGTAATGGAAACTCTTCCTCTCATGACTCCTCTAAAGACAAGGATAGATTTTAACGGGAATGATAACAATAAAAACAACTCTTCAAATTCTTCTTCTCCATCTACATCTCAATCTAAGAGTGACAAAGTGGATAAGGATAAATGAAAATTTGATAAACCTAACGATGAGAAAGTTGCTCAAGGAATCATAGATGGTCAATTATGTAAAGAAGAATAGGCGGCGTATGCGAAGGAATGTAGGTCTTTTTGTTGTCAGAGAGTAGTTCACATGAAAAAGGATTGTCCTAAGAAAGAATCTAAAAATGAATCCACTACTGCCTCTACTTCCGACCCTACCCCTCAAGTGGATGCTACGAGCGTGATAGAGCAAGAAGCTATGTAGGAGGGGACTTTTGATCATAAGGAACTCATAAAATGCTATTGTCACGTGCACATGGTTCTATGTGTCACGTGGACATGTTGCTACAACTGTCAAAGCCAAGCCCTCATCCAAGAGCCATTCGATCTTAGTGGATCATGTACCGGCACCTTTGTGAGCCTCTCTGCGGATCTGCATGCCCGGCCATGTCCACTGGTCTAGCCAATAATATTTGTAATCCTCTTTGCATAAATGGTTTGTACAAGTGATGACGGGTGTTGTTACACTTGTGTGGGCATCCAACACCACTAACATGTAGTCTAGGTCATGGATGACAGTCGGTCAAATTCCCGTGATCATCCGATCACTACAGGAGGAGATATGCCAAGTTCTGTCGCGTAAAAGGTGCCAGAAACTCATAAAAATAATAGTTGACTTTTTATTGAAATGTCACTTGTCAAATCACTTGCCCGACCCACAATAAGTTTACTATAAAACTAAACCCAAGTTGGCTCAAAAAGGTGGATCGTGGAGCCTCCTAGTTGCTTGCGTTTTTGAAAGGTTGATGCTCCCTCCTCCCTATCCTTGCGTTTTTGCTCCTCGGCGTCACCCTATCCATCTGCTGTGTTTCATGCTGCTGGCTGCAATCAGCGATCTCATTTCTCCCTCCATCCTCATGCTCTAGCACGGCATATTTGCATCAAACAGGTCCTCTCTTCGTTGCTCCATGTGCCCCCAACACTATTGCTGCAGTTTCAGCCAGTGAATCCTCTCAATTCAGCCCATCTCTCAGCTTCAAGAAGAGGTCCTTTCCATGCTGCAAATCAGCCCATTGTAGTTGGTTTCCATGGTGTTCAGAAGGACTCGATTCATCCCAGATCTGCTGCGTTTTTGGACGGACAGTTTTCAGCCAAGGTTATCTTCACATTCGGGATATTGTTGGCCTCCTGGTCAATCTCCATTGGTGGCCATACGCGGCTCACATCGAAGATATACATCGGCTACATCAAGTTGGCATTGAAGGTGCCTCTTTTGAGGAGTTATCGAGGCGGTATCATCTCCTTTCTATGCAATTGTTCTCCTATGCATGTTGCACATCCTATTTATGAGGTTATCTTCACATTCGGGATATTGTTGGCCTCCTGGTCAATCTCCATTGGTGGCCATACGCGGCTCACATCGAAGATATACATCGGCTACATCAAGTTGGCATTGAAGGTGCCTCTTTTGAGGAGTTATCGAGGCGGTATCATCTCCTTTCTGTGCAATTGTTCTCCTATGCATGTTGCACATCCTATTTATGCAATGCAAAAGCAAGTACCAATCTGGTAACGGATTGGGGGAACGGTGGACCCTTTAGAGGGTTCCGGACCCCATCAATGTGTTAGTCTTTTCTCTTTCATTCTCTCTTTAAAAGGAACCATCTCTTGTGCTAAGTAGCACACGTTCAAGCAAGAAAAGAAGTAAAGATTTGTGGAAGTATAAAGTCTAGATCTTGTCAGCATTTCAATTCCGTTGGACCTGACATGAATATGTTGATTGCGAGTATCTGGATTTGTTAGCGGCCTATGATGACAAAGGAAGGAGCTATTGAGATCAGCCTGTTAGCTTTGGAGTCTTGGCATTGTTTGAACAACCATCTCTCCCATCTGCTTGGAGAATTCTATCATTCGAGAAGAGGCCCTGCATTGTCATCGATCTGTACATGTTTTTGGCAGCAGATCGGGTCCACACCATGTGCATCTTCTTAGCAATCAGTGACCATCAATCCAAAGCCAGGGTTCCAATCCGAGGCAACCACCACGGGAGTTCGCAAGCATCGTGAGCCTACATTCGTAGCCACATCCGTTGCAGAGACGAGGATTCATCTAGAGCTTCCATCATACGGCAATCTAGTCGAAGCCCCAAGAGGAGCCTCTATCTTTGAGGAGTTATTTGGGAGTTTCATGAGACATCATACAGAGGACTTGCCATGGTTCGTGGGCCTTCCAAAGGACATATCCATCTTCATCTCCCATTCGGCGTTGCTCTTGCCAATCTTCCCGCGCAGGGGCAGCATAGGCTGGCCGGTTACCTTCATGGGCATCGGCGTTTACATATCCAGCCATTCGCTCTACGAGCACCCATCCAATTTTCAATTTGGTTCACACCATCCGAGTTGGGGTAGCAAAGGCTAGCCGGTAACCAACAAGGGAATTGTGATCTAGGAGGCAGTCCATTGTTTGCAAGTAGATGCATCGTCACCATCCTTGTCTTTTGGACATTTCCACATCATCCGAGGGAGCCTCTTTTTCAAAGGTCGTCATGGAGGACATTATCTAGAAGGAACTTCATCCGAGACCATCTTATGGCATGCATGGAGTTCGGTACCAATACCTCACCTTAAGCAGGAGGGGATGTCACGTGCACATGGCTCTATGTGCCATGTGGACATGTTGCTACGACTGTCAAAGCCAAGCCCTCATCCAAGAGTCATTTGATCTTAGTGGATCATGTACCGGCACCTTTGTGAGCCTCTTTGAGGATTTGCATGCCCGGCCATGTCCATTGGTCTAACCAATAACAATTGTAACCCTCTTTGCATAAATGGTTTGTACAAGTGATGACGGGTGTTGTTACACTTGTGTGGGCATCCAACGGCACTAGCATGTAGTCTAGGTCATGGACGACAGGCGGTTAAATTCCCGCGATTATCCGATCACTACAGGAGGAGATACGCCAAGTTTTGTCGCGTAAAAGGTGCCAGAAGCTCATAAAAATAATAATTGACTTTTTATTGAAAGGTCCCTTGTCAAATCACTTGCCCGACCCACAATAAGTTACTATAAAACCAAACCCAAGTTGGCTCAAAAAGGTGGATTGTGGAGCTTCCTAGTTGCTTGCGTTTTTGGAAGGTTGACACTCCCTCCTCCGAATCCTTGCGTTTTTGCTCCTCGGCGTCATCCTTTCCATCTTCTGTGTTTCATACTGCTGGCTGCAATCAGCGATCTCATTTCTCCCTCCATCCTCATGCCCTAGCGCTGCTATTCTGCAATGGTGCCCCCAACACCATTGCTGCAGTTTCAGCCAATAAATCATCTCAATTCAGCCCATCTCTCGGTTTCAGGAAGAGGTGCTTTCCCTGCTGCAAATCAGCCTATCATTGTCGGTTTCTGTGGTGGTCAAACGGACTCGATTCATCCAGCTTTGCTGCGTTTTTGGACGGACAGTTTTCAGCCAGGTAATCTTCACATTTAGGACATTATTGGCCTCCTAGTCAATCTCCATTGGTGACATACGCAGCCCACAGTGAAGATCCACATCGGCCACATCAAGTCAGCCCCGAAGGTGCCTCTTTCGAGGAGTTATCGAGGCGGTGTCATCTCCTCTCTTAGTTATTGTTGTCCTATGCATGGTGTACATCCTATTTATGCAATGCAAAAGCAAGTACCAATCCGGTAACGGATTGGGGGGACCCTTGAGAGGATTTGGGACCCCATTGGCGTGGTGATCTTTTCTCTCTCTCATTCTCTCTCTAAAAGGAACCATCTCTCGTCCACACAGTCAAGCAAGGAAAGAAGTAAAGATTTGTGGAAGTGTAAAGTCTAGATCTTGTCACCATTTCAATTCCGGTGGACCCGACAGAGCTATAGACATGTTAAGTTCTTTAAGTATCTACAAATCCGGGGTTGTCGTGGAGGACTCGGGAGCGGAAGCCCCCTCTGAAGGAATATGCTCGTCAAAGACCACATCACTGCTCAATACAACATCCTTCTTCATTGGATCATAGAGCCGATATCTCTTGGAAACTATTATAGCCGACAAAGAACATTATGTTGGACTTGGGGTCAAACTCCCCCCTCTGCTTCTTCGGTGCATGGACGTATGCATCGCGTCTGAATATCCAAAAAATGAGAAACATGGGGACTTTCTACCGAAGTAAGCCTCAAACAAAGTCTTCCCTAGAATTGCAGAGGTGGGAGATCGTTTTATAGTGTGAACTGCTAGTCTTTACCACTTCAACAAATCTCAATGCTCAAGCATAGTCCGCGCCATTTCAACCACTATCCTATTCTTTTGCTCCACAACTCCATTCTCTGATCGCGATCCATATACGCAATCTCCCGCTTGATGCCACGGTTTGCTTGAAACTGAATGAATGCTTTGGAGGTAAACTCCCCTCCTTTGTCCTATCAAATTGTCTTCAACACTTCATTGCTCTCCTTCTCCACAAGAGCACGCCAATTCTTGAAAGTTCAAATGCCTTTGACTTATGCTGCAAAAAAGCTACCCAAGTAAAGCGGCTGAAATCATCTACTAGCAACATTAACTAAAGTGCTTTACCCAAAGGAGTGTGCATAGGTCCACAAGTGTCGTCGTGAACCAAAACCATAGTAGCTCGTCGTGTAGAGTGCTTTTGAATAGCCTCTTGATGTTCCTTCCCACGAATGTAGGTAATGCATTTCCCATGCTTACTCCCAACATCTGGTGAGACTTGTTCACAAAAAGCATGATGAAGAGCATTGATGTTCAAATGAACAAACTTGTAATGCTATAAATCACATGTATGAGTGCTAGTCACTCGAGAAAAAGAGCATGGAGCTTGTAGAGACCATCCTCCACCGTGCCGTGAAGCACCACTATCAAGAATCCAATCACGACCATCTCGAACCGCAAAAGCCGCCTCAAGCTCCGATGTCCGTGGAGAATATGTGAAGAAAGTATCTCCAAATGAACAAAGACTGGTGATTGTACAGTCGCTGTAGAAGTCGAAGGATCTGCAACTGGGTTTGGATACTTCCACCAGTAATGGCCTTTTTTCCCACAATGATCGCAATGCTGATCTGCCTTCAAGGCATCCTTTTCAACATCGCTCTTCTTTCGATTGTTGTTGCTTTTTTGCTTACCCTTCTGCTTCTTGTTGTTGTTGGAAAAATTGGCCAAGGCTTTAGAGCTTGACTTCTTTCTTGCATTGAACTGCTCCTCTTGGTCCAACATCATTGAAACAATCTTGTCCCAAGAAGTAGTATTTTAGCCTGCCACTCGTAATAAGTGAAGAATAGAACTTATTCTTTTCTCAGGAAGGAGCGGAGTTAAAGGGGGAGAGGGGTGGTTCCTACCTTTTGACGAGGGCTTATGGCTTTAGCTCTGAGGCTTCCATGACTGTATTTTGACGTGGGGTTGAGTCCTTGTTACCTCAGAGCGTACTTTTGAGGATACTTCTCTTTCAATGGAATCTTGGAGATTATTATCTTCAGTTGACTACCGGTGTCCCATTCAATGGAGTACCATGGTTTCCTTGCGTGCTTCTTGCAGCTTTTGGATGGTGTGCTTTAGCCCACAGTGCAGTTAGTCATGGCGGATGTTTTCTTAAGCCACTTCGGTGTTGCTTGTCTTTCAAATTTGTGGTGTGATGGCTACTCTTATCAGTGTATCTGAGGAGTAGTTCCTATGTTTTGTCTTCTAGATGCATCCCTAAAGACTGTACCACACCTACTTCTCTTATCCCATTGATCGGCATGGAGTTCTTATAGAGGTGGATAGTGGTCCTTCATGGTTTAGGAACCAGTTACACTTAGCCATGGCATTTTGTTTTAAGTGGGGCGATGTCCTTTTTGATTCTTCCAGATTTAATGAGGTTTGATGTATGTTTCCAATCTACTCTGAGAGTGGGGTGATATCCTCTTGAGAAGTGTTCCACAAAGAGGAAGATCAGAAACAGTTTCACTCTTAGTTTGGATGAAGTTTCTTCATATGTAGTTTGTAGTTCAATCTTGATGCATTATGGTTGGTGCAGTTCTTTGGTTCTTCATCATCGGACAATTGATTTCTCTGTAGCCTCAATTGTCCGCATTCTTTGGACTTCCCATAGCGTCTTGGAGAATCAAGCATGTGGTATGTGAATGGAGGTGCAGATATCTCACTCTTTCTTAGAGGGTGGAGTATTTGCGAGTCAGGAAATGATTTGGATACCAATGGTATGCCTTTACAGTTGATGCTATCTGGTTGTGCGACTTGTGAGTTGGTTGAGTTGGAGATTCTTGTTAGAGCTAGGTTTAGTTCCAGTAACATTTTACTTCCTGGAGGTCTTTTGGGAGTAGGGATAAGGTGGTATATTGGCCAGGTACTATTCGACCTCGGAATTCTGTTGTAGATATCCTCCTCCACGAAACCCTCACCTTATAGTTGTAGATTGCTCACTCCAGCTCTTTGGGCCATCTTTCTTTCAAGGAGTTGAGAGGGGGTGTTGGCATCTCTCTGGATTCGTTCGGTTGGTCCCGATATCTCCCAGGGATAGGTAGTAGGGAGTGAGGGCTGTTTTGTGGCTGTGCCTGAGTAAAGTGAGGCAGTTTTCCCATGTCGGGATTTTCCAGCCATGTATAGCTTTCAGGTTTTGGTTCATGCCATGGCCATATAGGCTAGAGTAGGCTGGGAGTAGGGTTACCTAGCCATGCCTATTATTTCCCTCGAGCCCTATTGAGCATCTAGTGCCCTGCCCTCATTTTTCTTCACATTTGCGCTTATTTATTAGGTTGTGAGCTGGAGGGCTGGGTCGGGCAGATTTGCTAGATTCGTATATAAGGAGCAGGGGGTGCGGGGTTTACCACTCTTGGACATAGCAAAGTAGCCCAGCAAGGGAGCGCCCTCATGGGGTGGCCCAAGTGGTGCAGATCAGCCAGAGTTGCCAGGCAAGCAGGATTCTCTCGAGTGTTTTTGTATTCCTGGCGTTTTAACTTTTCAGATATGCCCTGGCGTTTTGCCAGGAGCAGTGATTGGAGACCCTCTTACGGTGCAATTCCCTCCTCAGGAAAGCCTTACACAGGCTTTTTGATCATGTAGTAACAGAGTTTCTCATACCGTAGTGAAATAAATAATGCTGAGATGTAGAAACACTATAGAATTTTAACTCACTGGCCAAAAGTCTGCGATCTCAGGGTAGGGAGGCGCAAGGCTAGAAAACACTAGGTCAGCTGAGAGAGCTCTTGTTGAGATTGCTTCAGAAGGTCTCCAAATGAAATGGGTGATGGCGGATCTCAAGTCTCTACACTTAAAGCCAATACCAAGTCGAGTGTGCAACGGGCTGCAGAAGAGAGGTACAGAGAGAGAGAGAGAGAGAGAGAGAGAGAGAGAGAGAGAGAGAGAGAGAGAGAGAGAGGGGGGGGGGCAATTCAATAACTTCAGACAACAATACAATACAAAGGATGCCCATTAAATAAACCCTAGCAGCATATAAAGTGTGCCAGAGGTAGGTCGGGCAGAACCTCTATAAATACCCAACACGCACTAAAATCCATATATGGGAGAAAAGAGAAAATGGACAAAATGCCTGGTGCAAACCTTAGATGTGCTTAGAACCCCTAGCAGGAGGGTGAAAGGCTGGCCAAGCCACAACCAAAGGTGTGCATGAGTCAGAGCCCGTAATCAGGAGTGAAAGCTTTTGGAAGGTGAACATAAAGCTCTAACATCATCGGCGGCTATCCACCTGTCTGGCCCCACAAACAGAAAGAAAAAGGAAAACAAAACTAGCAGGTAGAAACATGCAAGCAAGCTCACTTGCCAATTAAATACAAGTGGCAGGCTAAAAAAGCACATACACGGCTATCTTTCTTCTCCTCTTAACACTTGTTTTAGGATGCCAAAAAGTGCAGGCACAAAACACAGCACGCAACAACAAGTAGCACAACTTGCAAGCAATAATCGTCATCTTGTCATTTTAAAGATCTGTGCTTATTTGGTATTTTGAGTCAGTCATGATGTGTGTCAGATTTAATATGTCTGGTTCTTGGATCTGCTTCTGGGCTATCTGATTTGGGTTATGCTCCCTATTCAGGTTTATACCAGCAATTTGTGGTCTGTATCTTTCTCGGGTGATGAATCCTGCTGACCAATCCCTTGCTGGGTTTGAAGCTGTCTTGCTAGCATTGTACACGGCAGAGATGAAGGCCCGTAGTGGCCGCCCCCTTGTGGTCCATATTCCGGATCTCTCACACCCAAGCCTGTACCATGCCCCTCGAATTCCTCGTAATTCTCTGTCGGAGCCTCAGATTGGTTGCGTGTCAGCTGCATTAGAGCCTCAAGATGCGGTGCGAGCAACAAAGAGGGCCTGCATCATTGGTGTCGCCCTTGATCTGTTCTGCCGTAAAATTGCGTATATGCCTACAGATTCTAAGATTGAGGCTTGTCAGTGTGCACTCAGATGGGCCGGCCTGTCTTGGTCGAAGGATCAAGAAAGCTCGGATGTTATCGAGAGTGAGGACTCTTCTACCATTTGTAGTGTTGGCACACGCAGAGCCGGGGATTTGCATCACCAGTTTGAAAGTCCATGCACACAACAGGTGCCTCAGATAGAGATAGTAGGACCTGGGGAGCTTTTTCTGGGAAACAGAGCTGCTGCGCTTAGGGGCTCTTCAGACCACGGCCAGGTTGTGCCAGTTGCAAGTTCTAGTCCCAAGTGGTCGACCTCAGCTTTTCAGCAGTCTATTAAGGTACCTGGCAAGCCGCTCCGGCCTTCTTTACAGGCCAATAACAGCAAGTTTGATTTTGCGAGTGCCCTTGTTCAAGCTGGCAATGAAGCTAGAATACAGCTGTCACGGGAACTTGTTCAGCCTCTTTTTAAAATACTAGGTCATTGCTTATTGGCTCCTTCAAATTCAGGAAGGGTGAAGGAGGCGGCTTTGGCTGCCGTTGATGCTCTTCATGAAAGGGCTTGTCGTGACCTTTTACCAGAAGCAATGCTTGCTACTCGGAGCCTTAAGCGGCTTCACATGGCATCAAATGCTGTGACCAATGCCTCTTCAAATTCAGTCTCCAGTTCTTCAAAGCTGTGCAAGCAAGATATTTTACATGCATCAAATTAAACATCTAATTTCATTCTTATTTTTCTGGTGTCAAAATAAAATGCTTATGCAATTGAAAACTTCAATTATTTATATCGCATTCTGTGTATAGAAACCCTCTGCTGTATGTCCCTTTGTCACAACAGGTTGCTTAAATATTGGACTTTTGCATCATTTTCTTTGTTTGCACGTATTATTATTTGCAAAAATATGTCAAAACAGTGGCTTTTTGCAATGGAGGTTGCGAAAAAAGCATGGGGTCCGTTTTAAGATCCGTAATTTGTAGCAGAGTGGAAGGTTGGTGTAGGCGTATGCCGCAGAGATACAGAAACTGGCCAATGGGCGGCTGGCAATGGCTTCTTGGAAGACTGTTTTTTTAATCCCATGGCCTAGTCATTCTTGCATTATATGGAATAGAAAACCAGTTCTTGTCAAGTGGAATATGTATAAGAGTGATCGGTTTCGCCCTTTTACTCATGAATAAGCGCACCTTTGTGTTAAGATGTACTTATTTGCTCGCATTTCTTCTTCCTTACCACATTTATGTATCTATATGTGTCTTTCTTTTTCAACGGAGGATGTGGATTTATTGCTGCATGAAAGCTTTCATGCAGTAGTGTAGGCTTGTATTGTTTCATCTGGGGCAGACATTATAGAAATAGAGCTGGTTTTGTTGGTGGAGGAAGAGCTGAAAATGTCAGAGCTTGTCGACAAACAAAGTTTGTAGGTGGGCACTTATAATAGGTGTTTCTTTCTTGGTTTGGGCAGGTTTATGAAGTGGATTCCAAGCAGGTATTACGCTTTTTGTTGGTCTTTTGAGGCTTGAAAGGGGTCCATAAGGTTCCTTTTTGTGGATATGGCTTGCTTTGCACCCTCGATTCCCAATAAATCCGTCAACTCTGCATAAGGTAATGGTCTGAGCCCATCCAACGGTCACCATGAATACTCTTCCTTCCTTTGGAGCTAGCCTTATGGCATCCTTCATCTGTATACAAACATGGTCAAGGCTTCACATACTTGAACTCCCAGTGTATTCGCACAACAAAAGAAGCATCAAGTCTGGATTTTGAGCTTGTCACTACTCACTCCCTTCAGGTGTCTCTTGGAATTGAGTAGCCATAGACATGGTTGACTCTCTATCCCGATCACTTTCACCTATGGGTTCAATGCAAGGGACTGCTCCCACGACCCACATGCGGTGAAGCTTGTTACTATCCAATCCCTTCTGGCACCTCTCCGCCCCAAGCTTGAATCCTCTCGCTCCAATGAGCTATTGTTTTCACCTATCACAAGAAGTTTTGGACAAATTCTCACAATATTTCCCACATTGTGACTTACCTCAACATCATGAGCTTCTGTGAGGGAGGCGCTGCATACCTAGCTAGGTACAATTGGGGGCAGGAGACCGCCGGCCCGGTGGGGGGCCGGTGGTCCCTTGCTCCCAATCGTACCTAGCTAGGTATGCGGTGCCACCGTGGGGGGCTGGTGGTCCCTTGCTCCCAATCGTATGTAGCTAGGTATGCGGTGCCACCGGGCCGGCGGTCTCCTGCCCCCAATCGTACCTAGCTAGGTATGCGGCGCCTCTCAAGCAGAAGCTCATGATGCGTGAGCCATCTTGGACTTCTTGCTAGTGATCAATATTTGGTCAACAGTGCAAACATGATAATGCACAATGTCTAGAATTTTTTTAAAAAACATTTTAATTTTTGTTTTGAGTCTCTATGTGATGGTTGCTTGTGGAGGAATGTCCTCAACGTAAACACACAAAAGCATACACAAAGAGAGGGAGAAGAAGGTGGCAAGAGATAGAAACACACTAAGGCGCCTAACTCATTATTAACCACCATCAAAACCAGCTGCAAAGGTTAAATTTTAAAGCTACAAGTTGCCTCTCTTTTAAAGCTTGGACCATAATCCTCCCAAGTATCTATAAGATTGATAAAAATAAATTATGCTTTGTTTAAGAAAGTGAGTGCACAAATCATAGCTTAACACGTTGCAGGTGAAATTTTTGAACAAAACTTGACTCCAATACCACAAATGTCTAGATCTAGAAACCTCAGTGCTCATGGAGTACCATGATGCAAAGTATAAGTGCTTATTAAACCAAGACATATAATTTACATCATGACCACACTATCCATTTTCCTATCGAGAGTGTGCAATGGAGGGGCCGTGCACGCATGCACGTGCACGCACACACACACACACACACACACACACGAGAGGTGGAGCTGGAAACTTAATAACTCCAAAGGAAAATTATACAAGATGCCTAGATTGTGGACACTAGCACACACTACCAAACTTGGGTTGGGCAAAACCTCTAACAAATTTTTTCCAAAAAACCAGAAAAGCAAACCCTATATGTGCCTAGAATATCTGGGGAGGGAGGAAGGGAGGGAGGGAGGGAGGGAGGGGCTTGCCAACTTATAATCAAGGCCTTGAGTGCACATGAGAAAAGTTGTAAGCAGGAGCAAAACCATTTGGAAGGTAAACATAAGGCTCTAATGTCACAAGATTTAATTTTTGGTCTATTTAAATGATTTTCTCTCACTAGTAAGAGGAAATAAGATAGAGTGGAAGGGTTAGGTTAAAGATTATGACAGAAAGGTATGCCATAGGACCTTATGGTTCCAAAAGGTTAATGCTACCTCAACAAGTACTTAGAGAATAGTGTAAGGGTTCGTAAGCATTTTTATGGGGAACCAAAACGACCACTAGAGACAGAAAGCACATGTCAAAGGACAATAAGGCATGCAAGGAAGTGCACTCATGGTGGCTAAGGAAGTGCCAAAAGATGAATCTCTTATAAATGCATGATGTTTTTTTTTTAAATCTCATAAGAAGTTTACGAGACTCAAAACGTAAAAATATGGTTTAATTGAAGACAAAGTGGGTAGAAGGGCATGTGAATGGGCAAGGGGCCTACAACATTCATTTCCCTCTTCAGCATGGATTTCATTAATGTTGGAATTAGGGTTGTAGAGAAACGCACACAGCTTGGAGAAGGAAGCTCAAGGCACACAACAGAGAGTGTGTTACTTAGTGTGCAATGGAAAGATAGATTGCCCTAGAGTGATGGGCGTATATACAATGCTCGGGGGAAAAACCTCCTAAAGAGGAAAAAAATGCCCCGACGGTCCTAGTGTGTTCACACACATCACTACCACATGTATATATGTAACAAATCCCCCCTGGAGTGATGCGGTGAACGAGAGCTGGCACATGAGTAAAGGGAAGTGCCATGCCCTGAGGACATGATCAGTCCACGAAGGGGAGTAAGCCCAAAGCTTTGTGGAAAGCTTCAAGCTTCTCACGAGACAATGCCTTTGCGAAAAGATCTGCAAGGTTGTCCTGTGTTGGCACATAAGCCAAGCTGATCTCTCCTGCTGAGAGCCTCCCCCTGACATAGTGGTAATGCACCTCAATGTGCTTTGTGCGAGCATGAAAAACTGGGTTCCTCGCAACTGCCAATGCGCTCTGACTGTCAGTGTAGATAGTGTTGGTAGTGTCCTATCCAACAGCCAAATCCGCCATATGGCGTCTGAGCCATACACACTCAACCGTAGCTGTGAAGACTTCCCTGTACCCGGCCTCACAACTCGAAGTGGCCACAGTAGGTTGCTTCTTGCTCAACCATGATATACATGAACTGCCAAGCATGAAACAAAAACCACTTGTGGACACTCGCGTGTCAAAACAACCAGCCCAATTTGAGTCCGAAAAAGCATGTAAGTCTGGCAGCAATGATCCCCCCTTGGGATAAAACAAGCCAAGATGTAAAGTGCCACTAAGGTAGCGGAAAATCCTCTTGACAGCCTGCCAATGCTTAGACCCTGGGCTATGCATAAATCTGCTGACTTGTGAGACTGCAAACTGAATATCTGGCCTTGTGTTGCATACATAAACGAGGCAGCCAACAACAGTTTGGTAAAGAGTGACATCAGCAGGATCGCCAGCATCATGTAGACTGAACTTCAAACGTGTTTCCATGGGAGTGGCAATAGGTTTGCAATCCTCAAGTCCAAACTTACATAGCAATGTCTCTATGTAACTTTTCTGACACAAGGCAATACCACCATCACACTGCTTAAACTGTATACCCAAGTAATGATGCAACAGCCCCAAATCTTTCATCTTGAAAGTAGCATTCAAATCAGCCTTAAATTCAGCAATATGTCTCTCATTTGGTCCAGTGATCAGCAAATCATCGACATAAAGAACCATAATGAGAAGTACATCACCCTCACGCTTTACATACAATGTGCTTTCTGTTGGACTGTTACGAAAGCCTCGTTTAACCAAATGAGTGTCAGCTTTCTCATACCAAGCACGAGGAGATTGCTTCAACCCATACAAAGCCTTCTTACATCTGCACACTTTGTCCTCTTGTCCTTTTATGACAAAACTGCGAGGTTGCGTTACATAAACTTCCTCAAATATGTCACCATTCAAGAAAGCAGTAACAATGTTTGATTTTATGTACATCCCAACCAAAATGAGATGCCAAGGGTCTACGCATTGGCAGGCTCTTCATAATCTATGCCTTTTGGCTGTGCATAACCCTTTGAAACAAGTCGAGCCTTATAGTGATCGATCTCACCATCCTGCTTGAGTTTCAACTTGTAAACCCACTTCGTACCAATGGCATTTTTGCCAGGAGGCAAATCACATAAAGTCCTTGTGTCATTTTCTATAAGTGCATCATATTCTGATTGCATGGCAGCCATCCAATTTTTTGAATTCTGTGCTTCATCAAAAGACAGAGGCTCCTCAACATCATGTAAGCTAGACACAACAAAAGCGTAACAATCTGATGCATAAGATGCATGGCGAGAGCCTGAACGAGTACGACTAGACAAAGGTGCATCCAATTTACTATCACACAAAGTGTGCACCAGCCATTTTGGCATACCTCTAGCCTGCTCATTTTCAGCCCTTTCCTCATCAAGTACATCATGTACATCTGCATTAGTGATAGGCTGATCTGTAACATTTTCAAAAACCCCCATAGGCTGTACCATTGGGTGGCCACATTAGGCACCATATATGGTATACATTTCGGGCAAGCATTGCTAAGCACAACATTTTTCTCTAGTAGTCCTTGACTAACATTATCATTGTGAATTTCATTGCCCATATCAACATCTGTATAATGCCGCATGCCTTAGATGTAGGTATAGGTGATTGCATTCTCCGGAAGGCATTCCCTTCGCATTCGGTTAGAATTTCATTGAGATTCTTTGCCACAACCTTATCAACATCCGGCAGCCCCTAAATGACAATATCGTCTCGATTCTATTGCTCATATCATTGTCTTGAATAATGCCAAAAATTCATCTAGCTCAGTAGTGCCGGCAACTGACACCGGCCTGAAGCCATATTATCTCATCAACTCAGACTCTGTCGGATGAGCCGTAAATTCCGGTAGACTTCTCAAGATGCATAAAATGCATACAAACCCTGCTGAGGCTGTAAAATTCCTAGATGGCAGACCGACCGAGGCGATCGACCTGGCACGAGACTGGGCCCCGGGGAAAGTTAAACTGATTATAACTTGGCAACCCGAACTTCGATTGCTGATCCAAAAAGAGTGATGTGCTCCACAAAGCAAGCACTTTAGGCCCATGCATTCACTTCATCTCTGATTGTTCATCTGCAATTGCCCAATCTGGTACAAATTTTCAATTGACTCAAACTTCAAACTGCCATAACGTTTTCACCGTAGCTCCAATCGACGAGCCGTAAAGACAGACCGGTAGAGCACTTTAAGCATTGCAGTTCAAGATCATAATCTCCTGTCTATAATCACTTCAAGCATACTCCTTTTTAGCATCATCAAGGCATTTGTTGGCCCTTTAAATCTGCATCTGGCATAGATTAATCGTAAAATTAACTTGTTAGCAAGCCTTGAACATTGATCATTAATCAAATAAGCTTCAAGTAAGCTCAATATGCATTTTTTCGGGTATCTTCTTAGCATGGGAGCGGAGCTGCACAACAATGACTGCTTTAAACTTGCTCCAACTCTCGAGGGGGTTCAAAAACCCCTCTTTTAACATGTCTAAATGAATAAAATGACCCCTTATTTTAGGATTTTTTTTTTCAAAATTGAATATAAAAACCCCTTATTTTAATGTATCTCTATTAAATTGCCTAAATGTTTTGCATTTTAAAACCCCTCCTTTCAAACTCATGTTATACATTAACATGATTACATAGTGCACCCCCCGAGCTCCAACTGTGGATATATTTTTGTTGAAGCTCCAAAACTCACTCAATAAAATTTGGAATCACAAATCCATCAAATTTGAGAATGTTTTTCTCCTTTGATAATCCTTCTAACTCTAGCTCCTCTTCATGGCACTTAAGACATCTTGTTGGATCATAGCCATTGAAGATACTTAGCTTGTGAAAAATTGAGGATTTTGCGCTTGCAAGAGCTAACTACTGCATCATCTCTTGCTTCGAGCATTTTGGCTCTTCATACTCCCTAATTTTGATAATTCAAAAAAAATGTGATGTATCTTGCTCTTAAAATCCATCTAATTCATATGTTGGAGATTGCTCCACTTCTTAATTCTTGGTTTCTAAACCTATATCCAAATTGTGATTCATTAACCACACTTGATTTGCATGCTGCTATTGCAAAATAGCAGCCATTAGCCCTATAATCTCCTGCATGTCACTTCCTTGGCAACCAAAAAACCTTCTAATTATGAGTAATGATATCCCTATTACAACCCGATTGCATAATCCATTGTGGTGCACACATCGGACTGCAAATTCTCGAATCAAAAATCTCAACCCCGTCAAAAGAAACTTTTTGCCAAGCATGAATCAATGTAGAAACCCCTTCACATCTTCGCTTCCTGCTTGTCTTAAACTCTTCGAGATCAATCAAAGATTTTCTCCTTCTCGAGCCTTCCCTCTTTCCATGTTCTGCCTATGGCTTTCAAAAGCTAACAAAGCACAAAAAATTAAAAATATCCCAGTTGGTGCAAAATTTGCCTATGTGCATGAGACACGAAAATTATCAAAACGACCTTTTCCTCATTGAGGGGGGTCGTTTTTACAAAAAAAAAATTGATTTTACAAAAAATCATAGAATAGCACTTTTTCAGCCTCTCTCATGCAGTAGAGTTAGTTTGTCACCAACTGTCCTCTCTATCAGTAGCTACATGGCCTCAAACTACCCAACTTGGCTTGCATGATTTAAGGATTTGATTTTCTTGCGAGCTTTTTTAAGAAATGAACTTTTTTGAGAGCTTCTCCACTACTGAGGAAATTTAAACTTCTATTTTTATAAATAGAATATCACTAGCAAGACTTCCATAAATCATGAAGGCAAAGCTATAATTGGTAGTTTTTTATGCCAACCTATCAAAAGTATGGTTGGATGATTCCCAACTTTATTTTTTGCAAAGCTCACAATTGTGAGTGAATTATATTGATCAAGTCAAAAAATTACAAGGTCTTGTCATGCTCGTGTTGAGCCATGACATCATCCAGGGACCAGAATTACATTGGCTATCAGGGAAACCACCCCTACTGACCCGCCCCCTTATCCTTGATACAGAAGGTCCATTATCATGTTCTTCTAAGATCTTTTATTTACCAATGGCCAGGATTTTCCCCCATCCTAGGAATTCCATCTACTGACAAGAAGGCACAAGTAGTCCTAGACCAATCCTCCAAGTGTTGCTTGCACCCGAGTGTTAGGAAATAAAACGTAGCTAAATAGATAATTGAGTAGATTACTTAATGGAGAGAGACAGATTTATATACACGAGATTATAGAGTAGAGAGAGAGAGAGAGAGAGTACACACGATATACGTGGTTCACCCAATGTGGGCTACGTCCACGGGAAAGCAGCCACTCAATGGCTTTAGTACTTCAAAACAAGAAGTAGTTTACAAAGGGATTATACCCTTAATGGAGCTCCTGCCTTGCTTCACTCTCACCACCTCACACTCACCTTGTTGCATCAACTTCACACTATGAAATGTGTGTAGAAATGGCCTCCTTTTATAGGCCAAAAGGGCTGCCCTCTCTTATGAGAGACAGCCATGTGTAGCCGCCCTTGTGCGAATAAGTCCAAATCGGACCCTCCAATCCGCCCATGTGTGGCCGCCCTTGAGAAGACAAGTCCGCTTTTGAATTTGGCCACCGGCCACCGGCCATTGACTTCCGACAACCGGCCACCGGCCATTGACTACCGGCCACCGGCCATCGGCCATTGACTACCGGCCACCGGCCAACCGACCGGTTGTTTTTCGACCACTTTCCGGCCGCCGTCCGGCCATAATATTCCGGCGAAAAAGGATATTACGGCGAAAAAAAAAGTCTCGGGGGCCTCTGCCCCCGAGGCCTTTAAAGTTGCCCCTGATTCTTGTCCGTGAAAATTTTGGTTTCCGGTGAGTGATTTTCCTTCACGCACGATGGCTTCTCCTCATAATGGGGGCCTTACAAATGTGCGTTTTTACCACAGAAAATTACAAGGGTAAATCAGGCTCCATACTTAACAATCTCCCACTTGGAGACTGATCTCCAAACCAACCCTGTGACTGCTTTCCATTCTGGCTTCTTATCCTTGAATGCCGATTGAAGATGAGCAAAAGCTCAACTTCTCCTTGTTGACCACCTTTGTAAACATGTCTGCAGGATTTTCACTTGTATGCACCTTTCCTAGCTTTAGTTGTCCCTCTTCCAAAAGAGTGCGTATGAAGCGATATCTCACCTCAATGTGCTTTGTCCTTGAATGAAAAGCTGAGTTCTTCGCAAGATGGATAGCGCTTTGGCTATCACTGTACAAGACACAATTGTCTTGTTTGAATCCAAGCTCTTCTAAGAATCTGTGAAGCCACAGAATTTCTTTGCTTGCCTCCGTCATTGCTACATACTCTGCTTCCGTGGTAGAAAGTGAAACCACTTTCTGCAGCTTTGAAGCCCAGCTTACTGCTGTGCCTCCAACCGTGAACACATAGCCAGTAGTGCTCCTTCGAGTATCTTTGTCACCTGCCATATCTGCATCAGCATACCCTTCTAGAAAAATATGAGTTCCTCCAAAATACAAAGCATTTGTTGTTGTCCCTTTTAGATACCTAAGTATCCACTTCACAGCTTGCCAAAGCTCTTTACCTGGGTTGTCCATGAACCTACTCACAACTCCCACTGCATGTGCAATGTCTGGCCTTGTCCAGACCATAGCATACATTAGAGAACCTACCGCTGCAGCATATGGAACTTTAGACATATAGGCTATCTCCTCTTGTGTCTTTGGACACATATCCTTCGTTAGTTTAAAATGACCAGCCAAAGGTGTAGAAACTGGTTTTGCATTTTGCATTGCAAACCTTTCTAGTACCTTCTTGATGTAATCTTCTTGAGATAGCTTTATTGTCTTCTTCGTCCTGTCCCTTGATATTTTCATACCAAGTATCCTCTTTGCAGCACCTAAATCTTTCATTGAAAAAGATTTAGACAACTGCTCTTTTAGGTCTTTGATGTCCTGCATGTTAGCACTTGCAATCAACATGTCATCAACATACAACATTAGGATGATGAATTTACCATCTCCCAAATTCTTCGTGTAGACGCAGTGATCCGAGTTACATCTTGTGAATCCATGATCCAACATCCATCGATCAAACTTCAAGTACCATTGTCTTGATGCTTGCTTTAAACCATACAAGCTCTTCTTTAATATGCAAACCATTCTCTCCTTATCTTTTACTTCATACCCCTTTGGTTGAAGCATGTAGATTTCCTCCTCTAAGTCACCGTGAGGGAATGCCGTATTTACATCCATTTGCTCGAGATTTAAATCATGAGCAGCCACAAGGCTTAAGACAAGCCTAATTGAGTTCATTTTTACAACAGGAGAAAATATTTCATTGAAGTCAATACCTTTCTTTTGAGAAAACCCTTTTACCACAAGCCTAGACTTGTACCTTTTCTTCCCACCTTCTTCTTCCTTCAACTTGTACACCCATTTGTTTTGAAGTGCCCGCTTACCTTTAGGTAACTCAACCAACTCCCATGTTTGGTTGCGATGTAGTGAGTCCATCTCCACTTGCATGCTCTTCGTCCATTCTTCTTTGGATTCATGTTGCATAGCTTCTTCATATGATTCCGGCTCTCCAGAATCTGAGATCAAGAGATGGTTGAAGGAAGGAACAAACCTTTCTGGAGGTCTACTTGCTCTTGTAGATCTTCAGGGAATAGGTTGAGTCTCCTCATTTGGTTGACGTTGTTGCACATTGTCACCGTTTGCAGTCCTTGAGTCTTCACCGTCCTCAAGCTCCATGTACTCATCACCTGTTTCTTTTGTTTGTTTTCTTTCCAAGTAATCTTTGTACATATTTTGTTCGTTAAAAATTACATCCCTACTCCTTAAGATTTTACCATCTTCAGGATTCCATAGGCGATACCCAAAGTCACCTTCTCCATAGCCAATGAAGAAACACTTTTTGGACTTTGCATCTAGCTTTGATCTTAGGCTTCTATCTATGTGCATGAAAGCCTCACACCCAAACACTTTGAGAAATGCATAATTCACCGGTTTACCTGTCCATGCCTCTTCTGGAACTCCCCCATCCAATGCTGTTGAGGGTGACCGATTGATTAAGTACACAGACGTACTTACAGCTTCCGCCCAAAGCTCAAGCGGTAGGCCTGCATGTAGCCGCATGCTTTGTGCTCGCTCCATGATTGTCCTGTTCATCCTTTCCGAAATCCCATTTTGTTGAGGTGTCCTTGGGGTTGTCCTTTGCCTCCGAATGCCATTGCTAGCACAAAAGCTTTCAAAAGCTTGGCTGCAATATTCGCCTCCATTGTCGGATCTGAGGCATTTAACCTTGGTACCTGTTTCATTCTCCACAAAGGCTTTCCACCTTTGAAATATGGAAAATACATCGGATTTATTCTTCATGACATAAACCCATGTTTTTCTAGTCGCATCGTCTATGAATGTTACATAGTACAATGAGCCACCAAGTGATGGTGTACTTGCAGGACCCCAAACATCAGAATGAACCAACTCAAGTTTTTTATTTTTTCTTTCATTTCCTGATTTTTGAAATTTTACCCTCTTTTGTTTACCATAAACACAATCTTCACAGAACTCTAAGTCCACATCTTTCAAACCTGGTAGAAGCTTCTTCGTTTGAAGGATTTGCATTCCTTTGGCACTCATATGCCCAAGTCGGTAGTGCCACACCGCACTGTCAACTTCTGTAGTCGCTGCACAAGCTGAAGGTTGCGTGCTAACAGTACACAAGTAAAGTGTACCGACTTTTTCACCCTTGGCAACCACCAAAGATCCCTTTGAGATCTTCCACCGTTTGTTTCCGAATGCAATGTTGTGACCTTCATCGTCCAATTGTCCTGTAGAGATCAAATTTTTCCGAAGAGAAGGAACATGCCTAACATCTTTAAGCTTCCATTCATTTCCGTTAGCAGTTTTGACAGAAACTATACCTTTGCCGACAATCTCACAAGCTTCATCATCTCCCAAGTATACATACCCAAAATTACCTTTGGTGTAGTCTTGGAAATGTTGCTTGTGTGGTGTCGCATGGAATGAAGCCCCGGAATCTACTATCCAGGAATTAGACACATTGTCTAATGAGAGAATTAGAGCATCTTGCTCTACTTTACCTGCCACATTGGCCTCCGATGTTGGCTTGTTGTCTTGAGACTCTGTCTCCTTCTTCTTCTTGGACCAGTAATCCTTCTTGACGTGGACCTTCTTGCCGCAGTTCCAACATTCAAGAACGGACTTTGTGCGTGACTTGCTCCGCCTTGAGCGATCACGACCCTTTTGGTTTTTGAACCTCTCCTTAAGCCTTCCTCTTGTTTCCACTGATAGTGCAGCACTTGATGATTCTCCTGTGCTTCTCCTTCACATTTCCTCGCTTAGGAGAACATCCACAACATCATCAACCTTAAGAGTATTTGTGCCAGAGATAGAATTACTTACAGCCATCACAAGGCTATCCCAACTATCCGGTAGAGATGATAGTATAAGGAGAGCTCGCACTTCGTCATCGAAATTGATTTTCACTGATCGAAGTTGACTTATGTTTGTGTTAAAGTCATTTAGGTGTTCTGCAACTGAACCATTCTCTGCCATCTTTAGATTGAACAAGCGCTTCATAAGAAATACCTTATTGGATGCCGATGGTTTCTCGTAGAAGTCGTCAAGTGACTTCATCAAGTCCTCCGTGGTCTTCATCTCCGAAACATTGAAGGTCACCGTCGACGCCAAGCTTAACCGGGTTGTTCCCAGTGCCTTTCGATCAAGGACAATCCATGCTTCATCTGCCATTGCTGCGGGCTTCTTTGCAAGACCGCCTAGTGGCAAATAGAGGTCCTTCTGGTAGAGATAGTCTTCAATCTGCATCTTCCAATGTTGGTAGTTTTTGCCGTTGAACTTCTCAATCTTGAGCTTCCCTTCCTCGGCCATAACTCCCACTCAATTCAAGGAATCCTTTCCTTGAGATAATTTAGCTACGAGCAAACCTTGCTCTGATACCAGTTGTTAGGAAATAAAACGTAGCTAAATAGATAATTGAGTAGATTACTTAATGGAGAGAGACAGATTTATATACACGAGATTATAGAGTAGAGAGAGAGAGAGAGAGTACACACGATATACGTGGTTCACCCAATGTGGGCTACGTCCACGGGAAAGCAGCCACTCAATGGCTTTAGTACTTCAAAACAAGAAGTAGTTTACAAAGGGATTATACCCGTAATGGAGCTCCCGCCTTGCTTCACTCTCACCACCTCACACTCACCTTGTTGCATCAACTTCACACTATGAAATGTGTGTAGAAATGGCCTCCTTTTATAGGCCAAAAGGGCTGCCCTCTCTTATGAGAGACAGCCATGTGTAGCCGCCCTTGTGCGAATAAGTCCAAATCGGACCCTCCAATCCGCCCATGTGTGGCCGCCCTTGAGAAGACAAGTCCGCTTTTGAATTCGGCCACCGGCCACCGGCCATTGACTTCCAACCACCGGCCACCGGCCATTGACTACCGGCCACCGGCCATCGGCCATTGACTACCGGCCACCGACCAACCGACCGGTTGTTTTCCGACCACTTTCCGGCCGCCGTCCGGCCATAATATTCCGGCAAAAAAGGATATTCCGACGATTCTTGTCCATAATATTCCGGCAAAAAAGGCCTTTAAAGTTGCCCCTGATTCTTGTCCGTGAAAATTTTGGTTTCCGGTGAGTGATTTTCCTTCACGCACGATAGCTTCTCCTCATAATGGGGGCCTTACAAATGTGCGTTTTTACCACAGAAAATTACAAGGGTAAATCAGGCTCCATACTTAACACCGAGTGTCCATATTAGCACTTTGCTTTCTTGTATAATTTCTGTGAAGCTTGCCACCTCAAAACCTCGTTCAAACACACGGTGGTTCCTTGTCTGCCATACATTATGTAAGAAGAAGTACCTGATGATTTGAGTGCTGCTGAGGAGGGCAAGACTACCTGAATTCTTACCTCCAAGGAATGGATCAGGCTTGAAAAAACCAATTTTCCATGTTCTTTGGACCCACTTGCATATTTTCCCTGCGAGGCCTTTGATAGTTGGCCATTCCATGAATAGGTGGGCCAAATCTTCACCAGCCAACCTGCACCCCAAGCATCAATCTGACCCAATCCCTCTCTCCTGAATCTTCACCCTCGTCGGTAGAGCACCCCAAATTATCTTCCATAAAAATACCTTCATGTGCTACGGAACCTTTAGCTTCTAGATGTTCTCTATTACTTGCTCCCACCTTTCCTCTGGCCATTGTTTTTTCCATATCTTGTTAAGGGGGTTGGACCAATTATTCTTATGCATCGTTGTATGATAAATGCCTTTAGGATGGGGTTTCCATAAGAGAGTGCTTCCGGGCCATTTTCAGGCATTCTAGTCAAACTCCGAATCACAAATTGGCATCACTATATTGTCAAGCTCTGTCATCACTTTGTGACCTCTAAGCTATTAAGGTGGTATTGAGTAACCAGAAGGTCAATGGTTTTCCAACTCTTGTTGTCACTGTCCCAAAAGTGACCAAGTCAATTCAGACCCTTATTATTCAGCTTCCTGGCTGTTTCTATCCAATAGGGATTTTGTGGTGGATCTACAACTTTGGAAAGCCAGGGGGACCAATGCAAAATGAAGTTCTTGAAGTATCTGGTTTCTTCCCCTTACTTTAAGACTCTTGCTGCTCTATTGTATTTTCTTACCAATTCTCCTGAGCTGCCCCCCAGTATTAGGGTAGACCATGTCGGGGCTAACAATTTGTCATGAACCTCCACCCCTCTCCACTTTCCACCTTTTGAGCCAAGTTTAATTGCTTCTATCATATCTTTGATCATGACAACCCAAACTTGATCCTGTTTAGCCAAGGAAACAACAAATTTGGTGCAACAAGCTTCTGCATGGGCCAGAGGGTTGATAATTTCGAGGCCTCCTTGATTCACCGGCCGAGCAACTGATTCCCAATGGGCCCATTGACATGGCCTGTGTGTTGTTTTTCCATAAAAACCTTTTTACTGGTTTTGAGAACTCTTTTCAATGACACTTAGCCATCTTGAGAAGCGGGCTAGTGAAGGCAATATAAGGAATCATAAAGGCATTAATCACTTTTATCCGACTTGGGAATGGGAGAAGAGCATACTCCCACCTACTCTTTTTTGTTTTGATTTTTTCAAGCACCCACTCAAATCTTTGCTTGTGAGTTACATCCACCCCCAAGGGGGCTGCTAGATGTCTGAAGATATTCCCTTTTGTGACAATCTCCCCCGACCAGTTAGAAGGGTCAAATGAGTCATTTTCCGATAGTGAGATTAGCCTTGACTTCTCCAGCTAAGTTGTTTAGTGTTGCAAGGATTTGATACACATTATTCCTAGTAGCTGTCGACCAAATTGCAACATTAAACCTTTGTAAAATAGTCTTCAAGAATTGGATGCAACCTGGCCTGAGTATAATATATCTTTTTGAATCCATTTGCACTGAGTTGTGGTGTGAGGATGGTTGAGGGGAACGTTTCAACAATAGACCATTTAAATCCAATATAATTGTAAGCATGGATTTCTCAACATCTACGCTATATGACGTAGTACCAATTGGCAATAGCTCGTGAGTGGACTTTTCAGTCTCTTTTGATGTATGTTGCATTTTTGAAGCATCGATTTCTTGGTTCTCATTATTGGAAGCTTGCTCAAGTTGCACAACACTAGACTCTAGTATAGAAATATCATCCATTTTGGGCACTTTAGAAACCATAGAATCTATGGATTCTATAGTTGTTGACTGAACCATAGGAGCATTATCCATCCCAGTTTGTGAATCTAAGAAAACACACACACAAATGGTATCTCAAAACCACTAGAATTTTATTCACCATATTTATATGTAGAACTCCTAGTAAGAAATTTATTTAAGGTAAAGTCGTTTTTAGAATCCTTGCAACCATTTTCAGCATTCGTACACCAAACACCACTTGTCTAAAATACAATCTACTAACTCAACATTTTTCATCCTACACTTTATTAAAGATGAGTACTTAAAGTGAAAACTAAAAGCCACCCTTGTTGAGGAAACATGGATACAAGGTCCACCAAATGTCCAACCTAGACTACAAGAAAATAATTAGAGATTTGGCTTAGATTTCGATTCAAAGGCCACCACTTATTCAAGTAAGATAACTCCACTTGTTTAAAACAGTAATGTTTGAAGCCCCACCACTTGTCCAACCTAGACATTGATTAAATTTTGGTAAGATTTATCACAAATCTAGAGTAGAATCAAGATTCTATGGCCAAGGTAGTCAAATATGTTAGACAACACACAAAGCATAAGAGCACTCTAGATTCTCGTTGAGCATAAACTAAACAATAATCAAATGTTATATTCACTTGAGATTTCATCCATGAAAAATGAAAATGATGCATGTACTTGAGATTTCCATCCATGTACAATACTTTACAATGTCAAGTAAAGTTATAGTCAGCAAACAACTCTTCTCCTGCTTCAACTTGACAAATAGTCTCAATGCATACATGGCCATATTCTTCTGACTTGATGTGTGAAGAGGTGCATTTATGCCAAGGTGGCAAATTTGGATCAAATGTATAGCGTACGTTGGGACAGACATTTGTACTGTGAGAACTATTTATATAGCCCGACACGTTTCCTTCTTCTACACAACCAATAATGTATGATTGATCTTCCTCTTCTTCTATGTTTGGATCCTCTAGAAGAGAATATTTATAAGCTCTTGGAAATATTTTGCATATCTTTTTCCAGTCTTGAAATCTATACTTATGCCCTCCATAGTTTAGAATAGTCAAACCACTTTCCAGGGTAGTATGCACAAATAGCCCATAACGAGCTCCTTCAATACATGAAAGTCGCACTTCAAAATCCACACCGTTAATATGGAAAATTACATCTTTGGGAATAGGAAAAGTTGGTGTCCCAAAAGGATCTTCATGCCAATCATAGTGTGAAATACATCTAGTTTTTATATCACTTAACTCCTTTGTGTCTGCAAAAAGAAGAAAATATTATGCATAAAATAATGACAATATCAAAGAAAGATATCATTATTTTATAGTCCAATAGGTCCATTGTATGGAAGACTTAGAGTGCCTCTTACATGGTGCCTCCAAGGTTTCCAAAAAATAAAATCATTGGAAAAAAAAGGCCACTGTGTCTCCAATCTATTGCCCATTTGAAGCATAGAGAGAACCAGGGTCCACCACTTGTCCAAGCTAGACATGGAGCATTGACACAAGATCCAACACTTATCCAAGAACCCTATAGTATATGTGGTAACATGGGATGCATTGATGCAACAAAAGTAGTCTAGCCTCCTCATCCATCTCTTTTTTCTTGTAGCCTAGAGGGATTAGTTTCAAGGTCTATCACTAGTCAAAAACTACACATAGAACATTGATACAAGGTTCCACCACATGTGAAACCTATCATCTCTAGTAGCATGGATGGTTTGATATCAAGGTTCATCGCGTGTCCTACCTATACTCTATTGTAGCATATAGATTCTGGTTTGGTGGTACTACACTTGTCCAAACTTGGCTTGTTGTTGATATCTGGAGGTAATCAAGGGTCCTCCACTTGTCCAAGTTAAGCATATAAAACAATTGCAAGGTCCACCATGTGTACAACATATGATTGATTATAGCATGCATGGTCTTATTTCATGGGCAACCATCTTCTCTCCAACATGTGTCCAGCCTCGGCTCCATTAAAGCATGGAGAGAAGCAAGGTCCACCACTTATCAAAGCTATTATTTTCTCCCAGTGCTTTCAAAACCCATAATACATTGTACATGGGGGGGGGGGAATTCTTGTTTCAAGGTCCACCCCTTGGCTAAGATTGGATCCATTGAAACATAAAGAGAAGCAAGCTCTACCATTTGTCCAAGCTAGGAGCCATTGAAACATGAAAACCCCATAATATGTTGTATACGGGGGGTGTTTTTCAAGGTCTACCACTTGTCTAAGCTATGGTCCATTGGAACATGGAGAGAAGCAAAGCTCCACCACTTTTCTAAGCTAGGATCCATTGAAACATGGAGAGAAGCAAGCTCCATTGTTTGTCTAAGCTAGGCTCCATTGGAACATGGAGAAAACAAGCTCCACCACTTGCCTATTATTGCATAGAGATTCTGGTTTGAAGGTCCACCACTTGTCCAACCTTGCCTTCATGTATGGAGATAATCAAGAGTGCAATGATTCTCTAAGCTAGGGACATAAAAGAGTTTCAAGGTCCACTACATATACGATCTATGATGGGTTGTAGCATGGGAGGTTTCATTTTAAGGTTGACCACTTCTCCAGGTCCGCTTGTCCAACCTCAGATCCATTGAAGAATGGAGAATAAAGGTGTACCAACTCTCCAAAATAGGCAAGACAATCTCTATAAAACCCATGAATTGTTAATATATGCTATGCTGTGGAGTTTTGTTTGAAGTTCCACTCCTTATCCAAGCTACAATCCATTGAAGCATGGAACTAAGTAAGATATATCTCTAGTCCAAGATAGGATCCATTGAAACATAGAGAGAATCAAGGTCCACCACTTGTCCAAGCTATGCATGGGTAATTGATATAAGGACCACTACGTTTTCACCTATACTATGCTCTATCATGGATGGTTTCATATCCCACCAATTTTCCAACCTATTTAGTAGGTTGTATTATGGGGGTTTGGTTTCAAGGTACTTCACTTGTCTAAGGTGGGTTCCATTGAACCATGGAGAGAAACAATGTCTACCACTTGTCCGAAATATGCTCCTTTAAAACATAAAAACATCGTCCACCACTTGTCCAAGCTAAAGTTTCTCTCCATTGAAGCATGGAGAGAAACAAGGTCTACCACCTGTCCAAAATATGCTCCATTGAAACATAAAAGAAAGGTCCACCACTTGTCCAAGCTAATATAACAAATGGGTGTTGGTTACAAGGTGTACCACACTTGTCTAAACTAGTCTTCATGCAAGGTCTACCACATGTCCAAGCTATATGAGCTTGTTTTGAAGGTCTACCACACCTCTTGAAATTAGGATCCATGTAAGGTCCACCTTTTGTCAAGCTATGCATTTAATGAGTACTAAAATTAAGTAAATTGCAGTACTTAAATACCTTTCCAAGCTCATTAAGATTTTGGTCTCTAAGGCCGGCCACCACCACATGTCTAATCTATGCTCTAATTGATTACTTATGCTAGTTCTCAAAGTCCAAACATAAGCTCCCTTCTAGCAAGGTTAGTTTAAATTTAGGCTCCAGCACCTGTCTAAGCTAAGTTCAATTTATGAAGCATCACCATTTAACCATGCTACGATCTAATGTATCATATCAAGGGGGTATTGATAAAAGGTCCAAAACTTATTGAGTTCAAGCTCTTAAGTAATTAAGTCTTTGTGAGTATTAAATGTTATAGTTTTAGTCTACAGATCCACCATTCAAAAACTCAAGTAATTTACTATTTACATTCAAACCTTGAATGCTTCAGATAAAAAATACAAACTCAATCAATACTATATAAAGCAAAATCTAACATTAAGAGTATCAAATCAGTAACAAGAAACACTAACATGCACAAGAAACTCAAAACATACGTGTCTCCATTTCCAAAAAGTCCTCCATTGACAGAGGATGGTGTTGTTGTTGTTCTTCTTCTCTTTGTGGAGAGCACTCCTCTGTAACAGGCACAATGTCGCCTGATTGCGAAGTGGATTGTTGAAGTCCAGCCCATTTTTCTATATCTTCATGAGACTTAACAAAGTCTAGCAGCATGGTCTCCACGCTTTTTGCCTCCTCCACACTATCAATTAAGCAGATAACTTCTTTTTTCTGTTGTATTCCTTCTTGTGCAACCAAGGAGCCATCACCAAAAACATCAACAAGCTTGCGGTCTTCAAAATAATATGTACGAATGTAGTGCTTGACCAAAGCTCTTTTTTTGGCCTCCAAATATTGCAAATCTGACATATCGTTATCTGCTACTTGAAGAAGAGAACAATCAATTGGCATGGGATGTTCCTCTGATCTTCTTCTCAGGTCTTCAAATGCATTGCCTTGTCCCAAGAAGGCAATAACTGTTAGGAATTGAATTGCTCCTTTGCAAGGAGCTGATGGAAAGTGATGCAATGCACCACAACAATGGTAGCTCAGATTATCTCCCATGGCGTGAAAGGCACATTGCAATTTTGTGAAGTTAGTGAAATCCACAAATGCAAGAAAGACAAATCCAGGATCTGTTGACCCTCCAGCAATAGCCAAGATCCCATCCAAAGCATTGTTAAATGTCTCCTCACTCCACTTCAAATTGCCTCCAACGTTTTTTGTCATATCTAAAACACATAAGCCAATAGACACTTTATTATTGAAGTGGCGCATCAAGTAGAGATTGCCTTCCATTTGTAGGCTCACCACATAGATTGACCATGGCAAATCTCTAGGCTCAGTTTTCTCCTTTTGAAGGTGAATTGCCCATTGCATGTATTTTATTGCTCCATCTGGAAAAGCCATTTTCTTTGTTCCACACGTCAAACTAGATCTGATCCATTCCTCGCATAGCATTAAAATTGTTTTATAAACAACATCATTGATGTTATACATTTTGACCACCTCCTCCCAGTCTTTACATGGTGAAGACTCATTCAAATTGTTGAAGCCTTCAAGAAGTGCATCTTGAATCAATTTGTCTTGCTTCAACTGCTTGATTCGATTATACATGTCAGTTGCATCACCATCCTTTGCACTCTTTGACAGTAAAATCTTCTCATCTCTAATCTCTTCTTGAATAGTCTTTACCTCTGATTCCTCAAGGCCACAAAGGTATCTAAATACAGTTGTTGGGGGTTTCTTATTCTCCTCTTCTAGCTTTTCAATGATTTTTATCCAGCAATCATAAATTAAATCAGAGTACATGACCATGTGTGCCTGTTTAGCAATCCAACTTACTGCTGCACTCATTCTTGCCAATCGAAGAAAAGCCTAAAAATAAATAGAGAAATAATTAAACTATTGAGCAAGATTTGTTAATTAAACACTATCAAAAAGACAAAGAAAATAACTTACATCCCATCCGGCACGAGATGCATGTCCCTCTGCAATTCCACTTGCTGCCTTTGGTGGTCGTCCTGAGAAGATCCATTGACTCCGTAAATGTCTCAATATTTGGCTGTAAGGTTGCTTGACATACAATGCCTGAGCCTCCTCATTTGCAATGGCAGATATAGCAGTTGCAACAAATGGAGGAGCATTCACAACAATGCGAGCCTTTCTAAATTTATACACGCTAATTAGTCTTTCAAAGATCTCTTTGTTGTTTTGTTCATTGTGAAGCAAAACTTTTGCAGCATAGATTGAATGCTGCCCATCAAGAATCCAATAATGATAATCTTTAATTTTTTGCTCCTCTACCTCTTCTACTGCCAAAGGAGTCCCCTTCTTTGATTTTGCATTTCGAACAGGCATCAAATATGCACATGCTGCAGGCTTGGTCGTACTCCGTGAAAATCCAAATAACACACTTTCAGCGTGTTTTTTATCCATAATACGTGCATTATAGTGATCAGGAGCAAGCCAACAATTTTGAATAGGGATATCAAATTCCATATATTGGAAAGGAAAATAATTTATGTACTTATTCATTCCACCTGTATCTTTTTCTTGTCCTTTCATGGCCTCAGCTTCTAAAACATCTGGATCCACAATTCTCATCTTTGACATTGAACCCTCTGTTGATGAGGATGCCAAAGATGCCTTGTCTACATCTAAAATGGAACTAGTTCGCTTAGCTTCTACTTTCTGCACTTTTGCTTGCTTCTTTGTGGATGGTGGTCGTTAAGATTTCACCTTTTTTCGTTGTAGTGTGGCAATGATGGAGCTTTGAAGTTGATCTGCTGTGATATTTGGATTTGATTCTGCAAACTTCCATCCTCGAGAAAACATTGTCTCTTCTTTGTTTCTAGACATGCGCTCCAATGCATATGCTCCCGGAGATAGTTGAAATTCTAGATTCATTGGAACTAGAATGTCAATGCATTCCACCTCTGGATGACTATCAACTACAGAGACAGATGCTTCCACAACTTGTCCAACATCTTCAAACAAGCTGTCATTCTTCTTTTTGGCAATAAATAGATGCACCTTATGAAATTGTGCACCCTCTATACCATGTATGCCCAAATACCATTTCCTAAGATCATTGCAAGTATAGTCAACTGAGCCTGCAACCCTTGCAACCTGTTTTTTTGGAGCCATCTTTCCTGAAACAAAAAAAACCAAATGTTATTTTACCATATACTTTTTTGTAATGGATTAAGTTTGTGTGAATACAAGTTCCACCACTTGTTCAAGCTAGATCTAAGCAAGTATACATAGTGATCATTTAAGCTAGTAAACTAAGGGAAGGGAGAAGTAAGGTCCACCACTTGTCCAAGCTCAGCTCTAGACAACATGGAGAGATTCGAGGTCTACTAATTGTCTAATAAAGGCTAACTATATTGAAACATAGAGAGAAGCAAAGGTCCACCACTTGTCCAATCTAGGGTCCATTGAAACATGGAGAGAAGGATGCTCCACCATTTGTCCAAAATAGGCTCCATTGAAACATGAAGAGAAGCAAGATGCACCATGTCTTTGAGATGCTAGGCTCCATTGAAATACCTTAAACCCATGATATTTTGTATATGTGAGGTTTAAATTCAAGGTCCACCACTTGTCCAACCTATTATCCCTAGTAGCATGAGTGGTTTGGTCTCAAGATTCACCACTTTTCCACTCTATGTCATTATATTAAGAAGATCTGGGTGTTAAGGTCCACCACTTGTCCAACCTATAAGGCTATATCTTAAATGGTATTATTTACCACCACTTGGAATGCACATGATGGGTTTTACATAGGGGTATGGTTCCAAGGTCCACCACTTGTCCAAGCTAACTCTATTGAAACATAGAGAGAATCAAAGGTCCACCACTTGTCCAAGCTAGGCTCCATTGAAACATGGAGAGAAGGATGCTCCACCATTTGTCCAATCCAGGTTTGATTGAAACATGAAGAGAAGCAAGCTGCACCATGTCTCTAAAATGCTAGGCTCCATTGAAATATCTTAAACCCATGATATTTCGTACATGGGGGGTTTATATTCAAGGTCCACCACTTGTCCAACCTATTATCACTAGTAGCATGAGTGGTTTGATGTCAAGATTCACCACTTTTCCACTCTATGTCATTATATTAAGAAGATCTGGGTGTTAAGGTCCACCACTTGTCCAACCTATAAGGCTATATCTTAAAGGGTATTCTTTCTCACCACTTGGAATGACCATGATAGGTTTTACATGGGGGTTTGGTTCCAAGTTCCACCACTTGTCCAAGCTAACTCTATTGAAACATAGAGAGAAGCAAAGGTCCACCACTTGTCTAAGCTAGGGTCCATTGAAACATGGAGAGAAGGATGCTCCACCATTTGTCCAAGATAGGCTCCATTGAAACATGAAGAGAAGCAAGCTGCACCATGTCTCCAAGATGCTAAGATCCATTGAAATACCTTAAACCCACGATATTTTGTACATGGGGAGTTTACATTCAAGGTCCACCACTTGTCCAACCTATTATCTCTAGTAGCATGAGTGGTTTGGTCTCAAGATTCACCACTTTTCCACTCTATGTCATTACGTTAAGAAGATCTGGGTGTTAAGGTCGACCACTTGTCCAACCTATAAGGGTATAGCTTAAAGGGTATTCTTTCTCACCACTTGAAATGTCCATGATATGTTTTACATGGGGGTTTGGCTCCAAGGTCCACCACTTGTCCAAGCTAACTGTATTGAAACATAGAGAGAAACAAAGGTCCACCACTTGTCCAAGCTAGGCTCCATTGAAACATGGAGAGAAGGATCCTCTACCATTTGTCGAAGCTAACTCTATTGAAACATGGGGGGTTTACATTCAAGGTCCACCACTTGTCCAACCTATTAACGCTAGTAGCATGAGTGGTTTGGTCTCAAGATTCACCACTTTTTCACTCTATGTCATTATATTAAGAATATTTGGGTGTTAAGGTCCACCACTTGTCACACCTATAAGGCTATATCTTAAGGGTTATTCTTTCTCACCACTTGGAGTGACCAGCATAGGTTTTACATGGGGGTTTTGTTTCAAGGTCCACCACTTGTCCAAGCTAACTCTATTGAAACATAGAGAGAATCAAAGGTCCACCACTTGTCCAAGCTAGGGTCCATTGAAACATGGAGAGAAGGATGCTCCACCATTTGTCCAAGATAGGCTCCATTGAAACATGAAGAGAAGCAAGCTACACCATGTCTCCAAGATGCTAGGCTCCATTGAAATACCTCAAACCCATGATATTTTGTACATGGGGGGTTTACATTCAAGGTCCACCACTTGTCCAACCTATTATCTCTAGTAGCATGAGTGGTTTGGTCTCAAGATTCACCATTTTTCCACTCTATGTCATTCTATTAAGAATATCTGGGTGCTAAGGTCCACCACTTGTCCAACCTATAAGGCTATATCTTAAACTTTATTCTTTCTCACCACTTGGAGTTACCAAGATAGGTTTTACATGGGAGTTTGGTTCCAAGGCCCACCACTTGTCCAAGCTAACTCTATTGAAACATAGAGAGAAGCAAAGGTCCACCACTTGTCCAAGCTAGGCTCCATTGAAACATGGAGAGAAGGATGCTCCACCATTTGTCCAAGATAGGCTCCATTGAAACATGAAGAGAAGCAATCTGCACCATGTCTCCAAGATGCTAGGCTCCATTGAAATACCTTAAACCCATGATATTTCGTTCATGGGGGGTTTACATTCAAGGTCCACCACTTGTCCAACCTATTATTCTTAGTAGCATGAGTGGTTTGGTCTCAAGATTTATCACTTTTCCACTCTATGTCGTTATATTATGAAGATCTAGGTTTTAAGGTCGACCACTTGTCCAACCTATAAGGCTAGATCTTAAAGGGTATTATTTCTCACCACTTGGAATGACCATGATATGTTTTACATGGGGGTTTGGTTTCAAGGTCCACCACTTGTCCAAGCTAACTCTATGGAAACATAGAGAGAAGCAAAGGTCCACCACTTGTCCAAGCTAGGCTCCACTGAGACATTTAGAGAAGGATGATCCCCCATTGGTGGAAGATAGGCTTCATTGAAACATGAAAAGAAGCAAGTTGCACCATGTCTCCAAGATTCTAGCATCCATTGAAATACCTTAAACCCACAATATTGTTTACATGTGGGGTTTAACGTCAAGGTCAGTCACTTTTCCAAGCTATTATCCCTAGTAGCATGAGTGGTTTGGTCTCAAGATTCACCACTTTTCCACTCTATGTCATTATATAAAGAAGATCTAGGTGTTAAGGTCGACCACTTGTCCAACCTATAAGGGTATATCTTAAAGGGTATTCTTTCTCACCACTTGAAATGTCCATGATATGTTTTACATAGGGGTTTGGTTCCAAGGTCCACCACTTATCCAAGCTGACTTTATTCTTCTCATGGAGAGAAGCAAAGGTCCACCACTTGTCCAAGCTAAGCTCCATTGAAACATGGAGAGAAGGATGCTCCACCATTTGTCGAAGCTAACTCTATTGAAACATGGAAGGTTTACATTCAAGGTCCACCAGTTGTCCAACCTATTAACGCTAGTAGCATGAGGGGTTTGGTCTCAAGATTCACCACTTTTTCACTCTGTGTTATTATATTAAGAATATTTGGGTATTAAGGTCCACCACTTGTCCAACCTATAAGACTATATCTTAATGGTTATTCTTTCTGACCACTTGGAGTGACCATGAAAGGTTTTACATGGGGGTTTGGTTCAACGGTCCACCACTTGTCCAAGCTAACTCTATTGAAACATAGAGAGAAGCAAAGGTCCACCACTTGTCTAAGCTAGGGTCTATTGAAACATGGAGAGAAGGATGCTCCACCATTTGTCCAAGATAGACTCCATTGAAACATGAAGAGAAGCAAGCTGCACCATGTCTCCAAGATGCTAGCCTCCATAGACATACCTTAAACCCACGTTATTTTCTACATGGGGAGTTTACACTCAAGATCAACAATTTGTCCAACCTATTATCGCTAGTAGCATGAGTGGTTTGCTCTCAAGATTCACCACTTTTCCACTCTCTGTCATTATATTAAGAATATTTGGGTGTTAAGGTCCACCACTTGTCCAACCTATAAGACTATATCTTAATGGTTATTCTTTCTCACCCCTTGAAAGACTATATCTTAATGGTTATTCCTAGCTATTATTGCTAGTAGCCTGAGTGGTTTGGTCTCAAGATTCATCACTTTTATTAAGAATATGTGGGTGTTAAGGTCCACCACTTGTCCAACCTATAAGGCTTCATCTTAAAGGTTATTCTTTCTTACTACTTGGAGTGACCATGATAGGTTTTACATGGGGGTTTGGTTCCAAGGTCCACCACTTGTCCAAGCTAACTCTATTGAAACATAGAGAGAAGCAAAGGTCCACCCCTTGTCTAAGCTAGGGTCCATTGAAACATGGAGAGAAGGATGCTCCACCATTTGTCCAAGGTAGGCTCCATTGAAACATGAGGAGAATCAAGGTGCACCATGTCTCCAAGATGCTAGGCTCCATCGAAAAACATTAAACCCACGATATGTCGTAGATGAGGGGTTTACATTCAAGGTCCAACACTTGTCCAAGCTATTATTGGTAGTAGCCTGAGTGGTTTGGTCTCAAGATTCACCACTTTTCCACTCTACGTCATTATATTAAGAATATGCGCGTGTTCAGGTCCACCACTTGTCCAACCTATAAGGCTACATCTTAAAGGTTATTCTTTATTACCACTTGGAGTGACCATGATAGGTTTTACATGGGGGTTTGGTTCCAAGGTCCACCACTTGTCCAAGCTAACTCTATTGAAACATAGAGAGAAACAAAGGTCCACCACTTGTCCAAGCTAGGGTCCATTGAAACATGGAGAGAAGGATGCTCCACCATTTGTCCAAGATAGGCTCCATTGAAACATGACGAGAAGCAAGTTGCACCATGTCTCCAAGATGCTAGGCTCCTTCGAAATACATTAAACCCACGATATTTCGTAGATGAGGGGTTTACATTCAATGTCCACCACTTGTCCAAGCTATTATTGCTAGTAGCCTGAGTGGTTTGGTCTCAAGCTTCACCACTTTTATTAAGAATATGTGGCTGTTAAGGTCCACCACTTGTTCAACCCATAAGGCTACATCTTAAGGGTTATTCTTTCTTACTACTTCGAGTGACCATGATAGGTTTTACATGGGGGTTTGGTTCCAAGGTCCACCACTTGTCCAAGCTAACTCTATTGAAACATAGAGAGAAACAAAGGTCCACCACTTGTCCAAGCTAGGGTCCATTGAAACATGGAGAGAAGGATGCTCCACCATTTGTCCAAGATAGGCTCCATTGAAACATGAGGAGAAGCAAGTTGCACCATGTCTCCAAGATGCTAGGCTCCATCGAAATACATTAAACCCATGATATTTCGTACATGAGGGGTTTACATTCAAGGTCCACCACTTGTCCAAGCTATTATTGCTAGTAGCCTGAGTGGTTTGGTCTCAAGATTCACCACTTTTATTAAGAATATGTGGGTGTTAAGGTCCACCACTTGTCCAACCTATAAGCCTACATCTTAAAGGTTATTCTTTCTTACTACTTGGAGTGACCATGATAGGTTTTACATGGGGGTTTGGTTCCAAGGTCCACCACTTGTCCAAGCTAACTCTATTGAAACATAGAGAGAAGCAAAGGTCCACCCCTTGTCTAAGCTAGGGTCCATTGAAACATGGAGAGAAGGATGCTCCACCATTTGTCCAAGGTAGGCTCCATTGAAACATGAGGAGAAGCAAGCTGCACCATGTCTCCAATATTCTATGCTCCATCGAAAAACATTAAACCCACGATATGTCGTAGATGAGGGCTTTACATTCAAGGTCCAACACTTGTCCAAGCTATTATTGCTAGTAGACTGAGTGGTTTGGTCTCAAGATTCACCACTTTTCCACTCTATGTCATTATATTAAGAATATGCGCGTGTTAAGGTCCACCACTTGTCCAACCTATAAGGCTACATCTTAAAGGTTATTCTTTATTACCACTTGGAGTGACCATGATAGGTTTTACATGGGGGTTTGGTTCCAAGGTCCACCACTTGTCCACGTTAACTCTATTGAAACATAGAGAGAAACAAAGGTCCACCACTTGTCCAAGCTAGGGTCCATTGAAACATGGAGAGAAGGATGCTCCACCATTTGTCCAAGATAGGCTCCATTGAAACATGACGAGAAGCAAGTTGCACCATGTCTCCAAGATGCTAGGCTCCATCGAAATACATTAAACCCACGATATTTCGTAGATGAGGGGTTTACATTCAAGGTCCACCACTTGTCCAAGCTATTATTGCTAGTAGCCTGAGTGGTTTGGTCTCAAGATTCACTACTTTTATTAAGAATATGTGGGTGTTAAGGTCCACCACTTGTCCAACCTATAAGCCTACATCTTAAAGGTTATTCTTTCTTACTACTTGGAGTGACCATGATAGGTTTTACATGGGGGTTTGGTTCCAAGGTCCACCACTTGTCCAAGCTAACTCTATTGAAACATAGAGAGAAGCAAAGGTCCACCCCTTGTCTAAGCTAGGGTCCATTGAAACATGGAGAGAAGGATGCTCCACCATTTGTCCAAGGTAGGCTCCATTGAAACATGAGGAGAAGCAAGGTGCACCATGTCTCCAAGATGCTAGGCTCCATCGAAAAACATTAAACCCACGATATGTCGTAGATGAGGGGTTTACATTCAAGGTCCACACTTGTCCAAGCTATTATTGGTAGTAACCTGAGTGGTTTGGTCTCAAGATTCAGCACTTTTCCACTCTATGTCATTATATTAAGAATATGCGCGTGTTAAGGTCCACCACTTGTCCGACCTATAAGGCTACATCTTAAAGGTTATTCTTTATTACCACTTGGAGTGACCATGATAGGTTTTACATGGGGGTTTGGTTCCAAGGTCCACCACTTGTCCAAGCTAACTCTATTGAAACATAGAGAGAAACAAAGGTCCACCACTTTTCCAAGCTAGGGCCATTGAAACATGGAGAGAAGGATCCTCCACCATTTGTCAAGATAGGCTCATTGAAACATGACGAGAAGCAAGCTGCACCATGTCTCCAAGATGCTAGGCTCCATCGAAATACATTAAACCCACGATATTTCGTAGATGAGGGGTTTACATTCAAGGTCCACCACTTGTCCAAGCTATTATTGCTAGTAGCGTGAGTGGTTTGGTCTCAAGATTCACCACTTTTATTAAGAATATATGGGTGTTAAGGTCCACCACTTGTCCAACCTATAAGGCTACATCTTAAAGGTTATTCTTTCTTACTACTTGGAGTGACCATGATAGGTTTTACATGGGGGTTTGGTTCCAAGGTCCACCACTTGTCCAAGCTAACTCTATTGAAACATAGAGAGAAGCAAAGGTCCACCCCTTGTCTAAGCTAGGGTCCATTGAAACATGGAGAGAAGGATGCTCCACCATTTGTCCAAGGTAGGCTCCATTGAAACATGAGGAGAAGCAAGGTGCACCATGTCTCCAAGATGCTAGGCTCCATCGAAAAACATTAAACCCACGATATGTCGTAGATGAGGGGTTTACATTCAAGGTCCAACACTTGTCCAAGCTATTATTGGTAGTAGCCTGAGTGGTTTGGTCTCAAGATTCACCACTTTTCCACTCTATGTCATTATATTAAGAATATGCGCGTGTTAAGGTCCACCACTTGTCCAACCTATAAGGCTACATCTTAAAGGTTATTCTTTATTACCACTTGGAGTGACCGTGATAGGTTTTACATGGGGGTTTGGTTCCAAGGTCCACCACTTGTCCAAGCTAACTCTATTGAAACATAGAGAGAAACAAAGGTCCACCACTTGTCCAAGCTAGGGTCCATTGAAACATGGAGAGAAGGATGCTCCACCATTTGTCCAAGATAGGCTCCATTGAAACATGACGAGAAGCAAGCTGCACCATGTTTCCAAGATGCTAGGCTCCATCGAAATACATTAAACCCACGATATTTCGTAGATGAGGGGTTTACATTCAAGGTCCACAACTTGTCCAAGCTATTATTGCTAGTAGCCTGAGTGGTTTGGTCTCAAGATTCACCACTTTTATTAAGAATATGTGGGTGTTAAGGTCCATCACTTGTCCAACCTATAAGGCTACATCTTAAAGGTTATTCTTTCTTACTACTTGGAGTGACCATGATAGGTTTTACATGGGGGTTTGGTTCCAAGGTCCACCACTTGTCCAAGCTAACTCTATTGAAACATAGAGAGAAGCAAAGGTCCACCCCTTGTCTAAGCTAGGGTCCATTGAAACATGGAGAGAAGGATGCTCCACCATTTGTCCAAGGTAGGCTCCATTAAAACATGAGGAGAAGCAAGGTGCACCATGTCTCCAAGATGCTAGGCTCCATCGAAAAACATTAAACCCACGATATGTCGTAGATGAGGTGTTTACATTCAAGGTCCACACTTGTCCAAGCTATTATCGGTAGTAGCCTGAGTGGTTTGGTCTCAAGATTCACCACTTTTCCACTCTATGTCATTATATTAAGAATATGCGCGTGTTAAGGTCCACCACTTGTCCAACCTATAAGGCTACATCTTAAAGGTTATTCTTTCTTACTACTTGGAGTGACCATGATAGGTTTTACATGGGGGTTTGGTTCCAAGGTCCACCACTTGTCCAAGATAACTCTATTGAAACATAGAGAGAAACAAAGGTCCACCACTTGACCAAGCTAGGGTCCATTGAAACATGGAGAGAAGGATGCTCCACCATTTGTCCAAGATAGGCTCCATTGAAACATGACGAGAAGCAAGCTGCACCATGTCTCCAAGATGCTAGGCTCCATCGAAATACATTAAACCCACGATATTTCGTAGATGAGGGGTTTACATTCAATGTCCACCACTTGTCCAAGCTATTATTGCTAGTAGCCTGAGTGGTTTGGTCTCAAGATTCACCACTTTTATTAAGAATATGTGGGTGTTAAGGTCCACCACTTGTCCAACCTATAAGGCTACATCTTAAAGGTTATTCTTTCTTACTACTTGGAGTGACCATGATAGGTTTTACATGGGGGTTTGGTTCCAAGGTCCACCACTTGTCCAAGCTAACTCTATTGAAACATAGAGAGAAACAAAGGTCCACCACTTGTCCAAGCTAGGGTCCATTGAAACATGGAGAGAAGGATGCTCCACCATTTGTCCAAGATAGGCTCCATTGAAACATGACGAGAAGCAAGCTGCACCATGTCTCCAAGATGCTAGGTTCCATCGAAATACATTAAACCCACGATATTTCCTAGATGAGGGGTTTACATTCAAGGTCCACCACTTGTCCAAGCTATTATTGCTAGTAGACTGAGTGGTTTGGTCTCAAGATTCACCACTTTCATTAAGAATATGTGGGTGTTAAGGTCCACCACTTGTCCAACCTATAAGGCTACATCTTAAAGGTTATTCTTTCTTACTACTTGGAGTGACCATGATAGGTTTTACATGGGGGTTTGGTTCCAAGGTCCACCACTTGTCCAAGCTAACTCTATTGAAACATAGAGAGAAGCAAAGGTCCACCCCTTGTCTAAGCTAGGGTCCATTGAAACATGGAGAGAAGGATGCTCCACCATTTGTCCAAGGTAGGCTCCATTGAAACATGAGGAGAAGCAAGGTGCACCATGTCTCCAAGATTCTATGCTCCATCGAAAAACATTAAACCCACGATATGTCGTAGATGAGGGGTTTACATTCAAGGTCCAACTCTTGTCCAAGCTATTATTGGTAGTAGCATGAGTGGTTTGGTCTCAAGATTCACCACTTTTCCACTCTATGTCATTATATTAAGAATATGCGCGTGTTAAGGTCCACCACTTGTCCAACCTATAAGGCTACATCTTAAAGGTTATTCTTTATTACCACTTGAAGTGACCATGCTAGGTTTTACATGGGGGTTTGGTTCCAAGGTCCACCACTTGTCCAAGATAACTCTATTGAAACATAGAGAGAAACAAAGGTCCACCACTTGACCAAGCTAGGGTCCATTGAAACATGGAGAGAAGGATGCTCCACCATTTGTCCAAGATAGGCTCCATTGAAACATGACGAGAAGCAAGCTGCACCATGTCTCCAAGATGCTAGGCTCCATCGAAATACATTAAACCCACGATATTTCGTAGATGAGGGGTTTACATTCAATGTCCACCACTTGTCCAAGCTATTATTGCTAGTAGCCTGAGTGGTTTGGTCTCAAGATTCACCACTTTTATTAAGAATATGTGGGTGTTAAGGTCCACCACTTGTCCAACCTATAAGGCTACATCTCAAAGGTTATTCTTTCTTACTACTTGGAGTGACCATGATAGGTTTTACATGGGGGTTTGGTTCCAAGGTCCACCACTTGTCCAAGCTAACTCTATTGAAACATAGAGAGAAGCAAAGGTCCACCCCTTGTCTAAGCTAGGGTCCATTGAAACATGGAGAGAAGGATGCTCCACCATTTGTCCAAGGTAGGCTCCATTGAAACATGAGGAGAAGCAAGGTGCACCATGTCTCCAAGATGCTAGGCTCCATCGAAAAACATTAAACCCACGATATGTCGTAGATGAGGGGTTTACATTCAAGGTCCACACTTGTCCAAGATATTATTGGTAGTAGCCTGAGTGGTTTGGTCTCAAGATTCACCACTTTTCCACTCTATGTCATTATATTAAGAATATGCGCGTGTTAAGGTCCACCACTTGTCCAACCTATAAGGCTACATCTTAAAGGTTATTCTTTATTACCACTTGGAGTGACCATGATAGGTTTTACATGGGGGTTTGGTTCCAAGGTCCACCACTTGTCCAAGCTAACTCTATTGAAACATAGAGAGAAACAAAGGTCCACCACTTTTCCAAGCTAGGGCCATTGAAACATGGAGAGAAGGATCCTCCACCATTTGTCAAAGATAGGCTCCATTGAAACATGACGAGAAGCAAGCTGCACCATGTCTCCAAGATGCTAGGCTCCATCGAAATACATTAAACCCACGATATTTCGTAGATGAGGGGTTTACATTCAAGGTCCACCACTTGTCCAAGCTGTTATTGCTAGTAGCGTGAGTGGTTTGGTCTTAAGATTCACCACTTTTATTAAGAATATGTGGGTGTTAAGGTCCACCACTTGTCCAACCTATAAGGCTACATCTTAAAGGTTATTCTTTCTTACTACTTGGAGTGACCATGATAGGTTTTACATGGGGGTTTGGTTCCAAGGTCCACCACTTGTCCAAGCTAACTCTATTGAAACATAGAGAGAAGCAAAGGTCCACCCCTTGTCTAAGCTAGGGTCCATTGAAACATGGAGAGAAGGATGCTCCACCATTTGTCCAAGGTAGGCTCCATTGAAACATGAGGAGAAGCAAGGTGCACCATGTCTCCAAGATGCTAGGCTCCATCGAAAAACATTAAACCCACGATATGTCGTAGATGAGGGGTTTACATTCAAGGTCCAACACTTGTCCAAGCTATTATTGGTAGTAGCCTGAGTGGTTTGGTCTCAAGATTCAGCACTTTTCCACTCTATGTCATTATATTAAGAATATGCGCGTGTTAAGGTCCACCACTTGTCCAACCTATAAGGCTACATCTTAAAGGTTATTCTTTATTACCACTTGGAGTAACCATGATAGGTTTTACATGGGGGTTTGGTTCCAAGATCCACATCATAGATGGATTTTGGTATCTAATAAAACCTTAGGGTAGACAATGTAAAACTTATGTCTATTGTTGTGTTTGCATTAAGTGTTCTTGTTCTTTAATTTCAGAACCATTACAGAAAAATGGATTGGCTCTATGCTGGCATAAATTGAAGAAAACTATTGAATTACCCATCCAACCTCCTCCAAGACCTTGTCCAAGGAATGAATCACCTCCTTATCACCTACCACTTGCTTTCAAGGACATCAAAAGAGTACTTATCTTGGATCTAGAGGGGTTACTTCTCAAGACAGTTGAAATGAAACATGGAGATTCTATGCCATCTTGGGCTCAACACATGCGACTTGTGGAGGACAAAGATGAAGTTTATCATGTGGTGCGACCAGACGCACAAAGTTTTTTGGATTTTTGTGCTGAATACTTTGAGCTATGGATATGGAGTTGCTATAACTTAACAAGGGTGCAACGCATCACACAAAAATGTTTTCCTGAGCAGTATACCAAGTTCAAGGTGTTTATGAGTAACAAAAATTGCCAAAATCCAAATATCATGTTAGGATTTACAAGGGTTTATCACAAAAATCTGAGTGATCTTTGGAAGATATTTGAGGATTTGGATGCAAACAATACCTTAATTTTTGATGACACTCCATATAGGGTGATGTGGAACATGCCAGGGACATATCTTATATTTCCAAAGATGTGGAGGCAAACTTCCGAGCAACTTCAAAACTTCTTGCAGAGAACCATAATTCCATGGTTGGTAGGATGGTTGTATGCAAGAGATAAGAGAGTCTATACATACAACACAATTGTAAATCAGTATAGTGATTCTGAGACAAATTATGTCCTTGGTGTGTACTTGTCAACACGAAAGCATTGAATAAATATGGCTATAAGATGCTTTTTTTATTCTAGTGTGTATCTTTCAACATTTGTATAATTTGATATAGTCTTTTTTTTTTTTTAAAGGTGTGTCAATTTTATGAACACTTGAATGGAGTGCACCCTACTCTAAGGGGACTTCAATGTACTATTGGAGTGCATCCTATTGTAAGGGGACTCTGATGTATTGCTAGAGTGCACCCAAATTTTTGGGGACTCATTTTTTATTTGATTGGGGCCAATTTTTTGTCAATTCATATCGAGGTTGCATTTATTTGGAACTATGAAAGAATTGATGTTTGATGTCAAAATAAAACTTGTAAGTGTGGATCAGAGAATTCATGGACTTTAAATATGTGAGAGGGATCTTTTTCTTGGGCACAAATGTTTGCTTCAAGAATTTTGTCATTACATTCTTTATGTGAAAGAGTTTTAGAACCTAAAAGACTTTGAAAACAAAACTATGGAATTTAAGTGCATGTATTCTTGAATGGCTTGAAAGTTGATGTATACATGCATGTCGCCTTGATGAAGATTTAGATCTGACAAGATGGAAAGATATAATTCTTGGACGTTACCTTTGTCAATTTGGTAATAACATATTTAACTTTCTTTTAATATGGGTGGAAAATATATTATTATGTGCATTTGGAACCTAATTGCTTGACCTTCAAACCAAGATTCCTATGTTATTTTTTCATATACTTTTTTGTACTGAATTAAGATTGTGGATGCAAGGTCCACCACTTGTTCAAGCTAGATCTAAGAAAGTATATATACTGAGTCTTCAAACTAGTAAACCAAGGGAAGAGAGAAGCAGGGTCCATCACTTGTCCAAGCTCATCTTTAGACAACATAGAGAGATGTTATGTCTACTAATTGTCCAATATAGTCATGGAGAAATGATAGAAGGTTGATCCACTTGTCCAACCTAGCATCTCTAGTAAAATGGGAGGTTTGGCCTTAAGATTCACCATGTAACCAACATATACTTCATTGTATTATGAAGAGTAGAAAAGAAAAGCTCCACCACTTGTCTAAGGTAGTTCCAAAATCAACATGGAGAGAAGCAAGCTTCACCATTTGTCCAAGATAGGTTCCATTAAAACATGGAAAACCTCATATATGTTGTACATGGAAGCTTTTTTCCAAGGCCCACCACTTGTCCAAGCTAGGATCCATTAAAACATGGATAGAAACAAGGCTCCACAACTCGTCCAACCTTTATAGCTGCAAAGTGTACCAGTTGTCTAAACTAGGCATGGAAAAATAATAGAAGGTCCACCACTTATCCAATATATTATCTCTAATAGCATGGGAGGTTTGGTCTCAAGATTTAGGAATTGGCTGACCTGTATTTCATTGTATTATGATGAATTTGGTTTTAAAGTCAACTACTTATCCAAGCTATAAGTTTATATCTTGAATGGTATTCCTTCCCACCACTTAGAAAACCAATGATATGTTGTACATGGGGGGGTTTGTTACAAGGTCCACCACTTGTCCAAGCTAGTTTCATTGAAACATGGATGAAGACAAGCTCCACCATTTGTTAAAGCTAGACTCCATTGAAATCTAGAAAATCCATTCTATGTTGTACATGGGGTTTTTGTTTTAAGGTCCAACACTTGTCCAAGCTAAGATCCATTGAAACATGGAGTAGAGAAACACTCCACCACTTGTCCAAGCTAGGCAACATTGTTAGTAGTTGGTTTATTTTGAAGATCCACCACGTGTCTAAGCTAACTCTATTGAAACATAGAGAGAAGCAAAGGTCCACCAACTGTTCAAGCTAGGCTCCATTGAAACATGGACAGAAGCAAGCTCCACCATTTCTCCAAGATAGACTCCATTGAAACATGGAGAGAATCAAAGGTCCACCATTTCTCCAAGCCAAGATCTAGTTGTCCAACCTATAAGGTTATATCTTAAATGGTAATCTTTCTAATCACTTGGAATACCCATGATATGTTTTACATGGGCGTTTTGTTCCAAGATCACCACTTGTCCAAGCTAACTCTATTGAAACATAGAGAGAATCAAAGGTCCACCACTTGTCCAAGCTAGTCTCCATTGAAACAAGGAGAGAAGCAAGCTCCATCATTTCTCCAAGATAGGCTAGCATGGATAAGTGCACCTTGAAACCAACCTTCCTATGAGGCAATAGAGCATATGCTACATATTTCATGTATGCCCCATGCCTCAAATTAAGAAGTTATAGATTAGAAGTGGACCTTGCTTAAATGTCACATGCAATAAATTAAGGAAAAATAGCCAAGTGGATTGTATTCCTCAATGGATCCTTGCTTTCACAAGTTGTGAACCTTGAGTCACTTTTACATTAACTTGGACAAGTGGTGGACCTAGAAACCAAGCTCTCCATGTTGAGATAAATGTAGGTAGGACAGTAGAACATAGACAACGATAATGGATGCAATATACTCCTCTCCTAATAATCCAATTGATTGAAACCATGATATTTTAGTTGTTTTCATTGTGTATTGTATGTGCATAAAGTGGAATGAGACCTTAAGAAAACTCAAATTTTTGACAAAATCTCTATATTTTATACATGATATATTGAAAGTTGTCCAACCTGGGAATTGGGATTTTCCCACTTTACCTAATATGGTCTTAGGTGTCATTATGTAATAAAAGCATGAAAAAATCAATGTGACTTGTGAGACTCAAGGTTTCCACCTATGTGACCCCTCGCTCAGAGTGTGGATGTCTACCACCAAAATTTGCGACAAACACTCATCATCTGCCAACAAATTTCAAACAAGATATAAGATTAGTTTTTCAAGCACATGTTTGTGAAGATAAATCATTCTTACTTGTGGTCTTCTCTTGAACTTTATGCACAGTGTTAAATCATCGCCTTGTGCGCCTCTCATGCGCAAGCTGAGATGGGGTAGATGTAGCCACTCGGTGTCAGGTGGAGGCTGTTGTAGTAGGTAGCTTTACATTTGGCACTAGTGAAGCTGGTGGAGAGTTCTCATGAGGTGGAGAATCTCTATGACTTTCAATGTGAGTTGTCTCAATGCTCTCAAACTCTATGAAACATATAACCAAATGAAAAAAGCAAGTAGTGAGATTAAGAGGTCCTATAGATTTATCTTTGAAAACATATACAAAATTTTGCATGAGAAAATACCTTTCCATAAGTGCTCCTCACTTGGAAGCACTTGTCCAAGTGGATAGTCTAACCACCAAGGGCATCTCTCAAGTTCCCATTCAAAAACAGCTCTCTCCACCCATGTCTTAAGATACATAGTGTCCTTGGAACTAACATTTTCCCAATCTTTCACCACTTCTCCCTCCTCATCCACGAGACCTTCACCAATAAGTTGTTGGATCCACCTACGTATAAATAACAAATAAACAATCAAATATTTCTCAAATTATTTTTTACATCATGCATTCGTGAATGGTGTTCTTAAGTCAAATTCTGGATTACAATATACCTGTATACAACTCTCTTGGCAGTCTCCTCAACACCAGGTTTCTTTTCTCCATCCTTCACTTTAGAAAAATCTTTCCACACTTCATGAAAACTCCACCGTACATGCATTGTTAGTTGCTCTTTCACCCAGTTTCCAAAACCATCTGCAGGCACATCATCATAAATTGAAAGCCCCTGCACAATAGTCTCAGCCTTATCTATTAGCTCCTCCCAATAGAGTTCCTTTCTCATGTGCAACAATGTATTTTTGGAGTCTCCAAACATCTCTTTAGTTGCCTCATCCTTCACCTTTCCTGTCATAAGCATATGCAACACCTCCGTCTTCCTATTTATAAAAACAATATCATAATAAATAGTTGACTCAAAACTTTGAATGAACACAAGATTTTGAGTATTGTATCTATTTTGGCATACCTTTCTGCTCGAACACAATACGTGGCAAGAGTGTAAAGCTTTTCCTTTGTTAGAGCAACCATACCCTTTTTTGACCAATCATAGGTGAAGATGAGCTGAAAGAACCCATTGCCATTATTTGGATTTGCAATGGTGAGCATTTTGTATGCTCTATCTCTGAATGTTTTCTCCACGGTTCCTTTTGCCTTCTCACACTTTGCAACATACTCCTCCAAGCCTAGACTATGTCTATCAATGGAAGCTATAGCCATCTTCACTGCACTATCAAAAGAGGTCTACAAAAAATTGAAATCCTCTATGCTCATTGAGAACTGTGATGTGCTACTTAAAAATTTGGTAAAGAAAAGTAAACTTAACCATTACCTTCCAAACATGTTGGCCTAAAATAGTAGCAGGACTATTGTACCATTGCTCTCCAGTGCGTCGCTCCAAGCTAAACTCCATTGAAGCCCACTTCCTTAGATCCTCACCCAAATACTCTAATGTTGAAGTTTTGTCAGCCAATCCAAATCTTTGAAACATAAATATCTCATGTGATAGCGTAGGAGTTACACTTGTGCACACCAATCTATAAAACACCACATATTTTGTCAATGAAGATTAGATTCAATGATTAACAAATATAATTAATTTTACCTAAAAAAATTGAATTTAAGTATACTTACTAATTCTGAGACTTCAAAGCCAATAACAACTCTCCTTCTTGCTTCTTGTCAATCACCAAAAATTGACCTTACACGCACATGGCGAGACGGAATGTGTGACCAAGCTAGCAATAAAGAAACTTACAAAATGTTAGGATGAATCTTTCTCCATTTAAAAAAAAAAAAAACCTTTAGCCACTTTAAAAGTATCTTACCTTTGTGCACACGTGACAGCCATGCTTTCACACGATGATTACCATCCCAAATTAGGAATTTTTTACCTTTGAGATCCTCCCACTCCGTTCCTTCAAATTCTGTCTCGTATGTCTCATGTTGAAGAACCCAATTTGGCCCCCACTCTTGAAAATCTAGTTCTGTTACATCGAAGTAGATAGAGCTTCTAGGGCGAGTGAGAGAGACCAAAGAAGGGGTAGATGCATCAACATAGCCATGACTATCAAAGGAATCACGAAATGCCTCAATTTGGTTAGAGACTGTGCGGATTGCCTCATTAGGAATCAATCTACACAGGGATCAATGGAGGAGGGCTATTGCGCTTAACAAATAATTTTGAAAACACATCACCTAGCAAACCCAAATTAAGTGATTGTCCAAGAAGCCGTGTATGCCCAAGTCCCACATCATTAGTGGTATCACGCCTCTCAGATTGTGATTGGCTAACATTTTGTGTAGTGGAGACAATAACTGGAGCACAAGTGATAGCATGGTAGTAGTTTGTTGCTCTTCATCTTCATTGACCACATCATGGAAAGGCGCAGGACTCCTAGACTGCACTTCCTCACTCAAATTTTGATACACATGTCCAGATCTGAGTGAGTAACCCTTTTTTGCTACAAAACATGTGCAAATCCTTTGTTTTGGTCAATGTTTAAATTCAAATTCAAGATATAACACATTAAAAAAACTTAATACCAGTCTTTCTTTATATTCACTGCCTTTTGAACTCGTTTCTTGGGAGCCATACCTTGTTCACAAAACCTACAAAACCAAACTGAAGATGTGGATAAGTGCAGCAGCTTCCATGAGTGGGTCATCTGCATTAACGCGGATGACCCCCTTCAAAAAAAACTCCGACAACAATTTTCATCTTGTGTAAACCTTTGTTAGAACTCATTTAGAAGGATGCGATTCTCATTACTTTAAGCCTGATTAGAGGGTCATTTGTGTTAACGTGGATGACCCCCTTCAGGAACCTGCACTTTTGTGTGATCTAATTTTAAGCGTGTAAACTTGTTTGGAATCATTTTAATGCTTTAATTAACTCTGATTAGCTTGTTGGAAGAATTTCCTACATGTCAAAGCCTCATTACCTTCAATAAATCCAAATTAGTTTCATGAGAGGGTCATTTGTGTTAACGCGGATGACCCCCTTCATGAACCAATTGTTTTGTGAGAACTAATTTTTTGCATGTGAAAGTTTCATTAACTTAAATAAACCCTAATTAGTTTTATGAGAGGTTCATTTGGCGTTAACGCGGATGACCCCCTTCATGAAAATTCGCTTTCATGTGAACAAATTTCTTGCGTGTGAACCCCTTCATTAGATTTTAAAAACCCTCATTAGCTTGATGAGAGGGTCATCTGCGTTAACATAGATGACCCCCTTCATGAGCCTTGGCTTTAATTATTCCACACAGGCATGGTTATTTTGTTTTTAGCCTCATGTGCTATTCTCGTGCTCGTCCCACCTAGCCTCATCACAGAACAGGAGAGCTAAGGCTTCCATTTTTTGAATTTACGGCCTGTGTGGATTTTTGTACCTGTGGGCAAAGTCTTAGCTACACACACTTTCAACTTAAGCAAGCATTGTGTATGCACTCTAAAGGAGAGCATCCTTGCAACACAGAGAGTTTGAGAGAGAGAGAGAGAGAGAGAGAGAGAGAGAGAGAGAGAGAGAGAGAGAGAGAGAGAGAGAGAGAGAGAGAGAGAGAGAGAGAGGGTAATTGTGCAACTAATGTGGATAGAGAGAGATTGAGATTGTAGACCTAGGTTGTGAGAGAGTGTAGACCTGCTCACTTGCGTTGTGTGTGTGTGTGTGAGAGAGAAATGAAATGAAATGAAATAAAACGAAATGATGCTATTAATAGACCTGCATGCCTGTCATTGCATGTGTGTGTGAGTAGAGAGAATGAAATGAAATGAAATGATGCTATTAATGTCCGCTTTATGATGCTATCGATATCCCCTTTTGTATGGAGAGAGAGAGAGAGAGAGAGAGAGAGAGAGAGAGAGAGAGAGAGAGAGAAAATAAAGGGGTATATTAACGTCTTCAAAAGGCCAGAATGACCTTGTGAATTTCGTTCCTTGTCGGAGTAAAATAAAAATAGCTACTTGTATAAATTTCTCGAATTTTTTAAAGGCAAGCTAAGAATCTAACAAAGATTTAACAATTTCAACCGATTAACATACATCGGATTACTACTCATGGCTCATCGGATCAAATCTACTCGTGCTATGAAATATAGCCGCCTATTCTGGCAAGCATGAACCAGTCATCATTTCCTCTTTAACACCCCTCTTTTATCCATGACATATCAAAGTCAAGTTTTAACTTGCATTTTTGGGTACTTTTATAATCCAAAAAGCGCTCTTTTTGTACCCACCATTCTGTGTCTGTGTGTGTGTGTGTGTGTGTGTGTGTGTGTGTGCTTTGACAATGTTACATTCTATCATTGTTTGAGCTTGCCGTTCTCCACCTTTTGCTTTAACAATGGTGCATTGTATCACTATAGAGTGGGAGGTAGAAGGTTGCAGCAAGAAATCTCAATCTTTGTCACTCGTCTATCCATCTACACTAATTAGCCATGAATATCTTGAAGGATTTTTACCATCATCATACACACTTTTTGATGTCAAGGCTATTATGGAGAATGGAGACCTTGTAGACATTGTTGGTCATCACAACATGGACGAGAATAAAAACTATCTTCTTAACACCTCTGTAAGCCAAATGTACAAGCTAGTCTACAACCCTCTAGTTATTGTTGATAGTCTTGAATCTGCAAGCAACGAGCTCATGCCAAATGCTCAAGCAAAAGACTCTTCCAATGAGATAGATAGTATGCCAAAGAATCTTGTGTTGAGATATTGAGTAGCTCATCTAAGGGTACCAATATTGATCTTCGACACTTTTCTTCAAGAGAAAAGAGCTCATATAGTGTGCTCAATCTGATGACAATAGATCCAAATATCGCTAAGAAAACTATCTATGAGAGGATGAATGCATGGCTTTAGAGAGTATCCTTAATTTTCTTCAAAAGAAAGAGCAACCTTGTTTGTTGAGATCAATGATTGAAAGGATCAACCAAGTGATCCAGGTCGAGGAGGTACCTAGAAGATATAATGGAGATTCTATCATGGAATTTCCACCAACGTATGGAAAAAAGGGGAATATGGATGGAATGGAGCAGAAATATGATGGTCACCTATGGACACGTCCTATCACATCTAGCATGTCCATAAAGTGTATTGTTCGAGTTAGCTATTGCATTGGTGCTCTTGAATGCCATAGGATCAGTTTCCCTTTTTATTTGACAAATAAGAGATTTAACAATACCTTCTTTCAAGGATATCTATCCAAGAAAATTGCTATGGGACTTTTGTGTGTCACTTTTGTCGCAAGACCGCATACTGCATTCAAATGTGCAAGTGTATAGTGCACTATGTCATGCCAAACGATAGTCATTTCACAAGAGTGATGTTCCACCTTGGCATACATGATCATCCAGTATAAGCAGGAACTTCTAAATCTATGATTGAGCGAGTGAGATCCTTTGTTTCTCAAATGTTAAATACGCAAAAGAGTGATGGACCTCAAAAGATACAAATGGAAATTGTGAAGGATATGCTATTTTCCATTATGATGACTAAAAATGAGGAGATATCTACTGATGTTGGAGATCAAGAGCTATGTTCTTTCTTAGAGGAATTGAGTCCTTTAGTGGAAAACCAAAGATATGTTCCTTTTTTTCTTTCTTTTCTTCTCCAATTATCATAATTAAGCATTTATACCAAGAGCAATCCTTGCTTTGATATATCTAGTGAGTGACATACAGATTCAAGCAAATTGTATCCCAAGAGAAGAGAAGATTAATGCCAGCTGGAGAAGGGTTTGATAGCATCCTTCTTCTACAAAGGAGGTCTTGCTACTCATTTTTCCAAGGGAGCCATTTTCCAGATCAAGGTGGCCCTGAAGAGAACTGTTATGTTTTTAAGATGTCCCTACGAGGACCGGCATCAGGTGTTGATTTGGTCAATCGCATGCAACATGGAAGTGGACGTGACCTATCCAAGCCTTGGATTTTATATGATCATACATACCGTGTGTTAGTTTGTTCAACTATCGCTTGTCATGTTTATGACCCAAGGTTAGGACTTGTATGTTATTTCCTATGTCTTTTGAATATATTTTTTATGATTAAGACTTCACATTGGAGAATGATCTCCACTTTTCCAGTGTTTAAGGGCTCATGACCGTAGCCACATGTGAGATGAAAGAGGAAGACACCAAGAGCCAAGTGTTGTTTTGGGAGATGCTCAACAATACAATGCAGCAATGTGGTTATCCACCTGCAGAATTTCATGCGTTTATGGCCGACGGAGCAGGGGCCAATTAGTGTGCAATTAGGACTGTTTTCAATGGTGTCCAACAAACATCATGGAGGATAGGGAGCGCACATGCCTATTTCATTGGAAATAGAGGTTATTTAAACATACTAAACATTGTGTTAAGAAAGAAAGTCGACAACAACATATTAACTTATGTGAAGAATGGCGATTAGCAACAAATAAGGAGAAAGCATCATCAAAAAGTAAAGAAATCCATGAATGGTGGTGCAAGGGACATGTAGTGGAGGGAAACATATCATTGTTGGATACATGGATGAGTTGGTGGGAGATGCGGATTGCACATTGGGGAAACTTGATGTCAACGATGAGCCTTTCTAGTAATCAAAATTTTATTTGAAAATATGGTGTTGAATGCTTAACACTAGAATGGTAACCTAATAGGACATAAAAGTGTCCTTTCAGGGTTTTGGGAAAAAATTCCAAAACCATAGTAGATCCACTCATTTTGAAAAATCCTTTCATGAGCTTATAGTTCAATAACTACTACATATGGAAAAAATGAGAAACTTGTAATTTTTCTCATCCCTTGGTCACTACAAGCCTCCAAAGTTGATGGACCAGTGCATTTTGCCCAAAACAGCAATTTCTTACGATTGATTGCATATAAATAAGAGTGGGGATTTTTGTAGGACATGAGATAAAATGCCCTGTTAACTTCAATGGGTTGGTGACCAAAACATATGGTTGCTTTTACCTCACAAATTTTTTTTTGGGCAAAAAAAATAGGTACAAAAAAGTTGCATTTTTGCCATTCTGCGGACCTATCATCAAAGTTTCTATAGTCGCGCTCAATACAAATACTATATACATGTTTTCTTAGTTACCTTTGGGCCTTTGGATTCAAAAGGAGCCATGGAGCATGTCAAAAGGATAATGGATCTCTTACAATTGGAACCTTGGGGGCAATGATAAAGTGCTAAATACAGCAAACATGAAAAAATTGGGTTTAGCATTATGACCTCTAGAAACCCATAGAAACTACTCAATATCTAGCCAAGTTTGTAGTCTATGATTATATATGGTTACTACCTACAAAATACACACAATTGGCCTAAGAAACTAGCAATATTGAGAAAGTTATACTTTCTACTCTAAAATGTATCGTATTCTTCAGCAATCAAAACACTCAACCATCATCATATACTATGCTATATAGCATATTAGGTCCCCCAAAACTCAAGGAAGATTAGCTTTATGTTATACATTACACTTACACAATCAAAATTGAATTTGGATATCAAGAAAGCCACCAAAAAAATCATTAAAGTGCTAATTTTGGCCAAAAAATAGGATTATGCAATTCTTGTAAATTGGTCATAACTTTCAATTTTAACACTTAGCTCTCCCTACAAGCATCAAAACATGTTGAGAACTATGAAGTCCTAACCTCTAGCCATCTAAACCTCACAAACATGAAGTGTAGAGTGGTATAGTTGCCAAAAATTGAAAAAAAGCCAAAAACAGGACCCGTTTTTTCACACAGTTTAGGTTCAAAAAATTTGTGCAAGAGTAAGGTTAATGGTGAGATCGATACTCCAAAAAAAATGCTAAGTTTTTTTCAGCTCATAAGGCAACTTTGTGGATATATAGCACCTAGAAATTCATTTTCATACTCTTCAAATAATTCAAGCAAAATGGTCACTTAACAGGACACAAAAGTGTCCAAGGACATAAAAGTGTCCTGTTACCATTCTAGTGTTAAAATTTTAGTGTTTTATAATAGGAATCTCTTTGTGTGTAGGTTCTCTTAAGTTCAGAGGAGCTAGCACATACTCCCCGTACAAACATGTCTGAAAGTGTGCATGGGAGCTGGCTTGCTGGAGAAGGATACAAGGAAAAAATTAGCCTGTATGATGCATGTATTTCAGATATGGCCAATGCTTTGTTACAGAGTTTGAAGCAATATTCATATCAAATAGGGAAGAACAAAGGTCAAGGACCAAGCTTAAGTAAGCTAATGGAGAGGGTAGCAGCAAGGTCAACACCAACCCCACCCCAAGTTGCTTGCATGGTCCAAGAAGAAGTGGCAGGTACACCTATTATGAGGAAACAAGGCATCTACATGGAGATAAGGATACTATCCAATGGAAGAGGGTGAGGGCAATTGAAATTGATCAATGCTCACATCACCTAGGGTATGCCATGGAAAGTAGACATCGTGCAGCCAAAGGATCATCAAGAAGAGTAATTTTTGGAGGGAGTCATACAACACATCCAAAAAACAAGGTCTCAAGGGAGGGAAAACATAGGACCACAAAAGAAAGCAACCAAGTTCATCAAGAAACCACACAATAGTGTGGCACAATAAGTGAAGAAATTATGCAGGTAAAAGAGGAGGCCATTGGACAAACAATGTGGGCCATTAGACGGACCCCTTTGAACTCTTAGGTCAAATGTTTAGGAAGTATTGATGGAAGGAATAAGTATAATTCCTACATACAAGGGAAGCTCTACTGGTGTAGTTACCCCTTGCTTCTTCTCAGAACATTGACAACCTGGACCTGGAGGTCCAAAGCCTCAAATGATGTGGTTTTTTTCATCAGATGTTTCACACACATGGCATGTTGATCCAAACATAATCCATAAGCCAGAGTACCCACATGTGTGGAAAGTGGACATGGGCACAAATATCACTTCTAATGAGATAGAGACATTGCATAAGACTGGTTTCAAGGTGGGTATCAAGCATGATCCACCTTTTTTGTTTAGGAGTAGGGAAATCCTCTAAACAAGCAACAAGCCAAATGGAGAGTGACAAGAGGGAAAAAGATGTTTCCATCAACAAAAGGAGGTCAGCCAAGTGGTGTCATGGAATATCCTAGGAGGCAGAGAAGAGGGTTTTTAGTGTTGAGTCTCTGATATAAATAGTCATTAATGAGAGTGCAATGGATCCCCCACCACACTCTATTTTTCACTTGGCATGTGAGATCGGAGAGAAATATTTTGTGCACATCAAGGTAGAGCCTTTGTGTACATGTCCAGACTTCCAGCAGAGAGAAGCTAAAGGGAAGCCTTACCTTGCATGTAAACAACTCTATTTTGTCTACTTGCAGGTATTAGGCTTACATAGGAATGAGGATACGCTCATACACCAGCCGACATTGTCTCGAGACGATGTGTCAAATATGTTATCACATCCTTGAAAGATAGAAGTTTGTGCCCATATTTAATATTCCATAAAGCTTGATTGAGATGCAATGGCTATGTAGTTCTATCAAATAGTCTTTTTTTGTAAGGACATGTAACCCTTTGAGTATTTCATTGTGTAATGCACCAAAGTTTTGTTTTTTTGTTGGAAAAATTGGACTTTGCATGGAGCACACAAAAATGCACTAAACTAGATTCTGTGATAGATTTATTTATCCTTCAAACATGTATTTAATAATTACATGATCCCAATGAGGAGTCTAGCTATGTACTTTGCATTTTTTGTCTCAAGGGTGTTCTTTAGCAAGGCTTGATACAAAGATGTTTGATATCTGAGAATTACTACAACATGTACTGTCTTCTTAAACCAATATCATGAAATAATCTTTACATTTGTCTTGTCTCCATTGATAGGGAGGGATTTTAAAACTTGAGAATCACCCGACCTACTAGATCTTAGAGCTTAGAAGCATAGAGTTGTAGTATTTTGAGAAAGCAAGGTCCAAGATTACTAGGATGAAAAGAATGGCGGCAATGAAGCTCTACAGTGATGGTAGTGAGGGCTAGGTATTAGGGATCTTTAACCTCGGTCTCATCTTGTGGTTGCATCTCTGCCTTTAGCTCAGCTAGCAACTCTTTCCATTCTTGTTCTGTGCCTTGCAATCTTAGCATTATCTTCGGTGTCCTTTTGATTGGCTTTTCGGACGCTTGCCTGCCTTTTGGTTGTCTGCTCTTCGTATCTTGCTCGCGATTATTGTCTAAGGGGGAAGACGATTATTACCTTTTTGACTCCTTGCGATTATTGTCTAAGAGGGAAGGCAGTTATTACCTGCTTGATAGAGTGATTATTATCTCTTTAAAGTCTTTTCTCCATTAAGGTCTTGAGCTTACTCAAGTATCGTAAGTCTGCATCACTTGGTAATGGAACTCGACGCTCTGGCCGTAAGTGAAGATATTGTCCAATTTTCACAGATGTTAGCGACGCGTAACGTACCTGAAATGGAGGTAGCCGTGCCAATGGATGAAGGCGATGGCTCGGTCTTGAGACGTTGTATGATACAAAAATATCGAGCCCCAATTTGCCAAAGGCTTCAACCATGAAAGAGGACAAAACAATCTCGATTGAAAAAGTTCCCTCTAAGGAAACAAGAGAGAAAATGGGCTCAGATCAAGGGTTTAAATTTGAGGTAAAAACCCCCAAAGACGGGGTTCCTTAGGGTCCCATCTGTACGAACGTAAATAAGGCATCAAGTGCATCTGCAGCTCGCAGGCCAGGCATTTTGTTTGCTAGCATACTCAAGGGGCCTGACTCTAAGGATTATGAAAAAGGCTCATCAAAAGGGTTGTCGAGCAAAGGAGATATCAAAAAATTGTAGAATACAAGAGCTAAACTTCAGCAAGAGCTCAAGGAAGTCAACAAAATGATTGAATCTGGCCCTAACAACAACAAAAGAACTTGTTCCCAAACAGATTACAGTGGGCTGGTTGAAGATGGGTTGGCAGATCGGTCCTTTTTTGCTTCTAAAAAGTCTTTGCCACAGTAGGTGGAGGTTGCCGAGGCTATCACTGTAGCAATTCCACCAACACTTACCAAAAAATAGTTAGCCACGCAAGCTAAGCTAATGCAAGCTTGTATTTGGGTTCAGTGGAAGAATCCCGAATAGGTTTGAGATGATTCAATGGCTTCAGGGCCTTCAAAATCTTGGTCATGGAGGAGCAGTTGAAAGTACTTCTTACCTAGCTAAAGGTTTTTGTTCAGTTAGATTCAAAGAGGCCTCTGATGTGGAAAATATCCTTGACAAAGGGCCCCTAGTATTTAATAGGACTACGGTTTGTGTGGTGCCTTGGGAGCCAGTGTTTGACTCAGTTGAATCTCTACAAGGGTTTCATCCGGTCTGGGTTGAGTTTGTGGGACTGCCTAGTGGCTATGGGAAAATCTCAAGGTGCTTGCTAGTCAATTGGACACTCCCTTATTTATACCTAGTAAGAGAGGGTTTGGCAGAACCTCAAACAAGGTTTGTATAGGTTGGGATGTGTCTAAAACGCCACCTAAGAGCATGGTGATCAATGTCGCAGCTGGGCTTGTTACTATTCCGCTAAAATTTGGAACATACTTTGGAGAATTTTTTGAATGCAACAATTTTGTAAACTTCACCAAGGATTTCCCCTTGAAGTAATGGTACTGCACCTCTGGCAGCACACGCCCCCAGTGAAATGGAAACCCCGATGGAAGTGTTGGAGAAGCAAGGAGGCAGTAACGAAGGGGCAAATGCAGGGAAGGATAAAGAAAGGTATGGTAGGGGACAAAATGGATATAAAGACGCAGGAAAATATTGTGGACGAATTGATTCCCATGCAACAAATCTTCGAAGGTGCATGCAATCATAATATGATCATTACTCCCGCTGCTACCCCAAAATTTATGATAGTGACGATGGTGACGACTCTTCAAGTCCCTGGTCTGAAAAGAGCCAAAAGGGTAAAGGTAGTGGCAAGAGACTCCAAAGTGCTTCAAGTCGTGAGAACACTTGAGGTGAAAGGATCTAATCCATCCTCCACCCCTTTGAAAGGAGGGGGTTCATTGTCCCACTACACAATCCATTTGCATCACTGCAAGAAATAAAATCCCCTGACTTGGAACCCCCCAATTCTCCTGAAACCAAAGGGGGGGGGGGGGGGGGGGAATGATTCAGATGTTGAAGAATTCATTCCTCTATCCCAATGAACCCCTCATTAATAATAGAGTCTCTCACTATCCAATCTTGGAACGTAAAGGGGTTGAAAACCCGTAAGAAGAATACCCTATTCTAGGAGGAAATAAAAAAGGAGAAGGCAGTCAACTGCTGGGCCATCTAGGAACACCACTTAGATGCTCATAGCAAGAGAAAGCAGGTGCTAGGAAAGAAACTAGTATTCTATGGAGAAGGGAGTAATGGTTTTAGTGGAGTCTTCATCATTGCGGACAGAGAATTGGAGCCGAAGTTGGTTTTAAACCACCCATCCGATAGAATCTTGGGGATTAGAATCATATGGGAAGGGCATCCCTTCACCTTGTGAATGTGTACGGCCCTTGAAATGCAAAAGATAGAGTAAACTATGGATGCATCTTAGAGATACTCCTATTGAAGGTGAGTGGTTGTTGGTCGACAACTTCAATATGGTAGAAAAGAGCAGGGATAGAATAGGATCCTCCAGTATGGTGGCTGGCTCGGAAAGGTCTAAATGGCAAAGTTTGTGCGAGAAGTGGGCAATGATCGACTTATGGGAAGTCGGCCCATGGAACAACACACCTGGTTTCACCTTCACAAGCCTCCAGTATGCCCGCACTGCCTCCAAGCTGGATAGATGCTATTGCTCACACCAAGCTCGTTGATGGAGATGAAGGTAGTCCCAACAAAAAGCCTTTTGGATCACATACCTCTACACATACATTTTAAGAAGAATAAAGGGGAGGAGCACACCCCAAGAGGTGGAAAAAAACTGTTAGTAACAAGGGCACACCTATTCAAAGACCCTCTTTTCAGGAATCTAACCAAGAAAGCATTGGGTAAGCTCAAAAAAGTTGTCAACCTCAACAAACACAATGTGTGGGACCTCTTTGCTTGGAGCATCTAGAAAGCAATCAAAACCTCGGGCCCCCAAATTAAAAACGTTATGGATGTGCACCTTCTACAGTGGAGGTACAATTGCTTACCTCCATAATAGCCAATGGGCTTGCTACTACTAAGGATGAGCACAAACGATGGATTGAAGCCAAATCTAACCTTGGTAATGAGCAGCTAGAAGATATCAGAAAGGCAAGGCTTCTCACCAGGGAGACTTTCCTACAACTTGAAGCCTCTAATCAAGCTCATTTTTTTAGGGCTTTAAAAATCAAGAGGAGTCGGGGCCACGTCTGCTCGCTCTATGATGAGAAAGGGACAGCAGTTTATAACCAAGATGAGATGGTTGGTCTGATGTTGAGCTATCTTAGGCAAATCATTGGACGGCCAAAGATCCAGTCCCAAGAAGTGGAAGAAGCCAGAAGGACCTTACTTCAGAGTTTCAAGAAGAAGATTCCCCACTCAAAAGCTAATGGCTTGGAAAGAGAATTTTTCGAAGACAAATGTTCACTAGCTTTGGAAGCCCTTGGCAAGGAAAAGTCCCTTGGTTGGGATGGGATGACGGTGGAATTTTGTAGAGAATTTTGGGATGATCTCAAGGTCCCAATCACAAGGTTGACCAATAAAGCCATTGTCGAAGGGTCGTTGGAGACAAGTGTAAAGAGAGGGCTTATCAAACCCATCCCAAAACAAATATGTTGTTCTCAATTGAAACATTGGTGCCCTATAATGATGATGTCGTGGCCTACAAAATTATTGCTAAAGCAGTAGCCCTCAGACTAGCCCCCTTAGTAACCAAGATCATCTCTCCCCATCAACATGGGTTCATCAAAGGAAGGTCCATTTACGATAACATCTTGGCAGCAATGGTGGGCATCGAATACGCAACTATCACAAAGCAAGAGTGCATTCTACTGCAGTTGGACCTAGATAAGGCTTATGATAGAATAACATGGACATATATAGAAGCCGTCATGGAAGCTCTGGGCTTTGGGCCTCGCCTATGTCATCTTGTACGTGTACTGGGGACTGGAAGCCAGTCAGAGCTCCTATGCAACGATAGAATTGTGGGCTCTTTTGAGGTCAAAAGGTCTATTAAGTAGGGGATGTCCTCTTGCCCCCTGCTTTTTGCCATAGGATCACATCCTTTAATCACGATGCTCAAAGCTAGTGCAAAACAAGGGAGTTGCAAGGCCTGGATTTACCAGAAGTAGCCAACTCCTAGCAAAACTATTTGCAGATGATTCTCTCCTCTTCTTGAAGGCGTGCCCCCAGATCATCAGGAGAGCTTTGGAGATTGTACAAATATTCTCAGTAGCTTTGGGGTCCAAGTGTACTAGCCACACACCTCAATTTTTCCCACTTTAAGTGGAAAATTCCCAAATTACATGAATTCGGTCGATTTGGAGATTCCCATAATGTGAGATTTTTACCAAAATACCTAATATGGTCTTACCTCTTTGATTCTTTCCATACAGTGTTGACACTTTTCTAATGAAGATAGCTGCATCATTATCTGACACGGTCTCTCCCACACACACACAGTTTCTTGTCTTGTGTGGGCTGATTTTCTACGGGTTTACGAGTGGTAGATGTAGATGTGGATGATTTTCCTACATGGAACAAGATTAGCACATCTTTGATACATGCCACACTTAGCTTTGTTGCCTTTTTCATGGCTTATGAGGGATGGTTTGTGTGTTTGAGCCTTATGGATCACCTTCCTAAAATACACAAGGTGGGAAGGAAGGTTGGGTTGGTCATGCATTGGACTGTGTCTCTTCATGTGCAATCAAGTTATTTATACGAGAATGGAGAACAAGTAAGTACACACATCTCAAATCTTAGCTTTCACCCATGTGTATGTGTTTATACTATGGAGATGATAACATGAGAAGGTTTTGTGTAGTTATAGGTTGAAACATTGGCACTAACTATGTTGTAGCTTCCACCCATTTTTGTGTAATTGTAGCTTTCGCCCATGTGTATGTGTTTAGACTATAAAGATGATAACATGAGAAGTTTTTTGTGTAATTGTAGGTTGAAACATTGTCACTATGTAGATTTCAACCATTTTTGTGTGAATGTAACTTTCACCCATGTGTATGTGTTTATACTATGGAGATGATAACATGAGAAGTTTTTGTGTAATTGTAGGTTGAAACATTGGCACTAACTATGTTCTATCAAGAACATTGTAATCTTCCTCTAATTGATCGTGAGGCAGGTGAAGAGGTTGCAAAAAAATTATTCAATGCTCAAAGAAATTTCATTGTAGAGAATAAAATGAAGAGTCCATTTACACGCACTTTGGTACATGGACACTATATTCGAGGTGGTGCAAAAAGGTCTCCTATGTGTTTTAGGTAAGATGGAAACTCATTATATTTATTTGTTGTGGTTTTAAACAAATTCTTATCGTAGAAGATATTTTTTTGAAATTCTTTTTTGCCACCAATGGTTAGTGCGGACTTTCACGAATGAAGGAGATGCTTTTTTGGATATTTTTGCTGGATGTGGAGGCCTAGGACATGCATGTCGAGAGTTGAAGAGGCATTATATAGGGATGGAGGATGATATTGAGCTGGCTAAAGCATGCCTTGTAGATTTTGCATGAGATATGAGAGGACAAAAATGTGCTTTCTAGCTACCTTTTTTGGATTGAAAAACTACTCGTTTTTTGTAACAAACACTCTTTTGAGGCAACTTTAGATTTTTTACCTTTGAAGGCTTTCATTAACTTATTTTTCTTGTGTGTTATTTAGTCATTCTTAAATTTTAAAGTCACATATATATGATGGTGGTTACTGTGTGACTGAATATGTAGCGTGGACCAAGACCTTTTTCTTTACAAGAGACTTGCTTCTGTCTTAATTTTTTTTATCTATGTTGGGTTATTCCTTGATCTTATTTCCTTGCATATAGGATGGTAATTTTTGCCTTGGGACTTTTGGAGTTTGGAACAAGGGTTGTGTTTATCTGAGGAGTGTCCTTGCTAATAATTTGGCTTTTGTTATTTGCAATATGATTGGGTTGGCTTGGATTTTGTTGGGGCTCCCAATTATACTAAATGTAGAGCTTAATAGACAAAATAAATAGAAGTAGTTGATTTTCAATGACAAATGTCCTTGTTCTATATATCAAATTTTTATTTTAGTGTTATCCTTCATATGGAAAAGAGAACATACATGACATCCCTCCTCATGTGTTTAGAGTGGAGAAAAGCTCGCACAAAAAATCCAATTGCCAAGAAAAGCTCATTGAAGTAAGCTCGCAAACAAATATCCCCCATGATTTAAGAGGCTTTTCACATAAAAAGCATTTTTTGCAAGTATCAAATCCATGCACTTGGGCCTACATACCTACTGTGACATTCTGGCATAATCATAAGATAACCAAAACCCCATAATGCATTCAAATATTGATATTTCACCCCATGCCTGCAAAGTGGTACAACAACAAGATACCATAACTAAATAACTCTTATTTCTTCTACTATTGAAGCCATTCCTCCCAAAACTTGGAATGCTTACATACTAATGTAAATCAAGTCTATCATTTGAACTTGCTAGTGACACATTAAAAATTTTTATGTAGTGCGTTTAAGTCCATGAGTACATGTACTCTCCACATGTGGAGTGCATCCCAAAATTGGCGTTTTCTCAAGAGAAGTGGATCCCTCAATTTCTAGCTTCACTCTAACATGTGGTTCTATGTGCTCAAAAATATCTACACAAACTCTAATCCAACATTCCTCTACTTAAATAGAATTGCCCTTACTATTTCACAATTTGTCTAAGTTGAGTAGCCAAATGTGATCCTACATATGAGCAAGGATATTTTCAAATTGCACACTTGTATTGTCCCAATGTAGTGAGAATGGTTTTTGGCTTGCACTTTCCCAAGATGTTATACTCAAGATACATAATACCATCTCAAAGATATACTGATAACATAGTTGCAATAGAATTGTTGATGAAAAAATAGTCAAAACTAAAAGCACATGTTTGCTTTCTCTTAGCCACATAGTCATCATTATTATTTGTAGAAGAATTGCAAAATGACTACCTACTAAAACATATTGGGTGTCCCCTTGCATCAATATGGAACATGCTTATCCATTCTCCGTCTTCAGACATACTTAGACTATTTTAATTCATAAACTGGTAATAAACTATGAAATTGACGCCCATCATAATGGTCTCTAAATTTGTAAACAAAATTCTAATGAGCAAATTTCTACAAAAACAACAATTCGCTACACATTCTCAAAAAAAATTCTATATGAGCACTTTGCTACAAGAGCAATTGGCTAAAATCTATGCTTGTGGAAGCAAAAGAAAAGTATGTGGAATCTGTATCCCATGATGAGAAAAGAATATTCTATGAATGAAAGGCATCTTTGCCAAAAGAAAATATATTAAAGAGTAAGCCCTTAGCTCTCATATTGTGAATCGTACTGGCCCTAGTCAAAAAATGGTGAAAAGCTATGGGCGGCGACTTCTCAAAATGTGTATCATATCACATGAGTTATCTGAAAAAGATTATTAATAATCCAAAATGTATGACTTTTATGTATACATTAGAGAGGGGTGAGGTTTTTTTCTAAAGGCTTATATTGTGTAATATAGGGAGATTTTTTATGAGTGACAACCCTGGGTGGAAAGATTGCCAAACATGACATAAACAATGCTTAGATATGATCCAAATTTAGCATATAGCTTGCGCATCCCTATAGAAGTGTCATAAAATCTAATATCTAACCAACCCAAATGATTTTATCATATTAAAAAAATCATTTAATGTGGGAGAATAGACGGGAACAAGGGTTAGAATATAGACATGTGCTTTCGGGTCTATCTCGACATGGGGCCAATGGTAAAGGGGCCCAAATGAGAGATGATCTATCAAAGAGCAAGATTAACTAATGGAGCTTAAAGACATTAGGGTTAGCTTCATTAAAGACCTCCGAAGGTTATTGTCAAAAGTCCTTTGACCTTAGGTAGAGCTTGAGGTGGGAACCCGGCCCAAGCTTGAGGCTCTTGTCGTGCTTGATGAGTAAGGTGCTTGAGGTGCTTGTCGTGCTTGCTGACTAAGATCCTTGAGGTGCTTGTCATGCTTGCTGACTAGGGAGATTGAGATGCTTGTAGAAATATTACCCAAGCTTGAGATGCTTTGTCATGCTTGCTGACTTAAGGTGATTGAGGGTAAGGTGTTCCACAAAGTCAAAAAATATCCCTACAAAGAGGGGGCGAGTCCTGCAAGAGGTGGATAGAGAGAGAGAGAGAGAGCACACACACCCTCACACAAGGCAAGCTTGGTACAAAGAAAGCAAAAATGACACTTGTCAAACTCCTCCTCATGTTTCCCTCATGGTGTGCCTAAAGCCTATTGGTTGGCCTCCCAAGGGGTCCAATGATAATTTAGAATATTTAATTAGTTGTTTTTGCATTTATAATGTCCTCTCTCTCAAAGGGGAAAGGGGAACACTTGTCGCAAGACTACCCTTGTTGCTTGTAAAGCATCCTGCATGTGATTGGCCAGTCTTGCAAGGGTCCAATGAGCTTCAAGCTTGAGCTACAAGGGGGGTTCGACCAAAGCAAGCTAGGGGGTTACTTGAGGGGTATACTCTCCCACACACACACACATAGAGACACTCACTCATTGTGGCAAGTTCAAGGTGCAAGAGCTTCATCTCCTTCTCCAAGCTAGTAGAGAAGTTGAGAGCCTACACCAACACTCTTGGCTATGGAATGCAAATCCAACAAAGATCCATGCTTCAATGCTTAATCTTGCCATCTTATCCATCTTCATTACTATGCTATTATGTATGCTAGCAAGAAGAGTGATGATAAGTGAGGAACTAATTCTTTTTCCTATGAAATGTTTCTTCTTCCTCTTCCCTACCCTCATTGCCCACTAGCTCTCTCCACCTTCGAAGGTGTTTGAGGCCTTGGGACTGAGGCTTTGGATAGTTAATGCGTTTGACAAAGTTTTTGTTATGCTCGTGATGCATGAAGCTTTACATCTTCATTGCATCACCTAGGTCACAAGGAACACAAAGATTGTATTGTATCAAGTCTCTCTTGATGGGAGACTCCATAATATAAATGCCTATTGGAGGGGGGACCACTAGCTCTGCATAAATCTGGTCCTAAATTGCTATCATGTTCTTTAAACTCTCTCTCTTGCAAAATTAATGTTAATGCCAAGTTAACTAAGTACTATGTTTATGTTGCTACCATCAATTAAGTTCACCCTCTATGCTCACAAAGTAATCTCTCACAAACGTGATTTCTCTAATTTTCTTAATTTTGCTACTCAAAGTTGATAGGCCATTTCCATTACATTGATATCAGAGCATTTGGTTTCTCTTTTCTTGCTTAAGAAGAGTGGTCCTTAAGTAGCCTATAAATGGTTTATTTTGATAATTATATTAGGGTAAGTGGGACTGGGATCTACAAGAGGGTAGGACATCGCAAATCTTACCCTGCATGGCGAAGGTAAAAAAAGCTCAAGAATTTCAAAGAGGGAGGAAAGAATATCTCTTTTCTAACCTATGATGGCAGCTTTGGTACCATCGACAAAGTATTGGCCTTTATCCAGCAATTTGATGCGGCCTTTGGAGACAAGGGCTTCACTGAGTCCTCCAAGCTACGCCATGTAGCTATGCACTTCCAAAAATCAACTCGTCAATGGTGGGCTAGTCTTTGTGGCAATAGTGAAGCCCCAAAGATATGGAAAACTCTACGAGTTTCCATCATGAAGCAATTCCTTGCAAGCAATGCAAAGGAAAAAGTGCAGTTTGAAGCTTCTCTCTCATGAGTCTATCCACAATTTTTAGACAAGTTTTGGGATTTACATCTCAAGGCTATTCTCTTCCAAAAGATAGACTTCGTTGAGCAAAAGCAACAATTTTGTGCGGGATTACCTGAAAAGATAACCGAATACGTCAACTCTCAACGGCCTGGTTCTATCACCAAAGTAATCCACCTCACCATTGTTGCTTCGTGCATCAATTTCCAACAAGGGGCTAGATGGAATGTCAAGCCCATGGAAAACAAAGACAAAAATGATGCAAAGGGAAAAACCAATGCCCAAAATTCTTTGCAAGGCAATTCCAACAATAATAACAACAACAATCAGTCCAAGGAGAAGGGAGTTTACAAAGGTCGCAAGGACCATAAATGTTTTAAGTGTGGGGAGCAAGGACATGGCTATCGTTGTTGCCACAAGAGAAATGCTCGCAATGAGACTCCTAGAGCTTCCACCATCGAAGCTCCAAAAGAGGATGCTCATTGCAAAGGATCACCTCTCTCCTATGCTTGGGTAAAGGTAAGGGAGCATGATGCCTTCATCTTGTTTGACCCTGACTCTACTCACAACTTCATATCAATGGAGTTGGCCACCAAGTTGGGCATTCAAGCTTTTGAGATGGGAGATGTAACAGTCAACACTGCTTTCAAGGGACAACAAGCCTCCATTACTCCCTTGATTGGGAAGTTGAGGCTTCATGTCCAATGCTATGTCCACAAAGAAGAATTTTTCATCTCTTCTCTCCAACATGAGGATGCTATCCTAGAGGCACCATGGATTGCTGCCGACATGAATTTCCCTGAAAGGAGAATCTACTTCACCTAGATGCTAGTGAGTCTAGTCGTACTATACCACTTGTAAATCCTCTTGCTTTTAATAAATCAATGAAGAGCTCAGTTTCTGCGTACATGATTTTTGTCAAAGAGTCCTTAAAAAAGTCCTAATGTTTTGTCAAATGTAAATGGTAGGATCAAGAAGAGTTAGACTTGTCTAATTTTCTAAAAGGATTCCAAGATGTGTTCATTGATGATATCCCTATGGATGTACCTCCAAAATGAGGGCATGATGACCATCGAATTGAGATCCTACCAGGAAGCTCACCGCCTAACAAGCCTCCTTATCAAGTTTCCCAAGCTCAACAAGAGGAGATTATGAGGCAAGTACAAGAATTGGTAGACAAAGGGATGGTGAGGCCTAGCTCCTCCCCCTTTTGTTCACGAGTCCTTTTAGTGCAAAAAAATATGGTACATACGATATGTGTGTGGACTATCAAGCACTAAACCATATCACTATCAAAAACAGATTTCTCGTGCCCTGGATAGAAGATCTATTTGATAAGCTACAAGGCTCTACCTAATTCAATAGGATTGATCTTAAAAGTGCTACCATCAAATAAGGATAGTGGATGAAGATATCGTAAAGACCGCATTTTGTACAACATTTGTTCTTTATGAATATCTAGTCCTGCCTTTTGGCTTGATCAATGCACCAGCCACGTTCAATTGTCTAATGGAGAAAATCTTTAGACCCTACCACAAATTCAATGGAGTGTTCTTTGATGATATCATCATCTACTCCAAGTCCAAGGAGGAACACAAGGAGCATCTCCAAATGATTTTTTCAACCATTGAGGGAGAACAAGCTTTTCCTCAACCAAAAAAAAAAAGCAAATTTTTCCTTCAAGAGATTCAATACCTAGGTCATATTATCTCTCAAGATGGTATCCGTATGGATCCATCAAATTTAGAGGTAATAAAAGCATGGCCTAATCCAAGGAATCTACATGAGCTAAGAAGCTTTATTGGCATGTGTGCATACTATAGACGCTTCATAGCAAAATTTTCTCAAATAGCATGACCATTACATGACTTAACAAAGAAGAATGTTAAGTATTTATGGACTGCTAAGGAGAAAATTTCTTTTGACAAGCTCAAAGAGAAGCTTACCTCCCAACCATTTCTCATGCTTCTGGATCTCTCAAAGCCATTTGAGGTCCAATGTGATGCTTGTGGTTATGGCCTTGGAGCAGTCTTGATTCAAGAAGGGCATGACATAGCATATGAGAGCCGAAGGCTCAATACGGATGAGTGGGTATTAGGCATTTATGAGAAAGAGCTTTTAGCTATTCTACATGCCCTAGACACATGGAAGCACTATCTATTGGGGACTCCATTCATTTTACGAAAAGACCATCAAAGTCTCAAGTACTTCATAATGCAAACAAAGCTTTCCGCCAAACAAATGAGGTGGGTGTTACCATATACATGTGGTAGTGATGTGTGTGAACACACTAGGACCGCCGGGGCATGTTTTCCCTCTTTAGGAGGTTTTTTCCCCCGTGCATTGTATATACGCCTATCACTCTAGGGCTATCTATCTTTCCATTGTACACTAAGTTACACACTCTCTATTGTTTTCCTTGATCTTCCTTCGTCTTCTCCAAGCTGTGTGTGTTTCTCTGCAACCCTAATTCCAACAATTGGTATCACAGCAGGTTGCGTCCTCCCGGGCTTAGTCGCCAGCTGCTCCAGTACACCCCTGCTCACTTTCTCCGATTTCAGTGACATTTAGCGAGCGTTCGCAGGTCGACAAATATTTCAGGAATGCTCGTAGATCTCGGTCTGCTCAGATTTTTGATTTGGGCTCATTTCGGCCTCCGTTGCCACTACATGCTATTTCGTCATTTTGTGCAGAATTTTTGTCAGTGTCGTTTTGTACATAACACGTGCCTTATAGTCTTCTACGGTTTGTGCTATATAGCACGTGTTGTTCCCGCTCTGTTTCTCCTATTTTCGGGTAGTTTTCACATCTGGTGCAACATTTACCATGGCTGACAATAACAACACAGATGTGTTCAAGATGTTTGCTGCTGAGGACAGGTTGGATGGGGATAACTACCCTATGTGGGCTTATATGATGCAACATGTCCTTGTGTCAAAGGGCGTCTGGAACATTGTGCAGGGCATTGATGTACGTCCCGGTTCTGAGGATGTAGGCGATGTTGAGGATGTTGCAGTTCTTGCTGCAAGGATTGCTGCTATTAGAGTTGTTTTGCCTACGGCAGAACAAGCTCGTTGGGATGTAAAGGATGCGCAGGCTCATGCATTGATTGCGTTGTCTGTGAAGCGCACCATTGTTCCTCACATCCGTTCAGCAAAATCTGCAAAACAGGCTTGGGATATTTTGGCTGGTCTTTATGCAAGTTGCAATGAGGCTAAAATTGCTTTGCTGCGTAAAGAGCTGGAGTCGAAGATTATGCATGAGGAAGATGATATGGACACTTTCCTTGCTAGTGTCAAGGATATCAATGAGCAGCTTATTTCTACAAGTGAAGTCATTTCAAACAGTTCCCTTGTGCAGACTGTTCTTCATGCCTTACCAGATTCCTACCAGACTTTTGCTAGTACTTGTAGACTTATGACCCAAGGAAATCCAGAAGTTGTCAAGTTTGATGCATTACGCACATTGCTGTTGCAAGAGTCACTTTCCAGAAAAAATAGGACTAGGCAACTTGCAGTTGAATAGGCTTTTATTGCTTCTCAAAGAAAGGGTGGTAACAGCAATGCGGCCACTTCTTATGGTTCTGCTGCGAGTGGCAAAAATTCTGTTCCTAATGCTTCTGCTGGCAGCACTTCGTCTGGCAATTCTGGTGATAAGGGCAAAAAGAAGATGCGTTGTCATTATTGTAAAGCTAATGATCACTTGATCAAGTCGTGTCCTAAGTTGAAGGACAAAGAGGCTAAGAAGAAAGAGGGTGGTTCCACTACAAATGCAGCCATTGTTGAGTCTTCTCTGAAAGTAGACTGTGATGCTGATGTTGATGCAGAATGGGCTTTTATCGCAGATTGCACTTACAATCCTGCTGTCCATGATGCATGCTTGTCAGTTGCTGTAGATTCACATGTGTGGTATTTCGATAGTGGTGCTACAAAGCACATTACCTCACATCGTGAATTGTTTACCTCTCTCGAGTCTGCCCCTCATGGGAATTCTGTCACTTGTGCCAACAATGCCTCTTATCCGGTTCAGGGAGTTGAAAAGATTGTGATTACTGCTGCAAATGACAGTTCCTTCACACTTGTTGATGCACTTTATGTACCTGGGATCAAGAAGAATCTCTTGTCTGTATCTGCAATTGCTAGACTTGGACTTGTAGTCAAATTTGTGGATGACAAATGTACAGTTCATGATCTCAGTTTTGGTGATGAAATTGTTGCATCTTGCCTTTTGTACCGTGGGCTATATAAGCTCACTTTGTATGACAAGTGTGGACAAAATTTTGCCAATGCTGTTGCAGATTCAAGGGCTATTTCAGATGCAAAACTTTGGCATGCACGTTTTGGTCATCTGAATTTTGTCAGTTTGCTGCGTTTGCAGAAATATGATATGGTTGCTTCTTTGCCACCTCTTGAAGCACCTGTCAAACATGTTTGTGAAGGCTGTTTTTTGGGTAAGATGCAACGTTCTAAGTTTCCAAAGGATGGTTCAGTTCGGGCCACATGCGGGTTGTAGCTTGTGCATAGTGATGTTTGTGGACCCATGAAAACTCCGTCCTTGGGCAATTACCTGTACTTTGTGACTTTCATTGATGATTACTCCAGGCATGCATGGGTATTTCCACTTAAAGCGAAGTTTGAAGTTTTTATGTGCTTCAAACAATTTCAGGCTATGGCTGAAAATGTCTCAAAATGTACTATGGGCACCCTCCGTTCCGATTGAGGGGGGGAGTATATGTCTCATGAATTTAATGCATTTATGGCTAGTCGTGGGATAAAACACCAATATACAGTGCCTTATACACCTCAACAAAATGGTATTGCTGAGAGGAAAAACAGGTCACTGAGAGAAATGGCACGATGTATGGTCAAAAGTCAAGCTTTGCCGCATTCTTTTTGGCTTGAGGCCATCATGTGTGCCACTTATGTACTTAACAGGTGTCCTATGAAAGCTTTTCAGTCTATTACTCCATATGAAGCATGGCATGATAGAAAGCCTTCTATTGAGCACATGCGTGTTTTTGGCTGTTTGGCATATGCTTTGGTGCCACAAGTGCAACGCAAAAAATTGGATGATAAGGCTATCAAATGTATTTTTGTTGGTTATAGTGCTGAAAGAAAAGGTTACAGTTTGTATCATTCGCAAACAAAATGTATTCTGGTTTCACGAGATGTAGTGTTTGTGGAAGATTTTGTTCAGCCCTTGCTGTCATGTACTAGAGACAATAATGTAAGCTCACAGGACATTTATGACACTTTGTTGCCTCTTTTCAGCAGTGGAAATACGAATGTAAGTTCCAATGAGGAAAATGTACAGCCTATGGGGGTTTCTGAAATTTTTTAGATCACACTATCACGCTAGAGGCATGCCAAAATGGCTGGTGCACACTTTGTGTGACAGTAAATTGGATGCACCTTTGTCTAGTCGTACTCGTTCAGGCTCTCGCAATGCATCTTATACATCAGATTGTTATGCTTTGGCTATGTCTAGCTTACATGATGTTGAGGAGCCTCTGTCTTTTGATGAAGCACAGAATTCAGAAAATTGGATGGCTGCCATGCAGTCAAAATATGATGCACTTATAGAAAATGACACATGGACTTTATGTGATTTGCCTCCTAGCAAAAAGGCCATTGGTACAATGTGGGTTTACTAGTTGAAACGCAAGCCGGATGGTGAGATTGATCGCCATAAAGCTCGACTTGTTGCAAAGGGTTATGCACAAAAAAAGGCATTGATTATAAAGAGACTTTTGCTCCCACTTGTCGTATGACTACTGTGCGTTTTCTATGTGCATTGGCAGCTCATTTTGGTTGGGATGTACATCAATTAGACATTGTTACTGCTTTCTTGAATGGTGACATATTTGAGGAAGTTTATGTAACGCAGCCTCACGATTTTTTCATAAAAGGACAAGAGGACAAAGTGTGCAGATGTAAGAAGGCTTTGTATGGGTTGAAGCAATCTCCTCGTGCTTGGTATGAGAAAGCTGACACTCATTTGGTTAAACGAGGCTTTCGTAACAGTCGAGCAGAAAGCACATTGTATGTAAAGCGTGAGGGTGGTGTACTTCTCATTGTGGTTCTTTATGTTGATGATTTGTTGATCACTGGACCAAATGAGAGACATATTGCTGAATTTAAGGCTGATTTGAATGCTACTTTCAAGATGAAAGATTTGGGGCTATTGCATCATTACTTGGGTATACAGTTTAAACAGTGTGATGGTGGTATTGCCTTGTGTCAGAAAAGTTACATAGAGACATTGCTATGTAAGTTTGGACTTGAGGACTGCAAACCTATTGCCACTCCCATGGAAACAGGTTTGAAGTTGAGTCTACATGATGTTGGGGATCCTGCTGATGTCACTCTTTACCAAACTGTTGTTGCCTACCTCATTTATGTATGCAACACGAGGCCAGATATTCAGTTTGCAGTCTCACAGGTCAGCAGATTCATGCATAGCCCAAGGTCTAAGCATTGGCAGGCTGTCAAGAGGATTTTCCGCTACCTTAGTGGCACTTTACGCCTTGGCTTGTTTTATCCCAAGGGGGGATCATTGCCGCCAGACTTACATGCTTTTTCGGACTCAGATTGGGCTGGTTGTTTTGATACGCGAGTGTCCACAAGTGGTTTTTGTTGCATGCTTGGGAGTTTATGTATATCATTGTTGAGAAAGAAGCAACCTACTGTGGCCACTTCGAGTTGTGAGGCTGAGTACAGGGCAGTCTTCACAGATACAGTTGAGTGTGTATGGCTCAGACGCCTTATGGCTAATTTGGGTGTTGGACATGACACTGCGAACACTATCTACACTGACAGTCAGAGGGCATTGGCAGTTGCGAGGAACCCAGTTTTTCATGCTCGCACAAAGCACATTGAGGTGCATTACCACTATTTTAGGGAGAGGCTCTCAGTAGGAGAGATCAGCTTGGCTTATGTGCCAACACAGGACAACCTTGCAGATCTTTTCACAAAGGCATTGTCTCGTGAGAATCTTGAAGCTTTCCGCAAAGCTTTGGGCTTACTCCCCTTTGTGGACTGATCATGTCCTCAGGGCATGGCACTTCCCTTTACTCATGTGCCAGCTCTCGTTCACCGCATCACTCCAGGGAGGATTTATTACCATATACATGTGGTAGTGATGTGTGTGAACACACTAGGACCACCGGGGCATTCTTTTCCTCTTTAGAAGGTTTTTTCCCCCGTGCATTGTATATACGCCCATCACTCTAGGGCTGTCTATCTTTCCATTGCACACTAAGTTACACACTCTCTATTGTGTGCCTTGAGCTTCCTTCGTCTTCTCCAAGCTGTGTGTGTTTCTCTGCAACCCTAATTCCAACAGTGGGAAAATTTATTTCGCAATTTAATTTTCATATTGCTCACATTGCTGGTAAGCACAATCAAGTGGCCGATGTACTTTCACGCCGACCAAAAGTTAATGCGGTGTCTATACAAACTCACAATGATCTATCTTCTATGATAAATGAGTATGCTACTGACCCTGACTTTAGAGATATAATGTCAACCGTTGTTTTGGGGAAGAAAGAGGAACCATTCACCTTGCAGGATGGTTATCTTCTCCACGACAATAGGCTATGTGTTACCCAGTCCCTTAGGGAGAAATTTATGCTCGGGGGGTTCATCATTCAGTTACCCCCTATATAATGTGCGTTCGTGGGGTATTTAAAAAAATCCTCTTTTAACATGTCTGAATGAGTAAAATGACCCATTTTTAAAGGAATTTTTCTCAAAATTGATTATGAAAACCCCTTATTTAAATGTATCTCTGTTAAATTGCCTAAAATTTTTGAATTTTAAAACCCCTCCTTTCGAACTCACATTATACATTAACATGATCACATAGTGCCCCCCCCCCCCCCCCACCCCCCCCGAGAATTTATGTATGAACCCCATGCTCCTCCTATGCGGGGCATAGAGGCATTCAACCTGCTTTTCAAGGAGTAGAGACGTACTTCTATTGGCGTACCATGAAAGTGGACATACAAGAGTATGTTTCAAAATGCGTGGTATGCCAAAAGACATTGCCTATCCCAAATTCACCATGGGAGAGTATAGCCATGGATTTCATCTTTGAATTACCCAAGTCTATCCAGGGAATACGGGAATATGGACAATAGTCGACAGGTTTAGCAAGCAAGCACACTTTATTCCTGTCAAAAAAACTATTAGGACACACCAAATGGAAATTATCTTCATATCACAGATTTTCAAACACCATAGATTTCCAACATCCATCGTGTCAGATAGAGGTTCTAGAATGACCAGTAATTTTTGGAAAGGTCTCTTTGAAAATCTAGGTACAAGATTGAATTTCTCTTCGGCCTATCACCCACAAACGGATGGCCAAAGTGAGATATCCAATTTTAAAATACTCGATTTACTAAATACTTGTTACCAAAGTAGATCAATGCCCACAATGGGAATAGTATTTATCTCTTGTAGAGTATGCGTACAATAATAATGTCCATACTTCTACGAGAAAATCACCTTTCTAAATCATTGAGGGAAGACCTAAAACTCCCTTGCTACTCAAAGTATATGGGAAGATCTTTGTTGCCAATGAGTATAGCCGTGACCTACAAGAATCTTTCCAAAAGATTAAGGAGGCTATATCCATCTCTCGACAAAGGCAAAAAGCTGATGCTGACAAGCATAGAAGGGCCTTAACGTTTAAAGAAAATGATTGGGTCTTACTTAAGTTTCGTCGCGATTAAGGCAAACAATAGGAAAAAATCCTACGGGCCATCAAAAGTATTATGCTAAATTAGTAAAAAGATACTATGGTCGTTTTCAAATCTTGAATCCAATCAATGTGATGGCTTATCAACTTAAGTTGCCCAACCATTGGCTCATACAGAATGATTTTCATGTGAGCCTACTTAAGCCCTACAAAGGAGCTCCAAAGGAGAGCCACCAAGTGAACCAATTATTGAAGACACTCCCAAAATTGAAGACCAAGAAGAGGTGCTACAACTTGAAGCTATCCTTTGACATGAAGACAAGGTACTACGACATGGTAAGATTATTCGATGGTATCTTATTAAGTTCAAAAGTTATCCTTTTAAAGATGCTAGATGGATGCAAGGAATACAGCTTAAGGATAGCATGAACCTTGTCAATGCTTACAATGCTACATTAGAGTAAGCAAATGTACAAATTTCTTTTGAATGACCAATGTTTTTGTTTTATAAGACTACATCCTTTGTGTGCACAAATTTTAATAGTATGCATACTTAGAATCATGTTTGTGATGACGACGTCTCTCAAACACCATGTAGAATTTGTCACTCTACTTGGGAGAATAAAATGGACTAAAGAGCAGACATGCTTGCAGCAGCTATGTCTCCCAAGCACCGAATGGATTAGTCATCCATCTTGGAAAGATGTCGTAGGGTAAAATGGGATCCTCTACCTGCTAAGAAAAATTGACTATGACTAAGGCTTTATCTCTTCTACCTCATAGTCGAGGACGACTATGATTTCAAGGGAGAGGTAATGTAATAAAATCTAATATCTAACCAACCCAAATGATTTTCTCATATTAACAAGGGGATGTAGCATGAGGAGCCTCTCTCCGTGCTTCCAGTATGTGATGTCCCAGTCGAATAGTGTACTAAAAGAAAGGGGCTCTTGGATGGTTGATTGAGGAGAAAGGGTCCCTCCAAAACCACTCTCTAGGATCCCACTGCACTTGTGCCTGTGGATAGCTCTCCCAGGCCCACAACCTTCAATGGCCTATCTCAAGAGTTGTTGGGTCAGGATCCATGACACAAGTCCTCCCACCACAGATGCCCACAACTCTGATCCTCTAAAAACAACACTCTGCAATATGTGGAGCCTCTATTGAGACTCTGTGTAATCGACCCTCACCCTGTAGCTCAAAAACTTGGAGGGTACAGTCTCTGAGCAAGCCCGAAATGTGATGAGGACCTCCAATCACATGAAGGCCCCCATCCATCTGGGCGCTGCTGACTCAAGAGGTGTAAGCCACTCAACTGGTATTGCCTCTGTGATGTCCTGGCACATGCTCTGCACCCCTCTCATGTCTTATAGCTCGATTCTTTGAAGCTCCTCTGACAAACGTGAGGATTGTAGCTAGTCACCTAAAGTGTGTCTTGGACCCTCTGCCATGGGACCCTAAGAGACATGAGGACTACTACCAACCAAGTGGCCTCTCTGAGTGTTGACCATGGGGTTCCAAACAAGGGGTTGTCTCAAGCGCTCCTCCGTGCATGTAGGTTGGTGCTGCTCCAAGCCTCGCTGCAGCTTCTCCCAAGATTGAAGAAGGATCACAACAATACAGTCATCTAGTCTCTTGCTCATGCCAACTCTGCGCATCTCTATGAAAATCCATCTGGTGGAAGGTCTCCAAGGGCCTCCGGCCTAAGGCACTCTAGCTCTAAGCCACGGAAGCAAAAACTCCTTCTAGGGCTCCTCCCTCAGAAGCAGTCCTCTGACAACAAACTTCCCAAGAAGGGCTCGGCTCTGATGTGCTGGGCTATGATTCCCAACCCCCCTGAGAACAAAGTAGAGTGATGACCTTCCAAGCCACTTTGGCCCAGGCTATGTGAGTCTCGCGCCCTGACCAAAGGAAATTCTTGATCAGCCTCTCTACCTAGCTGATGTAGGAGCTCAAAAAGATCCAGCAAGATGTAATGTACCACATAGTAACCAACAACACCTAGCTGGCTACTACAACTCTGCTTGCCAAAGAAAGTCGTGCCAACCTCTAATGTAATAGCTTCCTCCTGATGGATAGGAGGAGGGGAGCAATATACTGCTCAGGAGACAAGTCCAAGACAACCTGATAACATCTGAAACCCTCATTGTGTAGGTTAGCCTCCTGGCCCTCCAAGTACAAAGTTGAGTCGTTTGCAAACTCAGCATTTAGTAGCTCATTTCCCCGAATAGGAAGCGCTAAACCGCGTAAACCAACCTGCTGTGAAACCAAAAATTTTCTCATTGCCTTAGCATAGAACAGAAAGAGGAAGGGGGCAAGAGGGCATCCCTGTCTAACTAAACATGTGAGCATGAACCGATCTCTTTACCTCCTGCCAAAAGCACCTGATTGTGTGCACGTCTGTAAAGAGCTGACACACCTCTAATCCATGCATCTGAGAAGCCCATCATACAAAGAGTGCCCTCCAAAAATTCCGAGTCAACTCTATCGTAGGCCTTGTCAAAATTGAGAAGAAGTATCACCAGATCCTCATCATGGAGGCGCATGAGGGCAGATGCCTCCCAAAAAGTAAAGATGTTGTCACGAATACTGCACTCCTTGAAAAAATCTATTTGGGTCCCATGTATAATGCTCTCTAGAAGTGGATGAATCCTTCAAACTCAGAGCCTTGGCAAGAATTTTGTTGGCTGAGTTAAGGATGGTGATGGGCCACCACTGCCGAATCTCATCCAAGGAACCACCCTCCTTGAAAAATGAGGTAAATCAAGCCCTCACTTTTTGCTGTCAGGCATCTCTCTTATGTGTAAGATGTACTGAAAAGTGCTCCAAAGGTCTGAGCCAAGCAAGTCCTAGTAATCTAAGAAAAAAATGAGATTTAAACCATCCTCACACCTGAACAGCTACCACGGGGAAGTGCTCTGAGGACCATGTGGGGATCCTCTAGTTAAAGCGGCAACTCAAGCCTCTGGCACATATTCTTAGTCACAAGACAAGGCATATGTGCCCAAACCTGCTCTCTGCATGCATCTTGACGCTCCGACTGAGGGTCTACTGACAACAGGTCACGGTAAAAGTCGATAACAACTGCACGCATGTCCTCTGGCTCTGAAGCAATTGACCTGTCAGGCCTCCTCAATTGGTTGACACTGATGTGCGCATGACGGGGTCCCACTATCTCAAAGAATTCTCCCATAACCCTGTCACCCACCTGGGTCCACTGAGATGCATGTTGATGGAAAACAAACTCATGACGCCTCTCCTCTGTGCTGGCAAGCTCCTAGCAAGCCTACTACAATTGTTCCTCCAACCAGGGACTTTCTGGGTGTTGCTCCTGCATGCTCTGCAGGGAAGCAATGTCCCGTCGAAGACATTGCTTTTTCTCTCTCGTTGCAACAGCCAGGCACAAGCCGTAGACTCCTAAAGAAAGAACCGACTAAGTTGAGCAAGTCCAAAGGCCACTCTGTCAGCAGGCAGGAGAGTCCTTCGTGTCCAAGCCCTCTGTCCAAAGATCCACCACTTGCTCTCTGAGCTTAGAGTCCAGCAAGATCCTCTCAGGGATGCGTAGCATCGTGTTGCCCCTCCTCTGTCTATGTGTCACTGTGAGGATCACTGGTGCATGGTCCGAAAAGGATGTCCCAACCAAGATGCAAACTAACCCACCCAAGTCACAAATGCGGTCACTAGCATAGAAGTGATCTATGTTGTCGAACATCAGAAACCCTCATAGTCATACACATAACCGCTCCCAAGCTGCCAGCTCAGCCCCATGTTCTGTGACATGGCCACCTCCAATCCGATCAGAGGGGTCCTCCAACATGTTGAAGTCCCCCCCAACAAACCACTGCTCTACATGCGGCAAAGACTCCACTACCTGAGACCAGATTTCTGCTCGTGCACTTGCTACATTGGGTGCATAGATGTTCAGGAAACCCATGAGGCAACCATGAACCTACAGTAATCCACTGAGCTCTGCCTGGTACAATAATACCTCTGCTCACAATGGCCTGCTGCAAAGAATCTGCAATAGTCATACATACCCCTCCCTGGATGCCTCCAAGTCCAAATGCAGCTGACCAAAATGTCTCACAGCGACCACGCAAAATCTGACCACACCGTCTAATGTAGCTCTCACAAAGATGATGCTCATGTAGCATAAGAATTTCAATCTCACCACTCGCAAGGCATCTCTGATCAAGCTCCTGATGTAGCCGACCCCTCTGACACTGGAACTGAGGCCCTCCTAATCTCTGCACATTCCATGAGATGATCCTCATGGAGTCAGTAAGAGAAAACAGATGTTTTCAACATCAGTCAACCTCGCTATCTTGGAGACTGGTTTGGATGGGAAGTAATGCGCATCCGAACGACCTCTAAACAAGCGCGAATGGAGTGATTGTCCTGCCCAGGAATCCTCATGTACAAATACATAGCAAGGAGGGATCTGAGTGTCAGCAAACAAATGCACCACAATGTGTCTGCAACCCACTGCATCCGGTGGGGTCACGCTGAACTTGGCAAGAGGCCAAAGTGTCTGTACCATATTTTTCACCCCTAACTCCCCTGTGTGGTGTGAGAACTCAGTAGCCTGAATAATCTGGAGCCAGTCAAGAACTGTGTGCAGGGTCCACTCTGTAGGATCCCTATCGCACAACGGGAAGGAGAAACCCACCGTTGTGTCCAAAGCCTCGATGCCTCAAGATGCAAGAAAGAGGACGTGGACTCGAAAGCAATCCTCCTCCAGGTCAGGAGAAGAGTCACCCAGGAACCGTGTGAAGCTATAGTCGAAGAAGTCCCATCATCTATGAATGTCATAGCTAGTCACACCTCTAGGGACTGCTGCAAAAGGAAAAGTCTGCACCAAAACAGGCGGCCTCAGATGGAGCCATCCCTCCTAAGCCACATGGCTCGTAGAGAAAGCACTACCAAGAGATCGCCTCGCGGTGGACGTGTGTCCAGTCCCCTGCGCCTAGGTCTCCTGCGAGGACACGCCTTTGACAAATGGTCCATCTGTCTACAAATGGAACACGGATTCAGGAGACCCGAATACTCCACACTCTATCTGATTCAACCCCCACTCACCCGAGACAGCAATACCGCCTTCGGGAGGGAGTGTGTGTCTCGAACAAGAACCCGCACAGCAAGTAAACATGTGGCCTTGGCACAACTGAAGCTACAGTGCGCGGAGACTCCAGAACTGTCCCAAACATGGAACCAATCCTAGGAAGAAGAGGGAGATCTCACGTCTCAAGCCTGTGAAACAGACCGAGATCGGCAAGTCAGCCTCCTTCTCATGCACATTTGTAGTATGGTCAAAACCATGATGCCATCGTCTGAAGTAAGCTCGAGCTGCTCGCATACCGAGCGGGCTCATCGAAATCACCTTGGTCGTCATCTCTGGAGACTCGAACTCTATCTGGCAGTACCCTCTCTCAAGGATCTGGACATCAATGATCTTGCCCACATCGAAGAGAAAGCGGACCTGAAGTAGATCCCGAACCTCGCCCCGATTGAGCCGAGTGCCTATGATCTTGCAAATAACCAAAGTGTCTTGTAAGCGTTCCACTTCAACCATCAAGCTCGCTTTCTCTTTTGGCGAGATGTCGGGCCAGGGGGCTGCTGTAGAGTCCCTCTAAGGTGGAGCAAAAGCCGCCATTCTGTATCTACTGCTGAATCGAGAAGGGCGATGGTGACGCGGAAACCACAGAAGGCTAAAAAAATCACCTAACTGCGAGGTGAGAATGTGACGTGGAGGTGGATAAGGGTGAGAATGTGACGCGAAGGCACAAGGTAGGGATGGGAGAGCGCGGGGCTGAGGCTGGGGAACACAGGGTTGAGGCGCGGACTGGCTTCGCGCTGGGAGCAGCTGCGCACAAGGCAGGCAGCGCCGTGCCCGGGGGGGGGGGGGGGGGGGGGGGGGGCGGGGGGGGGACTGCAAGTGCGTGGGTGGGTTAGCAGCAACGAGCTCTTTTCGGGCCCTGGTTGAGAAGCAAACTACTGTTGAAAATAATCAGCTTGGCTGACATGATTATGTGCGTGATCATGAAACTTGATGTCAAGAAGTCGTAAATGCAATAGAAATGTTGTGTATGGTTACTTAGAACCAGTGAGAAGCCCACAACAACTTAGAAATTTGCATGAATAAACCACTTTTAAAGTGTATGCTTAGGCTTGCAAAACATCAATGAAAGACCATCTGGTCAAGCATGTTAGTGAAAGTAGGTGTTGTTTTAGCTGAACCACAACACACAAGCCTTGCTTGCTGAAAGTCCACAAACATATATGGCAACTGTTGCTTGCACGAATCGATTCAACAAGAATAGATGACCACTCCTAAAAATGTAGTTGAGATTTTCCATCGTGTGAATCTTGGCTCATCTATGAAAACTCCGCTAAAGATTGTTTTAGTTCTGAGAAGCCGCAACCACTAGCCTGCCCTGCAACACCGGTAGTCAAAATAATGGCAAAGAGAATCTGGCAAAAATCTAGTAGAGTTTGGGCACTAAAGAGAGTATGTCAACCAACTTGTGATAGAGAGACACATAGACTAGCTAGAAAACTATGACAAAAATTTGACCAAATTTTGACGATATCTCAAAATCATGATACCATAAACAAGCAAAAGACAACATATCAAAACTTGGGCATAGATTGAATTTGATCACACTCATACTAGCAATGTCGAAGCCAACTTGGCTAACGAGCACCTAATTCCATCTATACATGTTATATGGCTAGGTTGCGCTAAGGGAAACTCCAACGACCTTATCCACCTCATTCTCAATAATTAGACCCCAATGATTGTCTTCAAAAATCTATCAAGCTCCCACCTCAACCGAACTCGATTCTATCATGCACGAGAGGTGTCAATAATGAAGAGAGCAAAAAACTGCCAAAATGCATCCAAGTTGCTATAAACATGTCTATGTACATAGAGTATATATGTACATAAGTATGTATGTAGTCCAACATCCAAGGTACTGTATAACTCATCATCGGGCATGGATGAAAAACAACATCGGGGATCGATGCAACCCGAGAGATGACAAATCACGTGCACAAGAACTATGTGCTTAGACTAATTATGCACCATTAAGGCATACAAGTCTGCCAAACGCATCAATCGCAGCACTCAATTTTCTGCAAATAGGTGCTCTTCGGCTCTCCTTGGCACTGCCTTATTAACGAGCTGCCGTTCGATTGCTATCATGAGTTCCAAGTGGAAGGCAGAGATCTCACACTGTGCTGCTAATGTGCCCTTTTTTGCCTGAAAATTTCGACATGATGGCTTCAGCCTGCAGCTAAACTTTCTTCTTTGGGGAGTGGCAGCTCTGAGACTATTTGAGATTCCATTGGCAATTACGTTTGGCACTATTGTGGCTAATGGACTATGGTGCTGTTATATAGTTTATTAAATTTTACGTCGTATAGTTAACGTGTCGGCTGGAATAGCTCAGTTGGTTAGAGCGTGTGGCTGTTAACCACAAGGTCGGAGGTTCAAGCCCTCCTTCTAGCGTCATCTTTGAGCCAGTTATAGGCACAAATTTTGCTCTACCCAAACGCTAGTGTTGATGTGAGTTCACTGCTGTGTACCTTTGCCCTGCTCAACTGTTGAACATCAGAAAACTTTGGATGTTAGATGGTGACCACAAGTTTCATACGGCGAGGCATGTGGCTCATGAGAGGTTGACCTTGCACTACAATTGTGGAGGGGGGTTAAGACTTTGTTTTTACTCGTTTTAAAGGATTTACCACCAAATTGAGGGAAGGACAACATTGTCTTGGTGGAAGACTTAACCTTGATACATTTGTTTTTTTCTTTGCTTGTTTTCTCTCTAAGGTTTTTCCCTCTTCTCAGTTCTTTTGCACTATGTAGGTAGAGAATATATATTATTTGAAGCCATTAGAAGAGCCATTATTGAGTACACTTAGTGCTTTTCAAGAACAACCAGCAAGAACCATAGACATACGAGCACAAGCTATTGAGGCCAAATTTGAAGGCTTTGATTCTCTTCAGAGGGACTTTTAACCTTAACAAAAAGGTTGATAGATTTTTGTCCTTCATGAAAAGACTATGAATTCCAGATTGTAGAAGTGTAGGGGGCATCCGTTTACAAAAAAATCCTCTTTTTTTTTTTAACAATACCTTCAAAGATTTTCGTAGCATTTCGTTGTGTTTTATCTGGTAGCTTTGAACATAGGCTAGCTGGAGTGTGTGTTCAAAATTTGTGCATGCAGTGGCAAGGAGACTCTCTCTCTCTCTCTCTCTCTCTCTCTCTCTCTCTCTCTCTCTCTCTCTCTCTCTCTCTCTCTCTCTCTATAGCATGCAAGCTATGAGCAACACTAAGAAGAGCATATTGATCCAGTGTGATCTGCATATAGAAGGGCATGCAAAAGGCAAGGGCTTGGCATGCGGAGGGCAAGAGATGGGGAGCCTCGGGCTCGAGTTGACATGTAGTAGGAGGAATCTTCGGCTTAATACCTTTTATTTTAGGTGGATCCATTACGAGGTATATATTTATGACTTGAACACCATATATTTCTTTATGAAGGGGTGATTACCACTTTTTTTTCTTTAAGTCATCCTTCAAAATTGAAGCCGAGAAACTGATGGGTGGCGTGTGCGATGCGGGCATGCGTGGAGCAAGAAGGGAAGAGAGGAGATGACATATGAGTGGGTTGGACTACCTCTCATGATAGGTGGAGAGAGTTCTGTATTCTTGTATATACACAATGAATAAGGTGAGACTAAGTGGGCGTCGGTGGACATTGTGTCCAACCCAGGCTAAGGCATGTGCCCCAACACCCTCCCACTTAAAGTGGAACTACTATAGGAATTAGTAGAATATACATGACATAGGCGTGAGCTCTTTCAACTTACACCCATTGGCTCTCTCGAAATACATGCATGCCGTCTTGTAGGCTCGTATTTTTGCTAGAGTGTGCATGCATATCCTTTAGGCATAGCTCCATGATGCATAAAGCTAGTGTCAGTCATCGCAAAACTAACAACCCTCGCTACAAACGCTCCCACTATAGTTGCTATCTTGGGTCTCGATACTAAAAGGTTGTACATGAGACTCTCGAAGGCCGATGAAAACTCTGAAATATCTATCAACCACTCCTTCATATCCAAATCAATACTCAATTCAATCGCTACAAATCTATTCGTGCCAAGCCTCAATGCTAGGTGCATCCTCTACATCATCAGTACTACTTGTCACATGTCCTAACATTACCATATTAGCCTCTAGCATAAGTATATTAAAAAACTCCATATCATTCATTTTTGGTAGGACGCATCTTTATCCTAAGAGGATCAATCTACTATGTCTTGCTCATGATCGCTCTAACTCTCTATTTATAGACACACCGTGCATAACAATCTGAAGACATGTGAAAAAGTGTTGTCTCTCACCGACATGCCCACAACTAAATCCAAACCAAACCGCCTCGTAACTCAGATACATGCAATGGATAGAACAAGCCACTTCGGGCTCCCCTCGCAATCACTAGTGATCTGCAATGCATCTGAAAAGACTACTCTCCGAGCAATATACGACATCCACTATTTGTTATTTGTCTCATTGAGATCAAACTATGTCTTAGCCGAGGAGCATAACGCACATAGTGAATTGTATATGATGCACCATTGGGAAATGATAGGTAGCCAAAAGTTTTTGATTTACAAACACTTGGCACTCATGGCATGATTTGGACCAAAAATGAGCATCTCTTATCAAAGAGGGCCAATAGTAACCTTCTCTCAGAATACAAAAGACAACCTGGTCCTTGCTTTGATGATCTGATTCTTCATGGTGGTAAACGTATATCTTCTTTATGTGGAACTCTCCTTAAAATGATATCCTTGCCACAAAACCTATTTCTTCTTAATATGGAACTCTCGTTAGAATGTTATCCTTGCCATAAAACATATTTCTTCTTTATATGACACTCTCCTTAGAATGCTATCCTTGCCATAATACCTCAGATCCTCACCTACCATTGTGTAATTTCTTACTTTGCAGCTATTCTCTTACGTCGAATCTATGACATGCCCTTTGGACATTGACCTTTCATAAGAAATACTTCCACATTTTATAGAAACTCCCTTCTTGCATACAAGGCTTGACAAGTTAAAGGAGCTATAAAACCACCAATTTGTCCCTAGCAAACTCATTAGCTTTTGTATTTTGCAAAATCTGCTTGATGCCATAAAATCATTTCTTTAAGTTGTCTTTCTTAACTTTCTACAAACCCGCAAATTGCTTTTGACTAGCAATGCATCCCCTTTCTCTTCAATCCAAACTCAACACACTGCTTCAACCCAAGAAAAAGAGAAGTACTCAGCCTCTGCTGCTTTCAACTTCATTAAGATCATAATCTCTAGAAAAGATCACATCTCTCTTTGGATTCTTAATGATCACCCCACTGCTTGCCTTTCAAAGTACCTTTCTATATGCACCATCAAAAATCATCACATAAGCATCAACAACATCTAATTTCTCTTAGCATTATCAACTCTCCCCTCCCTTGTGTACCACTATGTCAGCCACGTAAATTTTAATAGAATGATCAACTTTAAACTCAAATTCATACTATTGTAGCTCCATGTTCCACTTTCAGGTCTCTTTAGGATGCACTTGTTAGGCTTCAAATGTTGCACTACATTTGGCAAAAGTTTTGATGTGGTCAACACAAAGAATTTTTTTGGCTAAAAATATGTCTTAAACTTGAGACAAGAAAGAACAAATGCAAATACCCTCTGTTCCATTTCTGTGTAGGAGGACTCACATACATTCTTCATCTTGCTCTCAAAATGGTTCTCTTTTGGTGGTCCTGGACAATCAGGGAATAATTACCCTCTTCATCTCCAATTGTATCATCTTCCTTGTAGCCTTCATCCCCTACCTCTCCCAAAAGGTCGCTCTTCTCTTTGATTTTGATCCATCACATTACTCCTCAACTCTTGCAACTGTGTGGCAAGGTGATGCAAAGCCCTTTTTGTAATAGGATAAGAGCCTTGGACCATTCGAGAGATCTCCTGGTGGTACTTGGGATGCCACCCCAAATTGCATCAAAGCACTTTTAATTGTTTCAAAAACTCTTGAAGACATGTATATCTTGTTGCAAGCCTCTCAACTTTGTTGTTTCTTTCCAATCCCTCAAACCACTCTTTAAATTTCCCTTTTAGTGCAAGAGGAATATAGGAATCTTCTGTTAATGATATGCATGCCAATGGTATACCACTCAAAGTTAGCAATCCAATACTTCACATCTTCCCTTCTTGTAAACATTGGTCAACTCCTAAGGCGGTCACTTTTCACATCTTCCTTTCTTGTAAACATTGGTCAACTCCTGGGGAGGTCACTTTTCAAAATGTCTATCATATCATGTGAGTTAATCAAAGAGGGTTATTAAGAGTCCAAAATGTATAATTTTATGTATACATTAGAGGGGTTGGGGCTTTTTAAAATAGGCCTCCGAGTGTAAATACAACATGTATAGTGAGGTATTACTTATCAACTCTTGAACTCACATGATATAGGAAGTTTTTGATGAGTGACCACCTCGATGGTCAACTAGAAGCCATCTCTTTGAAGTCACCTTCCCTTATTCCAAAAAAGTTGAAGTCTTGTGCTTCAACTACACCAGCACCTTCACTTTAAAGGATGCTAAAGCTTCACAGAAAAACTACTTCACTTGGGTGTACAACCGGAGAATTTTGCCTCCCTGGCATGATTATCAAAAGATGATGGAGCAAAAGACACTATGTACACACTCAAACACACTTACATCTTTACAAAACACAAGGAACTCTCTTATTTTCTTTACCTCACACAAAAAAACTCAAGGGTTCAATGAAAAACATCCCCACACTTAACTCAAGCTCTAAACTACAAGCCCTTGCCTCCCTGCAAACACTGCAAAGTGAGTTGAGTTGATCAAAGCTGTGAACCACAGATGATGGCCCCAAAACACACAAATAGGATCATCCAAACACAAAACTCCATCCACAAGAAGTCCCCTTTCAAAGCATCGCAAAAGCAACGCCAAACTCCACTCTGTTGGACTCTTTGGTGTAGGCTCAACCCCAATGGCACCGATACAGGTTAGATTGTCTTGCAGGATGTCGTACCTTCTTCCCTCAATTCCTTGCACATACATATTGAGACCTCAAAAATTCCATAAATTGTTCCAAGTGCCAAATTGAAGAGAAGAAACCCTAGTTCACTCCCTCAAACCCTCAAAAATGGAAGCAAACAGGTTGGGAAACCACTTAAACACTCTAAAGAAACCCTAATTTTGTTTATAGGCAAGGGCTCAGTGCTCTTTGGTTTAAAACATTTGTTTTCCTCAATTTTTGATTTAGTAGTTTGAACAAAAAAAAATTGTCCATTTTTTCTAGATTCTTTCCCATCAGTCCACACATGTGGTTTAATTCTCAGCAATTTTGCTACTGTTATGATGCATTGGATGGGTGTAAAGTTTTAGAGTCTATCATTTGAGAAGCTACCTTCATTTGTTATAACACCTCAGAGCCTCCACTATCAAAATATCTTTTTATTATTCAATGTGAATTCAAGTAACATTTAAATAACCCTCTTCATATACATATTTTCATGAATTAAGTGAATCCTCTTCCTTTAAAACCTGTAGAGTTTTTTCCAAAAGTGATTTTCAAAACCATTTTTGTTGATGTAAACCTAAAACTTTATTGAAATTAAGAAAAACTCTTAATGGAATTCATGTGCAGCTACATATTTTAAGGGTGGATCCCCCCCCAGGATGGCACAACTTTGACTTCCAATTTTGGCTTCATACTCTCCCATGTAAGAGGATAGGGTTTTCAAGGTGCAGGCTTTGCTTTCTCTTAAAGCAATAGATCCCATGCTACGATCGAGAGCCTTGATATCAAGGTTCAAATGATCGTGTTCCATGTTTTTCTTCGGTATTGGGATAGGTTGATAGGTTGTGCTTTCCTCTATCGCATTTCTTATTACTTTCCATAATTCCTTTGGCCATGTTTTCTCAATCTCTAGGATAAGTGCTATCAAATATGACCTATTGTCATCCATGGTATTTGAAACTACGCATTCATCAATTTGAGTTTTGGTTCAATCACGGTTTGTGTGGTCGTTGATCACATTGTATTTATGGCTCACTAATAGTTTTTGGCTGCATTTCTACCCCCATGCTTCTTTGTGGTTTCTGTTCCATTTTTGTTTGAGGGGATCTCTTATCAGTCTTCTCCTTTGGTATCTCAAGCTCAACTCTTTGCCGTTTGGTGTCATTCTGGTGTGAGGTTGGGTAGGCTCCATTAAGACTTGTGTTGTCTATTAGGTTTTTACACATTTTCTACCTTTGTTGCTCGACTTCTGCATAGAGATATGTTGTCTATCTATGCTCTAGTATCTAGTTGGTATTGAGTCTAGCCTCATATGCTTGCAAGATAACATGTAGGGTCTCAAACATTTTACCTACCAATACCAATCCTCTTGAAATGCTTGGAGGGACTTTGTTTGGCCCCACTATTGAAGCTTTCCTTTCCTTGTTTTTTCTCAATCACTCTAGAGCTTGTGAGAGATTTGGAGTTGTGGTTGCTTCTCCTTGCTCCCATGTGGCTTTCATTTTTTCCCACTTGGATTTCAAAGATTTGCATCACATATTGATTTTACATCCGTTTCAGTAGGTATCACCTCAGCAGCTCCTTTCCATTGTTCTCATCATTCAAGGCTTCTCGAGCTTGAGCCCTCGTTACCACATTCAATTTCTCTTTGAATCCAATCCACTAGAATTGGGTAGGATTCTCCTTTGTGTGAAAAACTTCTAGCCCAATGATCACCTCCACATTGATATCATGGTCCCATGGTTTAGGGTGCATGCGCCAATGGCATCGATTGTCCTTGCCTTGGTGGATATGCCCTAGATTTGCGGTTTGGGTTGGCTATGAACATCAAAGTGCTTTTGTTTTCCAAATAGGGATCCCTTGTTGTCTATGGTACATATGAGGGTTGGTGAAAGTTTTCAATGTTCTACCATGGAGAATAAGTTACCTCGTCATAAGGGATGGTTTTTGCAAAGATTCCATAAGGCTCCTTGGATCCCTTGTAGTAGACTAAACTTGGAACTAATGCATGACTTTCTTGAGGTTTTGTTGGTTGAGTAACTATATTGTCATTAGGAAGAGATAGTTACTATCCTCTCACAAGTTGGGGCATTTTGGCCCCTTGTGCAATATTATTTTGTCCCATTGAAGGCCTAAGTGGTGGAGGTTGGTTCATGGGTATAGTCATTCTCTCACCAAATTCTAATTGTAGTGACACTCATGGGTTTCATGATTGGTCCAATTTTATTCAATGGAAAACCATTTTGGTTATTACTGTGATACATTTGGCACTGTAGGTCTAGGTTGCATGTAGCATTGAGTGGTAGGATGATCGCCCCCATAGGTGTCGTACTTCCTTGTTTGAGGCTAGGTATTCTAAATTTTTTTGAAAACTTGATTCATCCTTCTTACCAATTCCCCTATGATTTTTTCTATGTTAAGTATCTATTGCACAATGTTTGTTCCTCTAGAGATGTTTCTACTTCTAGTAGAGTTAGTTTCAATGGTCATGATATCAACCTCTTGTAGAACTTCAACATAGGCTTTGTAGTTGCCCACAAGATACAAGGCCTCCTTCATCACTTTGTCAAGAGAACAAAAACTCTTCAAATAGAAATCCTTTTTAAGTGTCTCATTTCTAAAACAATGAGCAACACTATTGATATTGCTTATTGTTTGACATCTCTCGGTAGACATCTCTCAAGATATTTGGATGTGATTTTTTGGCAAGCAGACCATGGCGAGTTATTTTTTTATTTTTGCGAGCGAGCATTTCATGGCAAGTGCTTTTTTAGATTTTGACGAGTAAATTTTGAAGATTCCTTTTGTCCAAGTGGAAGACTATCCACTTTGCAACACGTAGACAAATTTATAGCAAATGACACTTCTTGTTAAAAAACTTTTATAACCTTCAATATATGATAGAATGTGTAAACAACATTACCTTAACATCTAGATGGGTGAAACATACACATATAGTAATATTGGAAGGCTTTAAAATAAACATCTTTATTGAAATCAACAATGACAGAAGGATAAATATTGAGTGAAAAATAATGCCAGATGGCTCTAGGGTTCACGGGGTTACTTCTCTAACACTAGCTTATAGTGTCAAAATCCAGTCTCTTTGTCACTAATGTCATTGTTGTTTTCATTGTCGTCGCCATTCCATTGTTGGCTCCACTAAGTCTATGCACTTGCTTGCACTATGATATCCAAGATTTGTCTTGTTCATAGTTGTATTGTGGGCAATAGTGGCCTAATGCTCGACATCCTCTTCAGTTAGGTTTGCAGCACAGTTTAGCTCATACATGGCATTGAATAGGGAGCTTGTGTTTTCATTGGTTTCATGAAAAGCTTTTGTGTTGTTGTGTTCAATTTATAATTCACATAAGCTAATCATTACATACAAGATATCTAGAGTATAATTTTAGTGTGCACATTGTTGATAGAGTCGACATGGAGGACAGGTGAACCATGGCAAGAATAATGTCCGTATTCAAAAACTTGTCCATGCTCAACGTGTTGTCCATGGTTACCCCTCAACATGATGAATATGTAGAAGCAAGAATAATAAATAGAATCTTCTAAGAGAGAAATTGTGTAAAATGTGTACTAGATTTGTCTTTTGAAAACCAAAGTCACTTTACTTTCTAAGGCCATTCACACCATCACTTGAGATAGATAGCATTCTCCTCTCTCCTTGACTCCACCCATGCATCCCTGTTAGCCACTTACGGACATCCTATCACCTTTAACAGATGCATTATCTCTTTGTTTGAGTCATGGACTGGGCTTGTCGGTCCTATAGGTGCATAGGTGATCGCCAATGGGAGGTGCATCACTTATCCCACTTTTATATGATTTTTGATATGACCAGCCACATGGACGCCACTGTGGGCATCCGTGTGTGAATAGGTCAAATTTCTTATAAAAGATCCATTTTGACCTAAAATCCTCATTCTTGGAGGTGCATGCTAATAACTGCTCTTACTCTACCTCTATCTTCTTCTCCATCGTGTGCTCATAGATGTGTGTGTGTGTGTGTGTGTGTGTGTGCGCGCGCGCGCGTGCGCACGCGCTTGAGAGAGAGAGAGAGAGAGAGAGAGAGAGAGAGAGAGAGAGAGAGAGAGAGAGAGAGAGAGAGAGAGAGAGAGAGTGATCAAGCATTGCAGCGGCATCAATGGTGGCAAGGTGGTTGAGCACCGTGGCAGCAACGACTCCTTCTTCTTCGTGGCACGGGATCCTTCAAGATGGAAAGCATTGAGTGGTGAGTGACACACCATTGCCCCTTTGAGCTTGCTAAGATTGTCTAGTTGTGTGCTTGCAGCCATTCGTGGCTCACACACAGTGTTTGGCAAGTTCCCAGCCTCCGACACGTGCGGCAAAGCACACATTTTTGGCACCGTTTTTGGGGCCTGCCTTGCACTAAGCTCAAGAAGCACTCCATGCTACCTCTTAAAGCCATTCTTTTCATATGTTTTGGTGTTTTTTTAGTTTGGATTAGGATCTGTTAAGTGGCTGTAATGTGCAGGTTTTAGCAGGATTTGCTAGAATCTATTAGTGTTGCAATGTGCAGGTTTTGTTAGAATTTGTTAGTATTGCAATGTGCAGGTTTTAAAAAGGTCTGTTAGTAGTGTAGTTTTGTAATGTGCAGTAGACAGTGTGCAGTTTACTATGTTAGGAAGTGTGTATATAGTGCTAATTAGTGTTAATTAGTTTTATTAGTTGTAGGTAGCCTAGACAGAGCTACCAGGTGCAGTTGTGTGTGCGCGTGAGGCAGGCTCTGTGCATGAGCTCAGCACCCGCGCAGTTAAACATTATCCACACACAAAAAATTTGTTGAAAAAAGTTTTTTATGTTTTTTAAAAAAGCTCAAAATATCTGAGACCAGAAAGAAAATTAAAAAACAAAAGGAAAAAAGAAAATTATTATTTTAAAAGAAAGGGATTGAGATCTTTCCCCAAGCCCAAGCCCAGACCCTGGCCTCAGTCCTCAGTCTTATAATATAGTTTAGACGCTACTATATATATAAAGACTACCACCTCAAGTGAGGGGAGGGCATGTGGGACAAGTCCTTCAAGTCCTCCACCCTTCCTTTCACACTTACCCCTTGAACTTAGTAATTTTAGCCTTCTTTTCGATTAGGAAAAGACCGTTTTTAGGATTCCGAGGGCTTTAAGTAACCAAATCGGGGTTTGTAAAGCACAACACGCCTCTCTAAATAAGATGCTCGTTTTGAGCTATCACATGTCATATTATGTGGCTTGATTAGAAAAAAGGATCATAAAAACAAAAAAATTGAGAGTAAATTTGGGTTGCAAACACCCAAAAGATTAGGTGAGCAGCCTTCACGAGAAGTCATCAACACTTCTAGAGTGTTGAGGTCACATGTACCTATGCTTAGGTCATGTGCTAGAGGAAGATCACATAGGGAGTGTCTCTATTTATGCCACGGGCATCCATTATTCCTCCACAATAGGCTCTAGGCCCTCAGCGGGAACCCAAGGTAGTACCACCTAGGACCCACATATTGCATCTAGTGACTCTTCCTCTAACTACAACGTCATGAAAGGTTACCCGACACCCAATCCCAATAGTTCAAGCCAAGACATGCATTCCATGGGCCCACGGTCTAGGCCGAGCGTGCTTAGCCGCTTGAAGGAGACTTTTAGTAGAGCCACTCGCTCCAAACATGGAGCTAATGATGTAAATGAAGGGGGTAGGGAAGTAAATTCACCATTCATGAACCAATGTAGACCCTATGCTCCTGGAGAGTGTGCATGTGAATATTCCATTCACTGCACCTTCTGACTCTTCAGAGCTATTCCCATCCGAGTTTATATTACCTGATGGTAGAAGCCTTGCCAAAGTGCAAGAGGTTGAGCGATATATCCTTGCAGCTAGGGAAAAGGAAATCGAGATCTTACGCAAGGCTCAGCAACGGAGAGAGCTAAAGGGGAAGGCCCCTATGTCAACATCCATGCTAGTCGAGCAATCGAGTGCTCCTGAATTAGAAACCACTAAGGTTCAACCCCTAGAGAGCCACATTGCATCTAGTTCAAAGGACACCCCTAGCACCTCAATCCTAGATGGAGCATTTCTAATTGAGAACTGGGAGTATGAACTACAATTGGATACTTTAACCGACCTATACACATGTCACACCTATCACATGGGTTGGTTAGATGTCCTACAATCCACATCGGGTGTCAATAGCGTAGAGGAGCAACAACAAAGAGTTTGTGATGGCATCCATAGGATTATTGAGTTGGAGAGGCACAACAAAGGGATCTACATGCCTTCAACGGGTCTCATGAGATTCTTAGATACAAGGAAGGCTAAGCAACCAACTTTATGACAAGTGGAGACTCCCTCACAGTAAGCGCGATGGATCCTCCATATGTTGTTTCGTCGGGGGTCTCAGTACAACCCACAAGTCATAGCTTTACCTTTCCAAGTTTAACTCATCTTTCTCTTGATGACACCACGGCTAACATGCCTACCCCAATGATGGGCATGAAAAACAAAACTCCATGGACCTCATTTATTAGTAAGGCACCGCTTCATGGTGACACAATGCCTACAACAGTACCTACAAGTATGTATCTATCATATGCACCTATGGGTCCTCCTGCTCATGTATCTCCTACCCCTCCCATTGTTCAACAACTTATGCTCCATGACCAAAACATCCAAGCCCTTATTTAAATTGGACCATAATAGCATGTCACATCCCATGTCTGCTATGCCCAAGGCTACACACATGAACTTTGGGCCACCACATGTCACACCATCATACCCAACTTGGAACCCAAGGGCTTCCTATACGCCAAACCCAATGCCAACCCCTATTACACAAACAGTCTCGAGAGCACATGTCCCCACTATACTTTCTCACTTGGGTGGCTTGGCAACATTTTCTCAAGCTATTGGTTGATCTATTGCGGAAAATACGCGTAACACGCCCAATAGAGAGCCTCGAAGTAAGGTAGTACAAATAGCCAAGCTCACACAAAAATTTAGTGGAGACGGGGATGTGAGAAATCATATCGAAGTATTTGAATAAATATACGATTCCCTAGGAGAACACAATCACCTACATAAGAGTAATGCTTTAAGCCTGACCTTGAGTGGAAAGGCTAGGGATTGGTATAGAACCTTCAGGGTGGAAGAAAAAACGATCTACCCTACTCGTAGGAGACTACTCTTGAAAGAGTACATACAAGAGGGAGTACTTTGGGGTGTAGCATCTCAGCTCCAAAAAGCCCAACAAGAGGAAGGGGAGTCAGTGAGAGACTTCAATAGTCGCTTGAAGAATTTGAATTCTTGTTGTAATCCAAATGAGCACTTCAATAATAACCAATTTCTCGGTAGATTCATTAGGGGACTACGACATGAGGATATCTACAATGGCCTAGTCCTTAGAGGTATCACCACTTGGGAAGTAGACACCACCAATGCGATCCAATTGGAGGACAATTTAATAATTCAAGGAGAAAGAGTGTGTGTTGAGCCTAAATCTACTAGCTCGCAAGCATCCAATGACCTTCAAGCCTATTGCTAAAGAGCCAAAGATATATGAGACGACTTTAGCAGATCTCACCAAGGCCATTCAAGAAAGTCTTAGAGACAATCGTGCTGTACAAAACAATCATATGTATCTAAGAAGGGAGCAACAATGGTGCTCAGTTTTCTATGGTCCAATAGTACCGGTGAATGCCCTACATTTAGAGTAAAATTTAATGGAAATCGTAATTCATGTGGAAGGTATGTTCATCAAGCCAAGGATTGCATATTATTTAAACGCGCGATGGCCAATAGACCAACCTTAGCATGGATGGACACACCTCAAGTGCATGCATTGATGTCAGTCCCATTTCTTGAACCATCGTCACAACACATGGTCCCTAGGGCCCAAAATGTTGTTCAAAAAATACCATTACCACCTCGAGTGCTAGGAATGCAACCCCCACATCCGAGAATCACTTCTATGAATCAAGTGGGTTGTGAGTCATCTATTGTTTGTGTGGATTGTGAGGATGAGTTAGACCCTAATATTGCCTATGGGATTGATGCACTTGAAGAAAGTCCACAATACTACATGGAGGACTGTTAATCACCGACGTCCACTTCTAGTAGTCATGGGCCGGGTTTGCCGTTCCAATAGGAAAAGTGTAAGAGTGATCGCCGATGAGAGGTGCACCTTAACTGGAACATTCAAGGATTAGTTGGCTAAGGATGGGTAAGTGTGAATGGACGAGCTCATATAAAAGTCACCTAAACCTTTAAATCACTCATTCTCTCATCTGTGCAATTGAAGAGTGCTCTTGCTCTATCTCCATCTTCTTCTTCATCTCCTTGTGTGTGTGTGTGTGTGTGTGTGTGTGTGTGTGTGTGTGTGTGTGTGTGTGTGTGTGTGTGTGTGTGTGTGTGTGTGTGTGTGTGTGTGTGCGCATGCGTGTGTGTGCGCGTGCGTGCGTGTGTGTGTGTGTGTGTGTGTGTGAGAGAGAGAGAGAGAGCGAGAAAGACAGAGAGAGAGTGTGATCGAGCATTGCAACAGCACGGCGGCAACGAGGCGGTTGAGCATGGCATGGTGGTAGCTCCCTCTTCTTCATGGCAAGGAATCCTCCACGAAGGCGAGCGTAGAGAGGTGAGTGACACACCCTTTCTCTCTTGGGCTTGCTAGATTAATCTGGTTGTGTGCTTGCAGCCATTTGTGGCTTGCATACAGTGTACGGCAAGTCCCTTCCTTTGACAAGGGCGACAGATGTACACATTTTTGGCACCATTTTTGGGAAAATACCCTTCTGCACTAAGCTAGAATAGCACTCTATGTTGCTTTGTGGTGCAATGTGTGATGTAGGAAAGGTAGATAAGGTGTGTGGCTATTGAGAAGGATTTGTGAACTTTGTTTTTGTTGTAGTGTATTGTTTTTTGTTAATACGGTGTTAGATTTTTTTGCTGCAATGTATTGTTTTCTGTTGATAAGGTGTTAGATTTAAGGTATTAGATCTATAATGTTAGATTTGTAAGGTGCAATAAGTAGATCTATTAGTTAATTAGTTGTTGTAGTATTGTGTCAAACAATGTGTAACAGTAGCTCTCTTAGTTGCAAGTAGGTAGGTTAGGTGTGTATGTGTGCGCGGGCGCATGACGTGACCACGACGACCTTATAAAAAATTAAAAATTAAAAGGAAGGACCGGGATCGGGAACATTCCCCAAGCCCAAGCCCAGGCTCAGGCCTCAGTCACCCTTTGGACTTACTTATTTTAGCCTCACGCTTAAGTAAAAACCGACCCTTTTGAGGACCATCGGAGCTTTGGCTAACCGAACGTTGCGTTGTAACACCATGACCCCCTGAGTGATATGCTCGTTTTGAGCTATTACATGCTCTAATCCAAAAATCGATCGTAAAAAGACATTGAAGAACATCAAAAAACGAGTGAAGACGGGGTGCAAAAGGCCCAAAAAATAAGCGGTTAACCGTCGAGGGTGTTCGCCGATTCTTGTAGGGTGGCAAAGGCACATGCATCTGCGCTCTAATTGTGTGCTAGAGGTCGAGCAACTAGCGAGCACTTCGACTTATGCAGGTTTTCAATACCCACCTACCTTACATTTCGGGCCCTCGGCAGGGACCCAACGTAGTACAACCCCAAGCCCCAAACATAGCGGCTAGTGACTCTTCATCTGACTATGATTTTATGGAAGAGCATCCAACACCAAACCTCGAGCAAGTAAACAAAAATGTACCTGTTGATAGCCGATTTTCAGAAATCAAGAAAAAAAAGGTTTATCTTTCCTCTCCCAAAGGAAGGCAACACCACCGGAGGGCTCGACAATTCCCCGGTCAATTGGTGAGCCACAAAATTCTCTTTCTCTTTTCCCTGCCCCCGCCACGGCCCATGCGGCCCAGCTCTAGCGACACCCCTGGCCATGGCCCGTCACTATCCATCATTGTTACCATATACATGTGGTAGTGATGTGTGTGAACACACTAGGACCTCCAGGGCATTTGTTCCCTCTTTAGGAGGTTTTTTCCCCCATGCATTGTATATACGCCCATCACTCTGCACCCTAAGTAACACACTCTCTATTGTGTGCCTTGATCTTCCTTCGTCTTCTCCAAGCTGTGTGCGTTTCTCTGCAACCCAAATTTCAACAATTGGTATCAGAGCAGGTCACGTCCTCCCGGGCTTAGTCACCAGCTGCTCCAGCACACGCCTGCTCACTTTCTCCGATTTCAGTGAGCTTTGGCGAGCATTCGTAGGTCAACAGAATTTTGATTTGGGCTCATTTCAGCCTCCGTTTCCACTACAGGCAGTATTGCACAGGCTATTTTGTCATTTTGTGCAAAATTTCTGTCAGTGCCGTTTTCTGCATAACAGGTGCCTTATAGTCTTCTACGGTTTGTGCTATATAGCACAGGTTGTTCCCGCTCCGTTTCTCCTATTTTCGGGCAGTTTCCACATCACGTGCAGCATTTACCATGGCTGACAACAACAACACAGATGTGTTCAAGATGTTTGCTGCTGAGGACAGGTTGGATGGGGACAACTACCCTATGTGGGCTTAAATGATGCAGCATGTTCTTGTGTCAAAAGGTGTTTGGAACATTGTGCAGGGCATTGATGTACATCCTCGTTCTGAGGATGTAGGCGATGTTGAGGATGTTGCAGGTCTTGCTGCAAGGATTGCAGCTGTTAGAGTTGTTTTGCCTACGACAGAACAAGCTCGTTGGGATGTTAAGGATGCGCAGGCTCATGCATTGATTGCGTTGTCTGTGAAGCGCACTATTGTTCCTCACATCCGTTCAGCAAAATCTGCAAAACAAGCTTGGGATATTTTAGTAGGTCTTTATGCAAGTTGCAATGAGGCTAAAATTGCTTTGCTGCGTAAAGAGCTGGAGTCGAAGATTATGCATGAGGAAGATGATATGGAAACTTTCCTTGCTAGTGTCAAGGATATCAATGAGCAGCTTATTTATGAAGGTGAAGTCATTTCAGACAGTTCCCTTGTGCAGACTGTTCTTGATGCCTTACCAGATTCCTACCAGACTTTTGCTAGTACTTGGAGACTGATGACCCAAGGAAATCCTGAAGTTGTCAAGTTTGATGCATTATGCACATTGCTGTTGCAAGAGTCACTTTCTAGAAAAAACGGGACTAGGTAGCGTGCAGTTGAACATGCCTTTATTGCTTCTCAAAAAAAGGGTGGTAATAGTAATGCAGCCACTTCTTATGGTTCTGCTGCGAGTGGAAAAACTTATGTTCCTAATGCTTCTGTTGGCAGTACTTCGTTTGGCAATTCTGGTGATAAGGGCAAAAAGAAGATGCGTTGCCATTATTGTAAAGCCAATGATCACTTGATCAAGTCGTGTCCTAAGTTGAAGGCCAAAGAGGCTAAGAAGAAAGAGGGTGGTTCCATTGCAAATGCTCGTTCCACTACAAATGCAGCCATTGTTGAGTCTTCTGTGAAAGGAGACTGTGTTGCTGATGTTGATGCAGAATGGGCTTTTAGCGCAGAGTGCACTTACAATCCTGTTGTCCATGATGCATGCTTGTCAATTGCTGCAGATTCACATGTGTGGTATTTCGACAGTGGTGCTACAAAGCACATTACCTCACATTGTGAATTGTTTACCTCTCTCGAGTCTGTCCCTCATGGGAATTCAGTCACTTGTGCCAACAACGCCTCTTATCCAGTTCAGGGAGTTAGAAAATTGTGCTCACTGCTGCTAATGGCAGTTCCTTCACACTTGTTGATGCACTTTATGTACCTGGGATCAAGAAGAATCTCTTGTCTGTATCCGCACTTGCTAGACTTGGACTTGTAGTCAAATTTGTGGATGATAGATGTACAGTTCATGATCTCAGTTTTGGTGATGAAACTGTTGCATCTGGGCTTTTGTGCCGTGGGCTGTATAAGCTCACTTTGTATGACAAGTGTGGACAAAATTTTGCAAATGCTGTTGCAGATTCAAGGGCTATTTCAGATGCAAAACTTTGGCATGCATGTTTTGGTCATCTGAAATTTGCCAGTTTGCTGCGTTTGCAGAAATCTGATATGGTTGCTTCTTTGCCGCCTCTTGAAGCACCTGTCAAACATGTTTGTGAAGGCTGTATTTTGGGTAAGATGCAGCGTTCTAAGTTTCCAAAGGATGGTTCAGTTCGGGCCACATGCAGGTTGCAGCTTGTGCATAATGATGTTTGTGGGCCCATGCAAACTCCGTCCTTGGGCAATTACCTGTACTTCGTGGCTTTCATTGATGATTACTCCAGGCATGCATGGGTATTTCCGCTTAAAGCGAAGTCCGGAGTTTTTATGTGCTTCAAACAATTTCTTGCTATGGCTGAAAATGTCTCGAAATGTACTATGGGCACCCTCTGTTCCGATCGAGGGGGGGAGTATATGTCTCATGAATTTAATGCATTTCTGGCTAGTCGTGGGATAAAACACCAATGTACAGTGCCTTATACACCTCAGCAAAATGGTGTTGCTGAGAGGAAAAACAGGTCACTGACGAAAATGGCACGATGTATGGTCAAAAGTCAAGCTTCACCGCATTCTTTTTGGCTTGAGGCCATCATGTGTGCCACTTATGTACTTAACAGGTGTCCTACGAAAGCTTTGCAGTCTATTACTCCATATGAAGCATGGGATGATAGAAAACCTTCTATTGAGCACATGCGTGTTTTTGGCTGTTTGGCATATGCTTTGGTGCCACAAGTGCAGCGCAGAAAATTGGATGATAAGGCTGTCAAATGTATTTTTGTTGGTTATAGTGCTGAAAGAAAATATTACAGGTTGTATCATCCGCAAACAAAACGTATTCTGGTTTCTCGGGATGTAGTGTTTGTGGAAGATTATGTTCAGCCCTGCTGTCATGTACTAGAGACAGTAATGTAATCTCACAGGACATTTATGACACTTTGTTGCCTCTTTTCAGTGGTGGAAATACGAATGTAAGTTCCAATGAGGCAAATGTACAGCCTATGGGGGTTTCTGAAAATGTTTTAGATCAGCCTATTACTGATGCAGATGTACATGATGTACTTGATGAGGAAAGGGCTGAAAATGAGCAGGCTAGAGGTATGCCAAAATGACTGGTGCACACTTTGCGTGACAGTAAATTGGATGCACCTTTGTCTAGTCGTACTTTTTCAGCAGGCTCTAGCCATGCATCTTATGCATCAGATTGTTATGCTTTGGCGGTGTCTAGTTTACATGATGTTGAGGAGCCTCTGACTTTTGATGAAGCACAGAATTCAGAAAATTGGATGACTGCCATGCAATCAGAATATGATGCACTTATAGAAAATGACACATGGACCTTATTGGATTTTCTTCCTGGCAAAAAGGCCATTGGTACGAAGTGGGTTTACAAGTTGAAACGCAAGCCGGATGGTGAGATCGATCGCAATAAGGCTCGACTTGTTGCAAAGGGTTATGCACAACAAAAGGCATAGATTATGAAGAGACTTTTGCTCCCACTTGTCGTAAGACTACTGTGCATTCTCTATGTGCATTGGCAGCTCATTTTGGTTGGGATGTACATCAATCAGACATTGTTACTGCTTTCTTGAATGGTGACATATTTGAGGAAGTTTATGTAATGCAGCCTCGCGGTTTTGTCATAAAAGGACAAGAGGACAAAGTGTGCAAATGTAACAAGGCTTTGTATGGGTTGAAGCAATCTCCTCGTGTTTGGTATGAGAAAGCTGACACTCATTTGGTCAAACAAGGCTTTCGTAACAGTCCAACAGAAAGCACATTGTATGTAAAGCGTGAGGGTGATGTACTTCTCATTGTGGTTCTTTATGTTGATGATTTGTTGATCACTGGACCAAATGAGAGACATATTGCTGAATTTAAGGCTGATTTGAATGCTACTTTCAAGATGAAAGATTTGGGGCTGTTGCATCATTACTTGGGTATACAGTTTAAGCAGTGTGATGGTGGTATTGCCTTGTGTCAGAAAAGTTACATAGAGACATTGCTATGTAAGTTTGGACTTGAGGATTGCAAACCTATTGCCACTCCCATGGAAACAGGTTTGAAGTTGAGTCTACATGATGGTGGCGATCCTGTTGATGTCACTCTTTACCAAACTGCTGTTGGCTGCCTCATTTATGTATGCAACACAAGGCGAGATATTCAGTTTGCAGTCTCACAGGTTAGCAGATTTATGCATAGCCCAGGGTCTAAGCATTGGCAGGCTGTCAAGAGGATTTTTTGCTACCTTAGTGACACTTTACATCTTGGCTTGTTTTATCCCAAGGGGGGATCATTGCCGCCAAACTTACATGCTTTTTCGGACTCAGATTGGGCTGGTTGTTTTGACACGCGAGTGTCCACAAGTGGTTTTTGTTTCATGCTTGGCAGTTCATGTATATCATGGTTGAGCAAGAAGCAACCTACTATGGCCACTTCGAGTTGTGAGGCTGAGTACAGGGCAGTCTTCACAGCTATGGCTGAGTGTGTATGGCTCAGATGCCTTATGGCTGATTTGGGTGTTGGACAGGACACTGACAGTCAGAGCGCATTGGCAGTTGTGAGGAACCCAGTTTTTCATGCTCGCACAAAGCACATTGAGGTGCATTACCACTATGTCAAGGAGGGGCTCTCAGCAGGAGAGATCAGCTTGGCTTATGTGCCAACACAGGACAACCTTGCAGATCTTTTCACAAAGACATTGTCTCGTGAGAAGCTTGAAGCTTTTTGCAAAGCTTTGGGCTTACTCCCCTTTGTGGATTGATCTTGTCCTCAGGGCATGGCACTTCCCTTTACTCATGTGCCATCTCTCGTTCACCGCATCACTCCAGGGGGGATTGGTAACCATATACATGTGGTAGTGATGTGTGTGAACACACTAGGACCGCCGGGGCATTTTTTCCCTCTTTAGGAGGTTTTTTCCCCCGTGCATTGTATATACGCCCATCACTCTAGGGCTATCTATCTTTCCATTGCACACTAAGTAACACACTCTCTATTGTGTGCCTTGATCTTCCTTCGTCTTCTCCAAGCTGTGTGCGTTTCTCTGCAACCCTAATTCCAACAATCATTAGCCCCGGTTTTCGAAACCGCAACCGCAAGAACCAACCCCAATTATGGAGTAGCATATTACCGAAAAAATGATAAAAATTTGTTTTTCTAACATTCACCACCCCCTTCTATGCTTGGCCACAGTGGGCCGCCACCAATTTGGCCACACCTCTCTCCATTATCACCAGAGGACAGAGGTCTCTCTCTCTCTCCTACTCGGCTCCGCCAATCCACCATCTCTCTCTCTCTCTCCTGACGTGATAGTCAAATGTGGGTTAGAGGTAAATATCATAATTCCAGATATGGTAGCAAAAGAAGGACCACCAACTTTAGAATTCGAGGGATACAATCAAGTTGATTTGAAGCCTTTGAAACGGCTTAGCACACATAATCCTAGGATCGGAGTCTATTGTTTGGAGGATAGAAACATCAAAGATCTTCTATGGACTTCTGATGCCAAAGCAGACAACTAACTCCCATGAAGATCATCTATATCTTCAAAATCAAAGACAAGGGTTTAGCAGATCTACCAACCTACCTGTTTAGGGATTGTTACAACAATAACTTTGTTATGATGACCCCTGGAGGAGGTGGAACAAACCAAATACCAATGGTACTCCATAAGGGATTGGAATTGGGCCAAGGACCAAAAACTATTCCAAGAGATGAACTCCATGAGAGATCTTTTGAGAGTAATGTTAAGAAACCAAAAACCACCTCATCACGAAGAAAACCAGGTGGCAGTAAAGCCAGTCCAGGGCTACATGAGTCACTATTTCCAATAAACTGGTTTGAAGGACTCGGAACAGGACCAATTGCCAGGAAACCGAGAGTTGAACCAAATAGACGTGTCAGACCAGCTAATTTTCAAAAATGGGTCAAAAAATACAGTGGATCTAGGGATCCATATGAGCACTTAGCAAGCTTTAAACAAGTGCTAAGAGCAGAACGCATATTTGATTTCCATATTCAGTTTGAGGGATTTGGAATAACATTAGAAGGAAAATCACTGACATGGTTCAAAAACATTACACCAAGGTCAATCATGGACTTAAATACATTAGCTCAAGGATTTGTAGCTGCTTGTTCCAAAACGGGGATCAAACACAATACGGTAGCTCAAATCTATAGCTTCAAACAGAAATAAGGTGAGTCCGTTAGGGATTGTCCAAATAGAATGAAGCAATACATTGCAAGATGCCCAGAGCTAGAGATACCTACATAAGAAAGACTAGTATCATTGTTTCTAGAGAGACTGCTAAACAAAGAACTTCATGCTATACTGTGTAGCAAGAAACATATGACCCTAGAAGAGTGTGTGTCAAATGCTATTTAGGAGACAATTGTGACATTTTCAATGAAGAAGATGTCCCTAAGGATAATCAAAGCAAGAAAACAACATCCACCAAACCAGGACAAGTGGGTACGGCTACTACAACACCGCTTTTAGCCATAGAAGACATGCTCAAAAGGATGAATGAAATTATGAATAACATGCAAAAAACACCTATGAGGGGACCAGGGCAAGGGATACCTCAACAAGGACAACCAATTAGGCCACAAAAATGGTGTGCAATCCAAGGTAAATGGACCAACCATGATACCAATGAGTGCTACTATCGACCGAAGTATGATGGAAATGTTCAATACGTGCCTATGAGGCCACAAGGACAATCCATGTACAGACATTAGCCTAATATGGCTCCAGCTCAAAAACCACCAATGGACATGGAAAGATCTCAACCCGTGTTGGGTCAACAACCTCCATATCCTGGACATAATGCAGTGCCTATAAAGTACATGCATTCAGAGGGAGTCATAGATGAACAAGCACTAGTGCTTGTTACACCCTATGTTGAGCCTAGTCCATCTACAGTAATGATAGAAGGAGACTGGTATAATTTACATCCACCACCAATGGAAGAACCTGTGACTTATACTACACCAAAGCTTGCAGCGATGTACTATGTGGCTAATCAAGGTGTTAGACCTCCAATGGTAAGACCCATGATTAAGCCAAGAACTTGGAACTGTCACTACTATGGTGCACATGATCATTGGAAAAATGGATGCCCAGAGCCTGACAAGAACTTTAAGCCAATTGAAGCTTATTGCATACAATGTTGCAAAAAGGGAGGACACTTCCTGAAAGATTGTCCAAAAAATCCTTTAAACAAGGCAAAACAGTAGTGAACGTAGTCCAAGTAATACCTAGTAGCTCATCTGAGAGTGAACACGTTGTTCCAATCAAGGTAATCACCAGAGCCCAAGCTAAGAAAAAGAAACATAACTCCTCTGAAGAGTCAAAGAATACTAAAATTTCCTCTCAAAAGACCAAAAGAAGTAGAAGCAAAAGATATGAGATGAAAAAACAGAAACAAAACGCTGAAATCAAGGAGAAAGCATAGAAACTATTCTAGGAAAAAGTGAAAGAAACTGGAAGCGAAATCAAGGAAACCACAGTAAAATCTGGAGGATCAATTTTGGTAGACAAATTTTTTATCCTATTAATGCAGCCTTGGAAGCTTACCAAGCGGGAGTTAAAGCAGGCCAAACTATGGAAAACAAATGGAAAAACTATCCTTCTCCAGACATGGAAGCAGCTAAGCTTGAAGCTTATCAAAATTTGGTAAGAATTAATCAAGAGATGTTGGAAAAACAAAAACCCAAGCTCGAGAGTATGGCAAAACCTGAAGAGCTTGTGGTAGGAATCAGTAAAGAGAAATCCCGAGTGGCAGTAGAACCCCATCTTGAAACTAAAGAACTAGAAATTATAGTGCCGGACAGCAAAGATGCTTTAGACGGAATTCCATTCGTAGAAAAACATTGGCCAAGACACTTATGGAAAAAAGTTAGAGAAATTAATGATAGGATCCTGACTCTAAAGTCAGCTCCTATAGAGGAAGTTAGGTTAGACAATCTACCTCCTGATATGAACATGGATGTAGTATCCTTCTATGGGGATTGCGACTCTAAAGCTTCAGGAATGTCTAAACCATTGACTTTCAAAACACTATCCTCTTACTTAGGAGATAACGAAGATGAATCCATAGTGTGTAAAACCACTCAGGTAAAAACCACTCAGGTAAAGAGAGTGGAACAGATCTAAAGGTAGACAACATCCATCCATCATGGCTACACCCATCCAATGCACTCTTACTTTAGGAGAACTGTTGAAAATCAGACCATATCTATGAATGATTTACAAAAAACTCTAGAGAAGGTGGGATAACATGGCTAATCGCAACAAATTTGGGAAAATTGAAACACAAATTGGATAACAAAGAGATTAAATATGTCCCAATGAACAAAATCGGAGAATACTACGAAGGGAAAGAAGGAAACGCAACCCTTCCAATGAAATATAATGATATAAAAACCATGGCAATAGAGGATAGCGCTGTAGGCATAGCCATAGCCACGAAAGTAGCATGGGAATCATGGGGAAAACCATCCATTAGACAAACTTGAATGAAATTGCAATTGGTTGATGGACACATCGAAAGACCCTTAGGACTGCTTGAAAAAGTGATAGTTAATTCCTATGTGATTGATTATTAACACACTTTTGCCATAGTGGACTTTGGGAAGAAACTCAATTACGAAATCATCTTGGAAAGACCTTTCATGCTATAAGTACAACTTATCCAGGATTGAGGAAACAATTATCTGTACTTGAAGCAAGTGGGATCAATAACAAGGGTTAATCTAAAAGAGCACACTTATAGAGATGTCATGAAAACGCCCGTACAAGAATTTGACTCAGTCTCTTCGGTTGAAACTAAGCTTCCCTCTTGGTTGAACAAAGACACTCCTATTCCGATGTGCGGAGCCTCAAAAAATGAGAGCTTAAAAAGAGAAGAATGTATCTTAGAAAGGGATTGCACAGACGAAGCCTGTGTACCTGAACCATTTCCAGAGCATTTATTTGAGCCATTTGAGTAGACTCAAATTTTAGCAACAATGGATGTATGTGTAAATACGTCTATGCCTACTCAATTTTGCAATGAGGACGGCTATGACATAATTCCCATACAAATGATTTCAACCCTTCAGATTGAAGATAAAATTCACGAATCCAAGGACTTAATGAAAGCTCAACAAGTCTTTTCAGACCTCTATTATGAAGCAACAGATGAGTTAGAAAAACACTCAACTACCTCAGATGATTCAAGGTTAGAAAATGACAGATAAACTACTCATGAAAGGAGGGGAGGAAAAGTTTTTTGACTTTCCAAACCAAAAACCAAGAAGACAAAAATGGTATAGAAGAAAAAGAGACACAAGAAATTTGAAAGCTAGACCTATGCCATCAGTCTCCAGTAGAACACAGTTTCTAATGCAGATAGATTGTCATTAAATATCTAATATCTAACCAACCCAAATGATCTTTTCATATTAAACTGAACATTTAATATGGGATAATAAATGGGAACAAGGGTTAGAATATAGACATGTGCTTACGGATAAATCTAAACACGGGGCCAATGGTAAAGGGGCCCAAATGAGAGATGGTCTATTGAAGCTTAAAAGAACTTATGGTTAGCTTCATTAAATACCTCCAATGGTTAGTGTTAAAAGTGCTTTGACCTTAAGCAAGCTAGGGCTGAGCTTGAGGTGGGAACCCGACCTAAACTCAAGCGATCTAGGGCAGTGCTTGAGGTGGGAACCTTAAGCAAGCTAGGGTTGTGCTTGAGGTGGGAACCCGACCTAAACTTAAGCAAGCTAGGGTTGTGCTTGAGGTGGGAACTCTACATAAGGTGCTTGTCATGCTTGATGACTAAGGTACTTGAGATACTTGTCACATTTAATGAGGGAGTTACTTGAGAAGCTTCCTATGCATGGCGGATAAGATGCTTGAGTCAAAAAGAGAACCTACTCACTTAATGAGGAAGTTGCTTCAGAAACTTCCTACACATAAAAATCTCAAAGTTAGGGGAATTCTAAAAGAGCACATGGGACACATGTCAGACTCTCACTAAGCTTAACCACATGGTGTGCTTGAGTGCTATTTGTTGGGCTAAAGAGGGGTCCAATGAGCTTCTACTTCCATCTAACAAATATCTAGATATTTTCAAGCTCTCTCTCTCTCTAAGGGGTAAGGAGGACACTTTTCAAAAGACTACCGATGTACTTGACTGCATGCTGCATGTGATTGGCTAGGGGGAGAGGGATCTAATGAGCTTGCAACATGCAGAAAGGTCACCACTCACCGAAATCAAGGAGGGGGGGTGCTAGGGGGATATACTCCCCACACACACTCATTTGCAAGGCTATTCTCACTTGGTGAAAGTTGAGGAACACCACCTCCTTCTCCAATCTTGTGAGAGTGAAAGCCTACACCAACACTCTTGGCTATGGAATGCAAATCCAACCAAGAGTCTTGCTTCAATGCTTAAGCTTGCCATCTTCTCCATCTTCATTACTATGCTATTATGTATGCTAGCAAGAAGAGTAATGATAAGTGAGGAACTATTTCTTTCTCCTATGGAATGTTTCTTCTTCCTCTTCCCTATCCTCATTCCCCACTAGCTCTCTCCACCTTTGAAGGTGTTTGAGGCCTTGGGATTGAGGCTTGGGATAGTTAATGCTTTCTTTGTTTATGTTATGCTTGTGATGCATGAAGCTTTCCATCTTCATTGCATCACCTAGGTTACAGGGAGCACAAAGATTGTATTGTACCAAGTCTCTCTTGATGGGAGAAACTATAATATAAATGCCTATTGGAGGGGGGACCGTGGAGGGGGGACCGGCTCCATATCAATCCGGTCCTCAACTATTGTCATGTTCTCTTAACTCTCTCTCTCTCTCTTGCAAAATTATTGTTCATGCCAAGTTAACTAAGTACCATGTTTATGTTGCTACCATCAATTAAGTTCAACCGCTATGCTCACAAAGAATCTCTCAAAAGTGCATCACCTAATTTCCTAATTCCACTACTCTCAAAGTTCATAGGCAATTTACATTACATTGGTATCAGATCATTTGGTTTCTCTTTTCTTGCTTAAGAAGAGAGGTCCTTAAGTAGCCTATTAATGGTTGTTTTTGTTAATTATATTAGGGTAAGTGGGTCTGGGATCTATTATCGATTTTGTAGAGCCCACTATGTGGGATATGGTGCACACCTTGGGAGCTTTGGTCTTAATAATAGAGTCTTTTTAGACTTGCCTACGGCTTTATCATTATTGAGCCATAAGAAGTCCGAAAGGAGTTATCCTTGCCAACTTCGCTATGGTAGACTCACTCCACTACTCTCTATAATTAACCAATTCAAGCCGTGGGTGTAGATACTTAAGTGCCTATTTTCAAAGGCTAAGAGGAGTAGCAACTAAGGTTTTGAATTGCCAAAGCATACACTAAGTAAACACATAAGTTTAATTAGCATGGCTGCCAATAACCAAGAGAGGAGAATGAGCATTGATAACTTTGATTTTGCACATGAAGGTGCCAATGATGATGCCCCCATGTTTGTTAATTATCTTGTCACTAGGTTGCAACAAGCTATGGGCAACCCCACTTTGCAAGCCAAAGTTACTCAATAACTTCGTGCCTATGGGATTTCCTTTCCTCTCCAAGAGGAGAGATATCTTACGAGGCCTCTTGAAGAGACCACCAAAAGAAGACTCTCTCCCATATGAGAGGAGGAATCCAAAGATCAAGAAAGCAATGAATCCCTAAATTCCTTCGAAGATGTGGCTCCACAAAGAAGGAGGACTAAACAATCGCCAACTCCCCCAAGAGGAAATGGTTAACCCATAGTCCTTCTCCTCATCGCTCCAAAAGGGAAGAGAGGAAACCAAGGAAGAAAAGGGCAAGAAAGAGGTCACCCTCTTCTCCTTCTTCTTCACCTTCCTCCTCTACCGATGAAAGCTATGGCTATTCTCCTAGAGAATATAAGAGGGGAGGACATCACAAATCTTACCCTGCATGCCGAAGGTCACAAAAGCTCAAGAAGTTCAAAGAGGGAGGAAAGAGTATCTCTTTTCTCACCTATGATGGCACCTTTGGTGCTACCAACAAAGTATTGGCCTTCATCCAACAATTTGATGTGGACTTTGGAGAAGAGGGCTTCACGGAGTCCTTCCATGTAGCTATGCACTTCCAAAAATCGGCTCGTCAATGGTGGGCTAGCCTTCGATGCAATGGCGAAGCCCCAAAGACGTGGAAAACTCTACAAGTTTCCATCATGAAGCAATTCCTTGCAAGTGATGCAAAGGACAAAGTGCTCACGGAATGGCACAATTTAAGGCTTCTCTCTCATGAGTCTATCCACAAATATGTGGACAAGTTTTGGGATTTACATCTCAAGGCTATTGTCTTTCAAAAGATACTTTGTTGAGCAAAAACAACAATTCTGTGCGGGATTACCTGAAGAGATGGCCGAGTATGTCAACTCTCAACGGCCTGACTCTATCAGCGAAGTAATCCACGTACCATGGTTGCTTCATGCATCAATTTCCAACAAGGGGTTAGATGGAATGTCAAACCCATGGAAAATAAAGACAAAAGTGATGCAAAGGGAAAAATTATGCCCAAAATTTTTTCCACGGCCATTCCAACAACAACAACAACAATCGGTCCAAGGAGAAAGGAGTTTACAAAGGTAAAAATAAACTCTCTCCTAAAGATCTTGAAACTTTTTGCAAGGATCACAAATGTTTTAAGTGTGGGGAGTAAGGACATAGCTATCGTTCTTGCCCCAAAAGAAATACTCGCAATGAGACTCCTAGAGCTTCCACTATCAAAGCTCCAAAAGAGGATACTCATTGCAAAGGATCATTTCTCTCCTATGCTTGGGGAAAGGTAAGGGAGCATGATTCTTTCATCTTGTTCGACCCTGGTTCTACTCTCAACTTCATATCAATGGAGTTGGCCACCAAGTTGGGCATTCAAGCTTTTGATATGGGAGGATGCTGTAACTGCCAATGCCGGTTTCAAGGGATAGCAAGCCTCCATTACTCCCTTGATTGGGAATTTGAGGCTTCATGTCCAAAGCTATGTCAACAAAGAAGACTTCTTCATCACTCCTCTCCAACATGACGATGCTATCCTAGGGATACCATGGTTCAACCGCATGGCTGCCAACATGAAGTTCCCTGAAAGGAGAATCTACTTCACCTACAGGGGAAAGAATATGTATATCGATGCTAATGATTCTGGTCGTACTATACCACTTGTAAATCCTCTCGCCCTTGCTAAATCAATGAAAAGCTCATTTTCTGCGTACATGATTTTTGTCAAAGAATCCCTAAAAGGTCCTAATGTTTCATCAAAAGTGAATGGTAGGAATCAAGAAGAGTTAGACTTGTCTAACTTTCTAAAAGGATTCCAAGATGTGTTCATTGATGATATCCCTATGGACTTACCTCCAAAACAAGGGGATGATGACCATCGAATTGAGCTCCTATCAGGAAGCTCACCGCCTAACAAACCTGCCTATCGAGTTTCACAAGCTCAACAAGAGGAGATCATGAGGCAAGCACAAGAATTGGTAGACAAAGAAATGGTGAGTCCTAGCTCCTCTCCCTTTTGATCTCCAGTCCTTTTAGTGCAAAACAAAGATGGTACATACCACATATGTGTGGACTATCACGCACTAAACCATATCACTATCAAAAACAGATTTCCCGTACCTCGGGTAGAAGGTCTGTTTGATAAGCTACAAGGATCTACCTACTTCAGTAGAATTGACCTTAAAAGTGGCTACCATCAAATAAGGATAGTGAATAAAGATATCCTAAAGACCGCATTTCGTACAACGTTTGGCCTTTACGAATATCTAGTCATGCCTTTTGGCTTGACTAATGCACCAGCTACATTCAATCGATTAATGGAGAAAATTTTTAGACCCTACCGCAAATTCACTGGAGTGTTCTTTGATGATATCATCATCTACTCCAATTCCTTGGAGGAACACAAGCAACATCTCCAAGTGATTTTTCACGCATTAAGGGAGAATAATCTTTTCTCAATCAAAAGAAAAGCAAATTTTTCCTTCAAGAGATTCAATACTTAGGTCATATTATCTCTCGAGATGGTATCCGTATGGATCCATCAAAGTTGGAGGTAATAAAAGCATGGCCTAATCCAAGGAATCTACATGAGCTAAGAAGCTTTATTGGTATGTGTCCATACTATAGACGCTTCATAGAAAAATTCTCTCAAATAACAGGACCATTACATGACTTAACAAAGAAGAACGTTAAGTATTCATGGACTCCTAAGGAGCAAAGTGCTTTTGACAAGCTCAAAGAGAAGCTTATCTCCCAACTAGTCCTTATGCTTTCGGATCTCTCAAAGCCATTTGAGGTCCAATGTGATGCTTGTGGTGATTGCCTTCGAGCAGTCTTGCTTCAAGAAGGGCATGCCATAGCATATGAGAGCCAAAGGCTCAACACAGATGAACGGGTCTTAGGCATTTATGAGAAAGAGTTGTTAGCTGTTCTACATGCCCTAAACACATGGAAGCACTATCTATTGGGGACTCCATTCATCTTACGAACAGACCATCAAAGTCTCAAGTACTTCATGATGCAAACCAAGCTTTCCAACAAAAAAATGAGGTGGGCAAATTTTGTTTCACAATTTAGTTTCCACATTGCTCACATGGCTGGTAAGCACAATCAAGTGGCTGATGCACTTTCACGACAACCAAAAGTTAATGTTGTGTCAATAGCAACTCACAATGATCTATCTTCTATGATAGATGAGTATGCTACTGACATTGACTTTAAAGACATAATGTCAGCCCTTGCTTTGGGGAAGAAAGAGGAATCATTCACCTTGCAGGATGGTTATCTTCTCCATGTCAATAGGCTATGTGTTACCCACTCCCTTCGTGAGAAAGTCATGTATGAATCCCATGCTCCTCCCTATGTGGGGCATAAAGGCATTCAACCTACTCTTCGAGGAGTAGAGATGTAGGTTTATTGGCCTACCATGAAAGTGGACATACAAGAGTATGTTTCAAAATGTGTAGTATGCCAAAAGACCAAGTATGATAGAGGGAAGCAACCTGGATTACTCCAACCATTTCCAATTCCTAATTCACCATGGGAGAGTATATCCATGGATTTTATCTTTGGATTACCAAGATCTATCCATGGGAATACGAGAATATGGACAATAGTCAACAGGTTTAGCAAGCAAGCACATTTTATCCCTGTCAAGAAGACTATTTAGACACACCAAATAGCAACTCTCTCCATATCACAGATTTTCAAACACCATGGATTGCCTCATCCATCGTGTCAAATAGAGATCCTAGAATGACGAGTAATTTCTGGAAAGGTCTCTTCAAAAATCTAGGTACAAGATTGAATTTCTCTTGTCCTATCACCCACAAATGGATGGCCAAAGTGAGATAGACAATCTTACGATTCTTGATCTACTAAAGACTTATGTTACAAAAGTAGATCAACGCTCACAATGAGGAAAGTACTTACCTCTTGTAGAGTATGAGTATAATAATACTATCCATACTTCTACGGGAAAAGCACCTTTTGCAATCATAGAGGGAAGACCTAAAAGTCCCTTGCTACTTAAAGTACATGGGAAGATCTTCGTTGTTGATGAGTATAGCCATGCCCTGCAAACATCTTTCAAAAGATTAAGGAGGCTATATCCATCTCCCAACTAAGGAAAAAAGTTGTTGCTGACAAGCACAGAAGGGACTTAACGTTCAAAGAAAATGATTGGGTCTTACTTAAGTTTCCTAAGGCTCGATTGAGGCAAATGACGGGCAAAAATCCTACGGGCCATCAAAAGTATTATGGTAAACTAGCAAAAAGATACTATGGTTTCAAATTTTGAAGCCAATCAATGAGGTGGCTTATCAACTCAAGTTACCTAACCATTGGCTCATACACAATGCTTTTCATGTGAGCCTACTCAAGTCCAACAAAGCAGAGCCTCCAAATGAACCAATTATTGAAGACCCTCCCGAAATCAAAGATCAAGAAGAGGTATTACAACCCGAAGCTATCCTTCAACATGAAAACAAGGTACTAAGATATGGTAAGATTATCCGACGGTATCTTATTAAGTTCAAAAATTATCCTTTTGAAGATGCTAGATGGATACAAGGAATCCAGTTTAAGGATAGTGTGAACCTTGTCAACGCTTACAATGCTACATTAGAGTAACCAAATGTACATGTTTCTTTTAAATGATCAATGTTTTTGTCTTATAAGACTAATTCTCTCTTTATTGTGCACAAATTTAAGTAGTATGCATACTAAGAATCATGTTTGGGATGACGACGTCTCTCAAACACCATGTAGAATTTGTCACTCTACTTGGGAGGATCCCTTGGAATAATGTCGTAGGGTAAAAAGGGATCCTCTACCCAGTAAGACAAATTGACTAATGACTATGACTTTATCTCTTTTACCTCATAGTCGAGGACGACTATGATGTCATGAGAGAGGTAATGCCATTAAATATCTAATATCTAACCAACCCAAATGATTTTCTCATATTAAATCGATCATTTAATATAGGATAATAAACGAGAACAAGGGTTAGAATCTAAACATGTGCTTACGGATCTATCTCAACACGGGGCTAATGCTAAAGGGGCCCAAATGAGAGATGGTATGTCAAAGAGCAAGGTTAACTAATGAAGCTTAAAATACCTTAGGGTTAGCTTCATTAAAGACCTCCAATGGTTAGTGTTAAAAGTCCTTTGACCTTAAGCAAGCTAGGGCTGAGCTTGAGGTGGGAACCCGACCTAAACTCAAGCGAGCTAGGGCAGTTCTTGAGGTGGGAACCTTAAGCAAGCTAGGGCTGTACTTGAGGTGGGAACCCAACCTAAACTTAAGCAAGCTAGGGTTGTGCTTGAGGTGGGAACTCCACCCAAGGTTCTTGTCATGCTTGATGACTAAGGTACTTGAGGTACTTGTCACATTTAATGAGAAAGTTGCTTGAGAAGATTCCTATGCATGGGGGGTAAGATGCTTGAGTCAAAAAGAGAACCTACACACTTAATGAGGAAGTTGCTTCGGAAACTTCCTATGCATAAAAATCTCAAAGTTAGGGGCATTCTAAAAGAGCACATGGTACACATGTCAGACTCTCACTAAGCTTAACCACATGGTGTGCTTGAATGCTATTGGTTGGGCTAAAGAGGGGTCCAACGAGCTTCTACTTCCATCTACAAATATCTAGATATTTTTAAGCTCTCGCTCTTAAGGGGTAAGGAGGACACTTGTCAAAAGATTACCCATGTACTTGACTGCATGTTTCATGTGATTGGCTACGGGGAGAGGGGTCCAATGAGCTTGCAACATGCAGAAAGGTCACCACTCACCCAAAGCAAGGAGGGGGGGTGCTAGGGGGATATACTCCACAACACACTCATTTGCAAGGCTTCTCACTTGGTGAAAGTTGAGGAACACCACCTCCTTCTCCAAGCTTGTGAGAGTGAAACCCTACACCAACACTCTTGGCTATGGAATGCAAATCCAACCAAGAGTCTTGCTTCAATGCTTAAGCTTGCCATCTTCTCCATCTTCATTACTATGCTATTATGTATGCTAGCAAGAAGAGTAATGATAAGTGAGGAACTATTTCTTTCTCCTATGGAATGTTTCTTCTTCCTCTTTCCTATCCTCAGTCCCCGCTAGCTCTCTCCACCTTTGAAGGTGTTTGAGGCCTTGGGACTGAGGCTTGGGATAGTTAATGCTTTCTTTGTTTATGTTATTCTTGTGATGCATGAAGCTTTCCATCTTCATTGCATGACCTAGGTTACAAGGAGCACAAATATTGTATTGTACCAAGTCTCTTTTGATGGGAGAAACTATAATACAAATTCCTATTGGAGGGGGGACCGGCTCCATATGAATCCGGTCCTCAACTATTGTCATGTTCATTTAACTCTCTCTCTTGCAAAGGTATTGTTCATGCCAAGTTAACTAAGTACCATGTTTATGTTGCTACCATCAATTAAGTTCAACCGCTATGCTCACAAAGAATCTCTCAAAAGTGCTTCACCTAATTTCTTAATTCCGCTACTCTCAAAGTTCATAGGCAATTTACATAGATACACATACATAGGCAATTTACAATACATAGATACACATAATTGTGTCAAAGACAAAATCACTAGTAGATATCCTTTAAACAAAAACTAGAAAATATCAAAAATAGCGAGAAAAACGAGAAAAGAAACTCAAGCAAAACCTAAATACCAAGACAAGGATTCAACCATGACATGAGTTGAACAAAGAAAGAAATATCAAGAGTTGAAGAAAGCTCTAAAGGAGATATATACAACTGAAATGGAAACCACTGAGGAGGATGGTAAGAATGTAATGAGTGTTTCATTTCATTACAAAAAATATACTCTCCAAGATCAAAAAATCATAGTCAAACAACCTGTCAGAAAATTACGAAAACAGGGCGAGTCCTTCGAAGAACCTGAAAACGCAAAAAAGATAGATTTGGCTGAACCAGGAGAAGAGCTTAGACCTGCCTACATTGCAAATGACCTGACGCAAGAAGAAGAAGAGCTTTTGTTAAGCTTACTAAAATAATACCGAGATATCTTCGCTTCGTATTATAAAGGTCTCAAGGGTGTTGATCCAGAAATTTATCAACATATCATACCCATGAGAGATGATGCAAAACCAAGTAGACAAAGACCATACACTTATAATGAAACATTTGCTAGGAAGATCAAAGAAGAGATAGAAAAACTAAAGGAAGTCGAATTCATTTATGAATTTGAACACACAGATTGGGTGTCTCCAAGTGTGGTAGTACCCAAGAAAAATGGGAAATTACGAGTGTACGTGAATCTCAAAAAAGTGAATGCAACTACCATTAGACACAACTTTCCTCTTCCAATCATTGAGCATGTTGTGGGATACAATCAACTTTTGGTTGACCACAAAGATCAGCATAAAACTACCTTTGCAATTGAATAGGGTATTTTTGCCTATCGGGTCATGGTTTTTGGGTTAACTAATGCTCCTTTCACCTTTCAAAGATTGATGAGCCATGCTTTTAAAGAATATGTTCGAAATTTCTTGGAAGTATATATGGATGATTTATGTGTACATTCATCAATCCAGGCTTATCATTTTGAACACCTCAAAAAGGTATTCGAAAAATGTAGACTTTATAGGATTTGCTTAAATCCTGAAAAGTGCACATTCGTGGGTAGACAAGGAAAAATTATTGGACATATAATGTCTAAAAATGGCAAAGCTATTGATATGGATAAAATTCATGTTATTGCTAATTTGCCTAGACCGACAACAGTCAAAGGGGTTCAAACCTTCATGGAACATTGTGGATATTACAGACGATTCGTTTACATGTACGCTATAATTGCAAAATCCATGTATAGCTTGATTACACACTTTGAATGGACTGATGAGTATGAAGAATCCTCATGAAGCTTAAACAAGCTCTCACTTTAGCTACAATATTGAAAGCACCAGATTGGAATAAGATATTCCACATACATGTAGATGGTTCCAATTTTTCCATTGGGTGTATCCTTGCTCAACTAGGAGATGGGAAATTTGATTTTCCTATTTCGTATGCTAGTAGACAAGTGAATATGGCTGAGAAAAACTACACAACCACCAAAAGGGAAGGATTAGGAATGATCTATGCCGTCAAAAAGTATAGACAAACAAATTTCTATTCTTTGTGGACCACCAAGCCTTATTGTACTTGGTCAACAAGCCATGCAACACAGGAAGAATAGTGAGATGGTTTATCATTCTTTTGGAATTGGATTTTGTTATGGTTGTGAAAAAGGGCACCACTCATCAAAGAGTAGATTATTTGTCAAGGATTGTTTTAAGAGAACCACCTAAGGGAGTAGACGATGGTCTACCCGATGCATATCTGCTCTCCATGGAAATGATACCTCGATGCTTGGAAAATATGGTATCATTGATGACCATAGCTCAAGTGGATTCACAAATACCACTTCCTATGAAAACTGGATTAATTAAGCAATCGGCTATGTATCAATTACTATCAGGAAGGTTGTACAAAAGAAATCGAGATGGAATATTGCTTTTATGCATTAATCTAGAGGAGAAAATCCAATACCTAAGTCAAGCACATATTACTGTAGTAGGACTTCACTTTGCGGAAGACCAAACTATGCAACGAATCTTGAGACTTGGAGAGAGGGATGTTCACTCATTTGTGAAAAATTGTCCTCAATCAAAAACAAGCACCCACACCTCATGTGACATTGTTCCAAATATCACTTGTCCCTAAGTGGAGTAACTATCTAGTTACTTACTTATCAAACTGAACATTTCCTGAGGATATGAGTAAACATCGTCAAAGAGCAATTGAAACAAAAGCAAGAGACTATGCTCTATTGGAGACCAATTATATCGGAGAGGTAAGGATCAACATTTGCGTCTTTGCAAAAATGAAGACGAATATATTCCCATTATAGAACAAGCACATGTTGGATTAACTGGAGGTCACTTTTCTAGTGACACCACCGCAAGAGAAATCTTAGTGGCAGGCATATGGTGGCCAACACTTTTTGCAGATGCCAAAGAATATGTTCGAAGGTGTGATACATGTCAACATGCAAAAATGCCAACCCGTGTAGATAGCATGCCCTTAAGACCAATGAAGGGGGCAAAAGCTTTTGCAAAATGGGGTATAGACTTTATTGTGCCAATAGAGCCACCTGCTTATAGAACCCAAACTCAATATATCATTGTAGCTATGGACTATTTGACCAAGTGGGCCGAGGCTAAAGCAACTCAAAAGAATGATACTAGAACCACAGCCGCATTTTTATATGAGAATGTGCTCACAAGATATGGACTGCCAATAGAAATTGTCAGTGATAGGAGAACTCATTTCCTCAATGAGGTAATTGAGTATCTGCTTAATGAGTTTATGGTCATCCATAACAAATCAACTCCCTATCACCCACAAGCAAATGGACAAGCTAAGCATACGAATAAACTTCTCAGCTCAATATTGACTAAAGTGGTTAATTCAGGAAGGACAGATTGGAAAATATGGGCTTATCGAGTTTCATTCAAAACAGCTTCAAATGCTACATCCTTTAACACTAGGTTGGTAATGGGACACTTTTATGTCCTGGGACACTTTTATGTCCTGTTAAGTGACCATTTTCCTTGAATTATGTCAAGAGTTTCAAAATGGATTTTAAGGTGCTATCTATCTAGAAAGTTGTCTCATGAGCTGAAAAAACTCGACATTTTTTGGAATATCAATTCCATCTTTAACATTGTCCTTGCACAACATTTCACAACCTAAACTGTGTGAAAAAACGGGTCTTGTTTTTGGCTTTTTTCAACTTTTTGCAACTATATCACTCTAGAATTCATGTTTGTGAGGTCTATAATGCTAGAGAACTATCTTTAGTAGTCCTCAACATGTCCTGATGCTTCTAGGGAGAAATAAATATTAATGTTGTAAGTTATGACCAAATTACAAAAATTGTCAAATCCTATTTTTTAGCCAATTTTAGCGCTTCTATGATTTTTTTGGTGGATTTCATTATATCCAAATGCATTTTTTATTTTCTATGTCACATATTGTAACATAAAGCTAACATTCCTTGAGTTTTGGGGCACCTAATACCCTATTTTTCATAGTACATAACAATGGTTGATTTTTTCAATTATAGAAGAAAACGAAACATTCTAGTATATCAAGTATAGCTTTTTCATATTGTTAGTTTCTTGTGACAACTACATGCATTTTGTAGGTAGTAACCATATCTAATCATAAGGATCAAATTTGGCTAGATATTGAATAGTTTCTATGGGATTCTACAACTCTTGAACACAGTTTTTTCATGTTTGTTGTATTTAACACTTCATCTTTGTCCCCAAGATTCCCCTTGGTAAGAGATGTATTATTCTTTTGACATGCTCCATGGCTCCTTATGAACATAAAAGACAATAGAGAACTAAGAAAACATGCATATATTATTTGTATTGAGCGTGGCTATAGAAACCTTGATGATAGGTTTGCAGAATGGTAAAAATTCATCTTTTTTGTACCTATTTATTTTGGCAACACAAAAAATAGTGAGTGAGAAGCAATCATATGTTCTGATCACCAACCCATTGAAGTTAACTAGGGAATTTATCTCAGGTCCTACAAAAATCCCTAATCTTATTTTTATGCAACAAAACATAAGAACTGATTGTTTTGATGAAAATTCACTGGTCCATCAACTTTGGAGGCTTGGTGTGACCAAGAGATGAGAAATTTTACAAGTTTCTTATTTTTTCCATGTTTAGTAGGCCTTGAACTATAACCTCATGAAAGGATTTTACAAAATGAGTGGATCTACTATGGTTTTGGAGGTTTTTTCCAAAACCCTGAAAGGACACTTTTATGTCCTGTTAAGTTACCAACCTAGTGTTAACCTTGTTTATGGTCTTGATGCCATACTGTCGATAGAATTTCTATTGCCGACACTAAGGTTAGCTAAGGATCTTGAGTGGACTGGACACGAATTATCAAAGATACTTGAAGATTTAGAAAAGCTTAATGAGCAAAGGCTAACAGCTATAGCTCACATCTATGCACAAAAGCGAAAACAAAACAGTTTTTTGATTCCCATCTTGTTACAAAAATGTTCAAAAAAGTGGACCTAGTTTTAGTTTATCCCCTTAAGAAACACATTCCCAAGTTTAAGAAAAAGGGAAATGGACCATTTATCATTGAAGATGTATCTTCAAGTGGAATAATTAAGTTATCCACCCTAGATGGTGAACCAATGGCTAATTGGATTAGTGGATACCGTTTAAAGAAGTACAATTTTCCACTAACCAATGAATTGCTAGAACAGATGCATGCAGCAAACCAAAGAAAGATGAAACGATAGCTCGTTATTAATGAAGCCCAAGAGGAAGCTCAGCTTTGAGTACTCAAAAGGAAAGTTGCTCTCAAAAATCAACAAATACCTATTTCCATCAACACTCTGGAACTAGATATCCGACTATGGAAATTACAGGGAGATACAGTGTCAACTGATGATGAATGGTTAGATGGAATGGACCTTCGCATAAAAGTACAAATGAACAATCATAGCACAAATGCATTGGTCGATAGAGGAGCTCGAGTAAATGCAGTCAATTATTCCACGTACAAGAAAGCAACGAGTCACTCTTTGGCAGCAAGAATATCAACGATTAAAGGATGCAATAAGAACCCAACACCGACATTGAGAGTACTCAACTTAAATGTGATAGTACATGGATGTTCATGCCCTCATCAATTTGTATGTTTTCCAGATGAACACATGAATGAAACAATGATTCTTGGAATCTCATGGATGCGGACATACAAGGCAGTACCAGATTGGGATACCAACCAGCTCAAGCTCTCACCTAAAGGCGGTCAACTCATTGTTCCAATTGCACCAAGCAAAGAGGAATGGAAAGGAGGTTACCAGCAGAGCAAACCATGAAGCAATTAATCTTTTTTGTCCTATCGACAAGCAAATGCTACCAGTAGCATGCAAGGAGTCAGGCAATTTGAGTACCAAAAGCACAGCTTAAGGACAAATCGATTTAAATTTGGGTGGCCAAAACATCATCCAATGTACCAAAGATGGTTCCAAGGTTCAAAACACAAAGAGGAGCATCTTTGAGCAGGGAACCTAAAACAAAATGGATTTGGAAGAAATAGGAGAACTTATCTTCTCCGCAAACTGTAAAACCGATGAAGCAATGGAGAGTTAAGTCTCAAAAGACTCAACCACAACATTTGGACCAAAGCAAACCAAGATGTCAATAGCAGGCCAAAACTTGACAACCATCATTATTGATACCGACAACTCAAGAAATCAGTGTGCCAAAGCATCCTGATGGTACAATCAAGCAAAGAGCTCACAAGCTACAAGATTTGCTCTTTGGAAGACAGTAAAAGAAAACCTTGACATCAGAAACCCTTGAGTTAATTACTCAAGACCCACCCCTTGCACAACATAATGGTTTTAACTACATTGATCTTCAAAGCATGGTAGGGCCAACCAAGGCTATGCATAAACACGATTGTTCAACCCATGCACACAGTTGTCCCGGAGTACGCCATCTAGGAGGGGTGGAAGGAAACTAAGTAATTAAGGGCAATGTTTGAAGAGGGAGGAAAAAACATTGATGTTAACGTGTAATTTTTTGTAAAATTACCCAATAATGCCCTTAACAAGTCATTAACAAGGGGAATTTAACTGATAACATCTCCTCAATGAGTGTAAATAGTGTATATACTATGAGAAAATCATCAAAAAATAGTCTTTTTTTGTTATTTTTCATCATTTTTCTTGTTATTGGGACTTAAAAATAGAGAAATCCACCAAAAATGATAAAGCTGTGTTTTTCAATGGATTTTGTTAATTATCAGATTTTCACTTTGCTTTTTTAGCGCATTTTGTTACTTTCTTTGATTTTTTCAATAAACAGGTCAAAAATTAATAATAAGTAGCAAATGAGCTCAGATGGAAAAACTAAAGATACACTGATGATCAGAAAGACAAGGTGGACCGGCACAAAAAAATTCATTCAAATCGACAGATGGAAGCGGGAAGCCTAAATTAGGTTGCCAAGGCCTACTTTCGCAAATTCTTGCAGAATGAGCTACCGAAATCCGATTGAAGAAATTTTTGAGTCCAACATAGATTTCACGGCCTAGTAGGACTAACAGGGGGATTTGGGGAAAATGGTTCGGGAAGTCCGAGTATAAATATTCAAGGTAGTCTAAAATCACCTCATTTCCACTAGTCGCCCTTGGAGAGAGAGCTTTCGACCTTCTTCGTGCGCGATTTTTGGAGTCCACAATCGCCCATTTACAGCACCATCTCACATGAGACATGAGGGGTATGTTCTATGCTTATCAATGACCACTTCTATATGGCCGGTAGCTAGTCTAAGCCCAAGGAAAAAACCCTAGAAACCGAGCAGTGCACGAAGTCCTACGACCAAAAATTGACCATAGCGGTCTGTCAACTCAACCAAATCGGATGAAACTTGGATTGTAGTATGTCCCTATATAATAGAACACTTCTAGATCACCAGATGACCATTCGGCAGGGGTCGAGAGGGGTCTCAAGTAGAAAAGCTAGGTTTTGGCCAGATGCCAGAATTGGATTCTGACTCCACAAACGGCTTATGAATGGTTTCATAAAAACAATCAAGGCAATTTCTTGAAAAGCAGAAAACAGCTCAAAGGCTACAAAGCGTCAAATTTGACATATGAAGTCAAACTGACTCCAAATGGGCCAAAATTGGATTGGCAGCTTCATGACTATGTAGCGAACAAGTCCATAGCCTCAAAAGTGACTAACCAACTCCACATGCCATGTAGTCACAAAAATCGGTGATTTTAGAGTCGACAAAGCACGAAGTGATGCCGACGAGACAAAAAAATTACCAAATTCAATTTAGGACTTGTTTTAAGTGTATTGAATATGTCTAGGTCAGAAATTGTCAAGTTTAGCAAAAAAAGTTGACTGTTGTAAATAATTGCGATTCTTTACTTTTGTACTTTTTGCTTAAAAATGGTATCTTCACTTCACCTATCACTTGTACACACCTATTACATGCCACATTTCAACTATGAGCCAAATGATCAAGGAAAACTTGGAAAATTGTCAAAAAAACGTAAAGAAAACTTTCCAAACCAATTTCTGAGTTATCTGTCACATTTTTTTGATCCAAATCACCCCATATCTCATACACAGAGTCTACATCATACCTAGAACCAAGTTGCACCAAAAAATGTTCATTTTGATGAAAAAGTTAATAATCACGATTATTTACTTTTTTGCCAAAATGGGAGAAAATTGCAACTTTTGATCTTATGGGACCAAAGCATATGATGTCCCAAGCCCACTGACCAATTTTGAGCTAATTTGGATCTGCAAATCTCAAAATCCCTTTATATCTACTGTTTCAGAGACAAAAAGCCTAAATCTGGCACCATTTCCACCCTGTGGACTCAAATGAGCCCACACTTCACTCAGAGCACCTCATTGCTATATATTTCAAGCCTATCATGTCAAAAATGCAAAAAGTTGGAAAAAATCCCTAGCTGTAAATAATCACGATTATTTACTTTTGTTGCAAATTTTGGCCCGAACTTTATGGTTTTAATCTCTACATGTTATATGCATCTATGCATGTTCCAAACTTGATTTGAAGCAAATTGGACTCAATTTGTCAACAATTCAGACTCAAGGGCATTTCGGAGATAAATTGCAAAAATATCCTAACTTTGGCACTGATTTCCCCTAACAGGAGCAATGCAAGATGCGAAGAAGGCCAAGAAATGGGTATCCCAATAAGAAAAGTTGCAAGATTTGCCACCCTACCAATTGGACCCAAGTTCAGTGAAGACGGCAAAAGCAACATATTTGTCCAGAGAACAGCTTGAAGAAAATAACACCACGGTTTTCACAAGCAAGTTCAAAAGTGAAGAAGGATACCAAGTAGAGTTGCAGATGCTACCAAAAGAGATCTATGATGTCGCGGCAAAGCCAAACCTAAAAGAAGCCAACAGAAGGCTGGGCCTTAGAGACTTCTACGACCAGGAACCATGTGGCGTAGATTTCCAGAAAGCCTATGAGCTCATGTCTACAATTAAAGAGGACGGGTCAACCCAAACCACTGACCAACAAGGGATGAAAGTAGAAGTGGTAATCACAAAGGAAATTGTGGGCCGAGGCACTAAACTTTCCAACTGAAGGGATGACAATGCAGGCCTGGGACAGAAGACAGCAGGCAACTTCACCAAGGAGACCACTGCTGCAACTTTTGCCGACCTCATCCAAAGGCAAGTGGAAGAATCAGCACGTCTGTATCATCAGCACTTCCACTTTCTAGCAAAGAGACCGCCACGGTACACCACACAAAATCATGCACTTGCGACTATCTTCACCAAAGTGTTGAAGTCGACAACCAGGCAACCGATTGATCACGTACAATATGTGCTAACAACTCTGAAGGGCACCAAGAAAGAAGGTAAAATTACTTATATGGGCGCGCCTGAAGTACTTACAAGAATAGCATACCATGCTATTGGCATGGAAGGCAATTTTCCACTAGCCCTCGATCAGAACATGTGGATTATGTCTGCACCACCTTCTCCAAGAATCACACGGTCGCCAAAGAGAGTTTACAAGTCAGATGAAGAATCGGCAAGAAACTCTCATGAAGCTCATAGCAGTGAGAGCTCGGATAATGAAGAGAGAAGGGCCAAGATTGAAGAGATGAAGAAGAGAGTTGTAGTTGCACACCAAGAGGAACCTCAGCAGAAGAAGGCGAGGTTTGAAAGAGAAAAAAAACTTACGAAAGAAGCTGCCAAGTTGCAAGTGACGACCCGAAAAGGTGGGCTCCAAAAGAGATAAGGGGTCCCAAAACTAAGAACCCTGCAATGAAAGAAGTAGAGGACCCCATAGACTTTCTTGAATGGATGTATGCAGAAGCAGAAGCCCTCAAGTCAAAAGAAGCTCAAGAAGCTGAGAGAAAAGCAAGAGAAGATGCAGCAGAGCAACAAAGACAGGTAGAGGCTACGGAACAAAGTGAGACACAACATGACCAAGAAGAAATGTCTCCAAATCTGACCTCACCCGCTACAGAATAGGTAGACCACCCCAATGCCAAGCCCTCCCCCTTCACCAAGAGTTAGACCAAATGAGGTCGAGGAAGCCAAAGAAAAGGAGCCTGAACAGCAAGCAGCCAGTTTTGAGCAGCTCAAAGCAACAGAGATAGAGGCCACCCCTTCTACAACCACCCAACAAGAAATGGCCGAGGCATCCACGAAGCCTCAAGAAGTAAAGGCAGTCGAGGCAACCGCAATACCTCAAGAAGAGATAGAACCCCCACCACAACCACAAGCAACTACCACAGAACCACCCAAAGAGCTACAAGTTGAACCGGCTGGAACATCTAGACAACCTATAGAGCATAAAGGTTGGCAGACAAATGATGAATTCATCCTACAAGTAAATAAATCCTACAAGCAGATGCAGGTGATGACCGAAAAAATGCGAACAGCAGCACTTGACGGTAGTGCTAAGGCTAGAGAGCTTGAAATGGTCATCGATGCTCTACAAGGAGAGTTAGAGGACAAGATGAATGTCATTACAGATCTGCAAAGACAAGTCAAAGAGCTAAAGAATGAGGCAAAACAGCACCATCTTGCAAAAGAAAAGCAGCAAAAAGAAATGGAGGAGCTAGGTGAACTTATCTTTAAGTTATCAGATGTCTGTAAGACCAAAGACCAACAGCTGACAGAGGTAACAAATGAACTCTTAACCACAACTCTATCAATACACAAGATCCAAGTGCAGCTCAACGTAGCAAATGCCTCTCTGCAATACTCAGAGCAAAGGATCAATGATCAGGCAGCATTTTTGAGATAGATCAAACAAAATTCTGCATTCACCTCGATCAAAGGCATGGATGAAGTCTATAAGGCTTTGGAAAAGAAGAATAGGGAACTCGAGCTAGAGCTAAAGCTAGAGCAATCACAGAGAAGAGACCTTGCAATGATGCGGGTTACAAGAGAAACTGCTCAAGGAGAAAGCAGAGCTCAAAAGAGTCAATCAGCTGGTGAGAGAGGGACAACCAAAGACACAAGAAGAAGCAGGTACCTCTTAGCAACCAACTATAGAAATTCCATCAGTCTCTTTTGCTGAGATAGAAACACATCCAACAGAAGGGCTAGGAGGAGAAGAAGAATTTCAAGTACCACTCACATATGCGGAGCAAGTGCCCATGGTCCAACTGCCTAAAGCAAAAGAGGATGCACTAAAGGTGTAGGTTACTCAGGAGACTGATCTAAAATGGAAAGTAGCGATGGATTGGGAGTTGAGAGTTGGTCTTTGGTCTTACAGGCATCTGATAACTTTGGTTGAGGAAGCATTTTATATAGGTTTCTTCAGTTGGAGAACGAAGATATTTGGGCCAATGATAAGCAACCTAACCTCCAGATTTGTTGGCTATTCAGCCATTGAGCTTAAAAACAAAGTCACCATGTAGTTCTTGCAGGTACCTAACAAAGAGAGAAGACTGAGATATGAGAAAGCACTCCATGCGCTTAAAGACTACTTCACCAGCCGTCAACCCAAAGACTACTTCAGCCCACGAAGCTGTGTCAAGGGACGACACAGGTGAGGAGGGGGGAATGTTAGCAGCAAGCTAGCTCGGATCACATTTTTTGGAGCTTTCATTGTAAAAACACTTATTATTTTGATGCATTGGGAATATTGTAACTCCTACTTTCTCGATAAAGATTGTAATTGATGAGCTGGGGCTACAAGCTTCCAGATTGTATCAACCTCTCTTTAGTAGAGCTCCCAGATTATTAATTTTGACCACCAAAAACCTTGGCTAAGGTATAAAAGCCAATTTTTGTAAGTTTTTTATAAGTTTTTGGATAATAGAAACATAGCGTGAGCTAATGACGCTCACTTCTCTCCTTCTCACGCTTCCTACTCCCTCCTCGGTTGTCACATTGAAATCGCGTCTATTGTGTTGCAACCGCAGGTAAGAGCTCTATGTATTGACGTAAGCATTTCACAGTATTTTGTAGCTTTTGGCGTCGTCGACCTGCGGCCTAATCTCATCATAAGTAGGAATTGAAGCTTTTAAATCAAAAACTAAGTATAGGCAGGGTATTGGGGCAACATTGCTAAGCATTTAGATGAATTCTGGGTCGAAAAAAACTAGGTCAAAAACTCACTGTTGTTAATAATCGTGATTTTTGCACTTGACCTAAAGTGAGATTTGAGACCATAAGCATGTGTGCTTAGGTCTTATAAACTTTTCCTAGAAGTTTCTTGACGTTTGGATATCATTTAATGATGTAATGGATGTGATTTGTTTACCGATGAGCGATTAGCTTTTGGTGATTTCTGTCATTTGAGTGTAGCTTGAGTTAGATGCGAGTTGTTTCTTTGTTCTACGAGTTTCTATCATGAATCAATTCCTTGCAAGCAATGCAAAGGACAAAGTGCTTACCAAATGGCACAGCTTGAAACTTCTCTCTCATGAGTCTATCCACAAGTATGTAGACAAGTTTTGGGATTTACATCTCAAGGCTACTGTCTTCCAAAAGGTAGATTTGCCGAGAAAAAGCAACAATTTTGTGTGGGATTACTTGAAGAGATGGCCGAATACGTCAACTCTCAACAGTGTGGTTCTATCACCAAAGTAATCCATCACACCATGCTTGCTTCATGCATCAATTTCCAACAAGGGCCTAGACGGAATGCCAAGCCCATGGAAAACAAAGATAATAATGATGCAAAGGGGAAAACCAATGCTCAAATTCTTCCCAAGGCACTCTCGACAACAACAACAACAATCAGACCAAGGAGAAGGGAGTTTACAAAGGCAAAAACAAACTCTCTCCTGAAGAGCTCGAAGCTTTTTGCAAGGACCATAAGTGTTTCAAGTGTGAGGAGCAAGGACATGGCTATCGTTCTTGCCCCAAGAAGAATGCTCGCAATGAGACTCCTAGGGCTTCCACCATCGAAGCTCCAAAAGAGGATGCTCATTACAAAGTATCATCACTTTCCTATGCTTGGGGAAATGTAAGAGAGCATGATGACTTCATCTTGTTTGACTCACAACTTCATATCAACGGAGTTGGCCACCAAGTTGGGCATTCAAGCTTTCGACATGGGAGATATTGTAACGGTTGACACGGCTTTCAAGGGACTGCAAGCCTCCATTACTCCCTTGATTGGGAAGTTAAGTTAAGGCTTCATGTCCAAAGCTATGTCGACAAAGAAGAATTTTTCATCTCTCCTATCCAACATGAGGATGTTATCCTAGGGGCACCATGGTTTGATCGCATGGCTGCCAATATGAAGTTCTTTGAAAGGAGAATCTACTTCACCTACAGGGAAAAGAACATATATAGATTCTAGTGAGTGTGATTGCACTATTCCACTTGTAAATCCTCTTGCTTTTGATAAATCAATGAAGAGCTCAGTTTTCGCGTACATGATTTTTACCAAAGAGTCTCTAAAAGATCCTAATGTTTCATCAAATGTAAATGGTAGGAATCAAGCAGAGTTAGACTTGTCTAATTTTCTAAAAGGATTCCAAGATGTGTTCATCAATGTTTTTTCTATGGACTTACCTCCAAAATGAGGGAATGATGACCATCACATTGAGCTCCTTCTAGGAAGCTCACCGCCTAACAAGCCTCCTTATCGAGTCTCACAAGCTCAACAAGACGAGATCATGAAGCAAGTATAGGAATTGGTAGACAAAGGAATGGTGAGGCCTATTTCCTCTCCCTTTTGTTCTCCAGTCCTTTTAGTGCAAAAGAAAGATGTTCCATACCATATGTGTGTGGACTATCAAGCACTAAACCATATCACTATCAAAAACAGATTTCATGTACCTCGGGTAGAAGATATGTTTGATAAGCAACAAGGCTTTAACTACTTCAGTAGGATTGACCTTAAAAGTGTCTATCATCAAATAAGGATAGTGGATGAAGATATCCTAAAGACCACATTCCGCACAACGTTTGGTCTTTATGAATATCTAGTCATGTCTTTTGGCTTGACTAATGTGCCAGCTCCGTTCAATCGTCTAATGCAGAAAATTTTTAGACCTTATTGCAAATTCACTGGAGTGTTCTTTGATGATATCATCATCTACTCCAAGTCTTTGGAGGAACATAAGCAACATCTCCAAGTGATTTCTTAAGCATTGAGGGAGAATAAGCTTTTTCTCAACCAAAAGAAAAGCAAATTTTTTCTTCAAGAGATTCAATACCTAGGTCATATTATCTCTCAAGATGGTATCCGTATGGATCCATCGAATTTAGAGGTAATAAAAGCATGGCCTAATCCAAGGAATCTACATGAGCCTACGAAGCTTTATTGATATGTGCGCATAATATAGACGCTTCATAGCAAAATTCTCTCAAATAGCAAGACCACTACATGACTTAACAACAACATTAAGTATGTATGGACTGGTAAGGAGAAAAATTCTTTTGATAAGCTCAAAGAAAAGCTTACCTCTCAACTAGTCCTCATGCTTCCGGATCTCTCAAAACCATTTGAGGTCCAATGTGATGCTTGTGGTGATTGCCTTGGAGCAGTTTTGCTTCAAGAAGGGCATGGCATAGCATATGAGAGCCGAAGGCTCAATACCGATGAATGAGTCTTGGGTATTTATGAGAAAGAGATTTTAGCTGTTCTGCATGCCCTAGACACATGGAAGCACTACTTATTGGGGACTCCATTTATTTTACAAACCGACCACCAAAGTCTTAAGTATTTCATGACGCAAACCAAGCTTTCCGACAAACAAATGAGGTGGAAAAATAATCTTTCGCAATTTAATTTCCATATTGCTCACATCGCTGGTAAGCACAATCAAGTGGCCGATGCACTTTCACGACGACCAAAAGTTAATGCAATGTCTATAGCTACTCACAATGATCTATCCTCTATGATAGATGAATATGCTCTTGACCCTGACTTTAGAGACATAATGTCAGCCCTTGCTTTGGGGAAGAAAGAGAAACCATTCACCTTGCATGATGGTTATCTTCTCCATGGCAATAGTCTATGGGTTACCCATTCTCTTCGTGAGAAAGTGATGTATGAATCCCATGCTCCTCCCTATGCGGGGCATAGAGGTATTCAACCTACTCTTTGAGGAGTAGAAACGTATTTCTATTGGCCTACCATGAAAGTGGACATACAAGAGTATGTTTTAAAATGTGTAGTATGCCAAACGACGAAGTATGATAGAGGGAAGCAATCAAGACTACTCCAGGCATTGCCTATCCCAAATTCACCATGGGAGAGTATATCCATGGATTTCATCTTTGGATTGCCCAAGTCTATCCATGGGAATACGGGAATATGGAAAATAGTCGACATGTTTAGGAAGCAAGCACACTTTATTCCTATCAAAAAGACTATTAAGACACACCAAATGGCAACTCTCTTCATATCTCAGATTTTCAAACACCATGGATTATCAACATCCATCGTGTTATACAGAGTTCCTAGAATGACCAGTAACTTTTGGAAAGGTCTGTTTGAAAATCTAGGAACAAGATTGAATTTCTCTTCGGCCTATCACCCACAAACGGATGGCCAAAGTGAGATAGCCAATCTTACACTAGATCTACTAAAGACTTATGTTACAGAAGTAGATCAACGCTCCAATGGAAAAAGTACTTACCTTCTGAGATCATTGAGGAGACCTAAAAGTCCCTTGCTACTCAAAGTACATGGGAAGATCTTTGTTGCCGATGAGTATAGCCGTGACCTACAAGAATCTTTTCAAAAGATTAAGGAGGCTATATCCATCTCTCAACAAATGCAAAAAGCTGCTACTACTAACAAGCACGGAAGGACCTTAACGTTCAAAGAAATTGATTGTGTCTTACTTAAGTTTCCTAAGGCTCAATTTAGGCAAACGACAGACAAAAATCCTACGGGCCATCAAAAGTATTATGCTAATCTAGCAAAAAGATACTATGGTCCTTTCTAAATCTTGAAGCCCATCAATGAGACAGCTTACCAACTCAAGTTGCCCAACCAGTGGCTCATACACAATGCCTTTCATGTGAGCCTACTTAAGCCCTACAAAGGAGAGCCACCAAGTGAACCAATTATTGAAGACCCTCCCAAAGTTGAAGACCAAGAAGAGGTGCTACAACCCAAAGCTATTCTTCGGCATGAAAACAAGGTATTACGACATGGTAAGATTGTCCGACGGTATCTTATTAAGTTCAAAACTTATCCTTTTGAAGATGCTAAATGGATGCAAGGAATTTAGCTTAAGGATAGTATGAACCTTGTCAACGCTTACAATTACATTAGAGTAAGCAAATGTACAAATTTCTTTTAAATGACCAATGTTTTTGTCTTATAAGACTAGTTCTCTTCTAGTTGTGCACAAATTTAAATAGTATGCATGCTTAGAACATTAGGAAGGAAGTGGGGTATAGGAGGGCTTCTTTATTTGGTAGTTTAAGGAAATGCTTAAAGCTTAATCCAAGTTTGACCAAGCCTAAAAGAGAGGACAAAAAGGCGTATGCTGAGATTTTTGAAAATACCATTTGTATATTTTGTATTTTGAAAATAGGCTATTTAAACACAAAAGAGAGGTGGATAACTGAATTTATAAAATGTCTTTTCTCAATCTCTCTCCTCTCTCTCTAACATATAAAACACTCTCTCTCACTTAGTTCTCATTAAAAGAAGCACTTTTCAAGTCCCCCCTGTCAAAAAGGCAAATTTTGCATATTCTCTCATTGCATTCTCTCTATAAAATTTGAACCAACTCTTTCTCTTTCCCCCCCCCCTCCCCCCTTTTCTCTCTTGTCATTTCCACCTCTTAATCATCAAGAGGACATCTATGCTACCTACATTTGATAGATAGTGCAAATCCTCCAAGGTTACAGATCTACTCTCTCTCCCACTCTCTTCCTTTATGTTCTCTCTCTCTCTCTCTCTCTCTCTCTCTCTCTCTCTCTCTCTCTCTCTCTCTCTCTCTCTCTCTCATGCTTCTCCCACTCCAGCTTCAAGTGAGAGCAATGGAAACTCCATTACCTCTGTGTGTAGCTGTATTTCTCTCTCTAAAGCTCTCATGATCAAAATTTTGAATTCAAAGGAGATTGAGCTACACTCCCTCTCTTTCTTCCCTCCACAACATAATCCTTTTCTACTATCTATGAGTACCTTCCACTTTTTTCCTCCATAGCCAGCTTTCCCTGCTTGAGCAGTCACCATTACACATTCTCTCTCTATTTTGCTTGATTAGCTAACAAACATGTCATTCAATCGCCCTCCACTGCAAGACATTACTAATAGGCCAAAATGATATCGATTAAAATTTGATTTGGAGCAGGATTACGCTATTGTGCGACTTGGCACATCAAATCCCAATGATGTAGATCAGCTACAAAGCATTGGGTGCAAGGCAATCAACTTATGGGTTGATGGCCACATTTACCCAGTGATCCAACGACTAATGCACCACTACCTGTCAGGACACGGGTCCTACGGGCAAGGCCCTACCCTAAGGGGGGGTCACGGAACCCTGCCACGGGCCAGCTAGCAGTGTGGACAGGGGATCCTAGGGCTAAGAGCCTATAAGTATGGGCGGTTGGGTGGAGGATCTATGTCTCTAGCTCCTAGGGTTCTCACATTGGTATCAGAGCTCAAGGGAGATGGAGGAAGGAGCAGGAAGAAGAAGGCATGGATCTCGCTCTATCTCTCTCGATTTTTCTCTCGTTTTCTCTCTTGCTATATTCTTGAGCAAGGAGATGGGGGGGAAATCTGGCTGTGGCAGCATGCAAGAGCCAAGGCGAGAAGGAGAAGCAAAAATTGGCATGGCTTTGTCTCTCGGCTGCATGTCGTTTGTCTGCTCTCTCGTCTTCAACCCGAGCATGGCTTTGTCTCTCGGCACAGAAAACCGCGGGCAGCGACCCTAGTCTGGAAGTTGTGTGTGTCGGCTACCTGCACCAAATCGCATGGTGTTTGTCTCGGATGCAGCGCGCTGGCTTGAGAGCAATTTCGCGTCACTGCACCGGCCTGTTTGGAGCAACCTATGCGGTGCTCCAACCTATTTTCCCCTCGCGGCCTCTGTTGCCCGCCATGGCAGCAGGATTTTCACACTGTTTAATTACTTTGGGCGCCCCGTCCCACAGGGAGCCCAAGGGGCCCCGAGGTTGGAGCTATGCGGTCATGGTCTGGGTGCAGCTACTCGACCTTGGAGGTTCGGGGTGAGCAGAGGCAAACCAGGATTTCGTTCATGCGCAGAAAATTTACAAGTTGCCACAGCGTGCATGCAAGGCATCACTAGAAAAACTGAATGAGTACGCCATGATGAAGAGGAAGCAAGGCTTCTAACTTGAACATGGATTGGAGAGTGCATGCAAGGCATCAATAGCGGACGCCAATCGTTGTTCAACGGCATCCGACGACTCTCGGTCAATGGGTATAAGGCACGGCACGGCCGCTCATCACTGGAATCTATTGTCGGTAGGACACATTCAATGGTATATCTAATAAGGTCAATCCAAGTTGATCGAGGTTGCTCAATCACGCCTGTAAAACTCTTCAAGCATTCTAAAAGAGATTGACCATACAGGCCATGCGATCGGCAAGGCAAGTCACGTCGAGTGAATCTTGAGGTACGCAATATATTTCAATTTTGTTGTTACTTTCTTCAAAAATATGTTGCATTCAGGCACAAGCACGGCTTGTGCAAACGATGTTATTATCGCGTTTGCATCCAAGCATGGCTTGTCATAGGCGTAATAACCTAGCAAGGCTGGACTCTGCGAAGGTTTTATTTTGCCAACTTTGACTATCCCACGACCCATGATTGGTTTCAAGACAAACATCAAGCATGCCTTGACTTTGTAACAACAAGGTTGTTCATCGCTTATGAAGCGTCTTCTCCAGACGGAGAAAGTATCACTTCTACTACATAGTTCCCACATGCATCCGAGATGCGTGTGTGAAGCACAAGCACGGCTTGTGACAGTTATCATCAGCATTACAACTTTGCGGTATACATGGTTGGCATAGGAACAATGATTAACTTGCAAATTCGACTCAAGCATGGTTTGAGTACTCACTGCCTTGATCTGAAGCACGGCTCATCAGTGATTCAATTTGAAGCTAAAGCATAACAAAATTGCAATGTTTTGGAATCTCAAGGAGATTGGTACATCATGTTGCTCGACGTGATGCAGGGAGCAAGTTGCTTGGCATGGCCGACTCCTTGTCACTGTCTCTAGAAGCTGACAGAGGATGTTTGTCATACAGTACTGGCTAATTTCAGTTGAAATTGCTCGAAAAGGTCGATCTTTTTTGTCATGCACGCTGAAAGTCAATAGCCGCATCTGTTGGCTCTCAGCACAAACATATTTATGTAAAGCAAGGCTTCAATTTAGGTATCTTCCATTGCAATTTCCCATGTTTGGAATATGCTATGAGCATACAAACTTGGGAGGATTTGTCAAGGTGCTCGCAGGCTATTTCATTACATGCAACGATGGAGTACAGGACATAGCATACTTGGCTATGAGCCGGGTTCGAGCGAGTTTTTCTCCATCAGAATTTCATGACAACTGGTTGCAGCAACCACGACCAGGTTAGCCAAGTTTAAGTTTTTCTTGTTTTTTCCATGTTTACACTTTACTTGGCAATTACTGTCATTGTGCAAAGCAAAGTGCTTTGACATTTTTTACATGAAGCAAGGCTTCTCCCTTGTGCCAAGGTACTGCCCAATGACTTGGAGTCAAGGGCATTGGCACAAAATTTTGGGGAACTAGCACAATAGGGAATCTTAGCTCACACAATCCCTACCAGTTTAAATTGTGCAAGGCACTTATGGTTTTGGTTCTCACGTTTGAGGCCATCACTCTTGGCAAGGCATGCTAGCGAGGTGGATTCAATTCTACCGCTTCATGCTTTCCGCTTTCGCTATAACACCAGATACTTGTCAAGGACACGATAAGTTCTGGATTGTTTACCATGATTTTTTGGGGGTCGTCACACCCACATACACGGTAGGCAGTTCAGTTTGTGACTTGTTTGTGTTTTCATGTTGCCTCTCTCGTTGCGAGAGTCATAGCAGAGCACCGTTGCATGCTTATAGGATAAGCTGCACGTTAGACATAAGATGCACAAGAGAATGGCAATCAATTGTACACGTCATAGTCGTTCAAGGAAAGTTCCTCAGCCCAGCATGCTCTTCTTCTCTCTCTTTCTCTCTCTTTAAGGGAATAATGACAATCTTTTAAGAATATTTTGCTACATGTTTTGCTAGTGAGTCCGCCTGAGCCAAGGTGCTCTAACTCTCAGCTAGTAAGTGGCTAAGATGCCACTCCAATTCGTCTTTATCGGTTCCTCGATTGAATACTAATTTGTTATTGGCATAAGGGCTATGAGCCACACAGGCTAAGAGCCATTGTTAGACCTAGGGTAAGATCCCAATGCTTACATTTCTTGGGTGATTGTTCTTCAGCTTGAACAAATCTACTCAGTGAAGTACCCATTGATGTTAATGGCCAAGCAAGAGTCTCGCCATTCTAGACCTTTTGGGTGTTCTGTAAGCACAACATGTTTTGGTGCGACACTCGAATCGATTTTCTCACATGAGCTGATCTCTACCACAGTATAGATGGAGCAAGTAGTTGAGACAGCATGGCTGTCCATAAGAGCTAGGCATCCCACTTGTGTGGATCTCTTTCTCTCTCTATAGCACTACGAGTGTCTAGGGAAACACAGTTTTGGGGTAAGACCCAGCGGGTGATTGCTAAATCACTCTATCGACATGGAGCATCTCAACTTGATCTATTTTCGTTACACTTTCAAGGAAGGAAGTCCGCAATTTACCACGCGGTAGCGGATGAACACACTTTTCAAGTTGATTCCAATCATTCTGTTCACGGTTGACTATGTTCGTTACCATTATCTGCTAGTTGCGCAGTTTCTACAAAGAGTCTTACCAAGGGGTTTGACTACGTAGATTCTAATCCAAGGGTTTGGATTGCAAAGGCAACACCCAGGGTTCCCAGTGCAATGTTGCTTGGTTCTTTCACAGGTGGGAGACGTGCTCCTCTGTATTTCAATACGGGTAAGTGAACATTCAGTTCAATCTCCAGGTACGCATCTATTGATTTGGTGTTATTCCAGTTTTTAGTCTGCATTACTTGGGTTTTACAAGACGTTTAAATACGCTTGAATATGTCATGGCCATGCCAAGGGCATGTCGAAACACGTATTTTGGGCGGTAATGTCCAATGTACATTACGCTGTTATAAATCCATTTGTAGGATTCAATTTGGCACATGTTGTCACATGGGATACAACATGGTCTAAGAACTCAAGGAGTTCAGTTTAGCCAGTGTGGAGCATGATAATGAGGGTCCCTCTCACTCTTGTCGCAGAGTGTTTGTAGTTACCTCCACACACAAGTACCAGCTCGTACTTGATGGATGTCTCTTTTCTTGATATCCTTGTTTGAGACATATTCCACATGTGGAGAATATGAGTCTCTGGGACTGACACTGGAGCCAACTATCTAACAATGTGTCGTGACGAAGTCCCTAGGTGCTGGTCACATCCATGGATTCGGCCATTTTGAGCACACAGTATCAGGAGAAATTTCAGTGGCCAAAAATTGTCGGGTACTAAGTACAAACTTGTTACGATTACAAGTGCTGTGAAACCACCTTAACGGAGGGTTGTTTCTACATATAGCTAAGTATGCTATGTACATGAGAATGTCTCATGGTTGGTACCTAGGTGTGACCGGGTTGTCACATTCTGTTATGGTCCAAAGTCTCGTCATGAAATTGCGGTTAGGATATGTTTGTGTTAAATGCATGCACACTAGGTGTTATGGGCCCTAGTGTTTAACACAAATTTATTTGGAGAGGCATGCAACTTCATGGACATTATTGTTTCTGCAATTTTTTGCACTGTCAGTGCAATTTCTCTTGCAGATTTAGTATGGGTTTACACCCTGCCATACAAGTTGATGGCTAAATAGGGGCGTTCGTGATTGGCTGCTTGAAACTCCAATCTGCTTTCACCCTAGTTGATTGTCTCCATTCCATATCGAGTATATGGCTGGATACTCAATGATTGAGTCATAGTTTGTCGTCAGTCGTGGGCGACTTTCTGTAAGTGGTTGGGGGAAAGCACCTCACTCTTACTGCTGCTATTCATCCCGCGTCGAATGGGCACTTTACAAGCATTCTATTTAGTACTAAAGGATATGCAAAGTGCATACGTTAAATCATGCTAAAGGATATGCTAAGTGCATACGTTAGCAAGAAGTGGAACAACTGGATCGGTTACCTTTCTAGTTTGGAGTTTGCTTCATATGATGCAAGGCATGTTACGGCTAGTTTTAGTCTCTGCCTGTTATTCTCAAGTTATCAACCTTAATCATCACTTTTGATGCGGTTGGCTAATGGCAAGAAACCATAGCAAGTCAAGGACTTGGTTGCTGCTGATGAGTATGTCAGCATAGTACTTTCATGGAAAGATGAGCCGAGGTTATATCGCATATTCAAGTACCTTCAGAAAGTCTGAAACTTGGGTATGCATTTAGACACCTCTTATTTATGATAACTCGTTTAACATACTCAAGTGAGTTTTAAATGGAGTCTGCACATTATGTTGATTATGGGTCGGTTATCCAAGACGGTTGTACAGGGACAACAATGTGGAAAATCGAGATGTTATTCTTGATTTCATTGAACCTCCCAATGAACCGGGATCCGATTCAACAAACCGTTGGATCCATGAGCGATGCCACGGTGGAAAACATTAGTGTTCTTATGAAGATACCACCACTTGTGTTTTCGAGGACGAAAACTCTTCCAAAGGGGGGACTAATGTCAGGACACGGGTCCTACGGGCAGGGCCCTACCCTAAGGGGGAGTCACGGACCCCGGCCACGGGCCAGCTAGCAGTGTGGACAGGGGATCTTAGGGCTAAGAGCCTATAAGTATGGGCGGTTAGGTGGAGGATCCAGGTCTCTAGCTCCTAGGGTTCTCACACTACCCTTTTGTAATGTCACTGAGCTTCTGTGTTTTATTGGAGATGGAAGAGACGGACTATTTGGCTACTGCTAGAGATTGTATTCAGCTTTTGTCAATGAAAGGGAAGCAAGTTAACATCTCTTGGATGCCTATTCATCACTACAAGAGAAGTCTGCAAAAGATCTACAGCAAGGTAGAGAGGAAGCCAACAAGAAGATGAAGCTATTGAACAATGAGATGGCAAATCTCAATGAAAAAGTACAGCAACAAAAAAAAGAGCAGAAGCGTCGATTAGACAATTATGTTCAACTACAACACACTTCACGGAATATGCGTCGGCGAATCGACCATCTCACACACATTCACCTCGGCTACCACATTTGTAAGCGCAAGAGACAAACGATGTCCTTGCTATCCTCAAGTGGTGGAGCTCGAAAGAAACGTGTCCGTCAAACTTGGTAAGAATACTGATGCAAGATCTGATTTCCTACATGTTCAGCAGGTTGGTGTAATGATAATTCAATATGCAAAAACTTGGCTTGAATGACGATGGGAATCAATCCCAATGCTCAAAAAATCGGACGTGCTCTACTGTAGAATATCATCAAGCCAAAGGAATTAGTTGAGCTACTAGATGATCCATCCAACGCTGGCATTGTGTTGCCTCAAGAGGTGATGGAGGTGTGTCACAGCGCAGGAATAAGTTTCAAGGTCTATGAAGCTTTGTATAAAAGTGTCACACTCCGTCATCAGACAAAAGGTTTGTTTCGGTTTCTGTCAACGCCTTACAGTGTCAGTGTTGCAAAAAAGTGCGCCAATAATGATGTTGCAAGCTCGTTGGACAAATTTCAATATGTGGAGGATGGCATGTCATTAGAAGACAACAAATTCCTCCGCTACAACGAGTTCAACAATGTGTATGTTGACTTGTTGAAGCTCCAACAGTCAATGATAAGATTTTATGGGTTGACACAAGAAGAGTGTGATGGGAAAGTGATATTTTTTATGAATCTTAATGAGTGCCAAGTTGTTAAAGATCAATGGCTCGAAAGAGTAAGTGTTACATTGATGAGCAGGGCCTTCGTGGGTGTCAATGTGGAGCTAAATGCCAAATAAGAAGAGAAACACTTGTTTAGGTGTTAAGTCAGAGAAAAATATTTGGTGGCTGGTAGCTTTTCATCTCCCACATGAGACACATGAGACTCTGAAATGGTATTTACCTCCTGCTTGTGATTGGCTAGACCTGGAGGGGTCCAATGAGCTTCAAGCATGACTACAAGGGAGGATCGACCAAGGAAGCTAGGGGCTTGCTTAGGGGGTATACTCTCCCACACACACTCACACACACTCTCATTGTGTGAAGTGCAAGAGCTCTCTCTCCTTCTCCAAGCAAGTAGAGAGGTTGAGAGCCTACACCAAAACTCTTGGCTATGGAGTGCAAATCCAACCAAAAGCCATGCTTCAATGCTTAAGCTTGCCATCTTCTCCATCTTCATTACTATGTTGTTATGTATGCTAGCAAGACGAGTGATGATAAGCGAGGAACTAGTTCTTTCTCCTATGAAATGTTTCTTCTTCCTCTTCCCTACCCTCATTCCCTGCTAGCTCTCTCCACCTTCGAAGGTGTTTGAGGTCTTGAGACTGAGGCTTGGGATAGTTAAAGCTTTCCAAAAATATTATTTTATGCTTGTGATGCATGAAGCTTTCCATCTTCGTTGCATCACCTAGATCACAAGGAACACAAAGATTGTATTGTAGCAAGTCTCTCTTCATGGGAGAAATCATAATACAAATGTTTATTAGAGGGGGATGGGCTCCACATAAATCCGGTCCTCAACTATTGTCATGTTCTCTAAATTCTCTCTCTTGCAAAAGTATTAGTCATGCCAAGTTAACTAAATGTTATGTTTATGTTGTCACCTTCAATTATGTTCACCCGCTATGCTCAAAAAGTAATTTCACAAAAGTACTCTCTCTAATTTCCGCTACTCTCAAGTTAATAGGCCAATTCCATTACATCTTGCATGCAGTTTAGCAAGAGAAACTCTTTACAGGCCGCAATATTGGCCATATTCTCTGTAAAGTTTCTGCTATCCCACCCAGTTGTTGAATGGCCAACAGTGAACTGTTGGTGGAGGCTAATAGGTGCTGACATATTGATATGCATGTCTCCAGAAATACCATTACTCCGCAATCCATGTTCTTCTGCTTCTCTAGCATCGTCTCTTTGTGTGGAAAAAAGAATTAGCTTCTGCTTCTGCTCCTTGACTATTCTTTTGATCATGGTCAACAGCGTAGGCACCTGCATGATTGACTAGCTACTTGACTTTCGCTGCAATGTTGTTGCATTTCCTCGGAGCTACATAATAACCAACTCCCGCGGACACCATATTCCTCGTTGAATTGGCCATGAGATATGATTCTATTTGTCTGCATAGCGTTCCAAAATGCTTGTCTTATCAAAGTTTCAGATAGGCTATCAACAAAGCTGGACGAGGAGTGCGACTGAAGTCGATGGCCCATCAAACCATGACTTGCAGTAGTGGCAATATTCCCTCGACACTGAGCTATGTGCCACTAATCCCCTCACACTCTATTCTAAAAGCGCAAGCAGCTAGCACTGAAGCTGCTGGCTTAATTACTTGAGGATAACCATCATAAGCTTCGGTGTGATTGATCCTGCTAAGCTTTTTTGTCCTCATGTCCACTTCAACGTTTACTCTTTCCATTTCTTCAATCTTTGCCATCTGCATCTCCAACAGCGCGCCTATGATAGCATTAGCAGAAAAATGTGTTGAACGGGCCTGCGAAGGCAATGAGTTTTGGTGATTCGACTCCATATTAGGCGAACTTATCATCGATTGAAATCTGACATCTTCTGTTTCAGTAGCACTAGAATAGACCTCTACCATGGGTTGATCATACAAAATATCTGATCTTTGAGAGTGCTCATCACGTCGGTAAGCATCCGAAGTACCCTCCAGCTTGATGATCTGTGAAATATAACCAGGGTTTGAAAGGTCTTTGATACTCCTTTCCGGTTCTAGCCGGCTTGCTGCTACAAAGGCAAACAGCACGGAAAAGAATTGGTGTGAATCTTGAGAATTAGGCATGGGGACCTGCTGCATATCACTTCCATGAACATTGAAGGAATATGGCGGAGGGCACAGGGTTGTTGAATCTGCATGAGCTATACTTGGAGAGGCATAATGTTGGCCATAACTAGTTGCACCTACAGAAACGAGTTGAGTAAGGTAGTTGAAGATGGACATATTGTTCAGCTAGCCACTAGGTCTTGTTGCACACAAAGCTGCTATGATCGCTACGCAGGGAAGGCGCATTGTTGCTCTCTCCCCCAGTCATGTTGTATGTCTCCTCTTCTTTCTCTGACGAGGACTCTACATCATCGCGCTCCGACCGAGGGTCATCGCTTTTTCGAAGGTTGACAAGCAGCCTAATAAAAGCGTTGTTTTTGTTTTTTAACTTGTTTCCAGCGAGGCTCCTAGCCGTGCGATTCGAGCGGTGGGCAATGGCTCAAATCATGCCAAGTGGCCAGTTCCACGTTCAAGAAACAATAAAATCTCCTTTGGCTACTCGAGTATCTTTGAATTGTCGATTTTGTAGTATCGACATAAGAGACTTTATCATGAAACGTGAAGAGGAGATGTAGAAATTAATACCATCACACCTTTCGCCTTTCGATGATGCATGCTAGTGAGCCCAACATGTGGGAAATGATTGAAAGAGTAGAGGGTCCACTCAAAAGAGTAAGAAAGACTATCACCTATTCCTAAAGAGGTATTTGATTCAAGTTTTGAAATAGAAGTAGAATGGCCTTTGAAACATCACAATCTCATAAAGAAGATCCATCGTGAGATATATTTATTATCTTTCTTGGAAACTCTTGTTGGGGTAAAGATCGATGTGGCTGCCCCTCCTACACTCACTAAGTCCTTCACTAACCCATTATCTCTTATTCTTGCGGAGTGGGAGATGGTTAGTCTCTCAAAGCTCCACCAACGATCGTGTCTCCTCCCTAGGAGCACCCCCACAGGCAATGCTCAGCAACTGGTATCAGAGCCTCGGCGATTGTGGCAAGGGGACCTTCTCAGAACTGGTGAACTTGGGCATGAGCTCAAACACATAGGCAGATTTGAGAGGGACTTTTTGATGAGCTCGGGAGAGCTCGTAGGAGAAGATTGGAAAGACACAAAGAAGCTCAGAAATATGTGTGGTTTGGCTACACACACACACACACACACACACACACACACTTTTCAAACAGGGAGCGCATCACAAAGCAAAAGCTCACAAAAATTAATGCAATCACTGGAAAATGCATAAAATTTCTGAGAGCGATAACACAGAATAAAATCAAAGCGACCAACAAATCTAAGTAGTAGCACAATAGAAAACCTTGAAGTAGCACAAAACAAAAAAAACACAAGCAAGGGGTGTGGTTTTTGTGCAACATGAAGACAATTGAAGGAGGGCATAGCATGTGTGTGCAAAGCTTGAATCAACGCACACGCGTGTGCACGCACGCACACACACATATGTGCACATGTGGATCGAAGCATCAAGGAGTGCATGTGTGAAGTACACACATACACAAAGGAGTTTCACAGTCTCATAGTGGTCTCTTGACAGACGCAAATTTCCAGGCATACACTAGCTCAAAGATGTAGTTTTTTGCTACTACGACATTATACGTGGAGCACTTCCAACCAATGCCCACTTGTGTGGAGCTGTAGACGTCTACCTGGACATCACAAGTGGAGTGACAGGTATCGAGGTTTACAGAGGAGCATTGCTGTTGCCTAGTTACAGACACTTTAGTGCACAATGCATCATGTGTTATCTACGTTTTGTAGATACTGTTTTATTGGCCGATGCATTAGTGGCCATATGTACGCCCATTGTGGATAGTGATTCACTTGTACAACTAGATATAGATTTTGATCTTCCTAATTTTTCATTAATAGTGACTTTTGCAACAGTTCCACTATGAGATCACTTATGCGTTTTTTGTGAGCACCTGGAGTGCTAGTGAGCTCTTTTGAGAAAAGATATCCCCATACAAATTTTGTTTTATTGCTTGCAATTTTTGGTGCTTGTTTGTGCAAAGGTCCTACTTTTTCAGTGACACCTACGCTTATGTACATTGAGTTACGAACAATGTCCTCGTATATCATTTGTGGAGCCACACTTTGACATTTTGGCAATTACCTAGCCATTTTTGAGACTCGATTTGGAAGATAATGCTCTTTGAGATTAGACTATAGTCGTATCGTGTCTACTAAGCCTTTGGAGGGTCATGGTCAGGCTTTTTTGAGCTACAATATTTTGGGATGTTAATATCCCTTTGGTGATACATGTTTGTTGGAGCACCCCTCCTATGAGGCCTCACCATAGGTTATGCATAGAGTGAAATAGGTGTCGTTGACACTATGTTAATATGAAACTTAGGATCAATTTATGCCCAATTTGCACTCTCTTGAGTTGTTTTGTTGATTTTATGCGCATTTTGGTTGAAAATTTGGCTCCTCGTATAGAGGAGACTACCAAATTTTTTCTGTGAGTTATTTTATGGGTTGCTAGCGTTTTGAGCCTTCTTTTGAGTTGAGATTTTGCTTCTATTACGGAGCACATTTTCTTTAAAAATCCCCAAGATTCTCCCCATAATTTCTTGGTCTTCTTTCCATAGTGTTTAATCCTTGTAGTTATGACCTCTTCTACTAGGAAAGACATTTACAACATCAAGAAGTTTAATGTCACGAACTTTTTCATATGGAAAGAAAATTCGGGACATTTTTATCTAGAAAGGTTGATTGGAGCAACTCTTTGAGCACCAAGAAGGTGATAGCTATACGAATGCATAATAAAAATCCTTCACCCCAAAGTTCAATTGACTATCCGTCTACACCTTGCAGAGTACGTATTTTACTATCATTGGTGAAGCTAATTTTAAAGCCTTATGGAAAAATTGTGCAATACGTAGAAGAAGTAACAAGGTTTACCTGATGAAAAAGGTTTTTGAGCTTCATATGAAAGAAGACGACATAATTTTTGAATACTTAAATGTATTCAATTTACTTTTTAGTCAGTAAACATCACACGGACTCGATTTTAATGAAGAGGTACAACATATCCTCTTGTTATGCTCTTTATCTTTGTAAATGGGACATTTTTTGCACCACCATACGTAACTATGCACCTAAGGGAAATTTGATCTAGTCTGCTCAGTAAAGAGATTTGTAGGAAATGCATAGAGCGTGTTAAGCAAGGTGATGCTTACATTTGCTAATTACAAGGAGGGCCAGGGCAAAGCAAAGTTAAAAGAAATCAATATGGTCGAGTCTACTAAGACTCCAAATATCCGTGAGACAGTTGGTACTTCAGGTTTTTGGTTTTTAATTTGGGCATTAATGCAGATGCTCTTGGTACAAATGATGCCACCCATGCACAGAATTGGATCATCGATTATGGTGTCACTTTTCATGTGACACCACATAGAGATTGGTTCTCTACTTATGTGGACACAAATGGCATTGTGAAGCTCGGTGACTCTTATGAGCTTGACATTATAGGTGTTGGAAACATCAGATTGCTCTCACACAATGGCACGGAGTTTATGTTGAGAAATGTCAATCGGCATGTCCACGAGGAAACTTGTTGGCTTTAATTCTGGGGTACAAAGTCCATGCAATAGTAATTTTCACTCATTTACTTGTAAATTGTCATTATGACACCATATCAATTAGACGTTGTTTTTCTTCTTTTAAATTCGTTCTTTTTTGCACACCTAGGAGTAGGTGAGGTAGAATAGAAATCATTTCCTACTTTCTCCAAGTTGGTATCAAAAAGTTTGTGAAATTTTGCAAACAAAATTCAAAAGTTTATGACTAAGAACAAGCTTAAAATGGAGTACTAATTGGCAAGAATTTGTTTGGAAAAAAAAATGGTCTTACAAGGCATCAAAGAGCAAATATGTGATCCATGATTAACCAGATTTGATTACACCATAGTTGTATCCCTCAAAAAGTTCAAAACCACAAAATTAGACCTTGTAACTCACATTTGAGACAATCGAAATTTTCTGGGACTTTTGGAGAACATTATAGGGAGACTGAGCAAGAGGGTGGTAAGGTCAAATCTCAAATACCTTGGGGTCTACACGTCGTGATCCTTCACCACTCACCAAAGAATGTGAAACATAACCATCTCATAATTTGAATGCATAGTGGAGTACCATTAAAAAATGAACACAGTATGGGGCACCTCACTAACTCTGATATGGCCCTCTAAAGGCACTTTTATGGAGCCAACACAGGCCCTCTTAACTCTGCTACACGAAGAAATGTTTTAAAGAATGAAGGTTGAAACCTAAGAGCCTCCCCAAACAGGTTTCTAATGTAGAGTCTACCCCTTTCATTTCACAAAACTCTAGACATGAGCAAAGGGAGAAACAAAAATGCTCTCAAAAAATACAAAATTTCAAGGTTGACTTCTTAGTTGGAGAAGCTTTTAAAGAGTGTATTTTTACTTGGAAATACCTTTTACTAAGGTTAAAGTAAACGAATGTGATGACAAAAGTCTAAAATGTGAAAGGAACCTTGGGAGGTAGCTCAATGTATTCAATTTACTTTTTAGTCAGTAAACATCATAGGGACTCGATTTTGATGAAGAGATACGACATATCCTCTTGTTATGCTCTTTACCTTTGTCATGGGACATTTTTGCACCACCATAAGTAACTATGCACCTAAGGGAAATTTGATCTAGTCTGCTCAGTAAAGAGATTTGTAGGAAATCTATAGAGCGTGTTAAGCAAGGTAATGCTTACATTGCTACTTAGAAGGAGGGCAAGGGCAAAGCAAAGTTAAAACAAATCCATATGGTCGAGTCTACTAAGACTCCATCCGTGAGACGATTGGTACTTCAGGTGTTTTGGTTTTTACTTTGGGCATTAATGCAGATACTCTTGGTACAAATGATTTGTAATGGAATTGGCCTATTTAACTTGAGAATAGCGGAAATTAATGAGAGTACTTTTGAGAAATAACTTTGTGAGCATAACGGGTGAACATAATTGAAGATAGCAACATAATCATAGCAATTAGTTAACTTGGCATGAACAATACTTTTGCAAGAGAGAGAATTTAGAGAACATGACAACAGTTGAGGACCTGATTTATGTGGAGCAGGTCCCCCCTCCAATAGGCATTTGTATTATGATTTCTCCCATTAAAAGAGACTTGTTACAATACAGTCTTTGTGTTCCTTGTGACCTAGGTGATGCAATGAAGATGGAAAGCTTCATGCATCACAAACATAGCATAAACTTGAAGAAAGCTTTAATTATACCAAGCCTCAGTCCCAAGACCTCAAACACCTTCGAAGGTGGAGAGAGCTAGCAGGGAATGAGGATAGGGAAGAGGAAGAAGAAACATTTCATAGGAGAAAGAACTAATTCCTCACTTATCATAACTCTTGTGCTAGCATACATAATAGCATAGTAATGAAGAAGAAGGAGATGGCAAGCTTAAGCATTGAAGCATGGCTCTTGGTTGGATTTGCACTCCATAGCCAAAAGTGTTGGTGTAGGCTCTCAAACTCTACTTGCTTCGAGAAGGAGAGGGAGCTCTTGCACTTTGCATAGTACACAATGAGAGTGTTTGTGAGTGTGTGTGGGTGAGTATACCCCTCAAGCAAGCCCCCTCCTTGCTAGGTCGACCCCCCCTTCTAGCTCATAATTGAGGCTCATTGGCTCTTGCCAAGCCTAGCCAATCACAAGCTTAGGCCATTTCTAGCATTAGTTGTAGGCTTGGGACAAGTGTCCCCCTTTCCCCTTTGAGAGAGAGAGGACTTGATAAATGCAAAAACAATTAGATAATTCAAGTAATTTATCATTGGACCCCTTTGAAGCCTAGCCAATAGGCTTCAAGCAACACATGAAGGTAACATGGGTAGGGACCTGACATGTGTCCTTGTTGCCTCTTCAAGCTGGGGCTTCCCTTGTGAGTGTGAGTGTGTGTTCTCTATCTAATCCCTAGGAAAAGGGCTCGCCCCCCCTCTTGGAGGGATGCTTTTGACTTTAGGTGTTCAAGCACCTTACTCACCAAGCATGACAAAGCACTTGAACTAGGGGGTATTCCCACAAGCATCTCAGGCAAGCATGTCAAGGCACCTCAAGCACCTTAATCAAGCGGCAAGTCAAGCACCTCAAGCATGGAGTAAGTCAAGCACCTCAAGCACCTTAATCAAGCACCTCAAGCAGGACAAGCACCTCGAGCTTGGGCCGGGTTCCCACCTCAAGCTCAGCCCTAGCTTACCTAAGGTCAAAGGACTTTTACACACATTATTGGAGGTCTTCAATGAAGCTAACCCTAAGGTCTTATGCTCCATTGGTTAGCCTTGCTCTTTGATAGACCATCTCCCATTTGGGCCCCTTTACCATTGGCCCCGTGTTGAGATAGATCTATAAGCACATATCTATATCTTAACACTTGTTCCCGTTTATTCTCCCACATTAAGTGATCAATTTAATATGAGAAAATCATTTGGGTTGGTTAGATATTAGATTTTATGACATTACCTCTCTCTTGAAATCATAGTCGTTCTCGACTATGAGGTAGAAGAGATAAAGCATTAGTCATTAGTCAATCGTACTTAGCGGGTAGAGGATCCCTTTTTTACCCTACGACATCTTTCCAAGATGGATGACTAATCCATTTGGTGCTTGGGAGACATAGCTGCCGCAAGCATATCTGCTCTTTAGTTCATTTCATTCTCCCAAAGTAGAGTGACAAATTCTACTTGGTGTTTGAGAGACGTCGTCATCACAAACATGATTCTAAGCATGCATACTAGTTAAATTTGTACACAAGTAAAAAAAAGGACTAGTCTTATAAGACAAAAACATGAGTCATTTAAAAGAAATTTGTACATTCGCTTACTCTAATGTAGCATTGTAAGCATTGACAAGGTTCATACTATCCTTAAGCTGTACTCCTTGCATCCATCTAGCATCTTCAAAAGGATAATTTTTGAATTTAATAAGATACCGTCGGATAATCTTACCATGTCGTAGTACCTTGTCTTCATGCCGAAGGACAGCTTCCGGTTGTAGCACCTCTTTTTGGTCTTCCACTTCGGGAGGGTCTTCAATAATTGGTTCAGTTGGTGGCTCTCCTTTGTAGGGCTTAAGTAGGCTTACATGAAAGGCATTGTGTATGAGCCAATGGTTGGGCAACTTGAGTTGATAAGCCGTCTCGTTGATGGGCTTCAAGATTTGGAAAGGACCATAGTATCTTTTTGCTAGTTTAGCATAATACTTTTGATGGCCCGTAGGATTTTTGCCCGTTGTTTGCCTTAATCGAGCCTTAGGAAACTTGAGTAAGACCCAATCATTTTCTTTGAACATTAAGGCTCTTCTGTGCTTATCAGCAGCAGCTTTTTGCCTTTGTTGAGAGATAGATATAGCCTCCCTAATCTTTTGAAAAGATTCTTGTAGGTCATGGCTATACTCATCGACGGCGAAGATCTTCCCATGTACTTTGAGTAGCAAGGGACTTTTAGGTCTTCCCTCAATGATCTCAAAAGGTGCTTTTCCCGTAGAAGTATGTACAGTATTATTGTAGGCATACTCTACAAGAGGTAAGTACTTCTCCCATTCTGAGCGTTGATCTACTTCGGTAACATAAGTCTTGAGTAGATCGAGTATTGTAAAATTGGCTATCTCACTTTGGCCATCCGTTTGTGGGTGATAGGCCGAAGAGAAATTCAATCTTGTTCCTAGATTTTCAAAGAGACCTTCCATAAATTACTGGTCATTCTAGGATCTCTATCTGACACGATGGATGTGGATAATCCATGGTGCTTGAAAATCTGAGATATGAAGAGAGTTTCCATTTGATGTGCCTTAATAGTCTTTTTGACAGGAATAAAATGTGCTTGCTTGCTAAACCTGTCGACTATTGTCCATATTCTTGTATTCCCATGGATAGACTTGGGTAATCCAAAGATGAAATCCATGGATATACTCTCCCATGGTGAATTTGGAATAGGTAATGGCTGGAGTAATCCAGGTTTCTTCCCTCTATCATACTTGGTCTTTTGGCATACTACACATTTTGATACATACTCTTGTATGTCCACTTTCATGGTAGGCCAATAGAAGTACGTCTCTACTCCTCGGAGAGTAGGTTGAATACCTCTATGCCCCGCATATGGAGGAGCATGGGATTCATACATAAATTTCTCACGAAGGGAATGGGTAACACATAGCCTATTGCCGTGGAGAAGATAAGCATCCTGCAAGGTGAATGGTTCCTCTTTCTTCCCCAAAGCAAGGGCTGACATTATGTCTCTAAAGTCGGGGTCAGTAGCATATTCATCTATCATAGAGGATAGATCATTGTGAGTAGCTATAGACACCGCATTAACTTTTGGTCGTCGTGAAAGTGCATCGGCAACTTGATTGTGCTTACCAGCTATGTGAGCAATATGGAAATTAAATTGCGAAAGAAAATTTTCCCACCTCATTTGTTTGTCGGAAAGCTTGGTTTGCGTCATGAAATACTTGAGACTTTGGTGGTCGGTTCGTAGGATAAATGGAGTTCCCAATAGGTAGTGCTTCCATGTGTCTAGGGCATGTAGAACAGCTAAAAGCTCTTTCTCATAAATTCCCAAGACTCGTTCATCACTATTGAACCTTCGGCTCTCATATGCTATGGCATGCCCTTCTTGAAGCAAAACCGCTCCAAGGCAATCACCACAAGCATCACATTGGACCTCAAATGGATTTGAGAGATCCGGAAGTACGAGGACTGGTTGGGAAGTAAGGTTCTCTTTGAGTTTTTCAAAATCATTTTTCTCCTTAGTAGTCCATACAAACTTAACGTTCTTCTTAGTTAAGTCGTGTAGTGGTCCTGCTACTTGAGAGAATTTTGCTATGAAGCGTCTATAGTATGCACACATACCAATAAAGCTTCGTAGCTCATGTAGGTTTCTTGGGTTAGGCCATGCTTTTATTACCTCTAACTTTGATGGATCCATTTGGATACCATCTTTAGAGATAATATGACCTAGGTACTAAATCTCTTGAAGGAAGAATTCGCTTTTCTTTTGGTTGAGATAAAGCTTGTTTTCCCTCAATGCTTGAAAAATCACTAGGAGGTGTTGCTTATGTTCCTCCAAAGACTTGGAGTAGATGATGATATCATCAAAGAACACTCCAGTGAATTTGCGATATGGTCTAAAAATTTTCTCCATCAAACGATTGAACGTAGCTGGTGCATTAGTCAAGCCAAAAGGCATGACTAGATATTCATAAAGACCAAACGTTGTGCGAAACGCGGTCTTTAAGATATCTTCATGCACTATCCTTATTTGATGATAGCCACTCTTAAGGTCAATCCTATTGAAGTAGGTAGAGCCTTGTAGCTTATCAAATAGATCTTCTACCCGAGGTATGAGAAATCTGTTTTTGATAGTGATATGGTTTAGTGCTCGATAGTCCATCTTTCTTTTGCACTAAAAGGACTGGGGAACAAAAGGGAGAGGAACTAGGCCTCACCATCCCTTTGTCTACCAGCTCTTGTACTTGCCTCATGATCTCCTCTTGTTGAGCTTGTGAGACTCGATAAGGAGGCTTGTTAGGTGGTGAGCTTCCAGGAAGGAGCTCAATACGATGGTCATCATCCCCTCGTTTTGGAGGTAAGTCCATAGGGATATCATCGATGAATACATCTTGGAATCCTTTTAGAAAATTAAACAAGTCTAACTCTTCTTGATTCCTATCATTTACATTTGATGAAATATTAGTATCTTTTAGAGACTCTTTGACAAAAATCATGTACGCAGAAACTGAGCTCTTCATTGACTTATCAAAAGCAAGAGGATTTACAAGTGGAATGGTGTGACCACGCTCACTAGCATCTATATACATGTTCTTTCCCCTGTAGGTGAAGTAAATTCTCCTTTCAGGGAACTTCATGTTGGCAGCCATGCGATCAAACCATGGTGCCCCTAGGATAATATCCTGATGTTGGAGAGGAGAGATGAAGAAGTCTTCTTTGTCGACATAGCTAGTCTTGTTGTCCCTTGAAAGCTGCATCAGCCACTACTATATCTCCCATCTCAACAGCTTGAATGCCCAACTTGGTGGCCAACTCTATTGTTATGAAGTGGAGAGTAGAGCCAGGGTCAAACAAGATGAAGGCATCATGCTCTCTTACCTTTCCCCAAGCATAGGAGAGTGATGATCCTTTGCAATGAGCATCCTCTTTTGTAGCTTCGATGGTGGAAGCCCTGTTGGAATTAGGGTTGCAGAGTAACACACACACCTTGGAGAAGACCAAGGAAGTTCAAGGCACACAATAGAGAGTGTGTTACTTAGTGTGCAATGGAAAGATGGATAGCCCTAGAGTGACGGGGGTATATACAATGCTCGGGGGAAAAAACCTCCTAAAGAGGGAAAAAATGCCCCGGCGGTCCTAGTGTGTTCACACACATCACTACCACATGTATATGGTAACAAATCCCCCCTAGAGTGATGCGGTGAACGAGAGCTGGCACATGAGTAAAGGGAAGTGCCATGCCCTGAGGACATGATCAGTCCACAAAGGGGAGTAAGCCCAAAGCTTTGCGGAAAGCTTCAAGATTCTCACGAGACAATGCCTTTGTGAAAAGATCTGCAAGGTTGTCCTGTGTTGGCACATAAGCCAAGCTGATCTCTCCTGTTGAGAGCCTCTCCCTGACATAGTGGTAATGCACCTCAATGTGCTTTGTGAGAGCATGAAAAACTGGGTTCCTCGCAACTGCCAATGCGCTCTGACTGTTAGTGTAGATAGTGTTGGCAGTGTCCTGTCCAACACCCAAATCAGCCATAAGGCATCTGAGCCATACAAACTCAATCGTAGCTGTGAAGACTGCCTTGTACTCAGCCTCACAACTCGAAGTGGCCACAGTAGGTTGTTTCTTGCTCAACCATGATATACATGAACTGCCAAGCATGAAACAAAAACCACTTGTGGACACTCGCGTGTCAAAACAACCAGCCCAATCTGAGTCCGAAAAAGCATGTAAGTCTGGCGGCAATGATCCCCCCTTGGGATAAAACAAGCCAAGATGTAAAGTGCCACTAAGGTAGCGGAAAATTCTCTTGACAGCCTGCCAATGCTTAGACCCTGGGCTATGCATAAATCTGCTGACTTGTGAGACTGCAAACTAAATATCCGGCCTCGTGTTGCATACATAAATGAGGCAGCCAACAGTAGTTTGGTAAAGAGTGACATCAGCAGGATCGCCAGCATCATGTAGACTAAACTTCAAACTTGTTTCCATGGGAGTGGCAATAGGTTTGCAATCCTCAAGTCCAAACTTACATAGCAATGTCTCTATGTAACTTTTCTGACACAAGGCAATACTACCATCACACTGCTTAAATTGTATGCCCAAATAATGATGCAACAGCCCCAAATCTTTCATCTTGAAAGTAGCATTCAAATCAGCCTTAAATTCAGCAATATGTCTCTCATTTGGTCCAGTGATCAGCAAATCATCAACATAAAGAACCACTATGAGAAATACATCACCCTCACGCTTTACATACAATTTTCTTTCTGTTGGACTGTTACGAAAGCCTTGTTTGACCAAATGAGTGTCAGCTTTCTCATACCAAGCACGAGGAGATTGCTTCAACCCATACAAAGCCTTGTTACATTTGCACACTTTGTCCTCTTGTCCTTTTATGACAAAACCGCGAGGCTGCGTTACATAAACTTCCTAAAATATGTCACCATTCAAGAAAGCAGTAACAATGTCTGATTGATGTACATCCCAACCAAAATGAGCTGCCAATGCACATAGAAAACGCACAGTAGTCATACGACAAGTGGGAGCAAAAGTCTCTTCATAATCTATGCCTTTTTGCTGTGCATAACCCTTTGCAACAAGTCGAGCCTTATGGCGATCAATCTCACCATCTGGCTTGCGTTTCAACTTGTAAACCCACTTCGTATCAATGGCCTTTTTGCCAGGAGGCAAATCACATAAAGTCCATGTGTCATTTTCTATAAGTGCATCATATTCTGATTGCATGGCAGCCATCCAATTTTCTGAATTCTATGCTTCATCAAAAGACAGAGGCTCCTCAACATCATGTAAACTAGACACAGCTAAAGCATAACAATCTGATGCATAAGATGCATGGCGAGAGCCTGAACGAGTATGACTAGACAAAGGTGCATCCAATTTACTGTCACGCAAAGTGTGCACCAGCCATTTTGGCATACCTCTAGCCTGCTCATTTTCAGCCCTTTCCTCATCAAGTACATCATGTACATCTGCATCAGTAATAGGCTGATCTAAAACATTTTCAGAAACCCCATAGGCTGTACATTTCCCTCATTGGAACTTACATTCGTATTTCCACCACTGAAAAGAGGCAACAAAGTGTCATAAATGTCCTGTGAGCTTACATTACTGTCTCTAGTACATGACAGCAAGGGCTGAATAGAATCTTCCACAAACACTACATCCCGAGAAACTAGAATACGTTTTGTTTGCGAATGATACAACCTGTAACCTTTGCTTTCAGCACTATAACCAACAAAAATACATTTGACAGCCTTATCATCCAATTTTCTGCGCTGCGCTTGTGGCACCAAAGCATATGCCAAACAGCCAAAAACACGCATGTGCTCAATAGAAGGTTTTCTATCATGCCATGCTTCATATGGAGTAATAGACTGCAAAGCTTTCGTAGGACACTTGTTAAGTACATAAGTGGCACACAAAATGGCCTCAAGCCAAAAAGAATGCGACAAAGCTTGACTTTTGACCATACATCGTGCCATTTTCGTCAGTGACCTATTTTTCCTCTCAGCAACACCATTTTGCTCAGGTATATAAGGTACTGTACATTGGTGTTTTATCCCACGACTAGCCAGAAATGCATTAAATTCATGAGACATGTACTCCCCCCCTCGATCGGAACGGAGGGTGCCCATAGTACATTTCGAGACATTTTGAGCCATAGCCAGAAATTGTTTGAAGCACATAATAACTTCGAACTTCTCTTTAAGCGGAAATACCCATGCATGCCTGGAGTAATCATCAATCAAAGTCACGAAGTACAGGTAATTGCCCAAGGACGGAGTTTGCATGGGCCCACAAACATCACTATGCACAAGGTGCAACCTGCTTGTGGCCCGAACTGAACCATCCTTTGGAAATTTAGAACGCTGCATCTTACCCAAAATACAGCCTTCACAAACATGTTTGACAGGTGCTTCAAGAGGTGGCAAATAAGCAACCATATCAGATTTTTGCAAACGCAGCAAACTGGCAAAATTCAGATGACCAAAACGTGCATGCCAAAGTTTTGCATCTGAAATAGCCCTTGAATCTGCAACAGCATTTGCAAAAATTTTCCACACTTGTCATACAAAGTGAGCTTATACAGCCCACGGCACAAAAGGCCAGATGCAACAATTTCATCAACAAAACTGAGATCATGAACTGTACATCAGTCATCCACAAATTTGACTACAAGTCCAAGTCTAGCAAGTGCGGATACAGACAAGAGATTCTTCTTGATCCCAGGTACATAAAGTGCATCAACAAGTGTGAAGGAACTGCCATTACCAGCAGTGAGCACAATCGTTCCAACTCCCTGAACTGGATAAGAGGCATTGTTGGCACAAGTGACTGAATTCCCATGAGGGACGGACTCAAGAGAGGTAAACAATTCACGATGTGAGGTAATGTGCTTTGTAGCACCACTGTCGAAATACCACACATGTGAATCTGCAGCAACGACTGACAAGCATGCATCATGGACAGCAGGATTGTAAGTGCACTCTACACTAAAAGCCCATCCTGCATCAACATCAGCAACACAGTCTCCTTTCACAGAAGACTCAACAATGGCTGCATTTGTAGTGGAACCATCATTTGCAATGGAACCACCCTCTTTCTTCTTAGCCTCTTTGGCCTTCAACTTAGGACACGACTTGATCAAGTGATCATTGGATTTACAATAATGGCAACGCATCTTCTTTTTTCCCTTATCACCAGAATTGCCAGCTGCCAGCAGAAGCATTAGGAACATAATTTTTGCCACTCGCAGCAGAACCATAAGAAGTGGCTGCATTGCTGTTACCACCCTTTCTTTGAGAAGCAATAAAAGCCTGTTCAACTGCACGCTGCCTAGTCCTATTTTTTCTGGAAAGTGACTCTTGCAACAGCAATGTGCATAATGCATCAAACTTGACAACTTCAGGATTTCCTTGGGTCATCAGTCTCCAAGTACTAGCAAAAGTCTAGTAGGAATCTGGTAAGGCATCAAGAACAGTCTGCACAAGGGAACTATCTGAAACAACTTCACCTGCAGAAATAAGCTGCTCATTGATATCCTTGACACTAGCAAGGAAAGTGTCCATATCATCTTCCTCATGCATAATCTTCGATTCCAGCTCTTTACGCAGCAAAGCAATTTTAGCCTCATTGCGGCTTGCATAAAGACCAACTAAAATATCCCAAGCCTGTTTTGCAGATTTTGCTGAACGGATGTGAGGAACAATGGTGCGCTTCACAGACAACGTAATCAATGCATGAGCCTGCGCATCCTTAACATCCCAACGAGCTTGTTCTGCCGTAGGCAAAACAACTCTAACAGCTGCAATCCTTGCAGCAAGACTTGCAACATCCTCAACATCGCCTACATCCTCAGAACCAGGATGTACATCAATGCCCTGCACAATATTCCAGACACCCTTTGACACAAGAACATGTTGCATCATATAAGCCCACATAGGGTAGTTGTCCCCATCCAACCTATCCTCAGCAGCAAACATCTTGAACACATATGTGTTGTTGTTGTCAGCCATGGTAAATGCTGCACCTGATGTGAAAACTGTCCGAAAATAGGAGAAACGGAGCGGGAACAACCTGTGCTATATAGCACAAACCGTAGAAGACTATAAGGCACCTGTTATGAGAAAACGGCACTGACAAAAATTTTGCACAAAATGACGAAATAGCCTGTGCAGTACTGCCTGTAGTGGAAACGGAGGCCGAAATGAGCCCAAATCAAAATTCTGAAATCGGAGAAAAGTGAGCAGGCGTGTGCTGGAGTAGCTGGCGACTAAGCCCGGGAGGACGTGACCTGCTCTGATACCAATTGTTGGAATTAGGGTGGCAGAGAAACACACACAGCTTGGAGAAGACGAAGGAAGCTCAAGGCACACAATAGAGAGTGTGTTACTTAGTGTGCAATGGAAAGATGGATAGCCCTAGAGTGATGGGCGTATATACAATGCTCGGGGGAACAAACCTCCTAAAGAGGGAAAAAATGCCCCGACGGTCCTAGTGTGTTCACACACATCACTACCACATGTATATGGTAACAAGCCCTAGGAGTCTCATTGCGAGTATTCTTCTTGGGGCAAGAACGATAGCCATGTCCTTGCTCCCCACACTTGAAACACTTATAGTCCTTGCGAAAAGCTTCAAGCTCTTTAGGAGAGAGTTTGTTTTTACCTTTGTAAAGTCCCTTCTCCTTGGACCGATTGTTGTTGTTGTTGTTGTTGTTGTTGTTGTTGTTGGAAGTGACTTGGGAATTGTTTTGAGCATTGGTTTTCCCCTTTGCATCATTTTTATCTTTGTTTTCCATGGGCTTGACATTACGTCTAGCCCCTTGATGCAAAATGATGTGTGAAGCAAGCATGGTGTGGTGGATTACTTCGGTAATAGTACCGGGCCGTTGAGAGTTAATGTATTCGGCCATCTCTTCAAGTAATCCCGCACAGAATTGTTGTCTTTGCTCGGCAAAGTCTATCTTTTGAAAGACAGTAGCTTTGAGATGTAAATCCCAAAACTTGTCTACATACTTGTTGATAGACTCATGAGAGAGAAGCTTCAAGCCGCGCCATTCGGTAAGAAGTTTATCTTTAGTATCACTTGGAAGAAATTGCTTCATGATGGAAACTCGTAGAGTTTTCCATGTCTTTGGGGCTTCTCCATTGCCACGAAGGCTAGCCCTCCATTGACGAGCTGATTTTTGGAAGTGCATAGCTACATGGCGTAGCTTGGAGGACTCTGTGAAGCCCTCGTCCCCAAAGGCCGCATCAAATTGCTGGATGAAGGCCAACACTTTGTCAGTAGCACCAAAGGTGCCATCGTAGGTGAGAAAAGAGATACTCTTTCCTCCCTCCTTGAACTTCTTTAGCTTTTGTGACCTTCGCCATGCAGGAAATGATTTTCGATGTCCTCCCCTCTTGTATTCTCTAGGAGAATAGCCATAACTTTCATCGGAAGAGAAGGAAGGTGAAGAAGAAGGAGAAGAGGGTGACCTCTTCCTAGCCCTTTTCTTCCTTTGTTTCCTCTCTTGCCTTTCAGAGTGATGAGGAGGAGGACTATGGGTTGCTCTTTTCCTCTTCGAAGGAGTAGGTGATCGTCTACACCGCCGTCTTCGTGGAGCCACATCTTCAGAAGAACTTAGACTTTCATTGCTTTCTTTCTCTTTGGATTCCTCCTCTCGAATGGGAGAGAGTCTTCTTTTGGGGGTCTCTTCAAGAGGCCTCCTAAGCTCTCTCTCCTCTTGGAGAGGAAGGGAAATTCCATAAGCACGAAGTTGTTGAGTAACTTCGGCTTGCAAAGTTGGGTTGCCCATAGCTTGCTGCAACCTAGTGACGAGATAATTCACAAACATGGGAGCATCATCATTAGCACCTTCGTGTGCAAAATCAAAGCTATCAATGTTCATTCTAATCTCTTGATTATTGTCATCCATATTAACAAAATTTATGTATGTACTTATTGTATGCTTTGGCAATTCAAAACCTTAGTTGCCACTCCTCTTAGCCTTTGAAAATCGGCTCTTAAGTATCTATACCCACGGCTCGAAGTGGTTAATTATAGAGAGTAGAGGAGTAGGTCTAACATAGCAGAGTTGCCAAGGGCTATCTCCTTTCGGACTTCTTATGGCTCAATAATGGTAAAGCCGTAGGCAAGTCTAAAAAGACTCCATTATTAAGTCCAAAGCTTCCGAGGTGTGCACCATCCCCCACATAGTGGGCTCAAAAAAACCGATATTAGATCCCAGTTCCACTTACCCTATTATAATTAACAACATCAACCATTTATAGGCTACTTAAGGACCTCTCTTCTTAAGCAAGAAAAGAGAAACCAAATGCTCTGATACCAATGTAATGAAATTGGCCTATTTAACTTGAGAGTAGCGGAAATTAATGAGAGTACTTTTGAGAAATAACTTTGTGAGCATAACGGGTGAACATAATTGAAGATAGCAACATAATCATAGCAATTAGTTAACTTGGCATGAACAATACTTTTGCAAGAGAGAGAATTTAGAGAACATGACAACAGTTGAGGACCTGATTTATGTGGAGCCGGTCCCCCCTCCAATAGGCATTTGTATTATGATTTCTCCCATTAAGAGAGACTTGTTACAATACAGTCTTTGTGTTCCTTGTGACCTAGGTGATGCAATGAAGATGGAAAGCTTCATGCATCACAAACATAGCATAAACTTGAAGAAAGCTTTAACTATACCAAGCCTCAGTCCCAAGACCTCAAACACCTTCGAAGGTGGAGAGAGCTAGCAGGGAATGAGGATAGGGAAGAGGAAGAAGAAACATTTCATAGGAGAAAGAACTAATTCCTCACTTATCATAACTCTTGTGCTAGCATACATAATAGCATAGTAATGAAGAAGAAGGAGATGGCAAGCTTAAGCATTGAAGCATGGCTCTTGGTTGGATTTGCACTCCATAGCCAAGAGTGTTGGTGTAGGCTCTCAAACTCTACTTGCTTCGAGAAGGAGAGGGAGCTCTTGCACTTTGCATAGTACACAATGAGAGTGTTTGAGAGTGTGTGTGGGTGAGTATACCCCTCAAGCAAGCCCCCTCCTTGCTAGGTCGTTCCCCCCTTCTAGCTCATAATTGAAGCTCATTGGCTCTTGCCAAGCCTAGCCAATCACAAGCTTGGGCCATTTCTAGCATTAGGTGTAGGCTTGGGACAAGTGTCCCCCTTTCCCCTTTGAGAGAGAGAGGACTTGATAAATGCAAAAACAATTAGATAATTCAAGTAATTTATCATTGGACCCCTTTGAAGCCTAGCCAATAGGCTTCAAGCAACACATGAAGGTAACATGGGTAGGGACCTGACATGTGTCCTTGCTGCCTCTTCAAGTTGGGGCTTGCCTTGTGAGTGTGAGTGTGAGTGTGAGTGTGTGTTCTCTATCTAATCCCTAGGAAAAGGGCTCGCCCCCCCTCTTGTAGGGATGCTTTTGACTTTAGGTGTTCAAGCACCTTACTCACCAAGCATGACAAAGCACTTGAACTAGGGGTTATTCCCACAAGCATCTCAGGCAAGCATGTCAAGGCACCTCAAGCACCTTAATCAAGCGGCAAGTCAAGCACCTCAAGCATGGAGTAAGTCAAGCACCTCAAGCACCTTAATCAAGCACCTCAAGCAGGGCAAGCACCTCAAGTAGGGCAAGCACCTCAAGCACGACAAGCACCTCAAGCAGGACAAGCACCTCAAGCTTGGGCCAGGTTCCCACCTCAAGCTCAGCCCTAGCTTACCTAAGGTCAAAGGACTTTTACACACATTATTGGAGGTCTTCAATGAAGCTAACCCTAAGGTCTTATGCTCCATTGGTTAGCCTTGCTCTTTGATAGACCATCTCCCATTTGGGCCCCTTTACCATTGGCCCCGTGTTGAGATAGATCTATAAGCACATATCTATATCTTAACACTTGTTCTCGTTTATTCTCCCACATTAAGTGATCAATTTAATATGAGAAAATCATTTGGGTTGGTTAGATATTAGATTTTATGACATGATTCCACCAACGCACAGAATTGGATCATCGATTATGGTGCCACTTTTCATGTGACACCACATAGAGATTGGTTCTCTACTTATGTAGACACAAATGGCATTGTGAAGCTCGGTGACTCTTATGAGCTTGACATTACAGGTGTAGGAAACATCGGATTGGTCTCACACAATGGCACTGAGTTTATGTTGAGAATGTCAATCGACATGTCCACGAGGAAACTTGTTAGCTTTAGTTCTGGGGTACAAAGTCCATGCAATAGTAATTTTCACTCATTTACTCATTTACTTGTAAACTGTAAACTCATTTACATAGTCCATGCAATAGTAATTTTCACTCATTAGGACACCATATCAATTAGACGTTGTTTTTCTTCTTTCAAATTCTTTCATTTTTGCACACCTAGGAGTAGATGAGGTAGAATAAAAATCATTTCCTACTTTCTCCAAGTTGGTATCAAGAAGTTTGTGAACTTTTTGCAAAAAAAAATCAAAAGTTTATGTCCAAGAACAAGCTTAAAATGGAGTACTAAGTGGTAAGAATTTGTTTGCAAAAATGAAGGGCCTTACAAGGCATCAAAGAGCAAATATGTGATCCATGAGTAACCACATTTGAATATACAATATTTGTATCCCTCAAAAAATTTAAAACCGCAAAATTAGACCTTGTAACTCACATTTGAGACACTCCAAATTTTATGGGACTTTTGGAGAACATTATAGGGAGACTAAGCAAGAGGGTGGTAAGGTCAAATCTCAGATACATTGCGGTCTACAGATCGTGATCCTTCACCACTCACCAAAGAATGTGAAACATAACCATCTCATAATTTGAATTAAATGCTTAGTGGAGTACCATTAAAAAATGAACACAGTATGGAGCACCTCACTAACTCCGATATGGCCTTCTAAAGGCACTTTTATGGAGCCAACACAGGAGCCCTCTTAACTCTGCTACACAAAGAAATGCTTTAAAGAATGAAGGTTGAAACCTAAGAGCCTCCCCAAACAGGTTTCTAATGTAGAGTCTACCCCTTTCATTTTGCAAAACTGTAGACATGAGCAAGGGGAGAAACAAAAATGCTCCTCAAAAAGTACAGAATTTCAAGGTTGATTTCTTACTTGGAGAAGCTTTTAAATAAAGTGTATTTACTAAGGTTAAAGTAAACAAATGTGATGACAAAAGTTTAAAATGTGAAAGGAACCTTGGGAGGTAGCTCAATGTATTCAATTTACTTTTTAGTCAGTAAACATCACAAGGACTCGATTTTGATGAAGAGGTACGACATATCCTCTTGTTATGTCTCTTTACCTTTGTCATGGGACATTTTTTGCACCACCATAAGTAACTATGCACCTAAGGGAAATTTGATCTAGTCTACTCAGTAAAGAGATTTGTAGGAAATCTATAGAGCGTATTAAGCAAGGTGATGATTCCATTGCTACTTACAAGGAGGGCAAGGGCAAAGCAAAGTTAAAAGAAATCATATGGTGGTGGTCTACTAAGACTCCAAATATCCGTGAGACGATTGGTACTTCAGGTGTTTTGGTTTTTACTTTGGACATTAATGTTGATGCCCTTGGTACAAATGATGCCACCAACGCACAAAATTGGATCATCGATTATGGTTCCACTTTCCATGTGACGCCACATAGAGATTGGTTCTCTACTTATGTGGACACAAATGGCATTGTGAAGCTCGGTGACTCTTATGAGCTTGACATTATAGGTGTAGGAAACATCAGATTGGTCTCACACAATGGCACAGAGCTTATGTTGAGAATGTCAATCGGCATGTCCACGAGGAAACTTGCTGGCTTTAGTTCTAGGGTACAAAGTCCATGCAATAGTAATTCACTCTCATTTACTTGTAAATTGTCATTATGACACCTAATCAATTAGACTTTTTGGTGTTGTTTTTCTTCTTTTAAATTCTTTCATTTTTGCACACCTAGGAATAGGTGAGGTAGAATAGAAATCATTTCCTACTTTCTCCAAGTTGGTATCAAAAAGTTTGTGAACTTTTTGCGAAAAACATTCAAAAGTTTGACTAAGAACAAGCTTAAAATGGAGTACTAAATGGTAAGAATTTGTTTGAAAAAAAAAATGGCCTTACAAGGCATCAAAGAGCAAATATGTGATCCATGAATAACCACATTAGATTATACCATAGTTGTATCCCTTAAAAAATTCAAAACCGCAAAATTAGACCTTGTAACTCACATTTGAAACAATCCAAATTTTATGGGACTTTACGAGAACATATAGATAGACTAAGCAAGAGGGTGGTAAGGTCAAATCTCAGATACCGTGCGGTCTACAAATCGTGATCCATCACCACTCACCAAAGAATGTGAAACATAACCATCTCATAATTTGAATTAAATGCTTCATGGAGTACCATTAAAAAATGAACACGGTGTGGGGCACCTCACTAACTCCGACATGGCCTTCTAAAGGCACTTTTATGGAGCCAACACAACAGCCCTCTTAGCTCTGCTACACGAATAAATGTTTTAAAGAATGAAGGTTAAAACCTAAGAGCCTCCCCAAACAGGTCTCTAACTTAGAGTCTAACCCTTTCATTTCACAAAACTCTAGACATGAGCAAAGGGCGAAACAAAAATGCTCCTCAAAAAGTACAAAATTTCAAGCTACTTGGAGAAGATTTTAAATAATATCTTTTACTAAGGTTAAATTAAACAAATGTGATGACAAAAGTCTAAAATGTGAAAGGAACCTTGGGAGGTGGCTCTTAAAGAGAAGACCCCACCCTTCCAAAAAAATGACATGACTTCCTTTTAATCTTCAATAATTTGAAGCCGCAACACTAGGAGAAGCATAACCTTTGAGACTACTACCCCAAGGATTCAATGAAAAGCAAAAAAAACGAAAAAAACAAAACAAAACTTGTGATTGAATAACTGACAAATGCAAGCTCGTGGTTTGTCCAATGCTCCTACACCGTGTGACCTAATTTGCATTGTGGTGTTGTCCCACATTGTTTATCCAAACACAGGCCTTTTTTAGTGTATGTTTCACTAGCTAAAATTGCAAATACCAGCTAGATTCCAAGATTGCCTTTTTGTGTTTGTAGCAAATCTGGAAGAAAACTGGGAGCGTTTCAAGTGCGTCCTTTTTATCTTATTGTTCCAAAATCAGAGGGCAAATGCAAGCAAATCCTTTGAGAGTAATCGACCACCCACTGCATTTTACATCTTCAGAGCAATAGCTTCAATTTTGCACCAGCCAATGAATGCTTCTCAAGAATTCAACTACACGAGTGCACGAAGGTAATCTGATGATCCATTACTTTGTTGAGGAGCAGATAGTGCAGAACACAAGGAGAAACAAGCATCTCAAAATGCCTTGATAGGGAAAAAGGGAGATGTATTACATCTTCAACCATAATATATTACCACTGTTGTAAATCAGGCTTTGGCTTCATAAGAGAGGCTCTACAAGCTCCAAATTAGCTAGCCATTTCCTCGCCAAAAATTATGAGGTTCCTTGTTTCTTGCAACTTGTGAACGAACGACACAACAAATGCTTTATCATAAACTACACAGAGAATTGCTGATACGTCACTTCAACTAGTTAAACATAAATTGGCATTGCAATTGTTGACACGCCAGTACACACAAACTCCTAAATAGGCAGCACAAAAAATTATCTGATTTACTCTTTTAGCGAGAAACTTGTCTCAGACGGTCTCTGGAAGGACCGCGGACACATCCTGCAAATCCCTACAGATAGTTTAATAACCTACCCAAAACTTGAGGCTGTCCTCAACTGTTATGCACTTTTAAGGGTTAAGGGTTTCTATGTTAGGCGCTAAACAATTTGAACAGTGTCAATTGCTATGTGGCAGCGTAATGTACAGGCCGATGCAAAGGTGGAGAGGAGTTCTTACTAGGCACAGCATCTTGCCATCATATGGTGACATTCGGCATTCTCTGTCCATGATTCTAGTAACATTTGGGAAAGCAGCTTCTCCAAGGTTCCAGGTGGAGCCTAAACCAAGTTTGACTGCAGTCTTGAGAAGCACAAACAAGGGGGGTCAGAAGTCTCTCGATGGGATATGATGGACAGAATCCTCTTCATGACATATGATGAATTTTCGACCTTCGTGCAGCCTCCCTCTCTGCTATGACCACCAAAAACTCAGCCCCTAACATGTCTTTAATAGCTAAGCCCATAGAAGTGCTGATGTCAAACGTGTCAATGATGGAATCTAGATGTATCAAGAAACCTAGTGCAGACAGCACACGAATGCTGTTGGCAAAGCAGCAAATGTTCTCTCTAACTTTCAAAGGGATGGTTTCATTATGCAACCCGATCGCATCAGAAGCTGCTGAATGACCAGTTGCTCCCGCCAATTCTGCAGCTGCTGTCTGAGCAGCCGGTGCTGCACAAATCCAGATGTAGCCATTACACCCAATTATCATGTCCACCCCATACGAGTTCAGATTATGAAAATGCTGTTTTTGGCGTTTGATGAGATAAGAAGGAACCCTGACTAGCTGTCCATTTGCAAGCTGCACAACAAAACGAGATTGCACATCACTTGTCTGAGATCTAACAGAATGTAAGTGAGACAGTAAGTCCAGATCTTACTTTTCCATATTTCAAGCTCCTGGTGTGAAGATGCACAGATCCGTCAGAATGTACACTTTGTACTTCAGCCTACGAATGATGCAAAAAATTGTTGAATCACACGCTAGCTACCTTGACTTACATTCGGCTTTGAAGGGAAAGTATCCGTTACATTTTAAGAAAGACTTACACTGATAAGATCATTCTCTTCGAACAAAGTTCGCATGTTAAGCTCGTCTACGACTGTCCGCCTCCTCTGTGCATTACTTTCAAACACGTTTATAATCAATTAATCTCTCTCTCTCTCTCTCTCTCTCTCTCTCTCTCTCTCTCTCTCTCTCTCTCTCTGTGTGTGTGACACCTAGATACAGGCGACCTCAAGATCAGGATTGGGGGCTCCACCCACCGTGGTGCACCAGTGAGGACACCCTCAAGGAAGCAATCACCGAGCTCAATGACATTATAAGCCTGAAATTGTCTCTTGGATCAACAACACACATAGGCACGTACCATCCGAGCACTACATACTAACTTTCAAGGACATAGACGAACGGATGAAGTTGCTACGCCAATCTGGACTTCTCAAGAGAGAGTTTTGGAACGCTGAGGAACTGACTACAAATCAACTCAAGAATTAAGCAAGCGAGCTCAAGAAGATGCATGAAGCACGCAAGCAAGGTAAATGGGCAGTCTATCGAGGTGGCAAACCCATCATCCAGGAGTTTCTAACTCCCAAATTGGCTCTCCCCTTAGCTAACCCCCTTAGGTTTTGTTCTTTCCGTTATCCTATCATCCTGAAGGACCCTCGATCCTTAGTTGATATGTATTGACCATCCTCACTTGGACGGAACTGTTGTAATGTTTTGTTTTGGTGCAATGGGTCATATACCTCCGTGGACGATAAGTGTCTCTCTCTCTCTCTCTCTCTCTCTCTCTCTCTCTCTCTCTCTCTCTCTCTCTCTCTCGTCGTCAGCTAGGTCTTTAAGGTCTCTTGGGATAGTTTCCTACGACGTTAAAACTCTCTTCTCGGGTGTGTGGGTGGGTGTGTGTGTGTGTGTGTGTGCTAATAAAAAGAGGAAAATGGTATAACCTTTCTATCACCCAAGTCTGGTAGATTGGTTATGCCATTTCCCTCTTGAATAACAGGTCTTGAGTTCAACTCCTCGTCTACTAGACCTTTAAGGTCTCTTCGGATAGTTTCCTACGACGTTAAAACTCTCTTCTTCTCGGGTGTGTGGGTGGGTGTGTGTACGCTAATAAAAAGAGAAAAATGGTATAACCTTTCTATCACCCAAGTGTGGTAGATTGGTTATGCCATTTCCCTCTTGAATAACAGGTCTTGAGTTCAACTCGTCTGCTAGATCTTTAAGGTCTCTTCGGATAGTTCCCTACGACGTTAAAACTCTCTTCTTCTTCTTCTTCTCTCTGCAAAAGAAGTGGGGCTTGGTACCATTTCCTTTTATGTAATCATAATTACAGGCCCAAAGGAATTATACAACCCGTAGGCATACAAGGATAACGAATATAATAGTCAAAAAACCCCTGAGGTATCCAATGATTACAAACCATAGGGGAAAAACTACCAATGATGCAAAGATACAAAAGATGGGTGACCCAACAAAAGCTAGGAGCAAGGGAGTGAGGAAAGAAAGTAGCAGAGAGCTAAAGTAGAAACGGGCCACCTTGACGTCGACAAGAGACCGAAAACTCCACCAAAGAATCTCCGATAGCCAGCTCCAAATCTCCAAGGCCATATACAACGGCACATCCAAGCTAAAGAGACATCACCACTGCAAGAAGACTCTACGCCAAAATATGCTTAAATTAGGTTGAAATTAACCTATATGTTAGTAGAGAGCCATACACACCCATTAGTCCAAGTAGAATCCTATTTAGGCATGCTTTGCAATGATTGTTCAGTCTTAAGGCTTACACGCGATTGCGCACTACACACGACACATGAATTGGGATCATCCTTTACAAAAGCATCTTGATTCTTCAAGAAAGAACATTAACTCAAAGTTGAATAGAGTCCACACTCCACACAAAAGCTTGGAGCAAAAAGATGATAAGAGTATAAAGATGGCTTACAAGGCCAACCAAGGCGCTACAAAAAGACATGTAGAGGCTAGAGTACTAAATAACAACTGTAAGAGTCACTAGGAGACATGTCGACTTAATCACTCATGTGGTAGTGCAATACAAAAAGGGGACAAAGCCGATGGCCACAAAGGAAACAAATGTCAAAAACCAATGAGCAATGAGTCATAACTTATGCTTGATGTTCACGGTTCACCTCTGAGTAGGGGCAGAAGAGCATCCCACCTCCCAATCTGTAGTGGTGTCCTGGATGTCATGAATATCATCCCAATCCTCCTTCATAGGCTCTATCACAAACCGCTGGCGTGTCAAGCCACTGAAGAACGGAGCCACTGTGCAAATCACCGTCCAAGGGGCCTAAACCCTAAGAAGCAAAAGCAATAGAAGAAGATGACGTAGCAAACTATTCAAAACTCCAGATTTCGCGTTGGCTTGCTAACGTGGCAGACAGTACCGAATTCCGTGTTTCACACTGATTGCGACGTGGCACACTATACGGATTTCCGTGATTTGCGCTGACAGGTGCTGACGTGGCACTTACGGATTTTCGTAATTTGCACTGGCAGCTTTTGGACAAGATGCTTTTGTACCAAATGCTTTTGGGTTTAAGGTTTTTTCATGTAAATTTCTTTTCGGCCTAGGGCCTTTAAATATGAGGCCATGGGCTCATTCTCCGACACTCTTCTGGGAGAAGGTGCAGAGCGTGGAGTACCGGCTTATACTGTGTTGATGCAATATAAAGAAATACCAAAAGGGGCGCCAAGGTTTGGGGCCAATACTCTCCTCTGAGGTGGAATTCCGCCACTCCGTGTCGCGTGTCGTCTCTCTCTTTCACTTCAATTGTTATTGAAGTGTTAAAAATTGTTCAGTCTATTCTTTTCTATTGGCACGTGGTGCCCGTCTTGTGACAGTGGTATTAGAGCATCAGACGTGCGCTTTTTTGAAAGCATACCGGTCCTACAAAAGAGCAGACAGAGAAAACCAAAGACTATTGGAATTTTATTTGAACTATCTTCGGGCCCCAACCCCGATTATTAGTTACTCCCACCCTTACTTCATCGCGCATCAGGCGCGCTCCCATCTTCACCACTCATGTCTTACAGGGCATAAGCCATAAAGATCACTTGCAAAGAAGGATCCAAGATTTGTTTCAAGCTGTTGTTTTTCTCAGAGAAAATGCCATACAGAGGTTGATGACTATAGCTACCAAGCCGCACACTCCAAGGACTTCGCAAGCTTTCAAGAAAATTTTTGCCCAAAGTTATACGATATCTGACATCTTCCTTCGGAGTGCAACTTCTGGCAGAGTGGGGTATCCTGAAATGCTTGCCACAGAAACCCTAGTAGAATACGGCTTGAAGTTTTTGGACATCTCTCACCGGGTGTCTCTTCTCAAGTGATAACCTTGGAGGTCCAGTGTGATTGCTATGTCTTGGGACTACCATCGCCCCCAAAGGAACACTGTCTGTCCAAGAGTTGATGGACCGTACTGTGGCCGGCTACAACCTTATGGAAGGAACCTAACCCTAATTTTTTAAGCAGGTTTCAGAATGGAAAGTCAGTTGACCTTTAGAGCTCCACTGATGTCGACATTGCTTTTTAAGTTTGAGTTCTATTTGAGAACTTGTTTGGCGATCCTGTTTGAAATTTATTTGAAATGGATGGTATCTGTTTTGAACCTATTTTGGTGCCGATTTAAATTGTTTGACTCTGGTTTTAATACTGGTTTCATTGATTGGTGATTGTACTCCCGGGTGGAGAAGTGAGAAATACTGTTTTGGTATTGTTTGAACCTCGAAACGATGCAGGCCGATGTCTGGGGAGCGTTTCATTGTAAGTTTGAAAACCTCGGTGCGACGCAAGCCGATGTCTGGGAGAGTTCCGTTGTATGCTAGAAAACCTTCGAACAACGCAGGCCAATGTCTGGGGAGCATTTGGTTGTATACTTGAACCTCCAAGCGACGCAGATTGCAGTCTAGGGAGCGTTTGGTTGTACAGTCCTCTGAGCTCAAGGCCCGGACCTTTTTAGGTTATCTGCGGGGGGAGTGACGAGGTAGTTGTGAGTAGCTTCATACCGCAGACCGTTTGTCTTGAGGGAGTGCTCAGCGGCACTGTTCGTTGTGTCTTGTAACATGCATATGTGAGTATTTATGTTGCATTGTGATATGCCAACCACTGAATATTCCTAATTGGATGAGAGTTCTTGGCTATGTAATTTTAGTGTATCAAGACACCCATGGAAGATCAGTGCGGTCTGGGTGTGTTGGCTAATTTTACTACACAGGAATATCAAGAGTTCCGATCTGGACGAAAGGAGAAGCCAACTCCTTGGTCAAAAGAGCCGAAAGGAGAAGCCAACTCCTTAACAAAAGAAAAAAAGAGCAAACTGATTGTCCCTCGTAATGTCCCTCGGAACTTTTTGAGCTAACTTGAGTTGTTTTGAAGATATGTTGTAATCGCGAACGATTACTCTCTTTCAAGAAGGGGGGGTGTCATAAACTATTGCCGTGTCAAGCCACTGAAGAACGGAGCCACTGTGCAAATCACCAACCGAGGGGCCTAAACCCTAAGAAGCAGAAGCAATAGAGCAGGATGACATGGCAAATTGTACGGAACTCCGGATTCCGCGCTCGCTTTGCTGACGTGGTAGAATGTACGGAATTTCACGTTTCACACTACACAAACTGTACGCTGACAAGTCCTGATGTGGCACTGTACGGATTTTCGTAATTTGCGCTGGCAGCTTTTGAACAAAATGCTTTTGTACCAGATGCTTTTGAGTTTAAGGTTTTTTCATGTAAACTGATTTTGGGCCTAGGGCCTTTAAATATGAGGCCATGGACTCATTCTCCGACACTCTTATGGAAGAAGGTACAGAGCGTGGAGTACAGGCGTGTACTTTGTTGATGCAATATAAAGAAATACCGAAAGGGGCGCCAAGGCTTGGGGCCAATACTCTCTGGGATGGAATTTTGCCCCGCCGTGTCGCGTGTCGTCTCTCTCTTTCAGTTCAGTTGTTATTGAAGTTCTAAAAGCCTGTTCAATCTGTTCTTTTCTATTGGCACATGGTGCCCGTCTTGTGACAGGCTCATCCTCATGCGTAGATCCTCCTGCCTCTCCAAGCACCTCTGCCTCTGTCTCCATCTCCCACTATAGAAACGGATCTGTCACTTTGGTTGCTGACTTGCAAAATCATTGAAACCAATCGAGGCTCTTTGAGGATATGAATTAAAAGTATGCCCTGTTTGAAAAGATTCAAAGCATCGGCCTTCTTGTAATAGGGTTTCTCATTGACGCTGTGTCAAATGAGGTCTTTGAGGTTGACTTTCACGAAATTCCCGGGATTTGTTTGTTGTTGTCGGGAGGTCTAATTGTTTGCCAGAGTTTCTTCTGTAGTAAACTCTAGCTTCCCTTTCATAAGCTTGTAGCCAACCGAACATGGTCCATAACCTCTTGCATTGTCGATAATTGTTTAGACAGACAATATTCCTGTAAAGGTGATGGCAATCCAATGGTATATCGCTCGCATTGGTCCTCCAAAGGAATCATCTTGAAGAAAGACACCAGAAGATAGACGTCAAGAAACCTTTGATTGTAGTCTTTTATGGTCTTCGTGGCAAGCTTTTTCAAGTTGCCCCATTCTGACAAAATCTGGACTTCAAACAGGAAGATGATATAACTTCATGCAAAAATTGCCTTGGACGCTTGCCCAAGTCCTTGGAGCATGCGGTTGTGTCGCGATTGAACTCCACCACTGCGTAGCATTATCCAACTCGAGAAATCTTAGCTTCTTCCGTATAGTTCCCCAAAGCAAAGATGTTGTCGAATTGTTAAAGAAACTTAAAGGCTTTCTTCCGATCTTTCACTCCTGAAAAAGTGAAAAATTTACTATCGTGCCCCCATTGTCACAAATCAGCCCTAAAAGTGAGGCGCATGACCCAAATTAACCCTACAAAGTGGGGTGCCCTTCTTTTTATAATCCAAGGGATTGGAAAAATAAAAAGCCAAAGGTCAAACAAATGAAAAGCCAAAGGTCGGACAAATAAAAAGTTAAAGGTTGGTGTCACGTGACACATCCAACCCTATGTGTCCGTGGACAAGCTACAGCACGACAAGGGTTCAGTCACTCCAGTCAATCTAGATTTAGAAGTGATCTGGCACTTTTGTGAGTCTGTTTGCACACCCTGCATGTCCAGACACTTAGTGTAGATGTATATCCTCTGGTTGCACATCAGAATCCTTCAGGGAAATTTTCCAGTGCATTTAGCCTATTTTCCCTATTTTTGACATTTTTCACTTATTATTTTTAAGTGACCTTTGTTGGAAAGTAGGTAGAGCAAATTGAGTAAGTTTGTATATAAGCAAACCTAGACTAGCACTAATTGGCAAAAGAGGCAGCAGGAGCACTCGCTCAACAGGCAACTTCTCAGTAGAACCCCAAGCCCTAGCGTTTTTGCTCCACGGCAACCACCTAGCATTTTTGGACCAAATCAGCCAACGTTTTGCTCTTGCAGATCCCTGGCGACAGAAGACTCAACAAGAAGCCTAGCGTTTGCATTTGCAGGACATCCGGCGACAGCAGAACCATTTTCAGCCCTAGCATTTTTTATTTGCAGATCAGCCCTAGCGTTTTGCAGATTTATCGCGACAAAACATCAAGAACCATCAGCGTTTTCAGTTTTCAGCCCTTAGACACCGCAGATCAAGTCCCAAACCTTGCAGACCTCACCTTCCCGCAGCAGATCCTCGCCGCACGGTCAATTTCCGCGAGGTTTACAGTTTCAGCCCAGAAAACGCAGATTTCAGCATCTGCGTTTTCAGCGCGTCATCGTCGCATCGTCGCCATCAACATCGTCACCGACATAGAGTCAGAATTCAGCAGATAAAGATTTGCAGATTTCAGCCATAGCATTTTCAAATTTCAGCCCGTCTCGTCATCGTCGTCGGCAAGTCCAAGCATTGTAGAGATTTGTGCAATCAATAGTAGACCGTTCTCGCCATAGAGAGTGGGGCCTTCGCAGGAGGGTTTTACAACGTCTCTGGTGTCGTATTCTCTTCTCTATCTCTCGGTCTCATGCACTTCCATTCACAATGTCCATTCACTTTGTTTGTGTCCATTGCACTCTCTCACTAAAGGAACGAAAGGCTCTCCCTTCCGTAAGTAAAAGGAACCTTGAGCACAGTTCCGAGCACTCATCTTGGGCAAAGTTCAAACATTCATTCCGCTGCACCTTACAGTCGGACAATTGAAAAGTTGGGCACCCAAAAGGCTAGGCTTTTACCTATACAAATATCTCTTGAGGGCATTTGTGGGGATCATCAATTTTGGGGCGATCTCTCTCTTTGATCATTTCTTGAAGACGACAAAAGGCTTGAGTCTTGTGAAGATCAAGAAGGCTTTGAGCACTTATGACAACAACTTGTATTGGCCGTCTTTTGCAATATAAAAGAAATACCCTTCGAGGGCGCTCATCATGAGGGCCAACGCTTCTAGGGAAGGAATTCCGCCTTCTTGTGTATCATGTTTGGTTTCTCTCTCTCTCTCTCTCTCTCTCTCTCTCTCTCTCTCTCTCTCTCTCTCTCTCTCTCTCTCTCTCTCTTCAAGTAGGAGTGTTTGCTATTGTGATTCACCTTCTGTGCTTAACATACAAAAAGGTTTCAGCCTCCCCAGAGACCGATATGCTCAATTATCCCTTGAGTCATCCCGATAGCTAGCATGTCACAAGGATAACAGATTATGGATATGTGATCAGACAGGCATGTCACAAGGACGTGGCAACTGCTAATTACTGTCACGAGGCCGTGGCAACTGCTAACCTTAGTTGTTGGTTTCTTTTCGATGATTTTTATTTAAATTTTGGGACCCTCTTTTCGAAGTTACAAATGGCCAGACATTGTATAGCCATGAAACGGCCGACGGTCGAGAGTTTCATCCGCACATGGGAAGGCCTTGTCGCCACGAGTTGGTCGAGCCGATCGGCACTCAAATCCGAACAATAAAAGGGTGGCTAGGCTCAATTCAAAGTTATTTAGGCCCCCTCGCTACACTTATACGTCGGTGGGTAAAACGAATTAACTCTAAAGAGGCAAACTGGACACATGGCGGCTCTGCAACAAATTGCAAGATCCATCAGCTAGAGGGGGCGCCCAATTTTAAGAGGGGCTGATTTTGCACTTGAGCGTGACTACAATGTGTGTGAGTAGTGGGTACAATTGATCACAGCTTTAATGGAAAGCTTGCCTTCTCCCTTGCTCTATGTAGCGCGCGATTTGCTCTCCTGCATCTCTCTCTCCCCTTTGGCACTGACGAGCACAAAGGGCGAAACGGACCTCGATGGCCTCAACGCCAGGACCGTGCACGTCGAGTTGGCCACGAAAAATGAACAGGGGGCACCACCTAGCTTTGAGAGGCTAGGACGCGGACAACGGGGATTTGAAATAGCACAAACATTGCACAGAGAGAGAGAGAGAGAGAGAGAGAGAGAGAGAGAAAGAGAGAGAGAGGTGATGAAAACCCCTCGGGATGTGAGGGAAACTTGAATCAATGCAATATTTACAGAAACCTTTGCTTCGGCGAGATGGCGACTATGGTGATAGAGAGAGATAGAGAGATAGAGAGAGATAGTGAGCCTACTAGTGCCTTCTCTAGAGGTGATTTCATAAGCGCGGAGATTCTACTCTTACGTATGTGTAGCAACCCTTGGAGTCCGGGTGTGATCATAGCTTCCTTCTCATAGTGCTAACTTCCCAAAATGCTGCCCTAAAATCCCCCCTCTTTTGATGCCCGTCCTTGATAGTGACCTCTCAGTGCCCTTTTATAGGTGCAGCCTGCATTAGGTTAGGGTAATCTGATTAGGTCAAGGCCCTAATCGGGAGAGACAAAGCAAGGAGTTGGGTCCCAGATGGTTGACCCTTGCTTTGTCTTAGGAGAATTTAAAAATGATATCTCCTAGGTGGGCCTTGGTGACCATCACCTAGAGAGAGGTGGCAATTTACAATGGGTTTTCTATACAAGATTTTTGGCTTGAAACCGGAAAATAACAATACTCTATGGATGTTACTACAGAGATACGTCGTGGACGAGATGCCGATGAATGGCGGGCCTCGTTGGTGCGTTGGTGTAGCGCGTTTGCTAGTTTCGGGGCCGACTGGGGCATGCCTTCGACGTCACTTCTTGATTTGATGTTTCCACTGTGTGACTTTTGGTCGTCTCCTTCTTGTGTCGATGGCGTCGATGTCGAATTCTTTTGTTTATACTTTTTTTTTTTGTGCGTATGGCGTGCGTGTACTGTTTGAATATGTGTGCACGTATGCGTGGGTGCTGGGTGCTCGTGTATATGAATGCGTATGTTCGTGAGTGCATAAATGTGTATGTACTGTTTGAATATGTGCGTGTGCGTATGTATGTGGGGGTTGTGTGTGTGTATGCGCGCGCTGAGAGAGAGAGAGAGAGAGAGAGAGAGAGAGAGAGAGAGAGAGAGAGAGAGAGAGAGAGAGAGAGAGAGAGAGAACTGTTACTACGACTGCAGGCTGTTCCACCGGGAGCAAGAGAGAGAGAGATGATGTTGAGGGTGAGGGAGAGAGAGAGTAGCAGGCCAGGGAGAGAGAGTGAGGCTCAAGGAAGGGATGAGGGGGAGTGTGGAGTGTGTGTGTGTGTATGTGTGTGTATAGAGAGAGAGAGACTCCTTGTAGGCTGTATGGCGGCCGAGGAAGAGACGGGAGAGGTAAAGGAGAATCAAGGGGTGGTGAGGGAGAGAGAGTGAGAGTAGGGGCCGAACGAGGGGGAGAGAGAGAGAGAGAGAGAGAGAGAGAGAGAGAGAGAGAGAGAGAGAGAAGGATGAGAGTGTGTGATGGGGAGAGAGGGGGAGTGGCATGGCGGCCCGCGAGAGGGAGAAAGAGAGAGTATGGACGAGAGAATATGGACGAGAGGGGTGGGGAGAAACTGTAGTGAGAGTGTGTGTGAATAATGAAAGAGAGAGAGCAAGCATGGCGGCCCTTGAGAGAGAGAGAGTTTGTTTTATGCGCCCATTGGGCTTAGTGACACAGGAGAGAGAGAGAGAGAGAGATGATGTTGGCGGAGCCGAGCAAGAGAGAGAGGAGCTATCCTCTGGTGATAATGGAGGGGTGTGGCCAAGCTGAGAGGCGGCCCACTGCATGCAAGCATGGAAGGGGTGGTGGTGTATGCTAAAAAACGTTTTTTTAATCGTTTTCCTTGTATTATGCTCCCTCTCCGGTTGGGGTTCGTTCTTACGGCCGCGGTTTCCAAAACCGGCCATCATTAGCCCTCCCTTCCGGCTAGAGGCATTCATGCTTCTAGCTCTGCTTCTGATTCTCTAGCAGCGGAGTTGGAGGGTTCTCCCTCTTCTAGAATATCTAGCATGAACTCTGGATCAAATCTTAAAAAGTACCTCTTGAGCCTCCACCCATTGACTCTGGTCTTGTGAATTCGACCATCTGCTTCCATCAATTTGTAGCTGCCGTTGGGGTATTGCTTTTTGACAATGAATGGCCCTTCCCATCGGGGTTGAAATTTCTTATCTTTCCTAGTGTCAAATCGATTGTCGTATCTCAACACTAACATGCCTTTCTCTAGACCCTTTTTCTTAAGCCCTTGATTGAATGTGAGTCGGCGTCGCTCTGCTTGCGCTGCATAGTGATTGATCGTGTCTTCCCTATCTAGCTGAAGCCTTTCTAGATCCAGGGTGTGGTTGCGGAGATGGGCAATTGAGCGCTGTGATTGGCTAGCCATGACTCGCAAGCTAGCTATCTGTACCTCGATGGGTAGAATGGCCTCCTTTTCACCAGATAGAAAGGGGTGAAACCTAGTGATGTTCGGAATGTCGTGCGATAGGCCCAAAGAACGGCCATGAGATGCTTATCCCAATCACTTAAGTGGTTATTCACCTGCTTCGTGATGATCTTACAGATCATACCGTTTACCTTTTCCACTAGACCATTAGATTGTGGATAGTATGGGGTGGAGTGTCGGCGTGTAATGCCTAACCTCTGAATCCTAGCCCTCTATCAGATATTATTTCCGGAGGTGTGCCAAAACGGCAAAAAATGTGCTCAAATATGAACTTCGCCACTTCTTGGGCTATAATGCGCACGGTGGCTGTTGCTTCCGCCCATCGGGTCATGTAGTCTACACCAACCAGAATGTATAGTTTACCTGATTGGGCCCTTGGTAAAGGACCAATTGCATCTATTCCCTACTTCTCAAACGGACCATATGAGATGATAGGAGTCTGTGGCTCATACGTTAGTGTACGATCACTAGATACTTGACAAGCCTTGCATGTTTTACACCAATGATGCACATCCCTGTTCAGACTAGGCCAAGAGAATCCTGCCTGTAGAATCTTCCTACTAGCAATATCTAGAGCAAAATGGCCGCCGCAAACACCATCATGGCAACTTGAGATTACCCTTGTGATTTCGCTAGAGACTGGCACTCACCTGAGAATCTGGCCTTTGCCCTTGCAATATAAGTTGTTGTTTACAAGGCGGTATCTTGTAGCCTTTCTGACAAGCCATTGTTTCTGGCCCTTGATGTATCCTTCATGACACTCTTATGTATCTAAGAAGCTGGTGATATTAGGCATAACATCACTACCTTGAAAGAGGGGTAGTTTCAATTTGATTGCTCCTATGTGAACATCTTGTATTCTCTCCTTGGCTAGAGCATCTGCCTCTTGATTTTCTACCCTAGGGACATGAAATAACTGCACTGCTTCAAACTTACTTAAAAGATCCTTAAGTTGGCGTAATTGGCCAAGTAAAACCTGATTTTTACAAATCCAAGTGCCATTTATCTGCTTTATCAAAAGCATGGCATCGTCAAACACATTTAGGCGTTCAATCCTTCGCAAAATACATTGTTCTAATCCAAGAATTAAAACCGCGTACTCTGCTTTGTTATTGGAGTGGGAGTGTAACAACTACCTAATAGAGAATACCTTTTCCTTTTGCTCATTGAAAATGATGACGCCAGTTGCAGACTGGTCCACTATTCTTTTGTATGCCTCATCAAAGAAAAGAGAATGAGCTCTCTCTAGCTTCGGAATTTCTACCATTGGTGTCACTCCTTTACCTTTTGTGTTGACCTTTAGCTTCTTCTCATAGTGACGATGAGTAAGAACGCCTACTAGACTAGCCATGGTGGAGTTTTCTACCTGCATGGTGTAATCAAACTCTTGTAATCTAACAAGCCACTTAGAGATTCTAGATGAGACATCCATGTGTTGCATCACATACGGAAAGACTTCTTCCATTGTCAGAATTACAAAGGGTCTAGGCAATAGATAAGAGCGGAACTTTGTAGTGGCAAACATCAATGCAAGCACCATGTGCTCTACCGCGGTGAATCCTTTTTTTGATGGGATCATGACACAACTAGAGAAGTAGATAGAACGCATGAAAGAGGTTTGGGGGTCCTTTTGCATTAGTTCAGCTCCAAGTGTATCACTTCCTACACTGGGGTCAACATAAAATGGCTCTTCCCATCTTGGGGGTGCAATGGTGGAAAGTGTAGCCAGTATTTGTTTCACTTTGGTAAATTGTTGCTCATTTTCTTCACTCCATAAGAAGACATCTTTATGGGTGACTCGTTGTGGAGGGAGAACCACCTGAGAGAGCAAGTGAATAAACCTGCTCAAATACCTTGCCTTCTGAAGAAAAGAGACCAATTGCTTAGCTGTGGTGGGTGATGACAAAGATACCAAAGCTTGAATCTTGCTAGGGTCAGCCTCAATCCCTTTTGCTGAAATTACATGGCCAAGAAGAGTGACTTTGCTTTTGCCAATGTGACACTTATCCACGTTAAGCTGGCCACCCAAGGTTTGCAACCTAGCCATGCCATCATAGACCTTGCTCAAATGGAGGGAGCGAGCACTGTAAATGCAAAAATCATCTATGAAGACTCGTATTGACTTACCAAAGTATGGCCGGAAGACAAAAGTTACATAGCATTGAAATGTGGCCGGAGTGTTGGTGAGGCCAAAAGGCATCACCCTGTAAGCAAAACATCCCCATGGTGTTATGAAAGTTGTGTTTTTCTTGTCTTCTTCTGCAATGCTAATCTGAAAGTAGCCTGAGTAGCCATCACATATTGTGTAGCGCTCGTAACTGCAACCTCATTGAGAATTTCATCTTGGAATGGGAGGGGAAAATGATCCCTCTTTGTGGCTGCGTTGAGAGTCTACACAAACTCCCTACTTACCATTCTTCTTTGGTGTGACTACCACTGGAGAGACCCACTATGAGTCTTCAACGGGGTAAATGAAACCTGCTTGTAGCAAATTCCTCACCTCTTTGAGCAATGCTTCTTGTTGAATTACTCCAAGCCTTTGCAAATTCCTCACCTCTTTGAGCAATGCTTCTTGTTGAATTACTCCAAGCCTTTTGAGCTTTTGCACTACGGGCTTACTTCCTTCCTTGAGTCTTATGCGGTGTTGTACCACTGTGATACCTGTGATCTTGTCATAACCATCAATGAACAATGTGGTGAAGTTACCTAGCATAGAGACATATTCTTTTCTTTCTTCACCAGTTAACTCACTGGAGAGCATCCAATGTAACTTACTTGTATGCACCAAGGGTTGCGTACCTAATGGTCCCTCTTGGTTCTCGGGTGGTGTTTTAGATTGTGTCAATCTTTTTGGGTCTTTGAGGATGACCCCCATCACTTCGATGCTACTGTCGCTCTCTTCACTTATTGTTTCTTCTCCTGAGGTGGTCGAAGAGTCACTAGTGAATTCATCTTCCGATGCCTCCAAGACCATGTTGCGTTGCTTCCCAATCTTCATGTCGTAGAATACGGACTTCCCTTTCGCATCCTTCATTTGAATCATTCCAGTACTCCAGTCTTGCTTAGCCTCCATAGCCATGAGCCATGGTCTTCCAAGAATGATAGGGTAGCCAACCCTCCCCTTTGTGTAGCATGACAAAAATGTCCACCTTCACTTCTGTGTTGAACGCCTTCACTTTGACTGCATTCACAATGCCTACGCACTTTACTCTAACGTTATCTACCATTTTAGCTCGGCAAGGTGCCGGCCTACTTACCTCTAGGCCTAGATGATGCATCATTTTCTCACTCATGACGCATATCTGTGCGCCACCATCTATGTAGACGTTTGAGATACGTTGACCCTTGATGTAGACATCCATGATTGGTAGAATGTAGTCAAGATTCCTCCCAAAGATAGCCCCAGCTATCCTTGGTCTTGGCTTTCTAGTACTTACCATCTTCGTCCATTGTCTCCTCATCTTTTGTGCAAGATGGAGTAATTGGGGCCAGGTTATCTTTGGACCCTGCATCAATACATCCCGAACCAGGTCATATGGTTTAGCATACTCACCTAATGAAAAATCCACAATGTCGATCTTCCGTCAAGGCTTAGATGCCTGCTTGCTAGACTCGCCTTTTCCTTTCATCTTCTCTTCCCTTTGAGAGGCTTCTTCATGCTTAGCACGCTTCACTCCCATGGCATCCACTTCTTCTACCTTTCCTTTTCCTTTGTTCTTCTCTCGGACCGGCTCCTCTACCTTTGCCTTCCCTTTAGCTTCCAGGCTAATGACTCACTGCTTGGTTTCCAGTAGGTGGTGGAGGTAGCGGTGGAATGAGAGGTTGTGGTGGTGGTTATACAGGTGGGCGAAGGATTTGGACCGGTGGAATGGGCCATGGTTGCCTGGGCGGAGAAGACAAGAAGCTGCGCATGCAAGCAAGAGTCAACGGCGACCACAAGCCAGCAATGAAACGATCCTTCTTTAGGAAATTAGGCGCTCCTTCACCTTTCTCCAGTGAGGCAACCAATCGCTCCCACAAATCCACAAACTTGGATTCGTAAGTGGCATACTCTAGCAGATCCCCTGCCTTAACTCTGTCAGCAACTGCCATAACTTTTCTGGTGTTGTGCCTTCACCAAACCTATTCAGAAAGGCAGCACGTAGTACGTCCCATGCATTCTTGGTAGCTTGGGGCAAAGCATTGTACCAAGACTTGGCCTCTACTTTCATCAATAAAGGAAAGATTCGTAGCCGTGAGGCGTCATCATCCTTGTTGGAAACCACACAAGCGATATCAAAGTCATCCAAAAAATCGGTAGTGATGTCTTCTCCCTTTTTTCTACTGAATGTGGGAAAAGAGACACTTGCCATGGTTATAAATCAATGAGCAGGAAATTACAAATCCCTTTTTTTTTCTAATATCACAAATGACTCAGCAGCTCATGGCGGCTTTCTTACAGGGTTGAGTGGATAGATTTAAAACAAGATAAAAATGGAAACATTGAAAGAGTGGTGGTAATCCAACACAGGGAGAATAATAGGATCTGGGGAGCTAAGAATTTCTCCTATCACCGCAGCACCAAACAGATACACAATCTTCAGTTAATAGAAGATTTTCTATCTACATATATATTCACATGCATGTGTTGCAAAAACCTAAACGGAAAGGCGGTTGGTCCGTTATTCATAATGCACAGAGTGTAGAGCACTTACTTACACTCTTACCATGCCGGTGTTGACAAGTCGACACATCCACAGTAGGTCATCACCCTTCATAGGCTCCACTTTCCCTTCGTCACTCAGCACGTATGGAGTGCTGGCGACGCGTTACTACTCCTAGCCTTTTAGCTAGCAACAGCTGCAAGTAATTACCGTAGTTTACATGAACTCCACTCCATTTAGCTATAACTCGTCTCCAACCCACTCGGTCTCACCCGTGGTGGACACTTTCTTCAGGATGAGCTGTACGAGGAGAGGAGGAAGACCCTCTACTCGCCCTCCAAAGCAGCGAGGACAGTAGCCAAACCACTCCTCTTTAAAGCATGGGAACCTTCTTACTTCTTCTGCTTCAGGGTTGTCGAAATGGACTGGCAGCACTCGCATGCGCCGCGCGAATCGATAGGCGACCTTCCACCGCTTTGCCTCGGATGACCTTCTTTGGGGCAAACTAGACACGATTCTCCTTCCCGAACTTGAAGCACTCGTGTGGCCAGGTGCAGCTTCTTCCCTTGGGGTCATGTGCTTCAGGATTGCCCTAGCCCTTCCTTTCCTTTGGTTCGAGCAGCCCCTTTTGGTTAGGAGCAGAGGCTATACCTTTACTTGCAGATTCTTTAGGAAAGAGAGACCTTACCGACCTTTTTTCTCCCTTGATATGGATGACCTCCTCGCGGTGTACGTCAATGTAAATGATTTCTACCTCTTCGTTAGCTTCGTTGCTGGCATTCATTGATTGTGTACTTTGGTCAACAGCAGTGATGGCATTTCGTAGCCCTCCCTCTTGATGCTCTTGATTTGCGATTAGAGGGAGCAATGCGAGATAGGGAGCTTACCTCTTGGATATCGATGACGCTACAACCTGGCAGTAGTATTTCGATGAAGGCGGTCAGTGTTTCTTCAATCTCTTCCTCCTCCATTCTCCAATTGGAGAATTCTTGCAGCCATTCGTCCATGGTCGACGATGTGCGTTGTCTTCAGCATTGTAAACTAGAGGTTTTCGAGAAGCCCTCCTCCGTGGAAGGACCAAATGACGAGCGCAAAGCGCAAAACGGACCCCGACGGCCTCAACGCCACGACGTGCACGCCGAGCTAGCCACGGGAAATAAATAGGGGACACCGCCTAGCTTTGAGCGGCTAGGACGCGGACAACAGTGATTTGAAATAGCACAAACACTGCACACCGAGAGAGAGAGAGAGAGAGAGAGAGAGAGAGAGAGAGAGATAAAAACCCCTCAAGATGTGAGAGAAACTTGAATTAATGCAATATTTACAGAAACTTTGCTTCGACAAGATGGCGACTATGGTGATAGAGAGAGATAGAGAGATAGAGAGAGATAGTGAGCCTATTAGTGTCTTCTCTAGAGGTGATTTCATAAGCACGGAGATTCTACTCTTGCGTATGTGTGGCAACCCTTGGAGTCAGGGTGTGGTCATGGCTTCCTTCTCATAGTGCTAACTTCCCAAAATTCTGTCCTAAAATCCCCTCTCTTTTGATGACCCTCCTTGATAGTGACCTCTCAGTGCCCTTTCATAGGTACAGGCTACCAATAGAAAAGAACAGACTGAACAGACTTTTAGCACTTCAATAACAACTGAACTGAGAGAGAGAGAGAGAGACGACACGCGACACGGAGTGGCAGAATTCCACCCCAAAGACTATTGGCCCCAAACCTTGACGCCCCTTTTCGGTATTTCTTTATATTACTGCTGATTCGTAAAGTACAACAGCCGGGGAGCACCTGCTCTGCAATCTGCACGCTAAAAAGTGTCAGAGAGGGCCCCCAACGCTCATATTTAAAGGCCCAAAGCCTAAAAGCATCAAATATGAAAAGCTGACCCCAAAAATTCACTTTTCTAAAATTTCGAGATTTCTCTAAAAATCCGTCGCGAATTCCGGAACGTCCATACAGGTGCCACATCATCATATTTTGATGTGCAAAGTCTTTTGAGCGTGTTCTATTTATTTTTAATGCCTTTATGTCACTTGGGGCCCCATCGGACGCAGTCCCCATAAGTTGGTAGGACTTCTTCTTCTGTTACTTGTTCTTCTTAGGGTTTCTAGAATTAGGGTTGGCAGGTTTTAGGGTTAGGGTTTCTAGAATTTGGGTTTCAACAGTTAGGGTTTTTGGCAGAAATTAGGGTTAGGGTTTCTGCTCTCGGGCAGCCACGTCATCTGTAAGTTGGCTCCATTCTTTAGACTTTGATACGTCAGCAGTTTGTTACAGAGACAAAGCAAGGAGTTGGGTCCCAGATGGTTGACCCTTGCTTTGTCTTAGGAGAATTTAAAAATCATCTCCTAGGTGGGCCTTCGTGACCATCACCTAGAGAGAGGTGGCAATTTACAATGGGTTTTTTATACAAGATTTTTGGCTTGAAACCGGAAAATAATAATACTCTATGGATGTTACTACGAAGATGCGTCGTGGACGAGATGCCGGTGAATGGCGGGCCTCGCTGGTGCGTTGGTGTGGCGCGTTCGCCAGTTTCGGGGCCGACTGAAGCATGCCTTTGGCATCACTTCTTGATTTGATGTTTCCACTACGTGACTTTTGGTCGTCTCTTTTCTGTGTCGATGGTGTCGATGTCGAATTCTTTTGTTTTTACTTCTTTTTTTTTTGTATGGCGTGCGTGTACTGTTTGAATATGTGCATGCACGTAGACGTGTGTGCTCGTGTATATGAGTGCGTATGTTCGTGAGTGCGTAAATGCGTGTGTCTACTGTTTGAATATGTGCGGGCAGATCGATATATTGAGAACATGGATGAAATGTATAAGAAGATTTAAGCTTGCCTTGGAGAAGACTCAGGAAAAGCAAAAAAGGGTTGTTGATCGTCACCGTCGTGAAATACTGTTTTCACCTGGTGATTGGGTACTTTTACGGTTTGATAAGGCAAGGTTAAAAGAAGCTGAAGGGCAAGGAAAGGTTATTTCCGAAGCTCAGCATGCGTTATTATGGGCCTTTTCAAGTGCTTGATAAGATCAACGATGTTAGCCTGACACTTGGAAGATTCATAATGCGTTTCACATGAGTCTTCTAAGACCCTTTGTGGGTGATGTGCCAGAAGATATGCCACAAAAGGATCAGCCAGAAGTTGATGAACTTGATGAGATCTTGGTACCTGAGCAGATCTTGGACATAAAGTTAAGAGACAAGTTGCAAGACGGTATTTGGTGAAGTTCAAGAACTATACACATATAGATGCAAAGTGGATAGAACAATCTAAACTGCTAGAGTCACCAAATGTATTGCAGCTTTACCTTGAGGCCTTTGGGTTACAGCCTACATATGCCCCAACTCAATGAGTTCAAAGGAGGGGTAATGATGGAGCTAGCACATCAAATGTACATACGGATTCAGTGCAATAGAAGTGTGCATCGCTCTTCAAGTGTTCAAGGTATTATGCTCACTTCTATCATAGATGGAAATGACAAAAGTATGAAGGTCTCATTAAGTCATTTGTATCTATGCGTTATGACCTTTCTTGCGGGTACGTGCAATGATAAAAGTGTGCTAACAACACAAGATCATCAATGGCATGTATATATGGCATGCAATCGAGGACATTTGCGATTTCAAGAGGGGGGTATGTCACAAGGACGTGGCAACTGCTAATTACTATCACAAGGACGTGGCAACTGCTAACCTTAGTTGTTGGTTTCTTTCCGATGAATTTTATTTAATTTTTGGGACCCTCTTTTTGAAGTTGCAGATGATCGGACATTGTATGGCCAGTGTGAAACGGCCGACGGCCAAGAGTTTCACCCGCACATGGGAAGGCCTTGTCGCCAGGAGTTGGTCAAGCCGACCAACACCGAAATCCGAACAATAAAAGGATGTCTAGGCTCCGTTCAAAGTCATTTAGGCCCCCTCGCTACACTTATAAGTCGGTGGGTACTAGGAATTAACTTTTAAGAGGAAAACTTGACACATGGCAGCTCTGCAACAAATTGCCAGATCCATCAGCTGGAGGGGGCGCCCATTTTTTGGAGGGGCTGATTTTGCACTTGAGCGTGACTATAGTGTGTGTGTGTGAGTAGTGGGTGCAGTTGATCACAGCTTTAATGGAAATCTTGCCTTCTCCCTTGCTCTATGTAGCGCAACGATTTGCTCTCCCGCATCTCTCTGTCCCCTTTGGCACATATGGTAATGCCCCTGCCCCACTAGATGGGCTACTCAGTTGACCATGTACAGCTCTGAGGGTTTATGCGCGTTTGCCAAGGCAAGAGCCTTCTAAATAGGAACCGGATTAGCTAATTGCTAATCCCCCACGGATACGCACAATTCCATCGCGAAGGATTGCGAAAACGGAGAGTTTTCTTGCGTGGAAACTCGTCCGTTTCAAAGGGGAATTGTTCCATTGCGTGAGGGAGCACCTAAAACGCGCGTAGGCATGCTCGCTCCGCCCAAAATGATCCAAAACAGACAATTACAGCCTGCTGTGTTTTTCTGCAGGTTTAGGTTTGCACCTAAACTGCAGGACAATGTCGGGGGAGCCTCGAGAAAGCCTCGGGATGCTTGAACAGGGCTTTGGGCACCTGACAGTGTTAAAACAGGGAATTACAGCACACTGAAATTGACCTGCAGCTCACTGGAAAGCTTCCTAACCGCAAGGGGAAGTGTCCTTGACGAGTACTTTTGACTTACAGAGGGTTTTGCGCCGTTATGCTGGCTAAATTGGGTCAAAAACCTACAATTACAGCCATGGACAGGTTTGGACAGCTTGGTGAGAGATAGGTGAAAATGTTCGGGTCGTCTATTCGCAATAACGATAAAGAAATACCAAAAGAGGCGCCAGTCTTTGTGGCCAACAGGTGTCAATGTTTGCTTGGTAGCGCTCTAGCTGCCAAGCCAGGTGTGTTTGAAGTGTCAATTCCCGTTACAGGTTTTTATTTGCAAAGTTTCTCTGTGCGCTAAAGTCTAAAGTAAAGTTTCGGGTGAAAGCCTACGTCTACCGCCTTACGGGCCAGTTTCACCGGCCTATATGGACACTCGTTTATCCTATGGGATACGATGTGCTATTGGTCAGATGTGCACACATCGCATCAGCTAGAGATTGAGATTGGCAGATTTAGGAGAGTACTAGCAGAGGCCATGATATGCCAGTTGTGTCATATAGAGCTAGGGACAGAGTTACATCACATTTTTCATTGTCCAGTATACTATGAGATGCAAGGCCGCTTTCGTTGTCTATTCAAAGAGGGCTTTGGACCATTGGCTAGAGTCATGAGATATCAGGATTGAGATGCCTCGAGTTGTTTTAGCTAGAGCTGCGCAGACACAGGGAGAGTTGTTTTAGCTAGAGCTGCGCTTGAGGAGATCAGGCAATGGGAGACATTCACAGAGGGAGATCACTGACTTCTTTAGAGCAAAGACTCGCTTCACAGCAGACTACAGAGCCCACCCATACTAGAGGTATATTAGTTGACAGCGCCATTGAGCTCGGGAGAGCTAGACGCCCATGTCTATGATGGCGACCACGACATCAACGGAGGCTCCATCAGAGGATCGAGACTATTCTAACACGACATGTGAGACGCCCAGTACAACTCTTTACACAGGCGGACATTGACGAAGCTCTTCAGCGACCGATGCAATACTTTCTCAGACAACGCCCGATGTCGGGCATCCTCAGGCATTGATGATGATGATATGATGATGTTTTTAGTCTTTCACTTTACTTCATTTTTATTTTTGTACCAAGACATTAGAATAGATCCACCGAGATTGTATTAGTTTGGTCCCATAGATCATTTCGGGCCTTTTGAAGACGTTTAATATGATATTTTCATTTCATATCTCTCTCTCTCTCTCTCTCTCTCTCTCTCTCTCTCTCTCTCTCTCTCTCTCTCTCTCTCTCTCTCTCTCGCGCGCGCGCATTTTCTTTAATATATACCTAGACGAATCCAGGATAAGCCCACATTCACCCTAAAGGAAGTGCAAGGTAGAGACCCATGGTAGTCACCCACAAGACAAAATAACCATCAGCTCCATCATGCATAGTATTGACTAAATACCACGACATCCCCACTAATGTCTTCAGTGCCCAATAGTGGGTGTAGAACTAGGTACTAACATATGCTCCCAAACACAACACACACCACACGCACACACATGAGCATACATGAACACAAAGTTCAATGTACTGAGTTTCTGTCATGACTCCGGAGAGCAAGGGCACACTCAGCCATAATGAAGCCTAGCACTAAAAGAAGCATTAAATCGGAAAAACTACTTCTCTTATTTCTACTATCATTTTTTTCATTTACCTCTGGGTGGAAGCATGTATTGGTGGTACCACTATTTCTCTTTTTGGTGGTTGGCTTGGCAAAAAGAGGACACGGTAAAATTTTTGCAAATCTTATAAAATTTTGCGACCATTGCAATTTTGGATTCTCCTTGTCAAAAGTTTTCCAATGATATACAACATGGCTAGTATGATCATACGGGACACATGAAATTGAGATCCTTAAGTTTCTATCAAAGTAGTGTCCAAAACACCACTTTTTGGACCACCAATACATGCTTTGGCCCCTCTATGCCTTGGGCATTTTCCCCAAGCAAGCCTCTACTACATACTCCCGTGTATCACTATCTACGCACCATGGCATCACATGATGCATCTCCGCAAGGGATTGGCACTGCTAGCACGCTTCAACCCATGGAGGAAACGATAGTTTCTCCTCCGAACTCCAAAAGAGTACGCAGCAGCTCAATCCAAATAGTTGTCAAAGTGGTGGATGTAGGGGAGACTGTGGGTTCAAAATGCGAGCACAACGAGTCTTCCACATGGTCCAGAAGTGATGCTACAGATCGTAGTAAAAACTCATCCCTCTTGAAGAGGTCCAACTGACGACCTGTACCTGGAATCATCTATAGAGTTCTCAGTTTATTCTTTAGGCCGTAATGTTATACATTTGTGCATCTTGATCAATGTTGATAAAAACATTCGAATTTTATTATGGACAAAAATATTTTCAAGAACAAAAGACAAGATATCACGACATGTCATGACAAGCTGCTATGTCTAGGATATCTTCTTCACCAAAAACTTTCAAAAAACATACCTGAATGCCACCAGGCAAGTTTACTGCTGAAAGCATCAAATGGACGTCCTGCCTAAAATTGATATCAACTTTCCATCTCTTTGTTCCTACCTACGACATGGAGGAAAAATTATAACAGAAATCAAGGACTAGATTTTTTTTTACTTTAAATGCTCCATGTCAGACCTAATTCCTAACAAAGAAAACAACCAGAAGTAGTTGCTTTCCCTGTTAATCAGGTATACTTAAAAGCTTCTCCTGAATCGAACATTAGATAAATTTGCAATTCCAAGAAGTCTCGGTTGCTTACTTCTGTTATACGTCCAACCACCACATCTCCAGTGTCAGCATTGTACCTACAAAATCCAAGCACAAACCTTAAGCCACAAGCATTAACCATAGTATGTCTAGAATCAAATTTAACTGCTAAGAGCATCTTAATGAGCTTTTCTAAAAGGAATAAACCATGCACATTGCAGTCAAATGATGAACTTCTGCATTGTCTGTACAATGTCTGGTGGTGCTTCCTTGTAAAAGATCGAACTCTACACTAGAAGAAATTAAAAACTTTGGTCGTCAAAGATAGGCCCTCACTTCAAATTTCAAACCCAAGATCATCTCTCTCATACACAATAACCCAATTCCTACAAGCCTTTCAATTGCCCGCATAATTTTTGCATGCAAAATACGCTGAACAGATATTGTGAAAATGTATAGACACGTAAAACCATATACTTTCTGAAAGCAACATAATTTATTCCCCCCTCTTCTGCACTTGTACATGTTGACTTGTCAATTTGGTTGTCCATATTAGAGAATCTACCACCCGATACCTTGTACTACGGATTTTCCATGCTTTTGCTAATAAGGGCTTGGTCCTTGGTTTTGGATTGACCACCTTTGCAGTACCTATTTGATTGGAGCCTTGGCACAGTAGAGGGCTATTCCCAACCTTTATGATGCCTGTTTTTGGCATGATCGATGTCAAGTTGTGGGGTTCTTTCTTGTATTTATATGGCATTTCAAACTTGGACTTGTCCAACCTCCTAGGCTATAACCCTTCAGTGAGCATTGGGACCTACATGTGAGATTTGTCCATTTTCTGACCAGGCAGCCTAGAGCAACTGCACAACGTCATTTCATAGTGCTCTTGTTCTCACCATTGTGTCAATTAGAGTTTCATCCCCCAATGCTTCATGGTTCTTGGCACTTTTGTATGGGTAGTGGTTTTCCCAAGGCTGGCGCCCCACTGCATTGCAAGTAGGATGCATGATTGAATACTTTCGGTTAGCTCTGCTCCGGCCTGTCATTGTAGGTCCAGATTTGGGGTTTCCCATTTTATGGGGGTTTTTAGGTTTTTCCCATCTATAGTGTTTGTTGTAATCATAGCTTTGAGTTGCGAGTTTGCTCTTAGCTCTATAGCTGTCACATGCACATGGCTCTATGTGCCATGTGGACATGCTTCATCGACTTCTAGAGCCAATTTTCCAATTTTGGAACCCTCTCGCATAAATGGTTTGTAAACGCCTTTTGGCAAATGTTATCACACTTCGGTGGGCATTTGACATGACGAGCATGTAGGTCTATGTTAGAGGAACGTGTCGGTCAAGTCGGTTCGTCAAATGGTTCACCGAGCAGTGAGTTGTCGCGTGTGTTGCACTCATTTGCACATTTTTCCCGACTTGACTTAAGTTTCCCGACTTGGCCAAAAGTCATATGAAAGGAGCAGCTAGGCAAGCGTTTTCTCATAAGTTTTGGGAGTGCTACAAATCAGCCCAACGTTTGGCAGCAGTGCCCTTGGCGTTTTGCTCCAAATCAGCACCAGCGTTTTCGAATCTCCCGTCAGCCATAGCGTTCTTGCTCTACAGTTGCAGATCAGCCAAGCGCTTGCAGATTCCAGCTGATCAGCCAGCGTTTTTACATTTCAGCCCATCTTCCTCGCCAGAAACGGCTTGGATCTTACCTCGTCGGTCTTCCCATTGTGGTCCGGTACTTCGGTAGCCCATTGAGCCTCTTTTTGGCCATTCCCTCTCCGTCATTGACTGCTCCCATTGTTGTCTATCATCCACATCATCCAGATCTACGTTTTCAGCCCTGCTTTACGCAATAGATCTATTGCCTTTTGTGTGCCAGATCTCCGTTTTTGCAGCCAGCTTTCAGCCATTCATTCCTCACATTGGAAGCGCAATTCAGCCCCAGATCTACCCCTTGGTGGTGTAATGTGTAACGGAAGTGATTGATGGTGTGCGCTCAAGAAAAGTGCTTAGTGTGTACTAAAGGTTCCTTTTAATGATTGAAAAGACTTCCTTTTACTTCATAAGAGTTGTGCAATAGACTCAAGAGGAGAGAATGATACTGTGAGTGAAAGTTTTGTGGGTGATAGAGAGAGAGAGAGAGAGAGAGAGAGAGAGAAGACCGACACCAAATGGAGTCCCAGGCCCCCCTCCAAGGGCCCCCCTCTCTATCGCTAGAGAGGTATAGTCACAAATTGATGACGTGTCAAGCCACGGATGTCACGTGACACATCCCAACCCTATGTGTCCATGGACAAGCTACACCACAACAAGGTTCAGTCAGTTCAGTCAAGTCTAAATTAGCAGTGATCTGGCACTTTTGTGAGTCTATTCGTAGACCATGCATGCCCAGTCACTTAGCAATAGATGCATATCCTCCGGTTGCACACAGCATGATCATCAGTATTCCCTTCAGAATCCATCAGATTCAGTCAGGGGAATTTTCCAGTGCATTTAGCCTATTTTCCTATTTTTTGTTACTTTCACTTATTATTTTAAGTGACTTTCCAACAAAAGTAGGTAGGGCAATTTTGCTAAGTTAATATATAAGCAAACCCAAGTTAGCACTTTCAGGTAGAAGAGGCAGCAGGAGCTTCCCACTCAACAGGCAACTTCTCAGCAGTACCCCCTCAGCACCCTAGTGTTTTTGGATCCCCATCCTTGCCGCACTTCAGCCCTGGCGTTTCCACCTCTTGCATGGTCGCCTTCATCTCCCAGACCCCCAACGGGAGCAAATCTACCAAATCGCCAACAGATGCATCAATGTTTGCTAACGTTTTCCATTCCTGCCATTAGCGTTTTTGGATCGCTAGCAACCTCTGCAAGCCCTTAGCGTTTTCAGCCCAAAAACGCCAGCAAGCCCTGCAACTCTCAGCGTTTTCAGCCAGCGACATCAGCCCTAAAAACGCAGATATTCAGGAGTCAAAAACGTAGACTTTCAGCAGATGAAACAGTACCAGATCAGCCTAATTGGCAGCAGAAGAACCCCCAATTTCAGCCCATGAAAACACAACCAAAACAATCATTTTCAGCCACCGAAACAGTCCCGAAATTCAGCAGTTAGAAGATCTCAGATTTCAACCATCAAGTCGTCGTCGTCATCACCGTCTTCGTCATCGGCATAGTCCAAGTTGCATCAGTCCATTGCATATGCATTGTACCACTTTGTGCAATCAAAAAGTGGACCACTCTCGCCGACGAGAGTGGGGCCTTCGGAGGAGGGTTTTACAACCTCTCGGGTGTCGTATCTCTTTTCTCTCCTTATCTCAATCTCATTCACTTGCACGCACAATATCCACTCACTTTGTTCGTGATCATAGCACTCTCCACAAGGCGGAAGGCTCTCTCCTTCCCTAAGAACTAAAAGGAACCTTGAGCAATAAAGATCACTAATCTTGAGAAAATACAACATTCATTCCACTGCACCTTACAACAGAAGAACAAAGCCAACCTACATCCCGGCTGAGAGGCCTAAAGCAATAGAAGCAGCAACAGAAGTTTGTACCAACTTTTGGGATCCCATCCGATGGGGCCCAAGAAACTAGAAGGAGATCCCACAGGAAAAAGACAAGTGTAAAAAAAATGATGACGTGGCAACCAAGACAAACGCCCGAATTTTGTGCTGACGTGCTAACGTGGCGGCCTGTATAGATTTCCGGATTTCACGCTGGCTGGGCTGACGTGGCAGTGTACGATTTCCCTGTTTTGTGCTGGTAGCTTTTTGGTAAGACACTTTCTGGACCAGACGCTTTTGAGTTTGAAGCTTTTCATGTAACTACTTTTCATGGGCCAAGGGCCTTTAAAAATGTGCACAGAGCTCATTCTCTGGCACACTTCAGTACGAAGGTGCAAAGAGTGGAGTACCGGCATTGTACTGAGTTTAAGCAATATAAAGAAATACCGACAAGGGCGCCATGGTTTGGGGCCAATACTCTGCGTGGAATTCCGCCTCTCTCTCTCTCTCTCTCTCTCTCTCTCTCTCTCTCTCTCTCTCTCAGTTAAATCTTATTGAAGTGCTAAAAGTTTGTTCAGTCTGTTCTTTTCTATTGGCACGTGGTGCCATCCATGTGACAGGTATTTGCTCTAGATTGCACAAATGTTGATACAATGGTCTAGATGCTAAGGTGATGACGGGTGTTTGTGGTGAATGCTTGGTTCTGCGGCTGTAATGCAAAAATGCTAGGAGAATCAATGGGGATCTGCAACTGACAACGAGGCTATGGGCTGATCTGCTATCGCCAATGGCAGCATAGGCTGAAAACTAAAAAACGCTGGCTGATCTGAGGGCTAAAGCTGAAAATGCTGGCTAGTGACGATCTGCGACGGAGCTGTGAGGCTATGGCTGAAAACTGAAAACACTGATGTTGATGGGTTGATCTGGTGCAAAAACGCCAAAGAGGCTAATGTATTGTCGGTACCCCTACGGTAAAAGCTGGGTCAAGCAATCCACCTTGAGAACCCACAATTTCTAAAATGGTGCAAAAATGTCATTTATTAATAATTTTATGACCTATTAATAAGAGGTGATTCACATGCACATAAATACCTAGGCTGAGTACTAATGCAATTGTATGGGAACATTCCCTACTGCCTACACATAACAAGCATTGGCTATGCTTATGTGCAATCAGAGGATATGTAACTAACCTAAAGTGCCTAGACATGCACGTCCTGCGTACAAGCTCACAAGGGTGCCAGAACACTTCCTAGGCTATCCTAAACCCTAGAAATAGGAGTTATAGCTTGTCCACATGCACATAGGGTTAGATGTGCAGGTGACATCCCCCCTTTTCAAGATGAGGTATTGGTACCGAGCTGCATGGCTTCTGTATAATCCGCCAACAACTCCAGGGAATCTACAAAGAAATCTTGGTCCGCCCACTCTGCTGTGTGGGTACCGCGATACTTGAACTTCAAAAAGGTGAGCAACGCTTACTTCTTTGGACTGCGCCGAAAGCGATTCAGAATAATCTGCTTCGGCTCCATGTCGTCAACTTCGACTACGATCTCGGGTTCATCTTCTTCAAAAATCTCCTTTGAAAGATCTTCCTGAAACAACTTCAACCACAATTTCATAGACACATCTTTTACTTTTCGGGTGACTGGAAAAGGACTATGCTTCCTAAATGACTGTGGATGGAATGCAAATGAAAAATGTGACAAAGCGTCAAACCTTTCAACAAGTCCATGCCAAGAATGGGATCTAAACTTGACTTTTCTACCTAAGATAATCAATTGTTGCAAACCATAAAGAGAATACCAATGCTTGATGGACAATCGTGCTACTACTTTTGCGGAGTTTTTGTAAGTGTTTTAGAGTTTTTAATAACTCAGGTTTCATACTCACCTTAAAAAGGTCCAAGCCATTTAGTAAAATGAAAGGGCAACCTGTAGCGTTAAAAAAAAAACTCAACACAAAAAAAGGGGGGGGGGGGGGGGGGGGGGGGGGGATCTTACGCATAGAGAGATTGCGAAGCCTTGCGAATGACGCGTGGCGAACTGGAGGGACCTCCTCGTGCGAGGATCAACAAAATTCTGTGCGCGCAGGCAGCCCACACGAAAATCCAAGGTGGGCATGTTCGTTCCAAGGTGGCAACGTTCACTCGAATCCGAGTTGGCATGTCACGTGCAGCGTAAGTGTTTAATGATTTAGCTCGGATCTAGTGCTCCACACAACCACAAGGTTACTTTACTTCACTCGAAAGAGCTGAACTGAACTCAATGAAAGAGAGGGACGCACACAAAGAGAGAGAGAGAGAGAGAGAACACCGCATATCGGGTCCAAACCACCCTCAAGGCTCAAGGGTTCCCTTGCTCTGTTGCCGGAGCAAGTACTTGCTTTATTACTTGCACAAATGTTGATACAATGACTAAATGTTGAGATGTTGAGATGCTAATGGATACTTGATGCTATTGATGTTGAGTACTACTGAGATACTGATGAGTACTGTTGGTGCTTGGTACTGCGGGTACTTGGTGCTTGATGCTGAGATACTTGGCGATGCTTCACAACGCTTGATGACGACGACGATGATGACAATGAGGGGTACTTGTGATGCAATGTTGCTGAGGTGCTGATGGGTAGGTACTCTTGGAGATACTTGGTACTGCAACGATGACGATGACGACAACGACGAGGCTGTGGGCTGATCTGCTATTGCAGAGGACAGTGATGGCTTAAAAATTGAAAACGTTGGTCCTGCTGGCTGATCTGAAAATGTTCCTGATCTGCAAGGGCTGATCGCTGAATTCGGGGTGCTTAGGGCTGAAAAGACATTGGTGGGCGAGGCTGAGGAAAATGCCAAGTGTAATGTGCAGCGGAAGTGAATGATGGTCTAAGCTCAGGATGAGTGATCAATGAGTGCTCAAGGTGCCTTTTACTTTAGAGGAATGGAGTCTTCCTTGCATAGAGAGAGAATGTGCAATGATCAAAACAAGAGAGTGGAATGCAAGCTGTGGGTGAGAGTGCTAGAGAAAGAGAGAGAAGAGACGACACCAGATGGGGTCTCAAACCCCCCCTCTCTATTGCTAAAGAGGTATTTGCTTTAGATTGCACAAAGGTCTGGTACAATGCTTCTAGATGCTGTGGTATTCGATGAGGTCTATGTCGACGACGAGGTTGTCAATGGGCTGAAATCTGAAAACGCCAAGGTCTACTACTATGGATTTGCAACTGCGGTAATGCTACAAGGCGGATCTACAGCAATCAATGCATGCAAGGCTGAAAACTGCAAAAACGCTGGCTGTCTTGAGGCTGAATTCTGAAAACCCTGGCTGTTCTTGATGCTGAAAACTGAGCACTGGCTGATCTGCTGCGATAGGGCGATTGCGGCGAGGTTCTGCTACCGGGTGGGAGCCGTTTGGCAAGGCTAAAGGCTGATCTAAAAACACTGGTCCTCTAGGCTGAAAACACTAGTCTTCTGTCTCTTGAGAAAACGCTAGGGTGTCTGTGAGTACGGCCGGCCTGTGGGTGCTCCTGCTTCCTCTGGGTCTTCTGCTCCTTCTAGCGCCCCTAGGACTCCTTTTATAGGTGCAGGCAACATCACTTAAGCCTCCACTTAATAATAAAATGAAATATAGGAGGTTGTTCACATGCCGTCACAAAAATGGGTTCATGCACTGGAAAATGCTCAAGCTGGGTACTAAATGAAATGCTAGTGATCATGGGTTGTGCAATCAGAGGGTATGCAACTACTCTAAGTGCCTGAACATGCACCGCCTGCGTACACGCTCACAAGGGTGCCAGAACACTTCCTAGTAGGAATAGCTTGTCCACATGCACATAGGGTTAGATGTGCACGTGACATCCCCCCCTTTTCAAGGTGAGGTACTGGTACCGAGCTGTATGGCTTCCGTAAAGTCCGCCAACAACTCTTGGGATTTTGCGAAGTACTCTTCGCCGGCCCACTCTACGTGATGTTGCTCGACCCAGCCATCTGCACCTATAAAAGGAATCTGTCACAAAAATACGGAAGCGTAAACTGACGTTTAATTGCACTTCAAATACTCAAGAGAATTAGAGGGAGAGAGAAAACTTGACACTCCATTGGGGACCAGAAGATGGGCTGGTCCCCCCCCATAAAGAGAATATCTTTATTACTAAGGGAGAATCTTTACAAGCACAGGAACGGGGCATACGCCCGTCCTCTATTCTTTCTTCTATTCTGTTCTGACTACTGACTGAGAAAGTGTTTCCACTTTCTTTCTGCTTAGGGGATTTCCCATCTTCTGCGAGACTGGTTGGAAGCTCTCGAAAAGAGAGTCTATCTTCCAAAACAGCTCATCGGAAGCTCTCACAGAGGAGAGTCCATCTTCCGTTATGTGTTGCCTTCATGCTCATTCATTCATGCATCGAACACAAAAGAGAAACAAACAAAATGCACACGCACATGCTTGCTGTAATTTTCTGCACATAACCTGAAATTCTTACCTGTGCACACCCCTATGCTGAAACAGAGGTCTTCTTCGCGATGGAATCGCGCCAAACTTGATGTAGACTTAGGATAAGGAGAGAGAAGAGAATTTCTATGGCTGATCTGCTGCAAACAGCCCTAATCGAGGTGATTAGGGGCTGAAAACAGAGAATTACAGCAGCCGCACTCTGCTAAGAGAGCGTCTACGGCAGCTTCTCGCGATGAAACTTCACCAGAAGGTGTCTATGACTGTGAGATCCCTTGTTCTTGACAATGGGAGCACAAGGCTACCACATATGTCGCAAGGGGCTGCTCTCAAGCTTCAATGGAGGGCTCCACCGCGTAGAGCACGCTCACATTAGGGGGGGGTAGGTGCACTCCCAGCCCTGAAAATGGGGGAGGGGGGCTCCTAAATAGCCATCAGGGAGAGGGGGCGCTAGGAAGAGAGAGAGGGTGAGAGTGAGAGTGAGAGAGAGTTAGTTTGCATTGGTAAGTGTGCCACTTGACACACTTACTTTAAAAACTTAAAAACCATTCAACTTTTGACTTTAAAAACTTCTAGCTCATTAATTAAAAATGTGCAACTAACTAACAAATGCTACCAATGATTCTTTTATGAGAACACCAAAGGTCTGCCAGCCCAATGCCGCACTTGCACTGCACCGCCTTTACCTGTTCACACTTGTCCGGCCGCCTGCCCGAGCACGGATCGTTAAATTTAATTTAACGAAACTTACCCTAAGGCTTTATTAGCTTTATTAGCCTTAGGGTCACTGTTCTAAGGACCCCATCTCATTCATGTGCTTGTACTGACGCGCGTATTTTTCCTGAGCCTAAAATCTGAGGCTACTGCTTACCCCTTTCTGAAGACCCGATTTTCCCAATCACTAGGGCTTCAGGGTAATTTCTGCTAAGGTCCCTCTGAGGTGTTGTGGCCCGCATTTAGGCTCACCTGAGGCCTTAGAACTGCTAGGTCTATTCTGGTGTGCACACAACTAATTAGATAATTCTTTTCTCGTAAATAAATTAATTATTTACAAAGTCTGACTTAGTTACAGAATCCCAGGGGCGCTGGGAGGAAAAGACCCAGAGGAAGCAGGAGCACCCGCACGCCAGCCGTACTCACAAACACCCTAGCATTTTCTCAAGAGACAGAAAACCAACGTTTTCAGCCTAGAAGACCAGCGTTCTAAGCCTAGAGGACCAACGTTTTCCGATCAGCCTTTAGCCTCTACGATTTATAAATGATAAGCCACTTACTAATAAAATGGCCTTTGTCACGTGCACATCTAACCCTATGTGCATGTGGACAAGCTACTTCAGGTCTAGGGTTCACGGCAAATTTGTTAAGTTCTATAAAAGAAACCTAGCGCTAGCACCATCCGGCATAAGAGGCAGGAGAATTTCCAGCAACTTGCAGTGCACCTTCTCAGCAAGACCGGCAGGAGACTTAACGTTTTCAACCACAGAGACAGCTAGCGTTTTTGGACATCCCACATCAGCCAGCGTTTTCAATCCCAACAGGTAGCGCCAGCAGATTGCAGATCAAGCTTAGCGTTTTTGCATCTTGCACATACCTCTAGCATTTGCAGATTTCCGACGTCAAATCAGCCACTTGCATTAGCGTTTTCAGTTTTCAGCACTTAGACACAGCAGATCCCGTCCCTAGCCTCGCCGATCTCACCTACCTGCAGCAGATCCTCGTTGTACCGTCAGATCAACCAGCGTTTTCAGATTCAGCCCGCTGTCCGCAGATTTCATCTGCGTTTTCAACGCATCGTCATCAAGTCGTCGCCATCGCCGTCCTCGCCGACACGGTGTCAGTATTCCGCAGAAAGTCAGAAGATTGAAGATTTCAGCATTCAGCCCTAGCGTTTTCAGATTTCAGCCCGTCCTCGTCGTCATTGTCATTGTCGTCGACATCATCAACAGCAAGTCCATTGCATCTAGACCATTGTACCAGATTTGTGCAATCAATAGCATAGACCTCTCTCGCCATAGAGAGGGGGGTCCTTGGAGGAGGGTTTGAGAACCGTCTGGTGTCATATTCTTCTCTCTCTCTCTCTCAATCTCAGCACCTTCATTCACAATGTCTTCCACTTTATTTGTGATCATTGCACTCTCTCACTAAAGGAACGGAAGGCTCTCCCAAGGGCTCTCCCTTCCGTAAGTAAAAGGAACCCTCGAGCACAGTTCAGAGCGCTTATCTTGAGTAAAGTTTAACATTCACTTCCGCCGCACCTAAGTTCTAACATTGGTTTCAGAGCTTTGGCAGTGTTCAGTATTACTCAAGGAAAGAACCACAAGAAATTTTTTGCTTGTTGCGATCGCATGTAACCCAAGTCCACTTGGGCGTGTCGATTCCTAATCGTGTTTTTGAGGAGTTACAAGTAACCCAAGAAAGAAGGGCTTGTCCGGCCTCCCCTTGTTCCTCTTTTCACTCATTGAGAGCCGACCAAGCACTTAGCGGCCGGCCAATCGAGTGAGGTGGGAAAAAGGAACCTTGGTGAGCGCAAGGCCGCCAAGGGGTGCAAAAAGCCTTCTCTAACACAGATTGCAAGCTAAAGAACTCAAGAACCTCAAGAACTCCAGAACCTCAAGAACCTAAGACCCTCAAGAACCCAAGTTCCTCGCGGACTTAAGTACCCAAGATCTCAGTTTATGGTCATCACCTGAAGCGGAATGGATACTTTGCGTGAAGGTGATGAGCATGGAGGAGGTAAAGAAGATTTTTCCCCACCAAGAGGATTTTCCAACCCTCCCCCTTCCCCATCTACGCCACGGTTTGTACCAAATCCTATGAAGGCTTTGGTCAAGTCGATGATGGACATGATGCTACAACAAGAGCGCCACCTTTGATCGCGAGCGCGAGCAAGCGCGCTTGGCGGCAGAAGAAAGAAGGGTAGCCTTGGAGCGTGAGCGTGAGCAAGCACGCTTGGCGGCCGAAGAAAGAAAGGCAGCTATTGAGCTTGAGTGTGAGCAAGCACACGAAGCCCAACGTATAGATGCCGAAGACAGACAAGCGGCCTTGGAATTAGATTGAGGCATAGAGAGACCAATCATGCAAGAGTTAGTCCTACAGGTACTCACCTCGAAGTCCGAGCCACTCAAAGAATCATCAAGTAGCAAAAGTCGAGGAGCGGATTCCAACAATCCCGTCACTGAGAAGTTGACGTTCAGTAAGTATGACGGTAAGATGGATGCTAATAATATTCATTCTTGGTTGCACCAATTTAATGCTTACTTTGCGACAACTAAGAAAACAGGAAATAGCAAGGTTTTGACAGCAGCCATGTACCTTGCCGGTGATACCATTAATTGGTATCACGCATGGCAAGAGGCACAATTGACCGCGCACCTAGAGGAAGCCGAAGAAGGCGTGCCCCTTTCCTTCAATTGGGCCGACTTCCAAGACAAGCTCAAGGCACAGTTTATGCCACCTCAGTATTTAGCGCGGTTGAAAGAAGATTGGCGCTATCTCAAGCAAAAGGGTATGCCAGTCATGTCTTTCTCTAACCGTGTTTTGCAGCTCGGCACCCAATTACGCAAATCGGATGATGAGCACAAAGAGGCATTTCTTTTCGGGTTGGACGAGTATATCAAGTTTGATGTAGAAGTCTTCGACCCCGTGGATCTCAACAAGGCAGTAGCAATTGCTCTCTCCCAGGAGATAAAGCACAACAAAGGAATTCCTAAGGAGAACAAGTCTTCTCACAGTACCCCTCAGACTCCTCAGAACCCATAGAACAGTAAGAACAATAAGAACGGTAAGAATGGTAACTCTTCTAACCAATCTTCCTCTAGTCTTTCAGAAAAGAACACTCAAAATGAATCTAAGGGTAAAGCTAACACAATTGCTAAACCTAAGCTCACAGCAGAAGAACGTCATTTATTCTAAGGAAGGTCGTTGTTATCAATGTCACGTCAAGGGTCATATAAAGAGCACATGTCGTAAGAACCCATCCAACGAACCTAAAGAACCCACAGAACCCACACCCTCTGTTAATGCCATAAATGAGAACATTCGTGTGTCCCAAGTTTCTCATGATCCTCTCATTGATGAGTCTCTCAGGAAGTGTTATGGTCATGTGAATGGTCAACACATGGTAGTCTTGTTTGATTCATGCAGTATGCATGATGTGATTGGTGACTCTCTTGTCGAAAGAGCCCGCTTGGAGGTTAGCAAGACAACTCCTCTCGAGGTGTCGGGCTTCGCTCCCAATATGGACTCTCACATTACACCAGAGTTCCTTGATGTGTTATTCACTACAAGCACCCTTCCGCAGAAATTTGTAGTGTCTCTCCTCTTTCAGGATGTGATATGATTTTGGGCATTAGATGGTTTCGTGAGCATAACCCTCTCATTGATTGGGCGGACAATACTCTCACTCTAAATGCCAAAAGTGACTCTCACGTCATCATTCGTAGTGAGGAGGTTGTTCATTCCTTACCTCTCATTTCTAATGTGCAGGCAAAGCTTAAAAAGAAAACGGAGAAGGAGACTCTCTCAATTTTTTCTTCTTCAAAGCACGACACACAACAACTTGCAGTGCACCTTCTCAGCAAGACCGGCAAGAGACTTAGCACTTTCAGCCACAAAGACAGCCTAACGTTTTTGGACATCCCAGATCAACCAACGTTTTCAGATCCCAGCAGGTAGCGCCAGCAGATTGCAGATCAAGCTTAGTGTTTTTGCATCTTGCAGATACCTCTAGCGTTTTGCAGATTTCCGGCGTCAAATCAACCCCTTGCATCAGCGTTTTCAGTTTTCAGCACTTAAGACATAGCAGATCCCGTCCCTACCTCGCCGATCTCACCTACCCGCAGTAGATCCTCGCCATACCGTCAAATCAGCCAGCATTTTCATATTCAACCCGCTGTCCGCAGATTTCAGCATCTGCGTTTTCAACGCATCGTCATCGAGTTGTCACCATCGCCGTCCTAGCCGACACAGTGCCAGTATTCCGCAGAAAGTCAAAAGGTTGCAGATTTCAACATTTCAGCCCTAGCGTTTTCAAATTTCAGCCCGTCCTCGTCGTCGTCATCATCGTCGTCAACATCGTCGGCAAGTCCATTGCATCTAGACCATTGTACCAGATTTGTGCAATCAATAGCATAGACCATGGGTTGTGCAATGAGAGGGTATGCAGCTATGTAATGTACCCAACAATTATCCATATAAATCATTTCAGATATTTTGCAAAGTAATTGAGATTCTCGATTTTGTTAGTCATCGTGAGTTCATCAGAGAAATCGGATTGAAAATCGGGTTCAGAATCCATTTATTTATGATCTTTCTTTATGAGGAACAATAGATTTATGTGGGAACCTAATCTATGTGTGAAGAAAAAGCTTAGAGATAGTATTTTTAGGAAAGAAAGAGAGGTGAGTCAAAATTAGGACACTTCTTTCTTTCTCTCTTTCAAAATAGAATGGGAACTTGTAAGTATAGAGCTTTTTAGAATCGCGCATAGGATTCGCGTACCAAAAAAGAAAAAAAAAACTTTTTTTTTTTTTTGGGAGCCGCGATGACGCGCGAGCTTTTTCCTTCTCCTATTCTTGAAACCTCTCAGTATTCTTAGCACCCCCCTAGGGCCTATATAAAGGACCCTTCTCTCACTGTTAACACATACATCTACATAAGCGGAAGCTCTCTTGCAACGACACGCCGGAGGAAGCCTCTCTCCCTTAACCTCTCATCTTCAAGCCATCTCCATCTCCAATCTTCGACGTGCCTTCACCCGATTTGTGAACACACTCTCTCTCTCTCCATCAACGTGCTTTTCTTTTCTCCATTCCGAAGCTATGGCTCCGAAGCGTGTAACGCGAAGTTCCAAGGACGCCCATGCCGTTGCACCACCAAGGAAGGTGGGAAGAAAGGTGTCAACTCCAAACGTAGCTCATGCGGAAGCATCAATCAAAGAAGAAGTCGAAGCCGTCCAATCACTAGCACAGGAGTTAGCCGCACGCGCTCCAAATCCGGTAAGACAAATTTATAATTATGCATTGCTATTCATGTCGACTTGGGAAGCTAAGCATAGGGAAACCCTTAAACCGTCCGAAAAACGTGATTCTATCACATGAAACGAGCATATGTTTTCATAGACTAGTAAAAGGACTGTTTGATAAATTGTTACTGTTTGTTGGATTGTTATTGTTTAATCAATTGTTATTGTTGATAAGCGGTTTCTGATTGATATGAAGAATTGGTTGATCATGTTTGATGAATCATTAATGAGATGAATTATTGAAAGAATATATGTTGTTCTCGTAGATAGCGAGATGATTCCGCGGATAGCGGAGATTAAAGCTGAGGTTATCGGCTCTCTTTTGTTCCTCGCGGTTAGCGAGATGCCTCGAGGTTAGCGGGATGCCTCGCGGGTAGCGGGATGCCTGGCGGTTAGCAAGATGCCTCGCGGTTAGTGAGATGCCTCGCAGGTAGCGGGATACCTGGCGGTTAGCAAGATGCCTCGCGGGTAGCGGGATGCCTCGCGGTTAGCGAGATGGGAAGGTTGCGCAATTCGCGGTTAGCGAATAAATCCTTTGCAAAGGCTCTGTTGGTTAGACAGAGAAAGTCCGCGGGTAGCGGCAAAATGATGAGAAATTGGAAAAGTTGTTTTTGTTGAATAATAGGGTTGCCTTCATTAGCATTGTTTGAATTGCTTTGGTATTGTTTGAAGGGCTGTATAAAAGAACCTGTTTTTGGAATTAATTAAGGAACACTGTTTATATATGTAAAACAGTGTGGAAAAAAGTGTGCGTGTGGGGTGGAAAGTGGGGACTGGCTCAGGTTGCCAGTCAAGGATGGGTGGACTCGATTAGTCAAGTACTTTTCACTTTGTCTCTGTTAGTTAGAGATTTATCCCATGTCATATTTTGGATTTAAGGATGACGGCCGTGCCTCTTAAACGTGGGAAAAAAGGCGTTTTTGGATCCCTAATATGTGAAAGGGATTTCTTCTCTTATAATGTAGGATCTAGAGTCCATAGAACCTTTAATCTCATCGACCTGGCTTGTGGTGTAGGGTCTTGCAACCACGAACACAATAGGTTGAAGTCTTCTTCTCTTTCGTTGCTCGTATCCTTGCTTCGCATTATCGGAGTAGGAAGTCGTCAACGGATTTAGAGGATAAAGAAGGCTATCTTCCAGGTCGCCCCGATCTTTTAGGATGGGGACCTTACAGTACTTAAGTGCCTGGACATGCACCGCCTACGTACACGCTCACAAGGGTGCCAAAACACTTTCTAGGCTACCTAAACCCTAGAAGTAGGAATAGCTTGTCCACGTGCACATAGAGTTAGATGTGCACGTGACTCCAAGGTTGGTTGAAAACGCTAATGCTGCTAGGTACTGCTAAGAAAAGAAGAGGTGTTGCAGATACTACTTTTGCTTCTTCTACCTTCTCTAGCGCCCAAAGGGCTTCTTTTATAGATCCTTTAGCCATTAGCCCTACCTACTTTTAATAAATGTCATGTCAAAGTCACTTATTAATAAATGACTTAAGCGACTGTTCATATGTCTATATGCTTAAGTGATTTAACTATGCAAGAGAGGGTATGCAACTATGACCGGCCTGGGCTTGTACGTCCTCCTAGAGGCTCACAAGGGTGCCAAGCTAGGTCCTAGGCTAAGATTGACACTAGACTGTAGCAGAAGCTTGTCCACGTAGCGCAATTGCAGTGCGCACGTGACATGGCAGTACTCTGCAACAGCGTGGATTCCCTCTTATTCTTACTTTGCTGCATCAACACCCTCTTTGGGAACGGGAGAAGAGAGAGGTCTCTCTCTCTCTCTCTCTCTCTCTCTCTCTCTCTCTCTCTCTCTCTGCTTCGCACAGAAAGAATACGAAGGGAGATTTTAAAAAACACTGTACGCTGAAATTAGTTGCAAATTAGTTTTATTCTCTGATTTTTGTCGAAAATCAGTAGAATTATTAAAGAAACCTCTGATTTTTGTCAAAAATTCAGCAATTGTACATGTTACATCTCTGATTTTATCAAAAACTAGCAAAAAGGACGTGAATTTTCACCTGCACACATACTCGTGAGAAGAAAAACCAACAATTTCAGCAATTAATCATTAAAAACTACGCGAAATTGAGTTATCTGATTGCACGTGGTCCTTCCTACAGCCATGCGGGCTCTGATACCATGTCACGTACATGCGGAGAGGATCTCTCGGCTACACAAACCGCCTATAGACACGCATCGGACGAACCACCCGACCGTAGCCACCATCCGACAGCACACCCGTGTTCGAGCCAGCATCCGAGGACGTAGGCGTGCACCTGTAAGACCGAGCGTCCCATACCACCCAGCCTCACCTCCTCGAGATAACCTCACGCACTCCTAGCCTCACAAGCTAACCATTGGCACTCTGTCAGTGGGAGTATATAACTACAAACGAGGCCTTGGCATCTCTTTTATAATAGTGGCCAGCCACACTGACCGGGTTCACACTACATCCGTCGAGACACGTGACGCCTATCCCGACGATGTCCTACACCAAATCCCGTCTAATGAGAATAGGACATAACACAATCCAACTTTAAAACCCACAATTTCTAAAATGGTGCAAAAATGTCACTTATTGATAAGTTGATGACCTATTAAAAAGAGGTGATTCACATGCAAATAAATACCTAGGCTGAGTACTAATGCAACTGTATGGGAACACTCCCCAATGCCTACACGTAGTAGACCTTGGCTATGCTTATGTACAATCAAAGGATATGCAACTAATCTAAAGTGCCTGGACATGCATGTCCTGTGTACAGGCTCACAAGGGTGTCAGAACATTTCCTAAGCTGTCATAAACCCTAGAAATAGGAGTTATAGCTTATCCACATGCACATAGGGTTAGATATACCTTCATAAGTTCAGAATAGCCTGAACTCACGAATTATAAGAGGAAATAAAGCACTCATAAAACTATAAAATCAAGAAGCACAAGAGAAAAAAATAAATAATAAATAAATAATAATAATTAAAATATCCCTAAATCACTTTACTTGCTATGAGACAAAACTAGAGAAAACATAACATTATTAACATAAAAATGTTTTTACAAAAAGACGTGCAAAATGTATTGCGGATGGCCACCTATCACGTGCACATAGGGTTAGATGTGCATGTGACAGGTGGCCATCCACAATCCCACATCGAGAAGGATCCAAAGGTGCATCAAATCAGCCCCGAAAGTGCCTTGTCTTGAGGAGTTACCGCGACAACATTCACAATTTGAATCAGTAGAGCCTACACTTGAGGTACTGTATGTGTATACATTCCATTTGCGCAATCAAAAGCAACCCTTGAGAGGGTTGGTTGGGGCCCCATCGGGTGTCATTCTCCTCTTCTCTTGAACCTATCTCTCCTCCTAGCCTCTTGCCCTTATATAGACAAACCCTCAAGCTCGGTTTAGAGTGGCCTTTGGCTTCTAGACCCTTAGCCTAACAAGAATCATAATCATATCTAAATAGACAACCTTGGCCATGTAGTTGTCTAAAAAGAGTGTACCATAATGATCCTCATAATCAACACCTTAGCACCCGCCGTGACACATCTGGAAAAAATGGTACTAATGTCATAGTCCATGAGAACTCATATTTTCCACATGTGGAATATGTCTCATATGATGATATTGATACCTTAACCAACAATGTGGATCTCCTTGCCAAAAAGGATTTAGTCCTCAAGGTAAACGTTTGGTATGTCTTTCCATGTATCTCATGGAGTATAACAACGGAATATTAATTTGTAAAATGGTAAGGAATATGCAAAATAGATGCCACTTAACTGGTTCGCTATGGTTCATAACCATGCTCACTGCGAATATCCTTTAGTGGATCTCTATACATGTTTGTGCTTGTGGATGATATTGGCAAGTACACTTGGGTATTATCCTTGAAATTCAAGTCAAAGGCTTTTGTATACTTTTGAAATTGGAGGACTATGGTTGAGAAGAAGGATCTCAGGGTTGTCACTCTTTGCATAGACAAACGGAGTGAGTTCACCTCCAAGGAGTTTGCACAATGGTGCAAGTCAAAGGGCATTCAACACCAGCTGAGTATTCCCCTCGGTCCATCACAGAAAGAGTTCTCCTAAACCAGATCAAGAAACATCTCTTCCCAGATTCTAACCACATTGCGATGATTGTAACCCCGTTGCAACAAATCAGAGTGCGCAAAAACTGCACGTATCACCTAGTCTTCTGCGAGAGCATGGGCAAAAATTGGAATTGAACTTTGCAAAAAAGGGAGGTATACGTTGCAAGGAAGAAAATTAGAGTTTTGATGGTACCTGGATCTGAGTGGCTTGACTGTGATTAGCTGATCCACGCGCTCCACTACACCACACAGCGTTGCCATGAGCTGGCCATCTACGACTTGTGTTCCGTGGCCCCTGCATACACAACCAGTTCTATTCAGAAGGGGGCTTGCAAACTCAGATGGAAGAACTCGCTCTCGACTCATGTATGCCATCTCTCTCTCTCTCTCTCTCTCTCTCTCTCTCTCTCTTACTTGAGAACAGTGGCCTCGTTCTGCACATGGATGGGGTCTGCGATATTGACAAAGGCGGAGGAGTGATAGCTCCCGGGTGCTTCGCGCAGCTGCTCCTGAGCTCTCTTGAGACGATGCCGCTGGCTGTCCGACATCTGGAAATGCAGGCCGCGCAGCGTGGTATCTTCCATGGCTGCGGTAGAGTAAGCGCAGCTTCAAGCTTTACCTTGAAACCTCGCGATGGCTTGCTAAAACCTTTTGCTAAACTGAAAATGAGAATATGGGAATGAGAATCTATATCTATACTAAGGATAAAGGGAATTCCGGTTCCTCCCCCCCCCCCCCCTTGCCACGCATCAGAACTTGCTTCAACCGGCGGGAGCACACTGACGCAGAGAGAGAGAGAGAGGCGACGAAGCCATCGGCTATACTAATATCTTTAAACTAGAGTGCTTCGTTAGCTGCGTTCGTATCGAATTAAGATTAAGTAAAATATTGAAAACTATAAATGCTATTTCAACACTTCTCAAATGAAAAAAAAAATCGTTTGTTTGATGCTATTAATTTGTCTAAGATATTTATACTAAGGATAAAGGGGGGGGGGGGGGGGAATTCCGGTTCGTCCCCCCCTGCCACGCATCAGAACTTGCTTCAACCGACGGGTGTGGCCTGCAGCTCCGGGAGCACAGTGACACAAAGAGAGAGAGAGAGAGAGAGAGAGAGAGAAGCGACGAAGCCGTCGGCTATACTAGTATCTTTAAACTAGAGTGCTTCGTTCGCTACGTTCGTATCGAATTAAGATTAAGTAAAATATTGAAAACTATAAATGCCATTTCAACACTCCTCAAATGAAAGAAAAATCGTTTGTTTGATGCTATTAATTTGTCTAAGATATTTATTAGATGGGAGGAGAGACTTCAAAATGAAGGAGAGAGAGAGAGAGAGAGAGAGAGAGTTCATCAAAGGGTGTTTTTTTATCCGAGAGAAAATGAAGCACGGAGAGAGATTTCATCAAAGTGTGTTAGATTTTTTTTACCTAAGAGTGTTTTGGATTCTTTGCAAAAATGGGATACTGATCGTAGTGCTTCAAAGGGATACCTCGCAAAAAACCACAAGGAGGGTTAGAATTTTGCCAAGCTCAACGTTCGTGATCATACAAGATGTCATTGTTATTAATTTTTTGTTGTTCCATTTTTCATGTTCCATTAAAAAAAAAACATGCAAGTCTCCTTACATGGGGGAGTTTGCACAATCCTCCCCAATTTTTATAATACGAGGGAACGTGCCATTCCCACGGCAGCGTGCAATTTTCAATGCATTCATTAACTGCGTTCTCAGTGTCAAAAAACAAAAAATGATAATGCTTACTCACTGCCGGATTGAATCTCTCTCGTTGATGGACTTCCTTGCATCAATGATGTTGGGCATCTTGCGTAGAGCCACATACCTTCAAGATGTATGCATAGGTGATTGCATCTGGAGAGAGGCCCTCGCTTTGCATCTGTTGAAAACAAATTAGAGCTTTCTGGCCCTGCCCCCGTGGGACAAATCTTACAATTAATGCATTCCAAGGGCCCACACTCTAGATCACAGGAAGCATGATAATTTTTTGCAACAACCCGTGACTAGTAATCTCATCATTAATTCTCTCACCCATGTCAACGTCTTTCATAAGACTACAACCTTCAATGTGCAAGCGTAAGTGATTGCATTGGGACAATTGGAAAGAGGCCTTCGCTATCCCATGAGAATAACAAAGTATTGCCTTGAAACAGCAACGTTGGGCTTATTTGTAATAGTGATGATAGTTCGGACATGAGAACTTCTCATGTTTTTGTGAGTCTGCTTGATGTATTTCACGAGTATTGCCTCTTCCCTAGAGTTGTTAGTGGATTTGTTACCTTTCTGTGGACATTGTAAGGGCACCACATTTGCCATACATATAAAGAAAACCCCTGCTAAGAACAACCTGTTTCTGAATAGCTTGTGACTGAGACTAGCACTCTCATCATAAATTCTCTCACCCATGTCAGCATATTACGAAGTCTTTCAAGATGCTAGCATGGATACTTGCTTCCATAGATGATTGCATTGGAGAAAGGCCTTCTGCTTGCATATGCTTAGAACAACCTTGACGAGCTTCCTTGCCAACATCCTGCATCGATTCGAAGTGATTACCCATCTTGTGGTTTTTCTGTGAAGGTACCAAGAAAGAACAAAGGAAGCCAATCTCCTATTTTCACTGAAAGGCTGTAATTCTGACGATTTCTCAGTTTGCGATGAGAAAGACGTCAGAGAGCCGAAACTGTAGTTTAGAGCAAGAACATCTTTTTTCTTGCATAGAGCCACATGCCTTCAAGATGCATGCATAGGTGATTGCATCTAAACAGAGGCCCTCGCTTCGCATCTGCTGACATTGCAAACAGAACACCTGATAGGGAGCATGATAGATTTGAAAGTCGTCAACGCTTGTGATCGACGTGTGATTTAAAAAGATTGCGACATGTGGTGCTTGTGTAGGTGATTGCATCTATGCCTACGTAGGTGATTACATCATGAGAGACGCCCTCACTTTGCATCTGGATTTTGACTGCAACGATTAAAAAAGCGCGATAGAGCCACATAGCTTCCAGATGCCTGCATGTGTTGATTGCAGCTGGAGAGAGGCCCTCACTTTGCATCTGGATTTTGACTTCCATGCCATATCAGCCCACAACTTCCTTGCCACAGCCATGAGGGGCATATCTTGCAATTAATGTGCCCCACGAGATGGCAGTCGAGTCCTACGTAGTGCCACATGCCTTCAAGATGCAAGCAAATGTGATTCCATGCCCTCACTTTCATCAGCTGAAAACAGCTCAAAAATTCTTGGCCCTTCGCTTGTTGGGGATGTCCCGCGATTAATGGGTTCCAAGAGACAACATTTTGGACACGAATCTCGTCAGGAATCTTGGCATTGAGGGTCCTGGAAGGTCTGGATTGTTTTCAATATTCCCTGACTAACAATATCATCGTGAATTTTGTTGCCCATATCAGTATCTTGCGTAGTGCCACCTACCTTCAAGATGAAAGCATACTCGAGCACTTTTTGGTGCTTTCTCAAGTACACCACATCTCGCATACATGATCATTTCTCCTATGTAGTGCCACATGCTTTCAAGATGCAAGCATAAGTGATTACATCAGGAGAAATGTCCTTGCTTTGCATCCTGAAAATAGCCAGCAAGAGCTTCCTGGCAGAGATGACATTCCGGACATTAAGGCATTGCCACATGCCTTCAAGACAAAGCATAGGTGATTGCATCTAGAGAGATGCCCTCGCTCTGCATCTATTAGAAACAACCCAGGCCAGGGCTCCGTGGCCCTGTCACATTTGGCATAGATGTCGACCAAGGCAGTGCCAAGCATTACGTTTCGTAAAAGGGAACCACAATATTGATCAAATAACCGCCAAGCATGACATCGTACTCCCAACAGCCCCCGACTAGCAATCTCATCGTGGATTTTGATACACTTGTGATAGGCATATTGGGCATATCTTGCAACCAACATGTTGCAGGTGATGACATTCTGGAGAGAAAGCCCATCACGAACTTTTCATGCTTTTGTGACAGTACCACGTTTGGCATACATGTCAACCAAAGAATTGCCAAGCATGACATCCTTCACCAAGCGTGCTAGATCAAGCATCTTCTTGTTAATACACTCACCCATGTCGTCAACGGCTCGTGTAAGGCCACTAGCCTTCAAGGCGCAAGCATTTGCATTCATACTCAGTTTGAAGAGATGCATCCATGAAAATGGCATAGAGCTTTCTGGCCCTGCTGCTATCGCGTGTATCCCACAATCAATGCATTCCAAGACTCGACTTTTCGAATAGGAAGCACCTCAAGCACTTTTTGTGCTTTCTTAAGTGCACCACATCTGGCATACATATCGACCAAGATAGTGCCAAGCACGACATCTTTTTTCAACATCAGCATCTTTGTGAATTTTTGTGCCCACATCAGCATCTTGGCGTTGATCCACATGCCTTCAAGATGCATGCATAGGTGATTGCCAACTGGAGAGATACACTTGCTTTACATTCGCTGAAAACGGCCTAGAGATTTTTGGCCCCGCTCTTGTTAATCACGTCCCGCAATCAGTCAAATCCAAGAGGCGACATTTTGGACAGGAACTTCCTCAAGAACTTTTAGTGCTTTTTCAATCGCATCACATTTGGCATACATATCGACCAAGACAGTGCCAAGCACGACATCTTTTCTCAACGTCAACATCTTTGTGAACTTTTTTGTCCATATTAGCATCTTGTGTAGAGCCACATGCCTTCAAGATGCATGTGTAGGTGATTGCAACTTGAGAGACACCCTCATTTTGCATCTGCTGAAAACAAACTAGAGCTTTTTGGCCCTGTCCCGATGCAGCATATCTTGCAATTAATGCATTCCAAGAGTACACACTCTGGACAAGAAGCTCTCAGAGCACTTGCGTAGAGCCACATGCCTTCGAGATGTAAGCATAGCCTTCAAGACTAAAGTATAGGTGACTAATCTTGCTTTGCATCCACTAAAAACGGCCTAGAGCTTTCTGGCCTTGCTCTTGTTGTGCACATCCCGCAATCAGTGTATTCCAAGGAGGCGGCATTCTGGATACGAAGCTCCTCAAGCACTTTCTGTTCTTTCTCAATCGCATCACATTTGGCATACATATTGACCAAGACAGTTCCAAGCATGACATCTTTTTTCAACATCAAAATCTTTGTGAATTTTTGTGCCCATATCAGCATCTTGCATAGAGCCACATGCCTTCAAGATGCACAGCATTCCAAGAGGCGACATTCCGAACAAGAAGCTCCTCAAGCACTTTTGTGCTTTCTCAAGCGCACCACATTTGGCATACATATCGACCAAGGCATTGCCAAGCACGACATCTTTTTTTATCAGCAGCCCCTGCCCATATCAACATCTTGTGTAGAGCCACATGCCTTCAAGATGCACGTGTAATTGATTGCCTTTGTTGAAAATAGACTAGACCTTTCTCCTGTGGCAAATTGTGCAATCAGCTCATTCCAAGAGTCCACATTCCAAACTCTGGTGCTGCTCTTGTTATGCACATCCCGCAATCAGTGCATTCCAAGAGGCAACCTTCCAGATAGGAAGCTCCTCGATCACTTTTTGTGCTTTCTCAAGCACACCACATTTGGCATACATATTGACCAAGACAATGCCAAGCACGATATCTTTTTTCAGCAGCCTCTAGCACTGCTCTTGTTGCGCACATCCTGCAACTGGCCCTGCTCTTGTTGTGTGTATCTCATGACCAATGCATTCCAATGCTTTGCATCCACTGAAAATAGCCTACTTGCCATCAAGATGCAGGCATAGATGATTGCATTTGTAGAAAGGATTTTTCATTTGCATGACGCAAAGCTTCCTTGCCAAAGCCATGTTAAATGTGCAACAATCAACATACTCCACGAGACGACATTTTGGATACAAAGCTCATCAAGGTGTTTATGTGCTTTCGTAAGGGCACCACATTTCGCACACACACTCACAAATGTGCTCTTGAGTAGAAAACTCATCAAGAACTTTCGTGAAGGCAACACATTTAGCATGCTTTCTTTCCATACACAACTTTGTTGCTCCAAAAGCCACCGACTAACAATCTCGTTGTGACTCCTCTCACTTTTGTGAAGATTTTGCATAAGTCCACATGCGTTCAAGGTGCAAGCATAGGTGATTGCCTTCGGAGAAAGGCCTCCTCCTCGCATCTAGGTAAAACAGTTGAGAGTGTTCCTGCATACAACGCACTCCAAGAGACGACATCCCAAAGAGGATGCCCATTAAGCACATTTTGTAAGGGAACTGCATTTGACATACAAATTGATCAAAGGACTGCCAAGCACAAAATCATTCTCCAACAGCCTCTGAGTATAGAATAACATAAGTCCTGGGTGCAAGCATAGCTGAATGCAGATGGAAAGAAACCCCCCTGCTTGCATGTAATTAAAACAACACAAAGCTTCCTTGTTGGGCTTATTCTACAGACATCGAATTTCAAGCGAAGAACATGCCTATAAAGACATTTTCATGCTTCCATGATGGCACCACATTTGGAATACATATAGACCACCACATTTCCAAGTAGCACATGTTTTTGCAACAGCTCATGACTAGCCAGTTGATTGTGAATTCTCTGACCCATGTGATGGTCTTGTGTAAGAACACAAGCCCTCAAGGTGCAAACATAGGTGATTGAATTTCGAGAAAGGACTTCCTATTGCATCTGGTTACAATAGCCCAAAGGTTCCTCAACCCAACCTACAACGAATGCATATTTTCCCTACGGTCCCTGACTTGCAAGATCATCCTTCCCATCCACTGAAAAAAGCCCACAACTTCCATGCCGCGGTCATGCTGGGAATACCCTGCATTCAACAGGTTCCAAAGTGATGACATTCTCGACAGGAAGGTCGTCAAATGCTTTCTTGAGTGTACCACACAAGAAAGGCTAGGCATAAAAATGTGTTAACCTTGCTAGGCACAAATTGTTTCTCCAAAAGCCCTTGACTAGTAATCTCATCGTGAAGTCTCTCACTTGTGTGAAGATCTTGCATAAGGCCACATGCATTCAAGGTGCAAGCATAGGTGATTGCCTTTGGAGAAAGGCCTCCTCTTTGCATTTGGGTAAAACAATTGAGTATGTCCTTGTCACAAGCATTTAGGGCATATCTTGTATACACGCACAAGAGACGACATCCCAAAGAGGATGCCCATCAAGTACCTTTTGTAAGGGAACCGCACTTGACACACAATTGATTAAAGCATTGACAAGCACGAAATCTTTGTCGGACTACCCCTGAGTACAGAATACACAAGCCTTGTAGGTGCAAGCATAGGTGAATGCAGATGGAAATGACCTCCTGTTCGCATGTAGTTAAAATAGCATAGAGCTTCCTTCCATAGCAATGTTGGGCATATTATGCAAACAACACATTCCAAGTGAAGAGCATGCCTATAAAGACATTTTTGTGCTTCCATGATGGCACCACATTTGGCATACATATGGACCAATGCATTGCGAAGTAGCATTTGTTTCTACAACAACCCATGACTTGCAAACATATGTGAATGCAAATGGGAAGAGATGTTCCATTCACATGTAGCGATGACAGTTGGCCAGCATATCGATCAAAGAAGCACCAAGCACAACATCTCTCCAATAGACCAATTGGAAGTTTTTGATGGGGATCCTCTCTAGACTATCATCAAGAGTAAAAGGGCAATGCCGAGAGCCTAACTGACAATCTCCTCTCTCTTAGCTTGCCCACCTCAACACCTTTCTCATTTTCATTTGCCTTACAAGATGCAAGCAGAGGCGGTTGCATATGAAGAGAGTCTCCCACCGTGCACACATGGCAACCAAAAGCTCTACCAAGCATGACACCATTTTCCAACAAGCCCTTATTTCTGCCTTGTTGTTTGCTGAAGCTGTGCGCGATCGCACAAGACCAAGTCAATTTTAGTCGTAAAAACCGTTTGGTTTGAGGACTATGAATGGATACTTCTGCTGCCTTCAGAGGCGATGTTGCTCACTGAAAACACCACAGCTTCCATGCCACACAACGATGTTGTGCATATCTTGCAATCAAAAGCCCTTAGCTTCCATGCCCAATATGTGGAGAGACCAAAGGCACCCTGTGAAAAGAGTGCAGAGCATCCTTTGCACAATAATGTTGCGCATATGTTGTAATCAGGTGATAAGATTCAGGCAACGATGGTGCTTGCACTATTTTTATTGTCTAACAGACACAGTTATTTTTGTTGATTATAAGATAAGACTACTTCCGTTGAAAATCTTGGCCACGTGGACGAACATCTTGCGAGTAATTTGATCTTGCAGAGCTGATAAACGATAAAGATGGCGAAGCGAGCAAGCAAAAGCTAAGCGCGCAGAGCTGATAAACGGTAAAGATGGCAAGATTGGTGAAAATAAAACGTTTGAAAAGTCATACCACGTGGACGAACCACGTGGGTTAACGAGAGGCTAGGGATTAGAAATTGCCTCCTACGCTAACGAAGTAAAGAAAAGGATTATACAACATAGCCTAGTAGGGGCTACCCAAGCCCCTACCCAATCGTAGAAAATAAAAAAATATCTCATTAGGAGAGTATATCCGCTTCGCATTAGATGATAGAGAAGGTCGCACACAGGGGGATAAGGCATGCAAAGAGGAGGCAAGGCAGGGCTGAGGTGTGGTTTGTTTTGTTGGGTGGGGGGGTTGCAGAACGGGAGAAGTAGGGGTGGCGTCAAAAGAATAATTTTAAGTATTCATGGGTACGGACCTCGGCGCACAGGCATGGATGCCGTCGTGGTTTACAGCAGCCTTAAGTGGTGAAACTCTCTTTCGTGCGAGTTTGAATCTTTGTCCCTCATTTTGTAAGGGTGCGAGAGGATTCCCTCGGACCTGCAAGCGGTATCGGCAAGAATCTTTGAAGTAATTGAATAAAACTAGGTAGTTGCCAGTAAGGGTACCAGTAGAGATGTGTCCTCGAACTCAAAAAAAGATGCAATAATCGGAATGAGAATGAGAATATCTTTAAAAGAAAAGGATTATACAACATAGCCTAATATGTGTCCTCAATCTCGAAAAAAGATGTAGTAATCAAAATCTTTTGAAGATGCTGTGAAAGTAAAGCCGCATGACGACAGGAGAAACAGAAAGCAGCGAGTAGAGGTAGGGAGGGACGGAGCCAGCCTAGGTGGCCTGAAGCTAATTTGGCATGCGATGCAAGCGTGGATGCAAGTCAAATTGGATAGCTTCTTTTTTATAATAAAAATTTCTCATCAGACTCTCATCATGCCCTCTTTGTGGTGGGTTGGCTTAGCTCAGTGATGACCAGTCATTGCTGTCTCGCAGGTTTTGAGATCGATCTCTCAATGCGCAAGCTAATGGTTTTGGAGACGCTGCCTGGTCTGCATTTGTACATCAAGTGGAATCTTAAAAGAATCCAACCAATAAAATAAGCAACGAACTAGTATGAACCATCAGTAGGGACCCATTTCAAAAAATCTCTTTGGTTAGAATCTTCAGGAGATGCCCTTTGGCATGAAAGGAAAAAGGAAGGGTGCCCACTCTCGAGGCGAAAAAGGAAGGCGTAGACAGTCGGGGCTAGGTAGCACCGTAGGAGGACGGGGCTTGCGTAGAGCTCGCTGACAACAGTGATGCAAGACGGGTCTCGCGCAAAGCTCGACGACAAAAGTGATGCAGGTCGACGGGGCATGGGCAACGTGTGGTCATGCACGTTTTTTTATGAGAGAAATGATTGACGTCATTGGCACAGAGTAGGCCTTTGCCCGAGTGGTCTAGCGCAGCAATGGGTAGGATGGAACTTGCGGTTGTTCCAGTTTGAATCCCCATCCCATCCTTCACTTTTGAGGCCTGAATTGCAAGGTGAATCGCAAGAAAAGCTTCATCTCAGTGGAATCTAACGATGATTCTAGGCAATATAATAACGAAGCTATGAGTATGTCCTAGTAGGGGGTACCGGCTGGCGTAGAATCGAAAAAAACACCGAATCTGAAAGGATACCAACGCAAATCAAAATAGAGAAGTTGCACGCATCCATTAGAGGGAAGTTGAGATGGCAATTGGTTGGCGCACTCTCTGGTAATTGGCGCACTCTCAAGCAAAGTTTTCCGAGAGAGAGAGAGAGAGAGAGAGAGAGAGAGAGAGAGAGAGAGAGAGAGAGAGAGAGAGAGAGAGAGAGAGAGGATATTTTTTCTGATACTGAATGAAATGAGGCAATGTCCACAACATCGCAAGCTGCTAGACTGGTTCGCTGAAATCTATGTGAGATGTGATACTTGTGGGATTGAGTTCAAATCCTACTTCCTGCTTTTGAAGGTTAGGAATACCGAGGCTGGATGTATGCCTCATGTGGGGGGAATCTTGCAAATAAATGAATAAATCAACGAACGAGCCAGTAGGTAACCTTGTACACATTTTAAAAAAAGAAGACATGCAAATATGGAAGGGTAAATGTCCAAAAAAGGACTGTCCTTTCGTTGAGACTCACTAACACTCTTTGGTCTAGAGCGATTGTTCTAATTCAAACACTCAACCAAGACATGCAAATATGTCGTGCTATGTGCTAGCAGTACGCCACACCAAGTTAACATTGCATTGGCAGGTCTTGGTCTCTTGGTCTCAAGGCAGCAAACTATTTGAGAGGTGGGAGCAGTTCAAGAGCGGGATTAACATCGTGCAACATCTTGAAAGCAAAACAGATGTGGTGTGAGCAAGTGAGCAAGAGGGTTGGCTGAGTGAGAGCAGACGCAGGGGATGCGTGGGGATAGAAGATTGCGGAAGACTGTAGAGGGGATGGAGTTGAGGTAGCACCTTTTGAGGCCAGGTGGACCAGGTGTGAGGGAGGTCGTGGTATGGAGGCGGCGCAAAGCCGAGTGTAGGGTGAGGTTGAAGCAAAAATCAATAAGCAAGAGGTTTCATTGGAGATGGCATGCCGATGGCTGCCATTTTGGACCCCACCGCCCTTCTGAGCTACTTCGCACTGCTAATGTCCACAATTCAAGACCCAAGTACAGGCGCAGAAAGAACTCTCCCCTCATCATGCTATGCTAAAATCTTAGCTCTGCCCTGTTTGATTTCTACACGTTCTTTCTCCTCGGTAGACGAATAGTCTACCCAAGATCACCTCCATCGAGAGGTGTGGGTGTTGGTAGTACTTGCCCTCAGCAGTCGGCACATCAGGGCAGAGAGAGAGAGAGAGAGAGAGAGAGAGAGAGAGAGAGAGAGAGAGAGAGAGAGAGAGAGAGAGAGAGAGAGAGAGAGAGAGAGAGAGAGAGAGAGAGGGCACTCATTGTAAGAGAAATTTCTCGCTTGCAGGAGAATTTCTTGCATCCATTTGTGGTTGCAAGCATTTGCAGCCACGTGGATGCAAGTTCTTCTTTTTTTATAAAGTATATAGATATTTTCTCCATGAAAATTTGATATTTTGTTTTCTCTGCTTTGACTACAAGGTTATGGGATGTCTTCAGTGCTATGCGAATGCAATCGATGTGCAGATTTATGTGGTCTGATTGTCTGCTATGGAGTCAAGTGCTTGATTTTGGTTCCTTATTATGTTTGGATTTTGGTTTTTGTGACATTTGTGTTGGGTTTTCGAAACAATCCATCATATGAATATCTTAATTCCTCCCTTAGTTTGCAAAGGATGAGTATGTGTATGTTTCTCCTTTTTTGTCTCATTCTAGATGGTAGCTACCAGTGTTTGGGAAAAGTGTGTCAGCTTAGCTTGGAGCCAGTTAAGAAAAAAAACATATTGAGCAGAGAGAATAAAGGAAAAAAGCTGGTTTAAAATTTCCACAAAATAGAGTAATTTTGCCAAAATGCCAATTATTTTGAGAAATTATGGCTAGCTTTTGCTTAAAGGGATTTATGTATGTTTGTGAAAATTATTTTTCCAAAGAACACTGGGGAGATGTGTGATATGTTTTAGGGCATGTTTATCAGAGATAGTATGCCTTTTCTCTAGAAAAAAATTGTTTAGATTATCTTTGAGGTGTGACTTTTGTGCACTCAAAGGAGGGCATAGGGCACCCACATCTTCGGGTGCATTTTTTTTTGTGAAAAATACAAATGTCCCCTTTGCTTTGAAGCAGATTGAAAACTAGTATTAATTGCTATTTTCATAAATAACAACATTGACTGGAAGAAGTGGTGTCTGGAACTCTCTCCTCACTTCGTCTATGGTGGTGGCCGCCCTTCACTTGTGCCAACATGCAAGCAACAAGTAGAGCTGTGTGTGTGTGTGTGTGCTATGAACCCGTCAGACGTTCCCTTCAAGCTCTGTGCAAAAGCAGAGGGGAAACAAGCAGTGTGTGTCGGTCGGGGTGCGCACAGGTTGAGGACTCTCTCTCTTACGCGCGTGCAAAGTGTGTGTTGTGATGGGATGTTGTCGCCTCCAACTGGTGGTGCTTGACGTCGACGGTGGTGATCATCTGTCCCTTCAATGCTGCACACACAAAAAAAATGCCACGTCAGTGGCATTTGTTTTTTAATGATACCCTTTTTATTATCTAACCTTATCGCATGCCAGTAGTAATATACAAATGGTCCTTCGTACGATTAGGACATACAGATGATAAGGTTAGATAATAAAAGGCTCTTGGGGCCCCCAAATCTCAAAAAAATAAAAACCCTTTCAAAACATCTTAAGTGCATAAGTGAAAGGTGAATTTAGGAAATGAAAAGACACATGAAGGTGGAAAGTCAAAAGACTTTTTATGTCCATATAAAGAGAGGTGGTCGAGTGCACATTAATATATTTGTGTTTCTCTTATTGTCTGCAAGTAGTAATATATAAATGGTCCTTCGTACGATTAGGCAATACAGATGATAAGGTTAGATAATTAAAGTCTGTACGGGCCCCCCAATCTCAAAAAATAAAAATCCTTTCAAAACATCTTAAGTGCATAAGCGAAGAGTGAATTTAGGAAATGAAATGACACATGAAAGTGAAAAGTCAAAAGACTTTTTATGTCCATATAAAGAGACGTGGTAGAGTGCACATTAGTGCATTTGTGTTTCTCTTCTCCTTTATTTTTCCTTCAAAATTTTCTTCTCTTTAGACTGTCTTTGCAGATGTAGGTAGTGAATATACATTTTTTGAAGCCATAGTGGGACAATAGTTAATTAGGACCCCCCAATTGTGAAAAACTAAAAATATTTTTGAAACATCTTAAATGCATAAGTGAAGGGTGAGTTTACGAAATGTGAAGGTGGAAAGGCGAAATATTTTTTGAGTCCATATAAAGAGGCGATCGAGTGCACATTGGTGCATTTGTGTTTCTCTTCTTCTTTATTTTCTCTTTAGCACTTTCTTCTCTTTAGAATGTCTTTGCCCCATGTAGGTAGTGAATATATTGGCCAAGAAGGCCATAGGACAATGGTACTATGGTAGAGAAAACGTACAATTCCTCTTTGCATCTCTCACCATCCAATGGTCACCATCACATTAACTATGAATGTTGACATTTTAAGACATTCAATAAATAAATAAATAAATATATATATGTGAGAAAGAACCTTACAAATGTGCTGGCAATCATGTGCATCTCTCTCTCTCTCTCTCTCTCTCTCTCTCTCTCTCTCTCTCTCTCCATTAACATGTCAAATGTGTTCTAATACTTGCTCAATTTATTATGTGAAAATTATTGCCTTCTTGAGGCCATTGCAAAGTTTTCACCTTGTTTTTTTAAACCCATTATGAATACCTTATGACTCAATAATAATGACTATGTTACTAAAATTGGAGTATTTACATTTCAAAAAAGTAGGAAGGCGCGTTGAGTCAGAAGAGTGGGAAAAGAAAGGCAGTGAAGTGAGTGACTTGGCAGTAAGAAGAAAAGCAAGAAGGTGCCATGGCAATCGTGAGAGGTTGGCACTTGGAAATCATAGGAGAAAGGGGGAGGTCATGAGGCACTAAAATGGGGAAGCTTACATGCAAGGAAACTCCCGAGGGACTACGCATGAAGGACAAAGTGCCATAGAGAAACGAGCTGGTAGGGAGCTCTGATAGCATTGTTGGGAAGGTGGGCATGTTTATGATGGAAGTGACGAGCATGGCTTAGAGAGGCATCGTTTGCGAGTCATTATTATTGATTCATGCTCACACCACCAACCTATATCTACCTTGCCTCCCTTAGGACCATCATGTACCTACCTGACCCATCTGATATTAAGGAAACAAATGCTAAGAATTCATCCTAAAGACCCTAAGATAAGTATAGCAGACAATCTTGATCTTCTACTGGCACTTGCTAAACTTGATTGTGTTCCTTCCTCAGTTACCTTTGGCGTCACACACACACACACGCGCGCTCATGAAATAATCTTTGGATGAGCGCTTATGTAACTTGAATTTACTCTTTCTAATTCCTAAAAGTGTTCTCTCTCTCTCTCTCTCTCTCTCTCTCTCGTTTTGTCTATCAAGAAAAATTGGGCTCGCCATTGTATGGACAGATTGGTTGGGGAATGAGGGCCAAAGGTTGGTGATTAGCATAGGTGTGTGTGGGTGAGTAGGAAGGGGTTGCTTGTGCAGGAAAGGTAGCTGGGAGGAGATGAAGGTGGGTACTATGGAGATGGAAAACATGGGCAGACATGGTGGATGGATAAGGGTGCATAGGTAGGGTAGCCAATGTTTGAAATAGGGAAGGATATGAATCCTCCTAATTTCGATTTAAATTTAAGAGTATCCAAGTAGTAGGTGTGGGTAATTTTGTTTTTAAGGTTCATTGAGTGGTATCTTAAGAGATGTTGTCGTGTCTTGTAGATGAAAAAGGGGAGAGCTGGCACGTGGAGAGAGAGAGAGAGAGAGAGAGAGAGAGAGAGAGAGAGAGAGAGAGAATTTCTTTGTGTGATGCATTAGGACAAGCTAGAGATAGAGAGAGAGATTTTTGTTTATCTGCTATGATCGTCGACAGGCATGCCTCGTGATGCTCTTGTGCTCCTAATATGTCAATGCCCCTCACGATGTCATTGCCAGACTTGTTTATTGTGGTGCTATTTTCCTCGTGCTTTGTTGCCATGCCATCGCCCCGTGTTGTCCACCTCCGTGCTCCCTTACCCTCTATGAGAATTGCAAGGCATGGCACATATAGGAGTGGAGGGAAGTGGGAAGGCAACGAGGACTAGCGATGTCCAAAGGGAGCAATTGTGAGGGGGAAGGGGGTATCTACAGAGCCAATGATGGCGATAGGGGGAGGGAATTCCTTTTGAATTTGGAGATAATTTAGTTTAAGGACCATCTCTCTCGCACGTGCCATGCCTTGCTCTTCAAATGCTCTCACCTGCTCTCTCCTCTCCCTGCGTTTTCCCACCATCGTCAAGCTCTCAACCTCACTATGTTCTCATTATCTACAACCCTTGTCAACAACCACCTGGGCTAGATCAGATTCCCCCCTGCTGCTCAAACCTCACCTTGCATTGTGGCCGACATTGCTTCCTCCACTGCCCGCTCCCACTTACATGTGCCCCATAGTGTCGTTGCTACTCGTGCATCCATCCGGTAGCTGATTTGCCCTCAAGAGAGTTGTCAATATTGCCCCCCCCCCCCCCCCCCCCCAATTGCTGGTCTACTGCAACTATTGCCTCGTTGGCTTCACATCAGCACATATCCATGCACTTCATGTTCGCCCCTTTCTCTCCATAGCACCAAGTGCTCGTAAGCCGTCTTCACTACTCGGTAACTATCCATGCTCTGCATTGCAGCTAGGCCAGTGTTGTCGGCCTATCATCATCAACCTCACCTTTGTCTACCTCCTCGCTGTTTGAAAACCCCGCCACTCTTGCGGCACCCGACAACTCCTCATTTGATGCCCATGGCGGGTGTATCTTTTGATGTACATCTTTAAGATCTCATTCTTGAATCCCATCCAACAAATAAAATAAATTTCCACTAACTTCATGCACCAAATTTTTTTAAATCAATTTCAAAAATACAAATCTTGTTTTAAAATAACCTACCCTTTTCATTAGCAAAAAGGGAGGCATCACTAAGGCCTTACCCCTTTGGGGTAGGCCAAAAAGCACAAAGTTAAATATTCTCCAAGTTTTTAGGCTAGACAATGAATGAAGCATTTGCGAGTATTTTAAAATGCTACGGCATTTCTTCAAGGCAATGTTCAGACTAGCAGGGATCTTCCAATGATATGCGGTTAAATATTACTAGTGCCAGTTTTTTGCAAACCTTATGCTGCACCATTTGGTGGGGTACTACTTTGATGGTAGTTGGACTATATCGCAAGCAACTATCTATGTGTGATTCATAGCTGACAGCCTTAGTTGATTATTTTTTCAACAATTTTTGGAAACAAATATCTGGTTGCACAGCAATACCACATGTAATGGATATTTGAGAGTAGAGAGAGACTTGAAAATGCATATACTAACCCCATAATTACAATAACATTATAGCAAAATGAGATAGATTAAAAAAAAATTCTTCTAGGCATCGTGATGAAATTTGGGAATGTGTGGCTAGTGCAAGGGAAATGATCTACAATTGCAAAGTGCAAACTGTCAATGGTGCTCTGTAGAGAAGATACAATGAGTGTTTGGAAATAGGAATATTTTGGTGCCACCGACAAAGTATTGAACTTCATCCAACAATTTGATGCGGCCTTTGGAGACAAGGGCTTCACTGAGTCCTCCAAGCTATGCCATGTAGCTATGCATTTCCAGAAATCTGGTCATCACTAGTGGGCTAGCCTTTGTGGCAATGGCGAGGCCCCAAAGACATGGAAAACTCTACTATTTTCCATCATGAAGCAAGTCCTTCCAAGCGATGCAAAGAACAAAGTGCTTACCAAATGCTGGAGCTTGAAGCTGCTCTTCAACGAGTCTATCCACAAATATGTAGACAAGTTTTGGGATTTACATCTCAAAGCTACAGTCTTTCAAAGGATAGACTTTTCCGAACAAAAGCAACAATTTTGTGCGGTATTATGGCCGAGTATATCAACTCACAACAGCCTAACACTATCATTGAAGCCATCCACCACACTATGGTTGCTTCAAGGATCAATTTCCAACGAGGGGTGAGAAGAAATTTCAAGCCCATGGAAAAGAAGGATCGAAATGAAGCTAAAGGGAAGAGCAATGCTCAAAACTCTTCCCAAGGCAACGCCAACATCAACAACAACAATGCCAAGAAGAAAGGAGCTTACAAAGGTAAAAATAAGCTCTCTCCCAAAGAATTAGAGGCCTTTCATAAATACCATAAATGCTTTAAGTGTGGGGAGCAAGGACATGGTTATCGTTCTTGCCACAAAAGAAATGTACGCAATGACACTCCTAGAGCTTCCATGGTTGAAGCTCCAAAAGAGGATACTCATTGCAAAGGCTCATCACTCTCCTATACTTGGGGAAAAGGGAGCATGATGCCTTCATCTCCTTTGACCTGGCTCTACTCACAACTTTATATCAATGGAGTTGGCCACTAAGTTGGGCATTCAAGCTTTCAAGATGGGTGATACTGTAACTGTCGATGGAGCTTTCAAGGGACAACAAGCCTCCGTTACTCTCTCGATCGGGAAGTTGAGGCTTCATGTCCAAAGCTACGTCGACAAAGAAGATATTATCTCTTCTCTCCAACATGAGGATGTTATCCTAGGGGCACCATGGTTCAACCGCATGGCTACCAACATAAAGTTCCCTGAAAGGAGAATCTATTTCACCGATAGGGAAAAGAGCATGTACATAGATGCTAATGATTTGGGAAACACCATATCCCTTGTAAATACGCTTGCTTTTGATAAGTCAATGAAAAGCTCTATTTTTGCGTTTATGAGTTTTGTTAGAGAATCTGTAAATAATTCTAATGTTTCACAAGTAGCAATAAAGGGAATCAAGAGGAATTAGAGTTGTCTAATTTCCTAAATGGATTCCAAGATCTTTTCATTGATGACATCCCTAGTGAGCTATCTCCAAAACGAGGGGATGATGACCATGCAATAGAGCTTCTACTAAGAAGCTCACTGCCTAGTAAACCTCCTTATTGAGTTTCACAAGCTCAACAAGAGGAGATCATGAGGCAAGTGCATGAATTGGTGGAAAAAGTGGTGGTGAGGCCTAGCTCCTCTCCATTCTGTTCACTAGTACTTTTAGTGCAAAAGAAAAATGGCACATATCACATGTGTGTCGACTATAGATTACTAAATAGGATCACTATAAATAAATAAAAAAATTCATGCCGCGGGTAGAAGATCTATTTGATAAGTTACAAGTTTTGGTCTGGCAAATGCTCCAACCGCAATCAAACTCACGATGGACAAAAATCTTCAGGCCACTCAAATTCTCTTGAGGAGTACAAGTGACATTTCTAAGTAATCTTTCAAGTTGTGAGAGAGAATAAGCTTTTCATTAATAAAAAAAAGTGTTTTTTTCCTACAAGAGATTCAATATTTTGGTCACATTATCTCTCAAGATGGTATATGTATGAATCCATCAAAGTTGGAGGTAATAAAAGCATGGCCTAATCCAAGGAATATACATGAGCTAAGAAGCTTTATTGGTCTGTGTGCATACAATAGATGCTTCATAGCAAAATTCTCTCAAATTGCAGGACCATTGCATGACTTAGCAAGGAAGAATGTTAAGTATTCATGGACTACTAAAGAACAAAATGCTTTTGACAAGCTCAAAGAGAAGCTTACCTCCCAACCAGTCCTTATGCTTCCGGATCTCTCAAAGCCATTTGAGGTCCAATGTGATGCTTGTGGGGATTGCCTTGGAGCAGTTTTGCTTCAAGAAGGGCATGCCATAGCATATGAGAGCCGAAGGTTCAATGCCGATGAACGGGTCTTGGGCATATACAAAAAAGAGTTTTTAGCTATTCTACATGGCCTAGACACATGGAAGCACTATCTCTTGGGGGCTCCATTGATACTACGAATGGATCACAAAGCCTCAAGAAATTCATGACGCAAACCAAGCTCTCCAACAAACAAATGAGGTGGGCAAATTTTCTTTCGCAAATTAAATTACATATTGCTCACATTGCTGGCAAGCACAATCAAGTGGTCGATGCACTTTCACAACGGCCAAGGGTAAATGTGGTGTCTATAGCAACTCACAATGATCTATCTTTTATGATAAATGAATATGCTACTAACTGAGACTTTAAGTAGGTAATTACAGCCTTACATTAGGGAAGAAAACAAGAACCATTCACATTGAAGGATGGTTATTTTCCAAACGACAATAGGCTATGTGTTACTCACCAATACAATAAGAAATTCATGTATGAATTCCATGCTTCTCCTTATGCGGGGCAAAGAGGGATTCCATAATCTACTCTTCGAGGAGTAGAAATGTATTTCTATTGGTCTACCATGAAAAGTAAACATACAAGAGTATGTTTCAAAATGGTGGTATGCCAAAAATTGAAATTTGATCGAGGGAAGCAACTTGGATTGTTTCATTCCTCGACAGGCTTAGCAAGAAAACACACTCTATGCCTGTAAAAAAGACCATTAAGGCACATCAAACAGCAACCCTCTTTAGATCTCAAATTTTCAAGTGTCATGGCTTGCCAACATCCATAGTGTCGGACAAAGATCCTAGAATGACGAGTAATTTCTAGAAGGGTCTCTTTGAGACTCTAGGAAGTAGATTAGATTTCTCTTTCGGCCTATCATTCACAGATGATCAAAGTGAAATAACTAATCTAATGATTCTTGAATCTACTAAAAGCCTATGTCATGGAAGTAGATCAACGTTCTCAATGAGAGAAGTACCTACCTCTTATAGAGTATGCGTAAAATGACATTGTACATACTTCTATGGGGAAAGCACCTTTTGAAGTTAAAGAGGGAAGATCCAAAAGTCCCTTACTACTTAAAGTATATGGGAATATCTTCGTTGCTGATGAATATAGCCGAAACTCACAAGAATCTTTTCCAAAGATTAAAGAGGTTATATCCATCTCAAAGCAAAGGCAAAAAGGGGTGTTGTGCTAATAACCACAAAATAGCCTTAGCCTTTAAGAAAAATGATTGGGTCTTGCTGTTAACCCTCACGGCTCATGGACACCCTATCACCTACGACGGACGTTGTAACCTACGGCGGACGTTGTATTATTTACTTGTAGAGTCAGGTACTGGGCTTGTCGGTCCAATAGGAAAAGGGTAAGAGTGATCGCCGATGAGAGGCGCACTCTAACTGGAACATTCAAGGGATTAGTTGGCTAAGCATGGGCGCCCAAGTGTGAATGGGGCGAGCTCATATAAAAGTCAACTAAACCTAAAATTCACTCATTCTCTCATTTGTGCAATGCAAGAAAGGTGCTCTTGCTCCATCTCCTTCTCCATCTCCTTGTGTACTAGTGTGTGTGTGTGTACTTGAGAGAGAGAGTGTGTCTGTGTGATCGAGCATTGCGGCGGCACGACGGCGGTGAAGCGGTTGAGCGCGACGTAGCAGCGTCTCCTTCTTCTTCGCGGTGAGGAATCCTCCACGGCAGGAGCATAGAGCGGTGAGTGACACACCATTGCCCTCTTTTGAGCTTACTAGTTAAGTTAGTTGTGTGCTTGGAGCCGTCTGTGGCTCGCACACAGTGTTAGGCAAGTCCCTTGCTTCGACAGTGCGGCAAGGAGCGCACATTTTTGGCGCCGCTGCCGAGGAATCGCCCTGCACTAAGCCCAAGAGGCACTTTGTGCTTCTTCTATGAGTTGTTTGTAGTAGGAAAGAAGAGGAAGAGGAAGAGGAATGAGTTATTTTTTTGCAAGTTGTTAATTTCTGTATTGTTTGCAAGTTCTGTGATTTCTGCATAATCTTGTGTTTTCTGTTTGCACACAGTCTTTGCACAATTAGTAGTCGTTAGCTTGTTCGGAGTGAATGAGTAAGTAGGTAGACAATTAGCAATTTCTGTTTGCACATAGTCTGTACACAGTTTTCTGTTAAAGTTTGCATGTACACAGTCTTTGCACAGTAAGGTAGTGAGAGAGGAAGTAGGTGGACAGTTAGCTCACTGTCAGTAAGCAGTTAGCAGAGTGGTTAACAGATTAGTTAGTGGTTAGCAGCACTGTTAGTAAGTAGATAAGGTAGTGAGCTGTGAGCTGTCGACAGAGAGGTTAGGTAGGTGTTGACAGTGTGTGTGGCCAAGAAAGGGTCACCTAAAATGCGCGCCCAAGCCCAAGCCTGGCCCAGGCCTAAGTCCAAGCCCAAGCCCAAGCCTGGCCCAGGCCTAAGTCCTCAATCTTATGATATATACTAAACTCACTCTTATATATATACCCTACCCCCTCAAGAGGGAATGAGAGCATGTGGGGCAAGTCCTCCACTCTCCTCCCTTCTCTTCCCACTTGCATCCTTAGACTTTCTAATTTGGGCTTAGTTCCCTACTAGAAATTGACGGTTTTAGGGATTCCGAGGGCATAAAGTGACCAAACGGAGGGCTGTAAAGCACGGCACGTCCCTCTGACCGAGACGCTCGTTTTGAGCTATCATACGTTCTGTTCTATAACTGGGTTAGAAAAAAAAAGGACCAAAAAATCAAAAAAAAAAAGACTTGGGTTGTAAAACACCCAAAAATACTAGGTGAGCAGCCTTCACGGGCACTCACTGACACTTCTAGGGGATCAAAGTCATATGAACCTACGCTCTGGACGAGTGTTAGAGCACGGGCATATTGGTAGTGCCTCCATTTATACGGGCACCCATTATTCCTCCACCCTAGGTTCTGGACCTTCGGTTGGGACTCAAGGTAGCGCGACCCAAGATCCTCATATCGCGTCTAGTGATTCTTCCTCTGACTACGAAGTCATGGAGGGGTATCCTACACCAAACCTTGATAGTTCAAGTCAAGATATGCATGCCATGGGCCCACGGCCCGGGTCCAGCGTGTTTAGCCGCTTAAAAGAGACCCTTAGTAGAGCTACTCGCTTCGAACATGCGGTTAATGAAATAAATGAAGGGAGTGGGGAAGTAAATTCGTCATTCATGCCTAAAATAGACCCTATGCTTCTTGAGAGTGTGCATGTGAATGTTCCATCCACTGCACCTCCCGATCCTTTAGGACTATCTCCCTCTGAGGTTCTACTACCCGATGGTAGGAGTCTTGCCGAAGTACAAGAGATCGAACGCTATATGCAAGCAACAAGGGAGAGGGAAATTGAGAACCTACGAAGGCTAGAACAAAGTCAAGCCTTGAAAGCAAAGGCTCCTATGACAACAATCATGCCAACCGAGCAACCGAGTGCTCCCAAGATAGCAGTCATGGAGGGACAAGTGATGGGGAGCAATAATGCTTCCACTTCGAGGGAAACCTCCAGCACGCCAGGCCTAGATGGGATATTCCTAAACGAAAATTGGAATATGACCTACAAGCAGAAGCTTTAACTCATCGGTACACAGGACACACCTATCATGTGGGTTGGTTAGATGTTCTACAATCCACATCGGGTGCTACTAGCATAGATGAGCAACAACAGAAAGTCTGTGATGTCCTCCATAGGATTGTCGAGTTAGAAAGACAGAACACAGGGATCAACATGCCTTCAACAGGCCTAATGAGATTCTTGGACACGGGAAAGGCCAACCAACCAACCCTATCACAAATGGAGACTCCCTCAGTGAGCCCCATTGATCCTCCATATGTTGTTTCGCCAGGAGCCTCAGTACAATCTGAGCCCACAAGTGGCAGCTTTACCTTCCCAGATCTAGCTCATCTTTCTCTTAATGACACTACGGCTACCATGCATATCCCAGTGGTGAGCATGACAAGAAGTACACCATGGAGTTCATTTGTTAATACTGCGCCGATGCCTAGTAGCACAGTGCCCCCAACTATACCTACATGTATGTATCAATCATGTGCACCTGTCGTACCTCAGCCTCATGTAGCTCCTACACCTCCAATTATTCCAAGAGCTTACAATCCACAATGGCATTATCCAAGCTCTTATACAAGTGGAGCCATGCCATTTAACAATAACAGGCCATATCAGACACCCCCCTATGCCTAGGGCCATGCCTGTAAACTTTGGACCACCGTCTGGTACACCACCATACGAAATATGGGACCCAAGAGCCGCGCGTATGCCAAGGCCAAGGCCAACTCCCATCTCACATGTGGTTCCAGGAGCACATACACCCATTATACCTGCTCAAATAGGAGATTTGGCAGCATTTACTCAAACTATCGGTCGCTCTTTTGCGGAAAACATGTGTAGTGCACCTGATAGAGAGCCTAGGAGCAAGGCAGTTCAAGTAACTAAGCTCACAGAGAAATTCAATGGAGACGGAGATGCTAGAAAGCATATGGAAGTCTTTGAACATGTGTGCGATTCCTTGGAAGAGCACAATGAGCTACATAAGTGTAAGGCTTTGAGTTTGACCCTAACCGGAAAGGCTGGAGATTGGTATAGAACCTTAAGAGTAGAAGAGAAAACGATCTACTCTACTCTTAGGATATTGTTCTTGAAAGAGCACATACGAGAGGGAGTACTTTGGGGTGTAGCCTCTCAGCTCCAGAAAGCCCAACGAGAAGAAGGTGAATCCGTGAGAGACTTCATTAGTCGCCTAAAGAATTTGAATTCTCGATGCAATCCAAACGAGCGATTCAACGACAACCAATTTCTCGATAGATTCATTAGGGGACTACGAAATGAAAGTATCTATAATGGCCTAGTCATTAGAGGTATCACTACTTGGGAAGCAGTCACCATGAATGCAATCCAATTGGAGGATAATTTAATGATTGCAGGAGAAAGAGTGTCTGCCGAGCCGAAGTCTAGTAGCTCGCAAGCGTCAGGGCATGAGCCAATGAAGATAAAGCCAATCTTGAAAGAGCAAACGATATCTGAGATGACTTTGGCAGATCTCACCAAGGCCATCCAAGAAAGCCTTAGGGGTAATCGTGCTCCACAAAACACTCATATGTATCCAAGAAGGGAGCAACAATGGTGCTCAATTTGCTTGGGCCCACATACTACAAGTGAATGCCCTACTTTCAGAGTAAAGTTTAACGGGACTTGTAACGCGTGTAGTAGGTATGGCCATCAAGCGAAGGATTGCCTAATGCTTAAACGCATCATGGAAAATAGACCGCCTATAGCTTGGGCAGACTCACCTCGAGTGCGTGCCTTGATGCCGGCCCCACCTCTTGAACAAACAGCACAACACATGGTCCCTAGGGCCCAAAATGTTGTTCAAACAACACCCTTACCACCTCCTATGCTAAGACCGCAACCACCACATCCGAGAATCACTTCTGTGAATCAAGTGGGTTGTGAGTCATCTATTTCTTGTTTGGAAGGCTATGAGGAAGATATAGATCCTAATATCGCCTATGGGATGGATGTGCTTGAAGAAATTCCACAATACTACATGGAGGACTATTGGGGACAAGTCAAACCTGTATATCAAGTAGCTGCTCTTGCGGCAAGAGGCCAAAATATCAATTACACCGCTAAGAGACCACCTCTTCAATGCTATGAGTGTGGAGGTCCACATCGTGTAGCTGAGTGTCCTATTAGGCTACAAAAGAACTCCACACTGATGCAAACCAATCAAGCGAGCACGTCTACAATGCCGATACTCATGTGTAATCGATGTGGCATAGATCATTTGATTGCCCAATGTCCAAATAATCCAAATGCACCGAAGATCACGCCATTAAACTTGATTGAAGTTACCGAGGAGCCATCACCAAGTACACTCGTGGTACCAGTAAACGTACTTACACGATCGATGCTCCAAAAACAAAATTATATTCTTGAGGAAAGAGACACGGCATCAATTGCCCAATCTCAGAAAAAGAAGAAAACACGAAGAAAGAGATCGCAAAAAGCAGCGAAGTCAGACCCCAGTTCAAAGACCAACATAGGGACTAGTGACGACCCCGTATATATGAACGACGCTGAAGAAGATTCTGATTCAGGTGAAACCATGGAGACCAAAACGACCACTAACATAGAAACCAACAAGGAAGATCTTCATGCGCCACAATGGCCAGGATCCAACAAGGAAGATCTTCATGCCACCTACAGAGGAGATTGAGCGAGTCAAGCAATTAAGGAGTTTGGTAGAAGATACCCAAAGGGATCTAGAACCAGCACCTAGGAAGATCCAGATTACAGACACCGTGTTCCCTACGCAACAACAACCTCACCAAGTCCATAGACCCTTGGACGTACCTAGTGTCATCCAAGAAGAAAGTGACTTAAAGTCATGGGAAAGTGGGCGTACTCACTTCTTGATGGAAAGAATGTTTACAGAGGGACTACCTGATCCTATCGAAGAAATGGAGATCCCATCTTCACCACGTCAAGGGGCTCAATGCCAAAAGGTGCCATTAAACATTGCCAAATTGATGGATTTCATGTCTTCAGAAGTTAGAACCACCATCATGTCCAAACTATATAAAGACCCCGAGCTAGTCTCAGCTCTTCGAGCCTTCCTCAATGGAGAACTAAAGTTTGGGCTACCACAATTTTCACAGATGAATGGAGCTGGGGAGATGCCAATAGAGGAGGAACACTTAGATCCACAACCCAACCTAGATGAGAACCTTGTTATAGAAATACCTGTTAACAAGTTGGGACAATACTTTGAGGGTGATGAATCCAATGCGACCATACCAATCACTACTAAGGGATTAACTATGAAGGGAATCCTTGATGGTGGCGTTGGGGTTAGCATTGTGACTAAAAATTGCTGGGAAACTATGGGAAGACCTCACCTTGCGACCACAACCATAGTAGTGAAGATGGCCAATGGGTCTATTGTTAAACCTATTGGGATGCTAGAAGATCTCAAGATCAAGGTCTTTGGACATAAAATAAGGATTACCTTTATTGTTATGGATTTCTCCAAACACACTATGGCATCGGAGATGATCTTAGGACGTCCTTTCATGAGGGAAGCAAAAATGGTGCATGACTGGTCTAAAAACCATGTCTACTTGCAGTTCCAAGATTCTGTCATTTGAGTGGATCTTGTGACGGGTCGAGCACATCCTCTAGGAAACAGGTTTATAATTGATCATAGATCTGACACCACAGTTCACTCGGCCCCATTGCAGTATTGTTACACGTGTAAAGCGGACACTGATGTTGGGGAAGATTCTCCTTATATGGATGTACTACCTGGGATGACTGAGTCGGACAATGTGGATTGGGTCCACCTAGCAGCAACCATAGACACTTGGGGAAACAGGGACAACCTGGGTAACACCTGAGGGGGATGAAATGCCTGTACCCTTAAATATGCTACAAGCAATGCATATAGCTTCTGACAAGACTCATCCTAATATAACGAAGAAAACATACAAGTGGGTCCCTAAAGCTTCTTTAGCGACCATAGCCAGTGCAAAAAAATAGAAGCCTTGTAAGAAACGTTACACTCGCTCTAAGAAAAGTAAGAAAACGTGGCGCTGGATCCCTAAACGATTATTGGAAGCTCAAGGCTACTATCGAGGAAATGATCAAATTTGGGTGCCAAAACGTAGATTGTGTTCTTACCTATCACTTGATCCATATGAACCCAATCCTGTAGCTCCAAAACAAATCGACAATCACGAAAAGAAAAAAATCCAAAATGCTACACACCCGCTCCAGAGCTAGTTTGGGTACCAAAGAAAAAACGATTTGTTCCACCTAGCTCAGGAAGGGGAGAGTCCCATGAAGCTTATAGCTCCTCATGTAATGCATCCATAGAGGTAAAAGCTTCTCCACATCCTCGACCTACAATAGTGGACCTCCATAAATCTACAAAGGAATCCACACTTCCCAGTGTTCAGGAATCACCTAATGAACCACTTCAAGTTCGATCCTAGGAGAGTACCTTACCACCCTTGCAACTCGATGAGGCACCTAAGGTAACAGAAAAATACTGGCAAAAATCCTCACCTATTACCAACTGGAACAATTGGTTTCAAAGGGTGACGAGCACATTTCAAACGGTATGATCTACCCAAGGAAGGGGGGAGTGTTTGCTGACAGTCATCATTCACTTGCTTCCCTCTCAACCTTCCTCCCTGACCTCTCAATCTCCCAATCTTAGGGAATGTATATATATAGCCTTATACTCACAAAATTAATAAAAAATAAATAAAGAGCAAGAGCAATTAGCAAACGAATATGCACAATAAAAGTCAAAACATTGACCAGACCTACACATTCACATCCGGTACATGAAACAGAAACCTATGCCATAAAACACCTTTGATTCTCATCACTCGAGTGATGGAGGGTAGGTAAGATTAGTACGATATGAGTGTTTCTGTTTTAGAGTTGAGTGATTAGCAAAGTCCCTTTTTCCCACTGATGTGCCTCCTAGAGGTATTCTTTGTGTTTCATAGTGTGTACAGGAACGTGTTGCTCTTGTTAGGATTTGGACCTTCATGGAATCTTTCTCTCGTTCACACTTCAGATCAAGCGCGACCATCAACACAAACAGGTGTTTCTTATCCATTAGCATTGCCCCTTATCTTTTTGCATCCATGTTTGTCTGCTTTGATTGTGATTGGTAGCATAATATTCAGCGCATTTGCTTAGTACCAAACATTAAATTCAATGATTTTTTTGTCATAATCACTTGTCTAGATTTAAAAATCAAGCAGTCCGACTAAGCTAGTTTGACCAAGTTAGGTGTTAGAGATCTTCTCTTAATACCATGGAGAATGCCTTCATAATAATCAATGGTTACTTAGGTTCTTAATCCGATTTAGGTAGCATTGTGTGAAATGTACTAGGGCTTTCTAGTGGGCTTGACCCTATTGACCTTTAGCTTAAGTATTATAAAGGGAGTTTACTAGTGTGATGAGCCTGGGGAGGTGTATCAGTGTTATATGACCCCCCAAAGTTACAAAATTAAAGTGTTGAAAATGAACAAACAAAAAATTAAAGTGCTACATTGTAAAATCTTAAGCTGGAAGAGAAATCTCAGCTTGGTTTGGTACTTCACTCACATGTATCACCTATGGTACTAGAGCCCTAGAGGTTCCTAGTGTGGGCACTTTTCCTTGAAAAGCAAAAAACCCAAGGCATACAAAATAAGCACACACATTAAAATTGAATCACTGTGAAAAGACTTTGGGGGGTCAAAGAAAAAGTAATCAGTCAGGCGATGATTTCTCTAGAAATTCCTTTTATCGTAGCTTAACTACAAGGTTGCATTATATACACACCCTTCATTCTAGGGCTAACATATCTTCCCATTGTGCACTAAGCAATACACTCTCTATTGTGTGCCTTGAGCTTCTTAATCTTCTCCAAGCTGTGTGTGTTTCCCCACACCCTAGTTTCAACAATTAAATGTCTGAAGATAAATCCTTTCCTTCTTGAAAAGAAAACACGTTTGACTCTTTGATGGGGAAGATGCCATTTGAGATTTTTGAATTTGCTACGAAGGTTCTACCCTTAGCGCGAAAGATAAGATTTTTCTTTGAAGCCGACCAGTTCACGAGGGACTTGGTCCGAAAGGCTTTGCAAAAACTTCAGGAAAGACAAAAACAGCAGATTGCCATTATCGCGATTTGAAATTGAAGGAGAAGGATTGGGTGCTCTTACATTATGGGAAGGCATACCCGAGAAAGAAAAAAAAAGGGAAAGGAGCGGCTTCTTTGTAAGCTTAGCATGAGATAGTGTGGACATTTTCAGATTTTCCGAACAGATAAACGATATCTCCTTAGGACTGAAGCTGCCAGAATACTTGGAGGATTCACAATGTTTTTTTCATGTGAGTCTCTTGAAGCCTTTTGAAGGCGATGTGTCCGATGATGGGAAGCCAAAGGTGCAACCCGAATTGGATGAAAACGAGCAGATACTCATTCCAGAATATAAATTGGCACAGAAAGAAAGAAAGAAGGTAAAGCGAACTGACGGTTCTTGGTTAAATTGAAGACCTACTTCGCATTGGATGCGAAGTGAATGGAGGAGGAAGACCTATCAAATATTCCTCGGAATGTGAAACTTTACCTCGAAACTTTTGGTTTAGCACAATCTATTCCAAATGGAACCCAGAATTCAGCTTAGCCGGAGATCTGGTGCAATGGGATGCACAAGAGGGGAGTTACTCCGCTCCTTTGTCAACAAATGCCTCGATTTTGATACTAGAGTCACTGATGTCTCTTTGAGCTTCAAGGATATTGAGAGCTGACAGTATTCTGCTAGATGACTTTAAGAAATAGAATTCCTGAATATGAAACTGATTTGTTCTTGACTTGTTTTTAGTTATGTTCTAAAGTGGTTATGCAGGATTGGTCGTGCCTCATCTGAGTAGAGTGAAGTGCTCACCCGTGTGATGTGATTGGCCAGTAATTGATCCCATCATACCATCACCACAAGATGCAGAGGAAGATGTAGTAGAAGTTGAAGAAGGTCAGCCAAGCCTTGCAAATAGTCATCTTGAGGAGGAGGAAGAGGGAGAAAGCGATGATGATTCTACAGGAGGTGATGGAGAGGAGGAAGAATCTCTAAATTTGTTTATTGATTTGAATACTATGGGTTTAAATATGGACCCTAGTGCTTGTAGAGATCTTATACAAGATGAGAATAAAAAAAAATCTCCATTCTTTCACTTGATGTAGTATATGATTAATTTGCAAATGTTTCGTTATGTGCTTATGAATAGTATTTGTAATGGTTTTGTTGTGAGTTCAATGATTTATGTATAGAATTTTTAGAGTGAAAGAGAGATTAAGTGAAGTGAGCAAGCATTCTGGAGAGTGTAGGAGTTGTATTGGATTTAAATGGAAACCCACGGGAGAGGGAGGGGGAAGGAGGTCCAGCCTGTCTTAGCGGTAATGTTTGCGGCAATAATCGCGGATATTTGCGCGGTAATATGTGCGATAAAGTGCCGCTTCTGCATCAAAACGATTCTCTCTCCTCAATTTTGAATTCCTCTCTCTTGTTTTGCAGTAATGGCCCGCGGTAAACACCACGATCTCTCATAGTGACAAGGTACTAAGAAACGATAACGTTATCCAATGATATCTTGTTAAGTTTAAGAATTATCATTTTAAAGATGCTAGATATATACAAGGAACCTAGCTTAAGGATAATATGAACCTTGTCAATGCTAGAGTAAGAAAATGAAAATGCACTTTAAATGTACAATGTTTTTATCTTATAAGACTCATTCTCTTTCTTTTATTGTGAAATTTTTTTAAGAAGTATGCATGCTTAGGATCATGTTTGTGGTGACGACATCTCCCAAACACCAAGTAGAACTTATCACTCTACTTTTGAAGTATAATATGGACTAAAGAGAAGACATGCTTGCGGTAGCTAAGTCTCCCGAGCACCAAATGGATTAGTCATCCATTCTAGAATGATGTCGTAGGGTAAAAAGGGATCCTCTATCTGCTAAGAAACATGGACTAATGATTAAGCTTTATCTTCTCTACCTCATAGTCGAGGGTGACTATGATTTCAAGAGAGAGGTAAGTCATAAACTATAATATCTAACTTTACCAAATGATTTTCTCATATTAAACTGATCATTTAATATGGGAAGATAAAAGGGGAACAAGAGTTAAGCTATAGATATGTGCTTCTAGACCTATCTCAACATGGGACCAAAAGGAGAAATGGTTGCATCTCAATAGGGGTCCAAAAGGAGACGGTCTACCAAAGAGCAATGTGCAATAAGTGCTTCTAAATTTACCTCAGCAACGGACCAAGAGGAGAGATGGTTACATCTCAATAGGGGTACAAAAGGAGGTAGTCGATCAAAGAGCAATGTGCATCTAATGGAGCTTAAAAGACCTTAGGTTTAACTTTATTAAAGACCTCCAAAAGTTAGTGTTAAAAAGTCCTTTGACCTTAGGCAAGGGTTGACCTTGAGGTGGGAACCCTACCCAAGCATGAGGTGCTTGTCGGCTTGCTAACTAAAGTGCTTAAAATGTTTGTGGGAACCTTGCCCAAAAATTGAGGTGATTTTTATGCTTAAAATAACTAAGGTTTTTGAAGTGTTCAATTCCAAGATAAACTCTTAAGAGGCATCAAAGGTTTCCATGCTTGATTGACTAAGTGCTTGAAGTATTCAATTCAAACCAAATGACTTAAGAAGCATAAAAGACACATGTTTAAATAGAGGAATTTAGAGAATTAACGTGAGCATTTTTGTGAGATCACTTTGAGAACATAGAGGGTGAACTTAATTGATGGTAGCAACATGAACATAGTACTTAATTAACTTAGCATGAACAATACTTTTGCAAGAGAGAGAGAGTATTAGAGAACATGACAATAGTTGACGGCCGGATTTACTTGGAGAGGTCCCCCCTCCAAAAGGCGTTTGTATTATAGATTCTCCTATCAAGAGAGACTTGGTACAATACAATCTTTGTGTTCCTTGTGACCTTGGTGATGCTAGGAAGATGGAAAGCTTCATGCATCACGAGCATAACATAAACTTTCCAAAAGCATCAACTATTCCAAGCCTCAATCCCAAGGCTTTAAACACCTTCGAAGGTGGAGAGAGCTAGCAGGGAATGAGGGTAGGCAAGAGGAAGAAGAATCATTCATAGGAGAAAGTATTCAATTCAAACCAAATGACTTAAGAAGCATAAAAGACACATCTAAATTCTCTAAATTCCGCTATTTAAATTAACTTGCTTCTTCTCAAACATCTCTTCTCTTTCTAAGTCTATGTATTGGTCACCCACATGTACAATTACTGCTTCAAATTTTGTCCAGCAATCCTCATACGTGTCGATAAGCTCGTGTATTTGATCACATAATTTTGAAGCTACTAACTACTCTCAAGTTCATTTAGCATGCACTCAATTGAAATGCATGTAAGCTCCATCTCTAATGTGTAGCATACAAGGTATTCATGGCCATTGTAGAAATCAAACTTACCTCTTTGAGCATAAAATTTATCTAAAGCTTCTTCCATCACTTTATCCATTTTTGCCTCCTTCATCCACGCTTCATCTGGTAATTTATCTTCTCATAATATATCAAATTACTCCCGAGTAACCTAATTTGTTGTTGCATAGAAGCAACAGATAACTATAATATGTGCTGCTTCATCTACTCTGGTAGCATCGACATCTTCGCAATTTCATGTCGAGTTCACCAAAGATATTGAGGTATCTTAGTTGGTAAGGTCAGTAGGGTTAGCATTGAGTTACTAGCTGTGAAATAAGTGTTAGAGAAAGATGTATACTATAAGAGGAGTTGTCTATAACCGCTAACATCGCCGCGGAAAAACAAAGGAAAAAGGAGAGGAAAAAATCTGCGGGTGCGGCAATAACCGCGGCTATGGACGCGGTAGTGGTTTCTCAGCAATAAGCGTGGTAATAGTAGCGGCAATATACCTGTTGCTATTATCCCGCCTGTTGCCGTATTTATTACCACGCTTATTGCCGCTACACGCCAATTCAAAAATAAACATGCTCATTTGGGCCACCCAATTTTAAGTGGCCCAAATGAGCACCTTTATTTTTGACCCGCATAAAACAATGAAACATCAATTGTTGTTTGGAAGAGTAAAAAAAATACCAAAGAATTGAAATTGAATTTACTTTACCTTGACAATTTAATATGCAAAAGATCAACTATTTAAAAAAGTTACAATAAAAAGTAAATAGTTGTATATACATTGTGCCACATTGGGACTTTACGAAAGTTTGGACAAAATATTTTTCTATCTAATCCTCCTCTATCTCCTCGTCGTCCAGAGGCACGTATGTTTGATCACTTTAACTCAACATAAACCCAAACCAAATTAAACAATTATCAACAGCTCAAAACAATTGGTACAAAATTACTTGTTTAAACTTACCGCTTGTAGTGATCCAACCGCCACATCGAATTGCTCGTGAGAGATGTGGTTGTTTTCTATATGTTGCTCCTGATACTTGACCATCGCTCATTACAAGAGGTTGTGTGAACTTGTGACGTTTTTAGCGACGGAAATACATTGGGTTTTTATACTCGCCGACGTCGCTAAGACCGTCGCTAATAGTGTCGCTACGGGAACGTTGCTATAAGCGTCGATAAAATCATCGCTATATAGCGACGCATATAGCGATGCTTACAGGCTACCTATAGCGATGCTCATAGCGACGTTGCAGAGCCTTATATAGCGACGCTTATGCGACGCCCGATAGTAAAAACTTTTGGTGGTAGGGCATTCATCCATCAACCATATTGAATGTCTCAATAATAGAGTAAACCTAAATGAATCCAATATAAGCGCAGATTCACCTTTGAAAGAAAGTGCAAGGTAAAGACCCAAAGTAGTCACCCACAAGACGATATAACCATTAACTCCATCATCCATAGTATTGTTTGCAGAATAAAGATACAAAACTGACAAAAGTAAATTGATGAAAGTAAATCAATGACAATTGCACACATCATAGGCAAAATCACTTGATTGTTAAGCTTTGCAAATGTAATAGTTACATCACCATTGTCATTATTGAGAAAATATACATGGTTTTCCAATAGTTACAAAAAGACGTATACACGTCATCTCATTATACATATGCTATGACAAAAGGAAACTAATGCTATCTAGCTACGGCTAGACTGACGTCATCTAATCAGACGTCTCATCGTGTCCAAGTGGCGTATCTGTCGGATTCTGCAAAAAAAAACAATAAGACAGCTTTCTGTAAGTATAAACATATAATTTACAAAACAATACAACAAATAGAAAAGAGTAAACCCTAATACTAACCATGCCGTCGTGAGAACTCAGAATGTCCATCAGGGCGTTTAAGCCCTTTCTGCCTGCGTACTTGCGCTTGTACGGTGTGGGGTCATGTCCTATGATCAATCACTGTTCAAAACATACAAAGGATCCATTATGTTAGAATTTAAAAGTACAAATAGATATAACTACCAAACCTAAAGAGCAATGCAAAAACACTTATAAAATTGGCCTCAAATGATGCCCACCCGCCGCTCCCCAAGTGGTGCGAGCTCCCTGCCTCTACTCGCGCTTTGGTTGCCTCCTTTTGTTGCTTCCACTTGTCAGGATTCTCGCGCGCTCCTCGCTTCGCATTCTTTCAATTTTCTTTGGCCAGCCAATCTGGTCTGTTCCACCCATGCTTTACTTTAGAACGCTTGTGCTTGCAGTATTCGCACATTCGAACCTTCATCAGGTCTTCATTAAAGCGGTCATCCCGTGTTGACACGGGAAACTTGTCATGCAGCATGCTGATGACTTTGTCTTTTAATTCACTTGGTACTTCACTCTAGGTGTTTAGTATGTAGTGTCTAAACACCCGATAGTAAAGACCGTGCATGCGCAAGATCATCATCATCCAAGATGATGCTGCTGCTGAAGTCGACGGAGTACGACAAGCACTCTCGCCTCTGACGCGTGAACCTGGGTGTCCAGGTAGGGGTCTCTAGCGGCGTGTCGATGGGGTACAGATGTCAGGTGTCTCCACTAGAGTCTAGGCCCCGAAGCGAGGAGTGTCGATTGGGGTGACTCCTGGAGGAGTAGGTAGTGGTGTGTAGCCAGGAACGGCCGATAGCCGTGCAAAACTTGGCATAGATGGTGATGTCGTGGCTGGTGTGGGGACGGGCAAAAAAGGGAAAGGTAAAGAGACTCATCGAACATGTGGCGGTGTCGAGGCATCAACATTGGCATCCCCACAATTCCCATTATGATATATTCCACTTCAAATATATATGACACATTTTATGCCAGTCGTGTGACTTCAAACCGGTAAGATTACCTTGTTTAGTGAAACACGTTTGGAGCGAGTGCATTACGCCAGTGGGGGTCCGCACAGATCGAATGGTCTCTTTTACTTTGCGTTCTTGGGCTCTTGTCAAAATCCATGGCGCTTTAGGGAGTTTTGCTCCATACAATCCACATTTCTAAGGTCAACCTTGGCTCCCAAAGTATCTTTCTTGCCGGTTAGATGGTCCCATAGCAGATTACCCACATTCTTGAATATGTGCATTAGATTGAGCAAGTGATTGATCATGAGTCGGGGCCAATATGGTAACTAATACCATATAGAGAGTCTCTTCATCCCTGGGGGCAAACCGTTATCACACATTTCCTTCTTCTCTAACCATGCTTGTGCAGACATCCTCGGTGCCTCTCTTTCCAAAAAGCCATTGTGCAACACATGATTCTCTGGAAGATACGCTTGATGACCTTCCATAGATTTGCTTCTTCAATGAGGGCGCTAGACGTGTATTCAATATAGGTCCACATGTGACACATACTCTGTATCCGCTTGTTTGAAGCCCTGCATGTATACACATGACAACAGATAAGCTTGAGAAAAACCAAGATTTACAGTGTTTGAGTTTGAGTATAAATCACCTGAGCATTCTGTTAGTCCGGGACTTACTTTATTTTAAAAGGGACTTACTTTAAGCGCCATATCCAAAATGTACGAAATTTTAGAGATATGAAAAGGGCAGGTGGAAGGGTCATGAAAAAAGGTTAAGTTATGTGTCGGGGTTTAATCATACATCATTAGAGAAGGTTATGTGGGTGTCTAATAAGAATATATGAGATTAAAAACTGTGAAAGCTTGCGGCTAAATATGAATTGAAATGAATGCCCTATAAAGCCATTTGTTAGGATAGAAATCTTTCCGATAAGGTAGCGCGACCTGTTCATAGGTTAAGACGTTGAGTCGTATCTGTGCGCTCATTTTGCATTCATTTGTGCTCGGATGGCGGATGGTCCACATTAGAATGCCTGTGATCAAAGCATTCCATCGACATGTGTGTTGGCTCATATCCACCACTTCTATGCCAATCCACAATTGTTGTAGCTCTTCCAATAATGGAGATACATTTCCATTTATACCGCCCCGACACAATCAAGCTTAGCCACAGGTGCCCCTTCTTGGTAGTCAACCACGAGGGAATGTTGTAGTTGAAGATGACAATGGGCCATACACTGTAAGATGTTGATCTTTGACCAAATGGATTTACGCCATCCATAGCCAGGACTAGGTGCAAATTTTGAGCTTCCCTGGCAAAATTTGGCCATGTTTCGTCTATATGTTTCCAGGCTGCGCAATCTGCAGGAATTCATAGCACACCATCCAAAGATTTATTCTCCTCATGCCATGATGCTAGGGCGGCCATGAACTTACATTCGAAGAAATGCTTGATGCGAGGAAGCAGAGGAAAATGTCACAAAACCTTTTGTGGAATTTTTGTTCCGTGGAGATCTACTCGATATCTCTAGGAATCACATTTCGGAAACTTCTCCATGTCTATGTATTCCAATCTGAAAATAATGCAGTCGTTAGGACAAGCGTGAATCGAATTACAATCCATCCCTAAGTTTCACAAGATCTTTCTTGCTTTCTCTCTAGAATCTGGCATCACATTATCAGCTAGTGGCAGTATGTGCTCTTTGAGCAATCCACATAGCAAAAAACATGCGATACACTTGTGTAAGTAATCTATCAGATCATTATACATCTAGAGTTTTTTATTAAAGTAAACACAATGTAATAGATCACCTGAAAAGCACTGTGACGCTAGTGTCACTCCATCCAAACTTTGCATGCATGTTGAGAAGAACTAGGAGCGCCTTCAATCTAGACACACGTGCTCCCATCATACAGTGGCGTATCGGCTTCACTTTTCATATCATCATAGATAAGCCTTTTTGAATCCATGATCGTCTCGATCATTTCATCGATCTCGGGCTCAAACATTGCCTCGTTGGGAATGTGGTTTGCATGATCATCCTTCAAGATGTCAGAGGCTACATCTTGTGGCCTCACGTATGCTGCTTGACCAAAGCGCCTGCGAACACGTCTATTGGTTTGCAAGATTGCTGCTTATTGGCCAGCGTCAGAGTCCGACAAGTTATAATTGGCAACAACTCGATCTATAATAGATGGATCAAACTCGCCAAATTCGCAAATAAGAAATGCGTCTTGTCCGTCGCACAACATGCTTGCATTGATTACAAGGACATAAGATCCTTGTTGAGAGATAGGTGTTTTGTTTGGACGGACCCACATCCTCGTCACTACTCATAATGAAGGTAAAAACCTTATAACCTGGATATAAATTTAATCTTCTATTGGCATCCTCCGTCTTTTATCTCTCTCTCTCTCTCTCTCTCTCTCTCTCTCTCTGTTCACACTGTAAACTACCTCACATTCTCTAGTCATGTCCAATCCCCGCACACCTCAGTCTAGAGGTGCACGGAGATCAGAACCACCGGGTTATAATCTTCTCTTTATTGGTCAATGCCTATATTTGTGGGCACGAGAAATCTACACACCCAATTCTACATGATAGTGCATGTAGTGTACAAATCCCCTTTGCCTCTTCTCTAGCTGTAGCAATTCACAACATATTTTTGTTCGAGGGATTACTTAGCACATTACATGTTGGCCTCCAATCTGAGTATCATGCCTTTGAAAGCTTTCCAACTTAAGGTCGCATCCACAGAGAGGAAGAGAAGGATCACCATTCGCCTAACTCTAAATTTTTTATTGTAATCCCGAAGGTAGACTCTAATATAAAAACTCAATCCAAAATCTAATCTTAAATCTAACCTAATTGAACATGTGGTGATTTACGGCTAATTGAATATAGTTAGCGTGTGAGTTAATAGGTGTCAGATTTTAACGGGAATATACATATTGTTGTGTAACTAGTGTTTGCTCTTTGGGCAAAGCGCATCTTCATTGACATGCACTAAAATCTAACCTAAATCTAATCTAATTTTAAATCGAACATAAATCTAGATCTAATCTAATCTTAAACTCAAAAGAAACCTAAATCTAATCTAATCTTAAATCTAACCTAAACCTAAACGTAATCTAACTTAAATGTAAATTTAATTTAGTTAATCTTAAATCTAAATCTAATCTAATCTTAAACTCAACATAAACCTAAATTTAATCCAACCTTAAATCCTAAACCTAAATGTAATCTAACTTAAATCTAACATAGCTAACTAATCTTAAATCTTGCCCTAATTTTAAATCTAACATAATCTTAATATAACGTAAATCTAAATCTAACCTAATCTTAAACTCAACATAAACATAAATCTAAATGTAATCTTACCTAATCTTAAATCTAGTTTAAATCTTAACCTAATCTCTCTCTCTCTCTCTCTCTCTCTCTCTCTCTCTCTCTCTCTCTCTCTCTGTTTTCTCCCCTTACCTCTCTCTTTCGTCTTCTCTACCTCTCTCTCTCTCTCTCTTTGATTTTTTATTTTCTTTTTCTTTTTTCCTCTTTCTCTTTCTCTTTGTTTTCTCCTCTCTCTCTTTACTTCATCTCTCTCTCTCTCTCTCTCTCTCTCTCTCTCTCTCTCTCTTCCTCTCTCAATGTGTGAGTGTATGCATTCTTTGTTTATGCATGTGTGTGTGTATGCGTTTTCTGTTTATGCGTATTCTCTCTCTCTCTCTGTCTCTCTCTCTCTCTCTCTCTCTTTCTTTCCTTCAAAGACACAATGTGTGTGTGTGTGTGTGTGTGTGTGTGTGTGTGAGAGAGAGAGAGAGAGAGAGAGAGAGAGAGAGAGAGAGAGAGAGAGAGAGAGAGGGGAAGGGAGCATGAGAGAGAGGAGAGGGAAGGAGCATACTTGGCTCTCCTTCCTCTCCTCGTGTATGTAGGTGTGTGTGTGTGTGTGTGTGTGTGTGTGTGTGGAAGAAAGAGAGAGAGAGAGGAAGAGCGCGGGTTACCTCTTTCAATTGAGCGTCGAAAACTCAGATATGAGATCTGAGTTTCTGGCACTCTCGGTTTATTTTTTACCCATGTCGGCATCGCTATGGGCGTCGCTACGTCGCTATGCAACAAATAGAATAGCGACGCCTATAGCGACGACCATAGCGATGTCGTGGATTTTCACTTTTGAGCGTCGCAGGGCGAGCGTCGCTGATGTGAAGTACCTCTTGTAGTGGCTCTGGTTGGTCGAGAGAGAGTGATATTTTCCTAAGTTAGCAATAACAATACCAAATCATAAACTACAATCTTTATAATCACCGATCGACATTATAATTCAATTAATCTTACATATTTATCCTTCCAAGCTCCCTCGCCTCTTGAGCCATAGTGCGTGGGAGTTTGTCTTGCGCGAGCATCGCGTTGTTGTCTTTATGATGAGTCCATCGTAGCTTGATCGCTCTTTTTCTTGAATTGCCCACTCCCACTCCCACTCCGCGTCTGCCATGTTGCCATCATGGTAACTCCTGGTTGGATCTCTGACCTGGTTGGCTGCCGCGCGCAGCACACTGGACTGCTTGTTTTTCAGAAATGTCTTTATGTAGCCCTCCAACCATTGTTGTGAAAAACGTTGATCGGGGGCATTTGGCAATCTAGCTAACAGAGGGTCCTCAATGTACCGAGCATGATCAGGTTGTTGGTCTCTAAACTTTATAAAACAATTCTTATACGTTGAATATATAAGAATTTGTAGATGGCGTCGAAATGTCCTGCCTTGTGCTGTGTCGAAGTCCACCTCCTCGCCATATTTAACCCTGTAGTAGCACCCATGCGTGTCTAGCACGGGTCCGTCAGTATCCTCGTCCTTTGCATCAAGGGTGCCATGCTTTCAAAGTGGGGACTCCGTTCCCCCGCCATGACCAAAACATGCAAAACCACAAGATTCGCCCCCGCTTTGTCTCTCACAGCGCTTGCTGCCCTGAGAGGAGCGTCGACGCGCACTGCCAGAGGAAGTCCATCGACGGTGTTCTAGCGAAGCAGGAGTGGAATGGAGTGTCGTGGGACCCTGTGATGCCATGGGAGTGGGACCCTGCGATGCAACGGCAGTAGGACCCTACGATGGAATGGGAGTAGGATGATAGGAAGGGGCTGTAGATTGAGGTGCCGTCGGTGCGTGGCTCTGTAGAAGATAAGGAGTCCCTCCCTGACTCCCCCATGGTGTAGTCTATGGAGAAATACCGTAGGTCGCAAGCTGCTGTGGAGTGTAGCAACCAAACAAATTCTCTGTCTCTCGGAGGTACTGGTCTCGTAAAGAGAGAGCCCGCTGCAGGTCTGGATCTACGCTTGGTGGAGGAACCTGAGAAGGGTAGTTGTAGAATGGCCATGCATGCAAATAACAAAAATAAACCTATGACACTCATGATTTAGGGTTAACTAGCCAGAAACATTCTTTATTTCTTTGCTTGTTCTCACCAACTCAAGACTCGGGTCCACTGGAGGCGATGTCCACCCCGGGTGGGAGCCCACCTAGGATGTGAACCAACCAAAAGAAGAGTCAGCTAGCTGCTCCCCAGCAGTTGGTCTCTCGTCTGACATCTACATTAAAAAGAGCAATATAAGATTAATCTTTCCATCCTACTCACTCATCTATAAATACATACACAAGTATATTAGCACACAAACACGTAGATACATATACATACTAGTAGATCTAAGCAGAGGCTAGTAGTGCCAAAGGTCAAGTTCACTTCTTTAGATATCATCACAGTTTCAACCGTGGTAAAACCAAAGGTACATTGCGGTAATCCATACATGAGTGGATCAATGACCGCAACGCCATGATTAAAAAAGGACTATACCCAAGAGGAAGCGTCTAACCTTCGGGTGCTATGCTCCTGTACTTAGTGCCTACATACATGCATAAACAAACATATGTGTACACACAAATATATATACATATACATAATATAGCAATCGTTTTGAGTAGAGATAAAGAGTTATGGTTGTAAATGTAGCCCTCATTTTGAGTAGAGATAAAGAGTTATGGTTGTCTCTCATTTGCAAATGGGAGTTATGGCAAATGAGAGACAAGAACACATTTGCAAATATGTGCACAAGTCAAGCACTATGTCGACTACTTTTGCAGGAGGGCCATTTCTTGTTGGATTTTATTTCTCCTCGTCTCTCTCTCTCTCTCTCTCTCTCTCTCTCTCTCTCTCTCTCACAGACACACACACACACACACACAATTCTTATGTGCTTGTTGAATATTTTGTAAGCATCACTAGTTTTGTGTCAGAGCTTAGGAAGCCTCTTGTTGAGACTTCCAAATTAGGACTCTCTTTTCCCATTGATATCTTTGTTTCTCTCTCTCTCCCTCTCCCTCCCTCTTTCCCTATCTCTCTCCTCTCTCTCCCTCTCTCCTCTCTTCTCTATCCCTATCTCTCTCTCTCTCTCTCTCTCTCTCTCTCTCTCTCTCTCTCTCTCTCTCCCTCTTTCCTCTCTTCTCTCTCTCTCTCTCTCTCTCTCTCTCCCTCTTGAGCACGGGATGGATGCAAGACATAAAGAAGTGGTTTGGGAGATGGGATGCATTACACTTGCTACATGATGCTTCAATTGACTCTCAAGTGAATGAAGCTTTTCTACAACGCCAATGTATTACGGCTTGGGAGAAATCCGGTGGGTCACGCTTCATACATTACACCACCTATATTGCTCCCAACTACAAAACCATGTTCTTCGCTGAGAGAGGAAACCGTACTCAGACTTACATGCTTGAGCCTATTCCCTTGTCCGCGATACGCACTATCGCAGCAATTCGGCTTAGCTCCCATTTCCTTCGATGCGAGATAGGGCGTTGGGGCAATGGAGAAGAGTCAAGTCGATTGTGCACATTATGCTCATTGCAAGTTCGAGAGTCTGAGTACCACACACTACTAGAGTGCTCAGCTTTTGATCACATCCGAACTTGCGTCTCTCACATTTTCAGCCATAACTTAGACCTACACACTTTCCTCTCCCAGCCAAAGTGTGGGCTCTCCATTGCGACTCTCATCACTACAATTTTGGAGCATCGAGAGTCACTCATCAGCCATACACATACTACATCACATGTAACTTTGGTCCCATAGGTCATATTTGACCTCCGAGGACGATAATAAAATCTATCTATCTATCTCTCTCTTTCCCTCTTTCCCTATCTCTCTCTATTTACTCTCTCTCTCTCTCTCTCTCTCTCTCCCTCCCTCTTTCTCTATTCCTCTATTTCTCTCCCTCTCTATCTACTCTCTCTCTCTCTCTCTCTCTACTCTCTCTCCCTCTTTCCCTATCTCTCTCTCTTTCTCTCTTTCCCTCTATTTACTATCTCTCTTTCCCTCTCTTTATTTCTCCCCCCCCCCCCCCCCCCTCCTCTCTCTCTCTCTCTCTCTCTCTCTCTCTCTCTCTTTTCCTATCTCTCTCTCTTTCCCTCTTTCTCTTTCTCTCCCTCTCTATCTATTTCCCTTCTCCTCTCTCCATTTATCTCCCGCTCTTAAATTTCTCTCTCTCTCTCTCTCTCTCTCTCTCTCTCTCTCTCTCTCTCTCTCTCTCTCTATTTCTATCTAACAAACTTAACATTTCTATCTAACATTCTATCCAAACAAGTAGAGCAAAACAATCATTTGTAAACAAGCTTAGCAAAGCAACCATTTCCAAAGAAGCCAAGAAAAACAACCATTTCCAAATGAACGAGGTATGTTATGGATTCTCTATTTTTTTAATTCTTTTTATTTATGTGCGTGCGCGTGTGTGTGTAGTAGTAGAAAACAAAAGGAAAAGAGGGGGGGGGGGGGGGGGGGGGTGCTTTGTTTTGTGTTTGCCTCTTTCTTTGTAGCGCGGTTGAGCTTCGGCTAGGTTAAGCTTCCAAAGAGGATGGCGGAAAACTCCCTTCGACGAAACCCCCTTCGATGTTGTGCTTCCAAAGACGATGGCAGAAACTTGGAAGAAATTACCCCCTTCGATGAAACTTGGGAAGCTTGGAGAAGGAGAGAGAGGGAAGGGAGGGGGGGGGGGGGGGGGGGGGGGGGGGGGGGGGGGGGGGGGCTTGGGAGCGACGGCAGAGAGCAAGAATGCAAAGTATGCAGCAAAAAACGCGACATACTCTGCCTTCTTGTCTATTTTAGATGTCAGGCATTACTGAGCCTATTACGTATACCGTGGATATTATCGCACCCATTATCACACATATTATTGCGACCGGTTATTTCAAACGGATACATGCAAAGCCGAGGTTGCAGAGAGGGGGGGGGGGGGTACAAACCACCCCCTCTACCCTTAGCTATCCATTATTTCATTTTGTAGCCTTTTGAGTTTTTTAATGAAGATTTTTAATTTTTTATGGATACTTTATTTTGTAGTACTTTTAAATGTTTATTAATTGCATTTTTAAAGTTCTCTTTTTGTTAAAAATATATTTAGCACTCATTGTCATTTATTCCCTTTGACCTTAACTTTATATAATTTTTTAAATGGAATTTAGGGCTTTTCTAATTATTTATTTTTTAGGACACATGACTAAATAAATAACATTTTGCGTGTGCAGGACATTGACTGGGATGATCGAGGTCCCCCTGGAGGCCCTTAGCACGATCGTTGGCTCAAGGAAAAACTCCCTTGTCCTTGCGCCAATTGCAAAAGGGCAATCCTTTGCTTGAGGCGCATTGCTTTGGAGCACGTGGAGAATGAAGGGCTTTGGCATCCTCGAAAAAGCGCTCGGAGAGATGAGAGTGCGACTCACCTGTCGCTTGAGGAGGTGCCCCATTGGTCTGTGTTGGGTGGTGGTGCACCGGCGCACAAGGCCGAACGGCAGAGGCAAGAGCAACGGGGCGATTTGGATGCACAACATGGTGATCCTCGTTGGCTCTACTTCGGCAGCTCCTATGGCGTCTCCGTTGCACTTTGAGGTAGAGGATGAGCACATGTTTGACATGTGTGATGAGTTACTAGCTCATGAGCACGACGTGTGCGAAGAGTATTGTCAGCCTTGCACTAAACGGGTTGTCGAAACTGAGGATAGATTGATGACGAGTGTCCGAACACCTCTTTCGACGGTGCATGGTACTCGGTGCTCCGAGCGTCGTTGGAAGTTCTTAACTTGCAAGCGAAATTCTGTTGGAGTAATGCAAGTGTTCGATGTACTACTTTTGTAAGTATGGAATGTGGATTTTATATGCTCTCCACTCGCTTTATGGTGCCGTCTTCTAGCAATTATACTAATACGCATGTTTGTTGTAGTTTGATGGGAAAAATGTTACCAGAAGATCACCAAATGCCTCCAGATCGTCGACGAGCTAGATCGTATGTCACTGCACTTGGAATGGAGTATGAGAGCATCCATGTGTGCGTCAATGATTGCATGCTATACCGCAATGAGCATGCACATGCTACCTCATGTCCCGTGTGCGGGAACACACGATACAATATTGGAGTGAGCGGGACATACCTACCTCGCAAGGTATTGAGACATTTTCCATTAATTCCTTGCATCCAACACATGTTTAAAAGCAGGTCTATTGTGGAGCTTCTTACGTGGCACGCGAACCATCACTCAAATGATGGAATGATGCGTGTCTATGTCGATTTACTTGCATGGAGGCACATCAAAACTCAATGGCCAGAGTTTGGGTTGGAGCCTCGACACTTGAAGCTTGGGTTAGCAAGTGATGGTGTCAACCCCTTCGGCACTAAGTTTACTTCATGGAGCACTTGGCCTGTGGTGATCGTCAACTACAATATTCGACCATGGGAGACAACCAAGAAGAGCAATATACTTCTTTCCTTGCTTGTGCCAGGAAAGTACAAAGTGTCAAATATTGACATCTACCTCAAGCCCCTCATCGAGGAGTTGGAGGAGTTATGGAGAGGCATTCCTGTTGTCAATGTCTCACTTGCAAAGGGGGGAGAGAGGCCATTGTGAGGGGAATCCTAATGTGGACTATGCATGACTATCCTACGCTTGGAGAGATTTCTGGTAACCCCCTTTCCTCTATCTCTCCCTCCCTCTTTTCCTCTCTCCCTTTAGTTCACTTTAGTTCACTCATCTCTCTAACCATATGATATATATGCAGGGTTGTCTATATCGGGGCACAATACATGTCCTACTTGCGGGCCATCGTTGGTGACGGAGAGGCCCGATTCCTTACGCAAGGTATCCAAACAACCATCATTTCTTACCCCAAGGGCATAACAAGCACAAGGCTCCAACAAATGGGAAGACCCCTCTAAAGCTCACGATGGCAGATTGGACAACCATTTGGAAAGAACACCACAACAACAATCTAGCTCCGTGTCCTCCACCAAAAGGTATGTCAAGGTATTCCATATTTTTAAGGCTTCCATATTGGAAGGACTTAAAAATACAACACCTCTTGGATCCCATGTACATATTCAAGAATGTAGCCCAAACACTATGGGACCACATTATTGGCAAGAAGGACTCTTTGGGTGTGAGTGAGGATTTGAGGCTTTTAAAGCGTCTCCTTGTCTCTGCTACTCCACACCGTGCCCCAAATGGAAATATTGGGCTTCCTAAAGCACCATGGATGCTAGCCAAAGAAGAATTAGGCAAAGTGAAGGGTACCATTGCCTCTATTCGCACACCAACATGATACATGAGGTCGCTAAAGGGAGATTTCACAAAAGCAAAGAAGGGTGGAAGCGTTCAATTGTATGGGTTGAAGTCCCATGATTGACACAAGATGCTTCAGGTAATCTTCATACTCCCTATTCTATCTATAGTTTGTGTGTATGACTATCATTCACTTACCCTTCTCCTGATTTACATTGTAGTTCATTCTGCCGGTGAGTATGTGTATATGTTGGGACAAGAAAGTCAGGGATGCTATCTTCAAACTAGGAGAGCTAGTAAGGTACAACACAAGACTCCACTCAACTACACCTTTTTTATGTACACAATAATTTCAACTAGCACTTAGTGTATCCTTGTGTGTTTTCTTGCAGATTTATGAGCTCCAAGGAAATCGAAATAGATGCTATCCCTACTGCTCAAACACTTGCAACAGAAACTACACCGTTGAAGATGCATTTCTTCGATCAGTCCTTCTTAGTCAAATTCACCTCTTGGTTCACGTGGTATCCCTACTGCTTAAACACTTGCAACAAAAACTGTGTGCCATTAAAGATGCATTTCCTCGATCGGTCCTTATTAGTCAAATTCACCTCTACCCTAAACCGGCTATATATGGAGTAGTGCATGCATGATGGATGTTCTTCTTAGAGATGTTTTTAAAACTCTCAAAGATTTTGTGCAGCTACGGTTTCAACCAGAGGCATGTATGGCCGAAGGCTGGATTGTTCAAGAGGCATTTGTTTACATATCAGAGTATTTGGCACAAGTTGATCCTTCAATGCATCGCATGTGGTCAGACGAGGAAAATGCAAGGATGACTTCACACTTGCCAAGTGGAAAGGAAAAACTACAAGTAACATGGATATGAATCTATCCCGAGTGGTCAATAACTTTTGTATTCTCAATGCAAAGATTATGACCAAGTGGGTGGACTTGTGGACAATGAAAAAGGCAAGGCGTTTGCAAGAGAGGGAAGCATGGAAACAAGCACATGGAGGAAGGAGGGCACCCCTAGTGCTTAGACACCTTGCATGTTTCCCAGATCTCATTAGTGCAGAGTGGATTCATGAGAGAATGACCGAGGCAAAAGCGCGGGGAGAAGACATCACCAACAAAGAATGGAGTATGCATGAAGCTGCGTACCAAAGGTAGAGTACTCATATACCTAAACCATATTGTAACACTATTTCTTGAAATTATCTTTAATATGTATTTGATAAATTAATATATTTTTCTATTTTGTAGTGCCTTTCCTTTAACTCTATGTGGTCAAAGGGTCGTTACTTTCGTACGCGCCACATTGACGAGCGTAGAACCACCATGGATTGTACCATCATGGGCAACTTTGACAAATACGGTGATGAAGCCAGGTACTGCAGAACTATTGAAAGGATACTAAAGGTTAATTCTAGAACCTTTCATACCTTCATCTTCGAGTGCAAGTGGTTTGCAAATGTGTCTAAACGACATGAGAATGGCCTCTACATGGTGGACTCTAGTGTCCATCACATAGGGAGGTATGACAATTTAGTTTTACCGCGCAATTGTGAGCAGGTGAGTGACATGTACCTTTTTTATTTTTATTTGTTTGTAGCGTTAGTTATACCAATGTTACTCACTTTGAGCTTCTATTTTATAGGTCATCTATATCCGAACAATCCACCAACCAAAACTTTGGTTTGTAATTCCCATAACACCTGGGGGAGAACCATTTTTTCCACTAATGAAGTGGAGACTATCTTCGACCCTCTACCACCTCCGACTTTGGATGAGGTGGAAACAGAGGAGAGGAGGTAGATGCATCAAGTCCGACGGCAGCAAGTCTTAGCGAGGATGATTGTCATGATGATGAAAATGATGAGATGGAGGATGAAAAATTTGAAAATGATAAAGGCAATGCATCCACAAACGACAATTCCATTTCTCTCTTTATTGATTTAGGAGCCATGGACTTAGAATTGGATGATGCCTCATGTAGAGATCTTTTGGAAGATAATTCATAAACATTTTACAGTTATGAAGTTTTTTGATCGTGTAATACATTCATCTCTCCCCCCCCCTTCCCCCTTCCTCTCTTTAGATTTGAGAATATGCTCAATTATGTTAATCAATTGACAGTGATTATTTTAGTTGTAACCAAGTGTAATCTTATATCCCCCCCTCCTCCTCCCCCCTCTCTCTCTCTCTCTCTCTCTCTCTCTCTCTCTCTCTCTTCTTTTTTAAATTTGAAAATTTTATACAATATTCTTTAATTTTATTGAGAGGAGGAAAACACCAAAATTTGAAGAGGAGGGGGGAGGGAGCCAGAATTTGAAAGTTTAGGCGCTAAATTTGGATGTCGAATATAACAATGGTAATCTACACGGTAATAACAACGATAATATACATGATAATAATAGAGAAAATAGTCATGGTAATGTTTTAAACACAAAAAACCCCACCCTCCTCTCTTGTTTCTCTACTTGAATTTGCACCTTCTCTTTATAAAACGCGATAAAAAAGCGCGGTAAACACTTGAAGATTTTCATAGTGGTAGAGGAAAATTTTTTCAAGTAAACATTGAAACATAAAAAACTCATTACAAGTGATTTCCATAAACTTTGATGGATATCAAAATCATGCTTTGTATCTAGATATGATTCTTAAACATTAGAAAAAATGAGAAAATTCTACTCTTTGTTGGTAATGTTTAGAAGAAAGCAATTCCTTTTATATATATATATATATATATATATACACACACATACATACATATATTTGGACTACTCCTTATAGAAATTTGAATACCAACTAGACGGGTTTTGTATTGTGAGGGAAAATGCAGACAATCAAAATTCATCAAAGCATGTCAAACAAGTTTATCTAAGTGTGGTCTAAGTTTCAAAATATTAGAAGCATGAATGTGATATTAAGGACACTCCATACAATTATAGAGTGAATTTTCTAGAAATATCAAAGATCACAGCAAGCTATTTTTAACAACATGCACTTGTGCATTATGAAGCATCCATGAAAGAATGAGTTGCACAAAATCTCTATTGTCATAAAAAATATTGATGAGTGCCACCATAAAATGCCCCCAAAGATGTTCAAAACTCCAATCATGTGAAACTCATTCTCCAAAAACTTCCCATCTTGAGAAAATGGATTTATGCCTTAAATCAATTAGCCTCCCCTCCACTTGTAGTAATCGCCTGGCGATGAAGTGCTTTAGGGTTCTTGAGAACCTTTGTAACATACTCTTTCCTGCAAAGAAAGGTGGAATTGACTTTAATATATGTCAATCTTTCTTTGACTGAATGGTCAAAGAGATAGAATTGTACCTAGCAGAAATGCCATCTCCTTGTGGTTTAAGGAGGTCAATTCTTTCTGGCACTTCTTTGAAGAGCAACAAAGCCTACATTGACAAATTCAAACACTTTTGCACTTTTTAGACAATTCACTAGTCATGACTAAAGGCTTTGAGTGTACAAAGATTGTTTTTTAAAGAAACTAGAAGAGAGAGAGAGAGAGAGAGAGAGAGAGGAAATAAGGTGGTTGCACTTGCCTTTATGTAATTGTTGGTGTCCATTGTGAATCGATGATACATTCCAGGTGGCAGAGTTATCATGTCACCCTTCTCCACTCTAAACCTTATCCATGCTCCATTATAATCAGGTATGTCCCAATAACCTAGCATTCATGGAACCACTCAACATGAAGGAGCTAGCCATGGTTGTGGTAATGCTTTAATCGCACTACCAAGGAGGCTCTACGAACAAAGCTAGCATTTGATGAGTGCAAATGGACAATAGGAAAAGGCATTGGAATGCAAAATCTCTTAGGAGAGAGACATACCATTGCCCTCTAGAATGATCCGGCTCTCATCATATGGATGCAAGTGCTCATGGAAGAACTGGTTAGTGAGTTGCTGGAAGTTGTCCACAAGGTGTGGGGCAAGAGTAACAATTTCCTGCAACAATATTAACAACACATGCAATCTAGGGAATGTGAGGTAGATTGAATGTGAGTAGCCAGACGTAGATAGTGCTTACAAATTAACCAAAGAAGAACAAGCCATGGAGATGTGGATGAATAACTAAGTGAGAGACACAAAGTGACACCAGGAAGGCAAGAAGGAAGAAAATACCCAATACTCATAGCCAAACTCCCGGATGGTCTTGTCAATGAGGGTGGCGCCTTGCTTTTGGAGCTCATCCACATCCACCTTGAAATGCAGAACTCCCAGCTCTACGTGCAGCATTCGAGTTTCAACCATTAATTAGCAATGCGTGAGGAGACACGAAAAGCTTGACGTAGCTAGGCACAGCCGTATTATATAATGGCTATGAATAGGATTTTCTCACCGCTAAGGTGTTCTTGAGAGACAGGACGGTTGGGGTGGTGGCGATGAGGAAGCCTAGGGTCGTGCTCGTCGGCCGGATTGTAGACCCAAGCGTCCAGCCCCATCGTGATGTTATTATTCGATCTGCAGAGCAGCAGAAAGCGGGCAAATCTGCAGCCCACACGTATAGCTGGTCTTGATAGCATGCCAAACACAGCTTGTTCTTATAAGCAGCAATACATAACGCCTGTAATATGCCCACAGAGAGAGAGAGAGAGAGAGAGAGAGAGAGAGAGAGAGGACAGGATCGGTCTAATCTGTTTGCATGCTTACCTGCAAACAGCGTGAAGCTTCAACTTACAGAATGATAAACTCAATGCAATGCTTGCTCCTGATAGTAGCGGAATAGGCTGGCCCAAATAGTCGCATTTTATGGTGCTCAGAGTCTCCTTGAACGGCGTGATAATGCGAATGCTATTAATTCCTAGCTGGTAGCTGCTTTCATTTCCTGTATCCTCGTTTTGAGTCCTGACTCCTCCTGATCATTACTTGTTTAGTGCGCTAAATTCCACGTGGAAAACCCATACGCAACCTGGACAGTGCTCGAAAACAAACCTTTTTTCAAAAACTTGGCAATCCTACATATGAGAAACAATACAGGTAAATTGGCCAAATTTGAAGGTTTTTGCACCAAATTGTACACTTCGTTTTCAATTTTGTAGGTTTTCTCACCTTCAAATAAACAATTTAGAGGTAAATCTCAAAATTTGTAGGTGGGTTTACACTAAACCTACTTTTTCTTTTAGCACTACACAACAACTCATTCCATCCAAACTCCCTTCAAAGCTATGAAAAGATTACACAAATGAGTTTTACTCCGTTTTACATTCACTAAATTGTCTCACAACCTATTTCTATTGAATTTTCTTTCTAAGAGGTTTCCAACAAGATAAGAAACAGATGAGTAAACGAACGATACGTACAATGATTGAAAACATATTTAACATAGGGTGAGACAGTAGGCTACAACCCTTGCGACTCGTTAGCATCTTCCCTACATTTATATTGGCATGGTTCATAACATATATAGCCACTTGCTAGACAAATAGTATTCACACATGACCCATAGATGATTTCTTTCTAATCACGAGTGCATTAGTGCCATCTCCAAAGTATTGAAGTCTTAACCTCTTCTCAGCACTTGGGATCTATATATTACTTTTTACTGGTCCCTTTTGAATGACATCATCTATTGACCACCCAAAGTCATCTAGAGCTATGGCAAAAGGTCATGGCGAGAGAGGGCAACCTTGCCTTATCGATCTCAAATGAGAACTTACAGCTAGCTCGCCTAGTAGACCCTTGACCACCACTTTTGTGTTTTCTAGTTCGGGTTGCAAGAATGAGTGCACACACCGTGAATAATGAGAAGCAACATGTAATGTATTCTTAGTATCAATATTGTACAAACATAAGGATCTCCCTACGTTGATGGGCATATAGAGAAACCTCGGGGAAAGAACTACCTCCTAATGATGGGGTCAACAACAATCCTGACTTTGTTCACATAGCATAATGTGGCATTAGAAAATTTTTGACGTTTGGAGAAGATATGCCCTCCAAAGAGTGTGATGTAAAGATTCCCAACACAAAATATAATCTTAAACCTACCTATTGTGTTTTTACTCGAAATCCTATCAATCTATACACTAGTGGATAGCTCTTCAAGGTGTGATCAAGCATTTTAATGTGGTCCTATGAATGAGCATCATATCATGGTCTTAGAAGCAAGCACTCAAGGACGCTCATGAGATCGTACAATAGTTATGCATTCAAGCATGGTCATGGGACCAAGCATCTCATCATGGTGTTGTGGAAATGATCATCCAATACGATCTTGTGACCATGCATATTTGGGGATTCAAGCATGATCATGGAGTAAAGAATCCAAGATTGGCCTTTGGACCAATCATCCAACTATGGCCTAGCACTATAAGAGATCAATCGATTACCGATGCCGGCTTACCGGAGTCGTTGGTGGGCATTGGTATACGCATTGGTAAAATTGGAGGGAGTCTCTATCAAATTGAAAAAATGCGTCACTTGCTGAATGAGATGCTAACCAATCGGTATTGTATTCCATAGACAACTCCCTACAAAACTTGACCATTTGATCAATGCATTTCCTTTCAATTATCCAAGTCCAAGTATTGACCCACCTTCTCAGGCACCTTCAACTGGGGAGGATGTGTCGATGGGCACTGGTACTTGAGTTTTATTCCCCCTTTTCTTTCCATGTTTCCTCGTCCACTGTATATACCATATAGAATGCATAGTTCTTTGAATTGCATCTCCTATAATGTGCGTGGGTTATGCAATCACGACAAGTGGCGGCTTACCTGGAACTATGTACATACATGTAAAGCAGACATTCTTTGTTTCCTGCTCGTTTCCTCCTATAGCGTTCCTGGCGTCTAGGGTGCTGATTAGCAAAATCATAAAACTTAACATTCTCGGGTTCCTTTCCACTCTCACTTGAGGTGTCTGAACACTCATTATCTGCATCATCGTTTTCTTCCAGATGTTCAAAGGAGTTATAAAACTCTTCTTGTCCCGGTGGTTCTATCGTCTCATCTTCTCCTGGTATAATGTTTACCATGTAGTAGGGTAGCGCATCATAGCCATCCTTATCGCAAAATTTTGTTGTTGGACTATTTGTAATGGTACAGACATCCAATGTTGCTAGTATGTGTTTCCATTCTAGAGGTTCCAAGGCATCTTCAGGGAAAGGTTCCGGAATATACTCCTTGTCCTCAATTGCTCTTTCTAAGATGCATTCCTCTCTTCTTAAGCTTCCACAATGTGAAGCTCCGCACATCCATAGCTCTTTTTGTTCCCTAACCATGCTAGGAGTTCTGATCCTGCTACTGTAGCTGAATCAAACTCTTCCACAGGTGTTTGGTTCACATCTTTGTAACTATGGTCTTTCAGGTGTATTTTAGTTGTTGTCTCGAGGTATATGTGGTCGTAATCCCATTCTTGGAGCATCTTCAATTGTCGCATGAATGGTCGTCCCAATATGATCTCATAATTGTTCTTTTTGTCGAAATCGACTATTGCAAATGTATGCTCATACTCGATTCCACACGAAGTGACAATCACTTTTTCTAAGAGTCCTAGAGGCTTCTCCATGAACCCATCTGCCAATTGCAATTTCATTCTGGTAGCTCTCAAAGCTGGTTTTCCCCATTTTTTCCAGATTTCCTTGGTGGCGATAGCAACTCCCGCTCCACTGTCAAGAATAGCTTTGGAAACTACTCCTTGGAATTCTACTAGTAGCGTGGTGTTTCCGTCTTCTTCCTCACAATACTCTCCAACCTTGTTTAATGGTACTGGCCTAGTGTTTAGTTGAGGTTTGTTTAACTCTCTGATCCCTTCTTGTAGCCTCAATGTGGGGTCTTTTACTCCAAATTTTTCTAGGCATTTACCTATTGTGGTCCACATGTTTGGTCGTAACCTTAGGAGTTCTGCTAATGTGATTGTGCATACCATCGAAGTGGACAATAACTCAATCAATCCTTGCGAATCCATCACTTTGTTAGAAGAAAGTCTTTGAGATGGAATTGCTCTCACTTCTGACTTGGCTTCATACTCTCTAAAGTAAGAGGGTAAAGTTCTCAGCGAGTCTGGTTGGTTGTGCCCCGAACTAATTGATCCTTGGTCTCCCCCTTGTGAATGTATCTCAAAGTTCATTTGTGACCTTGCCTCAAATTCTTCGATAGGAGGTAAGGTTACATTCTTTTCTTTTCTCGTGCTATTCATGTGGTTACTCATCCTATTAGCCTCGTTGGCCTCACGGATTTGCTTCCATAGATCGTCTAGACCGTTACAGTCCTTAGCCATTTCTGTCAATATTTTAGGTTGGGACCCGTCACTTGCCTCATCTGTGGTATTTGGCACTATGATATGCTCTCCTCTGGACTCATAGGCATTAGTGAGTCTTTCCTTTGTTTCTACCCGTTCCTCTAAAGTTGGTTGGATAGGGGTTGGAGCCGGTGCCTCATGCCAATTTGCAGGTTTACCCAATGGGTCTTCCATTAATGATTGAGCTGTTTCAATCATCCTTTTACACATTTCCAACCTTTTTTTTTCTATTTCCGCATATGGATAAGTCATCCACCTTTGCCCTTGGGTTTGGTTCTTTGTAAGTCTAGCTTCATAAGCTTTTAGAAGTGCATCCAAGAGCTCATTTACCTTGTCTGCCAATACAGATCCTCCTGATCCTACACTTTTGCGCTCTGCTATTTCCTAGGGTGCTATGGTTGTCGTGGTGTGTGAACTTAAGCTAGCTAGATCCTCTAACCGCTCTAATATATCCTTTGTATGTTTCAACTCCTCGGATAGGGCTATTTGCTCTCGTTTCTTCCTGGCTTTTATACGCGCCTTTTTAGCTTTCCAAGTGCTTTTCTGATTTTTCATTTTTGAACTTTGGGCATCAGTTTTTGGCTCTTCAACTATGGGTTCGTTCGTCATTCTACGAGCTTGGGCTCGTGTTATCGCCTGAATAGGTATGATTGTTTCATTTTCCGACCCTCCACTGGAAGGTACTGGTTCTAGCATGTTCAAGGTGGTTTTTGCTCCTTTGCTTGGGTTTTTAGGGCAATCGGGAATCAAATGAGTAACTCCACACTCGGTGCAATACGCGTTGACTCTAATGATTTCATCATGAGGACAGTCTCTCAGCCAATGGTCTCCACCACACTTATAGCAAGGTCCTTTGGGTTATTGAGGTGCTCTTTGAGCTCCTCTTTGTTGGTATGCATGTCTCTGTCCGCCCATGCCTCCATTGGCTATGAACAACAATGTTCGTTCATCTAAGCTATATCTTCCTTCTCCTGCTGCCTGTGCAGCAGTTGGTGGTCCTGTATTTCCTATCATGCTCCATGGTTCTGGTGTCGAGGGCTCTTCCGGTGGATAATAGACAGGGTTTGCCTCATATCCATTGGGATCTTCATAATATGCATGCATAGGCACCAAAGCCTTATCCTCTGATTCAGTTACGGCTGGTGTATATCTTATACCGACTGGTCGTAATCCTAGTACGGGTGGTTGTTGCCCCAACACTGGTTGTGGTCTTTTTACACCTACAGGTCCTGGTAGGTTGCCTGCTTGATACCTAGGCATCGGTGGAACTTGAGGAGAAGCTACATGAGCTTGGGGAGCGTAAGGTCTCTCTCTCACATACCCCTTGTTATAATAACATTCCTCGGTCCCATGGTTTGTCCATTTTTGTTCAATTGCACACTACTTGGGCTGTTTAGCCTGGGGTTTGGCGTACAACTTAATCTTTTTTAGCACTTCATCTACAAGATGCTCTTGGTTTACAGCTACTTCTCCTTTCGGTGTTGTCTTAGAATACTTGCTTCCACTTTGTTGTGAAGATGAATCGTCGTCAAGGTCTTTGAACTCCCCCTCTTTGTAGACCGCACAATTGTCCACAAGGTAAAGAGCCTCCTTAGTCAACTCATTCAACGTCGTGCTCCTCTTCATATGTAAGTCTTTTTGGAGATCCGCATTCCTTAGTCCTTGGATGAATATCATCATGAGTCTGGACTTAGTTGGCAGTTCTTCCATCGGACAGAACTTAACATATCTTTTTAGTCTTAGGGTTGCCTTTCGTACAGATTCCCCATATTTTTGTTTGAATTTATGGATTTGTGAGACGGTATTATGAGCTATCCGCCTTTGTGAGAATTCCTCGATAAATTCGTCAAACACTTCCTCCATAGACTCAAAGTCTCTACGCTCTACAGAGTCAAACCAAGTGGCAGCGTCATCCTCTAGGGTTAGTCCAAACCCTTCAAATTGGGTAGGGAAGTCTAACACCTCTTCTGCCTTAATCACAAGCACAAAGGCTGCTACATGATCTCTTGGGTCTCTGCTTCCTGCGTATTTCTTGTTTACCCATTTTTGCACTTGAGAAGGTCTGATTCTCCGATGGTCTTCAAACCTCATCATTGGATCTCCACGTCCTAATCGATATACCTCCTCAAGTCTTCTGTAATAGGCTGGTTCCTCTCCCATTGGTGCTCCTAAGCCATAATTTCTAACAGTTCTCGCTAGAGATGGTTCCTCTCTTCGAACTCGTTCTATGGGTGGTCCTCCAGGCTCCGTTGACCCTTGAGTCTTTGACATGCTCTCTCCTCGATACCTTGAATAGAGTGTGTAAGGTCTCTGACCCCGATCAAAAAGAGCACCATTGTACCTTGAAATGAATATAATGGAAAAAGTTACTATTTTTAGCAGTTTTTCAAATTCTGTCAGTGCCATGATGTTTAGAATATTTTTAAGCTTCGAAATGTGAGTTAAAATAATTTTTGTAAAAAAATTCCAAAAATAGTAAGTTTTTGGTTACCCGACCCATCCAGTTTTGACCGTCTCGAAAAACTGCACCCGTACTCCAAATTTGAAAAAAATGCATTTTCGAACCCCGAGGGCTGCTAAATATGGCAGGTACTTGGGCCAGTACGCCTTAGTTAGAGCTTGCTATAGCAATTTTCGGCATCAAATTCCGACTCGTATGACCCGTTTTAGCCTAAAATCAATTTTTCCCAAAATTGGCCGGGGAGGCACCGGGGGCCCGTGGCTATGTGGGAACAGGTTTGAGCCCACTCCATACCAGCTTTAGCATCTAGGGGGCGCCCTCTTGCCTTGTGGGAGTCTTTGGGAAGTTTCCAAGCTTGCAACTAAGTGTGAGAACCAGTTAACTAAACCAACTAGACACTTGGTGGGTAGGCAACTAGACTTGCCATGCAAGGACTGAGTGTTCACTCGGATGCTTATAGCAACACAAATCGATTTTCAGCTTGAGGAGGCCTATTTAAAGGCATGCACTCACACACACACACACACACATGCTCACACACTCACCCAGTGCACACACACACACACACACACACACACACACACACACACACACACACACACACACACACACCTACACACACCTTGGGAAGGTACTGCCGTTACACACACAGTTTTTGAAGGAGAAGCAAGGAGGGAGGTGCTGCCGAAATTCTCAACTTGAGGATTCATTGGATCAGAAAAATCGGAGGATTCTCAGTCCCTAATCATGGTAATCATGGTTTAATTACTGCTCTTCTTAATTCTCATCTTTATTCTCCAAATTCCTTAGCTACTATGCTTAATCCTGGCTATAATTCCCTATAGCTGCTCTCTAAATCTCCATAGCTATGCTCCATTACATAATCATCATTCAATTAGCTAAATTATGCAGTCATTCATCATCCTTAACCAAGGATTAATGCATGATTAGGAAAGATTCTCTCTCTAGGCAACATAGTTAGTAAATTGTCAGCCAGTAATAGTGTAGATTTGATGAAATTCATTCTTTTACCACTCAATAGTGTTGTAATTAAATTAAACTCAATCTTCTCCCACATTGAAATGTGATTAAGGCTGAAAATTAATCCGTCATTAGGCCATTAAGAAGAGAATTTTATGTCACACATGCCTGCGGCAATTCTGCATCTTCATATTGCTCTAGGAAAATGAATGAGCTTGCTTACTTCATCTCTTTCATGAATCAATTAGTAAAATTTTGAATTTCTTAATCATCTAAGCCAAGTAATTAACCTTAGAGCCATTTCCATAGGGTAAGTAAGGAATTACCCATAAAATTGCTAGGTCTCGAAGGAAAAATCTAATCTCTTGCCTAAGGAGGATTCTTTAATAATTCTAATCTACCATTTGGTTGTTATGATGCTCTCGGACTTTAGCTCTTTTCTTCAAGTTTATCATTTAAAGTAGGGACTAAAATGGCCCCGGTTAAGAGAACTTGCTTCGGTGGTGCCCACGACCACGAGGCGGGAATGAGCAATACAAATGGAAAAGGAAAAGCTCCCATGGTCGAACAAGCACCGGCCATCTCACGAGCCAATGACGAAGAAATGGAAGAAGTAGATCACAATTTTATTCAAGTTGTTTAATTTAACATTGCATACGTTTAGCTAGGAATGAACATATCCCCAAACATGTTGGAGAAATTCGACGAAAACCTCGGAAATTGAATTCATTTGTATATTAAAGTCTAAAGTAGGAAAGAAATGATTGACGGATATACTGTTTGCAATAGGAAAGAATGTCTGCTAGGAAAAATTTAGCTCGGCATGTTCATTCTATTTCCAATGTTGAATTAGTCATGAACCCCCTCCTGATCACAGGGGGCAGAGTTCATGGTTAAGGGCTCTTGAATCCACGAGTGATGGTTAAGCGGTGGATACCCACGTCTGCTGGTTAAGCGGTGGGAACCCACGTCTGCTGGTTAAGCGGTGGAAATGTCCATGTCGTGCTTTCTATGCGGTGGACATACCTAGTTGTATGGGCAGCTAGGCGACAACGGGAGGAGTAAACTCTCGCTGGAGGGGGGATGTTGTACCTCCAGAACATTGGAATTTTAATGAATAAGTTTGAGTAGAATTTTTACTAGAACTCTCTCTTGGTGCCGCTGTGCAATACTGATTGAAGGGCTATCCTAACAAACTTGTGAATCGGAATTTAACCAAGGAACTTTTATGTTGAACAACCACTGTGGTAGTAATTAGGGCACACAAGGAAGTGTGAGTGTGGGGGTGGAAAGTGGGGGCTTGGCTCAGGTTGCCAATGCCTATGAGAAGGGTGGTCCCGATTGGTCGGGAACTCTCTGTCCCCATAGTGTTTAATTCGATATTAGTAATACTCATTGCCCCTAGAGCGGTGAAATCTCAAGAGTACGTGCCTCTGAAACATGGGGAAAAAGGCACTCGAGGTTTCTCTCCTCTTGGAAGGTGGGTCTTAGGATCGCTAGATGGTTTAAGTACGCTTCCCCTGCGAGGTGGAGCTAGATCTCATTGCTAGTAGGCTCGAGCTCGACTTACTTTGTGATGAGAGATCGTCCGCTAGCTGAACCCTAACCCACTTTGTTTGATTCCGCTACAGATCTAGTGGCCACCAGGTTCACCATCAGATCCGCTATTTGATATGGCGGGGTGGGGACCTCACAGAGTGGTGATTCTTGCAGATCCCTTAGCCCTCGTGCGGCCTGATAACCATCTTGATTTCGGTCTTGTTCCAATGTTGCACTGTGTCGAAGCCATGCCTGCAATTATGGTTGGTTTGCTGGTTGGTTTTGGTTGTTGAATGCCTGCGGTTGGGTGGAATGTGAGGTAGCGTCATAATCTTCTGAAAAAGGATTCGTCGACTTGCTTGGGGTGTAGGTGGTTCTTGGCACTTCCTCAGGGGCATATGTTGATGCTCCTGGACCTGTTGCCCTTTCTACCTCCTCTGGGAGAATACGTTGGTATTCTCGCCCGTATCTATCAACAAAAACTATACCCTCCCCCCTGGCAATTTCATAAGAAAATAAGTAAAGAACCTTGTCTTTGCTTAATTTATTTACGTATGGTTCTTTGCTGCGAAAGTAAGCGACTATATCCTCACTCTCATGCTTTTAGATTCCCACGTTCTCGTTATAAGTTGGAACCGTGGTTGTTTTCTTATCATACGTAAAAATAGCTCCGGGCCGATCAATGTTTGGTGGCGGTTCTTGAGCTTCTGAAACCATTTTCCCTTTCGCCAGGTTATCTCCATATCTGTTGTAATCTTTAGGGTTACTAACTATCAGATAGTGGTTCCCCTTTTTGTCTCGAAATCTATCTCCATCATCATAGACTCGGATTATCTCCAATCTCTGAGCCGGCCTCTCTTCGATACAAATGCACTTGCGTCCTCGATAGTCAAAATAGACTAGGGATCCCCTCGAGTTTGTTCCCTCTAAGAAGATCACAGTGAGTTTGGAATCACTCAAAGGATTTAGGGAGGTGCTTCCTCCTAGCATTGGTCCGTCGTATGTGAAACCTCCTGGCTGTTGACTACCCATCATGAAGAAAGATTTTTCTGATGAAGTGTCAGTATCACTACCTTCCTCTATAATCGGTGCTAGTGGATCTAGCCTTGCCTGAGTTACACTCTCCTCAGTGGACACTAATCTACCTTGGTCACCTGCCACCTTCTGGTCTCTAACAATGTATCTTCCTGATCTCAAATTCATCAAACTTATCAATGCAATTTATCACAAATCCAACCACTCACCTGGCAAAGGATCAGTCTCTGCACAACTTCTTGCTTTGTTGCTGAATATACCTGTACACAAGCGTTTAATTTCGGCAATCGAATCAAAGTATTTATCTGCTAGAGGTTATCTTAGTAATGATTGGTATAACTGGAGTGTTAATCTCAACCACTACTGTATTTTATACACTGCTGATGTTCTGGATTAGGTCTGCTAATCTGAAACTGTACTTCCCTCGGATGTTCGTCAATTTACGCGAAAAAGTCTGAATTCAGTTTTTGCTCCGTCAAATGGACAAACAAGGTCCAAATTCACTTCTGAAAGAAGTTATGGAACCCTTAAGCCAAATGGAATCTCATTGTCTAAGCTCAATGAAATTTTCTCTTCAGTAAGCCCCAATAGACATCCTACGCGTAGGATGTCTCCTGTTTTGTTTTGCCTGGATTTTTGCACTGTGGATTTCCCTTGATGTGCTGAGTCTACAACTGTTTTTACTTTTTGATTTGGACACCTACAAGCTGGTCAATGGGTCAGAAATCTGTTCCGACAGCCTGTTTTGCTGATCTTGATCAATCTAATCAACTCCAATTTGGACCAAAATTGACCAGGAGGCTTGCCTTAGGCTACACAACACCTTGCTATGCCCACTGTCAATGTCTGGCTTCAATTTCTTGCTTTAGACATCCTACGCGTAGGATGTCTTTTTCATCAGAATGGCTTCAAACTCAAAGCACAGGCTCCCCTTGAGTTTTTGACCACTTTGGTATGCTCAAAATTTGGTTTGGAGTCCAAAATCACACAGAAGACATCCTATGCGTAGGATGTCTTTTTGGCCTGTTTGACCCCAGACTTGACCCACAGCTTCCCCTTGATGTCAGTAACCCAGTGGTATGCTTAGATTTTGGTTTGGATTTCAAAAGTCCCCAATTTTAGCTGTTCTTGCCTTTTTCAGTCAAAAGTGCTAAAGTCCGCTTTGAACCCAATTTTCTCACCCAAATGAGGTGAAACCCCTCTCAGTCACTCAATATATCATGCAAGACACACTCATACAACCATCTTATGGTTTTGGTCTCAAATAATATTTTGGCACAATTTAAGCAGGATGTCTGGCAATTTCAGTATATCTGGCCTTATCCTGTCAAGATAGGGTCAAATTTCCACTTTCCAGTTGAAATTAGAGTAAATCCCACCTTCTGAACACACTGGTCAACTCAAATCCCAAAATTCCCACCAGATTAGCCTGTAGACATCCTACGCGTAGGATGTCTCCTAGCTTGAAATTAAATTTTTTTCTGACAGAAATGCTATTGATGCTTTGTAGCTCTATCAAAAACACTCACATTAACTTTTGGACTTCTCTTAGCTTTCAAACACACTTTGGTGTCTTTTTGCGTCTTTTACAAACTTGTGATGACTTTACCAAGCAAGTATACATACATGAAATGCTCTAGATCCTGAATCACGATGTCCTACTTACTCTACTCCTACTTATCATGTGAAATGGTGACAATTTTTGCGTCTTTTACAAACTTGTGATGACTTTACTAAGCAAGTATACATACATGAAATGCTCTAGATCCTGAATCATGATGTCCCACTTACTCTACTCCTACTTATCATGTGAAATGGTGACAATGGTGTTTTGGTTGCTTTTTGGCCTCTCCGGACTCTCAAGCTTTCCTCTCACCGCTTCTACCACTCCAATTCCTACTTAAGAACTCGACTACTACCTAAAAATATCTTAGTCTACCTAAATCTACCTAAGTCGAAGGATCTAGGCCAGACACACGCTTCCTAGACTCCCTCTAAGACCTAGAGAGTCCTCCACCCTCTCATCCTATCTAAATGTAAAACAAGACTTTTGGCAAACCAAAAAATCCCTATCCTCAAGGATTAGTCTCGGTCACCTACCTAAGGTTTTCGTCCCCGGCAGCGGCGCCAATGTTGGACGGATACGCTACGACGGACGTCAGCACAACGAGAACTCACCTAACATATAATGTCAGCTAAGGACGAAGCTCTACCCACAGGTGCGTGGAAGAAAGCATAAGATGTCAACCTACACTCGACCGACTTCTAACTAATTCCTACAGAGGTCTCTACCAATTGTCCAAGTCACAGCCTTCAAGAGTGCATAAGAGGAAACTTCCTACAACGCTTTTCTAGAGCCGAACACCCATCAAACAATTTTGAAACACCATAGAAATTGAAGGAGACCCTACTAACACCAATAGGTCGCTCTCCCTAAGGTCTATGAACCAAAACCCCCACCCAAAACACCCAGGGCAAAATCACGAAGGATGTCTGGCCGAAATTTGCAGGTCTTTGTTTCCAAAATCTAAAGTGCCTAATGTGTAGTTCTACTCAATGTGAATGTGAGGATATGCTGCAATGCAAAATCGGACAACGTATGCTCACCCAATCACCAGAAGGAGCTCGCAAAACCCGACCGTACGCGCGCAATGTAGGTATCGACGCGTAGCTCTCGTCGGGGGCAACACGCTGCGCTTCTCCACACTCGATTCCGACCACCGGTGCACACATAATATCAGGATGAAGCTCACACTCTCTCTTGTACACAGTACGCTTACTCACAGACTTCAAAACTTGTTTTTATTAAATGACAAAAGGTTTTTCATTAAGGTCAAAAAGTGGTATATGTACCTTACAATTCTCAAACCCTAAAGTTCTAAAATCAACCAACTACTCCATCTATCTATCAAAACTGGGATACAATCTGGAAACTTCTGTAAGCCCCAATATTTACAAGGTGAAAAATCAGGTTTCCTCAATAAATGAATAATTACAAAAAAATGATAATCCTCCGAGTAGTTAGTCTCTGTGGGGTGTGTACAGCTTCTAACATACAGGTTCTTAAAGGTGAAGAATAGAGTTCAATCTTTGATTTCTATAATTAAAGGATGCAAAAGTCAAGTGAGTGAAGTGACTTTTTTGTCTAGAGAAGTCCAACATGGGGTGTTTGCCACAAATTTCTACTTGTGCTCAATGGTGTGGAAGTCTTTCTTGGAATTTGCTGACTATTTTCTTTTGGAAATGGATCAAGTGTAAAAAGGGTCTGAATGAAAGAAGCATGAAGGATGTTGTGGAAGAATATGAAATCAAGAAATTTTAAATTTAGGTTCGGGTGCAGGAGATTTTTGAAGTGCAGGAAGCTTCATCTTTGCAGGATACTGAATACTTGCAAGAGGCGGCTGAACATTTACGGAATATCATCTATGTGTAGGAGCCTAAGTGTGTATGGAAGTATGAATATTTACAAGGGACTACATTGTACTTGCAAGGAAAGAGCACTACACTATACTTATAGGGAATTGAGCATATGCAAGAGACTGAATATTTGCAGGAGATTGTATATATGAATCAGGAAGTGAACTTTTTGCTTGAATATTTGCAGTGGACTGAATGCATAAAGTGGAAGCAAAGTAGGATAATTGTTTCTATTAGAGTTTTTTTGCCTATGGCAGAACAATCTCGTTGGGATGTAAAGGATGCACAGGCTCATGCATTGATTGTGTTGTCTGTGAAGAGCACCATTGTTCCTCACATTCATTCAGCAAAATCTGCAAAACAGGCTTGGGATATTTTGTCTAGTCAAGATGATATGGACACTTTCCTTGCTAGTGTCAAGGATATCAATGAGCAACTTATTTCTGCAGGTGAAGTCATTTCAGACGGGTCCCTTGTGCAGACTGTTCTTGATGCCTTACCAGATTCTTACTAGACTTTTGCTAGTACTTGGAGACTTATGACCCAAGGAAATCCTGAAGTTGTCAAGTTTGATGCATTATGCACATTGCTATTGCAAGAGTCACTTTCGAGAAAAAACAGGACTAGACATGCAGTTGAACAGGCTTTTATTGCTTCTCAAAGAAAGGGTGATAACAACAATGCAGCCACTTCTTATGGTTCTGCTGCGAGTGGCAAAACTTATCTTTAAACGGAAGCTATATAAAGACTTGAAGACTCAATTTGTGATGGTGAAGGGCCAACAGTTTCAGTTATTGCAGTTAAGATAGAATGAACAATATGCATAGATGGATGTTTGGGAACAAGGTGAGAGAGGAACCTGAAGAAGAAGTATGATGACTTAAAACAAGAATATGATCAACTAGATCATCAGGTGCATCTTAGCTCAAATCAAGTACAAGTGCAGATATTATGGAAGAGCAGATACAAGATAAAGTTCAAAAGAGTGAAGTTCAAGATGTAGTGCAGGATGCAGTTGCAATGACAGATCATGAGGAAGGAGGAACACAACAGTCAATTTCAAATGAGATTTTTATTGTTGAAGATGATATACCACCGACAGATAATGTCAAAAGTACATAGGTCCCTGATCCTGAGATTACTGATTTTCAAAGAAGTTATGTACCTAAATTTGCTAAACTACAAAGTCTTGTTATTTCTCAAGCGGAGATGATCCATAAGATTTCTTTGGAGTTGAATAATGAGAGGTATTCAAATACGGTTGTGGCAAACGAAGCGGTTTCCAAATCAATCAACTTCAAGAAGAGAAGGCATCATTGATGGTGGAGATTTCTCAAGTTCGAGCTGAATTTGACTTGCATATTAATTACTGTTATGCAATTCATGATGCTCTTAAGCAAGTTGTTTCAAAAAAAGATAAATTTGAATCTTCAACTTATTCAAATCATGAATATGGAGTCTTCTTCAAACCTTGATGTTACGGAAGGTGTTTTGAATGATGATGTTGTCATCAATGATCTTTATGATGTTGGTGTTTTTGCAAAATCAGCCATGGAGATTGGAAGTCCATCTTTTTTCAATGAAGTTCAATTTACTGATGAAATTCTTGAAAATTTATATTCCTTATGTGGTCATGTTCCTAATTCCAATGGTTTTGTTGATGCTAAGGAGATGGTTTTGCCTGATGATTATGCAAGTATTTTGCAAGTTCTTGATGATGGTGAAGTGGCTTTTTCCTGAAGATGGTTCTACATTTCTATGTGATGTTGCTGATGGACGAGATGATGTTGATATTCTTATATCTCATTGGTTTTATGTCTTCATGCTTGATGACATAAGGGAAGTTGGTCAGGGAACACCAAGTCAAAAGTTTTTAGTTTCAGGGAGGTATCACTGATTGGACAATTTTGCGGCTAGAAAGTGGATTTCTTTCTATTTTCAAGGAGAAATGTGAGCAAGCCATCTTGTGGTGTTTTTTATGTGTGAAGGAGAGTTCAAATTGTTATTTTTAAGCTTTGAATCAGATCAATTTGAGGAAGAAGAAAATCAATTTTGGTGTTTCTTGAATCAAGATTTTCAAGAAAATCAATTGTTTTGGCATACGGAGTCTAAATCAGGTCTCCCAGTGTTTCATCTACATGCAGAGATATTGGATATGTTCAAGAGGCAATGTATAATGGTTGTAAAGTTTTCATCCTACCTTGAATCTTTCTTCAATCTTTTTGAAGAGAAACCTGAACCTGACCCTGAACTTGAACCTGAACATAAACCTGCTAATGTGTTTAGTAAGCCATACCAGGACTTTGCTGAAGAAGAGGCTAAGGAAGAAAATCTATTGTTGCAAAAGAAGTTCACTGAACTAAAATTTCATTTTATACATTTGAAGTATAAGGGGGAACAACTAGTTCATGACCAACCTGAACTAGAGGGTGTTGAATGTGAAGTGATACTTATGGATAATGAAAATCAAGAATTTTAAGAGCATTTAATTGAAGATACAATTCCAGTCACAGGACAGGAGAATGAGGCAGAGCAACAGCATGTTGGGGAGGCATTATTGGACACTATCGAGGAAGTTTTGGCTAAGAACATTGAAGAACATACAATGGATGAGGTTGTAGCTGAGCTGGAAGTAAGTATTGATGCAGAGGAAGAAGCAAAGGAGGAGAATTTGTAGGCAGTATGATGAACTAAAGTAGCAGTATGAGATGTTGCAGAAGAAATTGGAGCAACAAAAACATCATCAACCTAAACAGCTACATACTCAGAGTGATATTGTAAAGTTGGATAAAACTGAAACTAAAGTTCAAGAAGAGCTAACAGTAGATGCAGTCACAATTTCAATTGCAGTTGCAGATGAAGAAGCAGGTGTTGCAGGTGGACAACAACAATTTAAAGATCTAGTAATGTTTATTATGGATGATATACTCACTGGAGAAGATGCTGAGACTGCAATGAAGGCACCTGAAGCTGAAGTGGATGTAGGATTTGGTGAAGATGGTAAGGAAACTGCAATAAAAGTGGAAAGTTCAAAGGAGCTTGAAGATAAAGATCATCTTGATATTGAAGTTTTTGATCAAGGAATTGTGGGTCCTCACAATGTTTGAGAAACATTGCCCACCGAGGTGTGCCAAGTGTTAGTGCCTGATGTGATAGGGTACTTATCTTTTTGGACTTTTAACTAAGGTCTTAGCTTTAAACCTTAGGAGAATGTTTAAACAAGGTCTTTATGCCTAGGTAGTTGGAAATACCCGAATGGTCATATGGTGTGTAGAAATTTTTGGATGAAACTGCCATGCAGTTTTTGCAGTTCCTTGTAGTCGTACTATTGTTCTTGCTCTATAGTTCAATGGTGATGATGAATATACAGTGAATGCAGTACTTTCTTATCTTCATTATGGTGTTTCTTCTTCATCTACTCTGCAATTTCATGATTAAATGTGCAGTCTCCTGCCTCGTTTTCCTTCATACTGCATGTTTCTTGCGCTTAATACTTGTTAGGGCTGTGAACCCCTAACACCCACCATACTAATTTAGGCACCACACCTCTTTGATGCACATCATTGGGTGTTTAGGAAAAGCCAAGGCAAGATCTCCGATGCATTAGCTGTGTAGGTCATTCAACCCCCGACGCACTAACCGTGTGAATGGTCTAAGGATAAGCAATGTAGGTGATCCTAGTCTTGTAGTGACTCTGCCATGAAAAACTTAAAACATGAGTCCAATCACAAAAGAATCTCCCAAACAATATTTTCCAAGCAGTTAGACTGTAGAGGGTCTCTACCCTTACACATCTACCATAAACCATCAAAACCACTTAATGATCCAATCCAAAACCATAAACCATAATCCAATCTCATCACATGGGGTGAGCACTCCCACCAACTTAGGGTGATGCACATCCAGTCCTGCAAAATCACTTTAGCACATAACATGATTGCAACAATTTTAGCAACATAACCATATCCCAAAAACGATCCAAGACCTACATAGCTTACACAATCAAAATTAAAACCATAACCCATGAGAGATCTCAGTCCTTGACCATCAACCATTTTCCTTATTGAAACCAACTCCCACACTTGGAGTTTGTCATATTTATCTATTGTAATCAAATTGAGACCACACACATGGCTCTTATGAAACTTTTATGCTCATAAGAAGTCCCATCAACAACCAAACATGATATCAAAATCCAATTTTGATAATATTCAATCATGTAAAAGTGATGCACCATGACTGTAGCTCAATCCCCTAGCATATAGAGCTAGTTTGACCTAGAAGGTAGAAAGCAACATACACATGCACTTGAGGTGTCCACAACCATTCTTAAGGTTCTATACATCACATGAAATCATTCCATCAACATAAAGATGCAAAATAGTTCCATCACTTGGGTCGACTATAAACCATAGCATCACATATATGCAGAAAACAAGTTTCAATCATTTTTGAGTGCATGCATAACACGCATCACATATATGCAGAAAAAAACTTTCAATCATTTTTGAGTGCATGCATAACACGCATATGAAAGTTTTTGACCTCAAAGAATTGCATCAAGCTCAGATCCATAATATAGACTAACACCTTATCACATCACTTTGGCCATATGAGACTCACATATCAAACGATAACATAGAAATAAAGCCACTTTATTCGTATCCTACGTACGGTTTAGAATGATGACTAACCGTATACCCCCATATAAGTTTATGGACATCAAAGACATGGAATCAACTCATCAAAACAAATCGTAAATCATATATGAACAGCTCATCCAACCCATGATGTTGGTGCAGCCAAAGTGTGTCGACCCTGGCACAGGTTATAAACAGGTATGGATGGGTTAGTAGGTGCATGGCAAAGGGCTAGAGCAGATACAAAGATCCTAGGCAGGCAAGTGGCAGTAGATGTGTATATCTGATGTAGATTTTTTGATAAAGAGGGCTCTAGAGGGGTCTAAATGGGATGATTGGTGAAGGAGATATAAAGGGTTGGTTTTTTCTTGGAAATTGGAGTGATGAGTCAACATGTCCAGACGCCTCATCAAATGGAGCTCTAGAGTGCAAGTTATGGCCAGTTGAATGGTTGCCGGGGCCGATTTTGAGCTGGTTTGACTGCATTGCAAATGTGCCATTTGAGGATTTTTGGAAGCTTGAAAAGGTTCCAAAAGGTAGTGGACAAAATATGGAGATAACAAGAAGTGACATCAGATCGATTGAAAAGTCATAGCAGGATGGAGTCGGCGGCAAAACTGCCAGCAAGGTGGTGCCATATGATTTTTTTGAGTTTTGATCGCTTTGGTTGGAGGACCCATCAAAGTCACATCGAGGTAGGACTTGTACAAATCAGATTTAGGAAACAGAAGTTTTCAAGTGGCCTCAACAGATTGGTGATGAAAGCCTAGAGCACTGAATGGCTAAAAGATCAAAGTTGATGACAGTTGCCTACTGAGCGGTGCCAGATCTATTTTTTTGATTTTGATCGCCTTTGTTGATGGGTTTGACATGGTCGGAATACCGTAAGGTTTGCAAGCATTGAAGTTTGGGACCGATCTACAAGTGAGATTTTGCGGCTCCGTGATTGGACTACCAGGCAACAATTGGAAGGTAGTGGAAATGTGGGAAAAAAGTAGTTTTGAATATTTGTTTTGGTGACTTTGGGGCCTTGGAGGATTGTTGAAGTGGTTGACCAACACACTTCAAATACAAGCGGTCAACAGAGGTGCATTAATTTATTATATCATTTTTGCCTAAAGCCGGCTATTGTAGCTCATTGATTACGGGATGTCCTTTTAATGTTGTAAATCTCGGGAAAACCCTTATAATGATGAAAGTGGATGGAGAGTTAGATTCACTCAATAATTGTAATTAGTACCTCTCTTAGCTACATACCCAACATAGGTTGATGTATATAAGCCAAGCCCTTGTAACCTTGAGATAGAATTTTTCTTACATCAATCTTGGGCTCAATTGTGTTACATACAGTGTGCCGTGTGTGAGTGGGTCCTCCTTCTCTCTCTACACATGCTACATGAGCGACATTGCTGAGGCGACTCCATCAACGTTTTAGCTATGGCGAGAGAGCTACGCATTGATGCCAAGCACGCGCAGTTCTGGATTCCTTGTGAAGAGCTCTTCCTCGAGCCTCAAGGTGAGTTTTCTCCCTATCCGTATGTCTGTTTCATTATTGTTATATTTCCACGCATCCACTACAAGATAAGCTACACCTTAGGCCTAATCACGTTTGAAATTAGTGACCTAAATTTCACTGTCAGACATCATACGCGATTGTGATTGCGTGTATGTGTAGATAGTATGTTGGGGTAGAGACTTTAGGGAGGGTGTCCTCTAGGTGTATAGAGACCAGCCCTCAAGTTTCATGATGATTGGACATCGTTAGGTTATGTTTTGAGAGGTAGATGTATGATAGATATTGTAGACGTCATGTACATAGTGGGTTATGATAAATTTCTTTGTAGTGATTGTCTTAGAAGGTCGAGTAGGTGATTGACAACCACTTGCTTGTTTCCATGCGCTTGCGGGTCATTGCTCCATCCTTGGTTGACATTATGTTGGTCTAGTTCTTGCTGTGCTAGCATTTGTGATGCCAAATTCTGTCCCAACATTGGTGTTGCTTCTCTTGGGGATGAGTAGCCTAAGCAGGTGACGTTTGGTTAATCCTATGAGGTGAGAGTCCCGCTGGTTTTCTAGAGTATTCTTTTTATCTTAGTTTATCTATGATCCATAGAGAGGTGCTCGGGAGCATGTGTCTTGCCTGGGTCACCCGTGTGCCTTTGGTTATGCACATGGTGCTCTTTGTAGAAAATTTATGCATGCACATAAAAAATGAGAGAGAATAAGCTTCTACATAAGCAAATTTTATAATTTGGAAGTCTCTCATGCATAATTCAAAGTTGATACATTGCTAGCTCAATTGAGATGTGGAATTTAAAACAAGCCAAGAGCTAGAAATAATGCAACTTTGATAAAATGAAGTGGCTCTTCAAAGCCGAATGTTACATTTCTAAAGCTCTCCATAAAAGTTGGCTAACAACTAGTTCACATGAAATTTTACAATTTTAGAGCAAGTTATGAGCTAGAGATGACTGCAACTTTTGATGGAATGAAAGTGAATGGCTCTCAATAGCCAAATTTTATAACTAAAAGCTCTCAAAAAGTTGGCTAACAAGTAGCTCACATGAAATTTTACATTTTTTAGAGCTAGATATGACTGCAACTTTTGATGGAATGGAAGTGAATGGCTCTCAATAGCCCAATTTTACAATTTACAGCTCCCAAAAAGGTACCTAACCAGTGCTGGAAATTGCAACCCTTCCCACCCTTCCTTAGGGGTCTAGCCCTGCACATGCATGGCACTTTTGTGATAGGCCTTCCCAGTGAAGAGCATGCCGTTCAGAGGCCCCTTCCCAATAGACGGGTCCTTTGAAAATAAGCCTTCACTAGGAAGGGCAAGTTTTGAAAATGCCCTTCAAAGATAAATTCTATAAAATAGCCCAAAAAAAAATCAAAGTAGAAGGTTGCTTAGTTAAAACATGAGCCTAAGTTATAAGGTGTAACTCAGATGTGTTGCATTCAGGATCGACTCATTTTAGTTTGAGATTTATGGTGGTAGGAAGTTTCTCCGATAGATTATAATTTGCTGCCATGTGTCGTTTTGTCTTCCTATCCATTGGACATGTTGGGGTGGGGTGGCAAGGACCTCGGTGTGGTGGCATCCGCTGCTCAAGATCTGTGTCCAAATATATTGTTTGTAAGATCCTAGTCTTTATGGTGTTTATGCTCCTTGTGGCATGTGATGCACATGGGGTTTTCATGGTCTCTAATGGTGGGTTGCGGGTCCATATAAAAGCCAAGACACTTGTAGTGTTTTTCTTCTTTAATATAAATAGGTCCTATTGAGCATTGCTTATATATTAGAAAAAAAAAACAAAGCCTAAGCTCTAAGGTGGTAAAATATAAGTTTAAATTTATTAAAATTTGAATCCCACCACCTAAATCAATGAAGAGATAACACTTTTAATATGTTAATTTTAATGAAGAACTTCAAAAAATAAAAAATGCGACAAGATTTGAGAGTGGCAGCTCACTAGTTATGCTTTTTATATGGATGTAGATGCTTTGCAATGCAAAGTCTGATGCAACCAGACTTGTGATGTGTTCAACGTGCATGATGATTCTAGAATCTAGCGACCTCTAAGCTCCTCCTCTAATGTCCTAGCCTCTAGCGCATGTGTGACTACAATTGAGTTTGGGCATGAATCTTTTAAAGGAAATGAGGAGATAGCATTGAGGCGCAAGGAAACAAGTCACGATCTCTCTCTCTCTCTCTCTCTCTCTCTCTCTCTCTCTCTCAACGCATTTTTGGCCTCTGCATGGATTCACATGAGAGATGAACACTTTCTATGTACACTTCTTTCTCTCTTTGCGCCACCCACCACTGCCCTCTCTCCTACTTGCAGCTATAGCATGCAAGTAGGAGAATGCCCGTTGAAGGGCCACTATATGCCAAGAGAATCTCGAACCACATCTTGGCCCCTGGCCTCTACCCTTGCACAAACTCCTCAATCATATCGTCCATGCCTTTGTTGCAATAGGCATTGACCAAGACACCTTCCTCTTTCTTCCTCTTAGAGGGCCTTACCTCGTTGAATTGCCTCCCTCCTCTTCCTTTTGTCAGAGGGCCTCACCTCACAAATGTTCCTCAAACTTGCACACTCTTGCATACTCTTCTTGTGGCACATGTCCGCTAAAGTGAGTGCTCTGAAGATGTGTGTGTGTGTGTGTGTGTGTGTGTGTGTGTGTGTGAGAGAGAGAGAGAGAGAGAGAGAGAGAGAGAGAGAGAGAGAGAGAGGTGAAAAGTAATGGTGATGCTTTTGGGGGGAAGAGGAGCAAACAGAGCTAAAGTATAATATACCAATATTCTAAAAATTTACTAACCATCGAATTTAATTAAAGAAGACCTAATGCTAGCTCCTCTTAAGTATGGAACAACAAAAGATACACCAAAAGCAAGTGAATATTTCATAGGAGCAAGAAAATTAAGGGGTATCAAGTGACGGGTTGGTGCATTTTTGCCTTGCATGATGACGGGAAAAGTGTATGATGGCCCTTCCTCTCCGAAGGCCAACTAAGGGAATTCCCCTTCCCTAGGAAGGACAAGGGCACCCTTCAATTTCTAGGCCTGTACCTAACGACTAGCTCACATGAAATTTTACAACTTTTAGAGCAAGCTATGAGCTAGAGATGATTGCATCTTTTGATAGAATGAAAGTGAATGTCTCTAAATAGCCAAATTTTTTACTTGAAAGCTCTCAAAAGAGTTGTCTACACTAGTTCGAATGGAACAATTTGCATTTAGACAAAACTTAGAGCTAGAATTTATACAAGTTGGGTCAATTGAAATCAAATGGCTCTAAATAGCCACATAATGCAATACATTGCAATGCCGACATCCCATATCTACAATGGAATCCCACTTTGCCAATCACTCTTCAAAAATGAAGTCAATCATTAGTGATTTTAAGCATATGGAAATTCAACACAAGAAAAAATGATCAACCATAACCCAAATTTATGGCTATCCTATGGTCATTCAAGAAGGCCCAATGTAGTGCTATGCAATGATTTTAAATCAATATCAAGCACTAAAATGCAAGAAGCAATACCAAGCCCAAACTTTAATGCATGCTCTCAACCAATCACGTATGCATCATCAATGTGGCTCACAAATGAAGAAATGTGAAATCTAATCAAGCCAAGCACTAAAGATGTTCAACAATTATCTAACATCACAAAGTTTAATGCAATCCGTTCAATTAAAAAAATTAATTTCATCCACAATGGATGCATATGTCCAATGCACGTTCTCAATCATCAAGTGGACCCATACAAATCCCGGGGGATTCACTGTGTTTTTTCATACGGTACCACGTGAGTGTACAATGGGGGGGTTTTAGATTTTGTACATAAGCGTATACAATAGGGGTAGCCCCTCATTATTTCATACTCATACCGTACACATAAGGGAGAGGGGGGGGGGGGGGGGGGGGGAAGGGTGGTTACATTGGGGCTACATTCAACTACCTGAGCCACCTTAAATACATTAGTAACCCTCTCTCTCTCTCTCTCTCTCTGCATCGATGAATACTTTCATGGCATGGTGAAAGTAAGGACAAACTTGAAATTCTCTTGTTTTTTTTGGTCAAAATTAGAAGCTTTTGTCAGTAATTACACTAAAACTTATGTAAATTTCTTTGTTTTCTTAAAGCCAAACTCAAACCCCTCTAATTTGTCAAATTCCCAAAATACCCTTCAAATTTTTAAAATTCCCAAAGTACCCATGTATCTATTTTGGTTAGATTGGTCAAGCTTTTCTAATTTTTATTCCCTTTTGACAATTGAGATGCATTTTTGAGTGGTTAGCATGTAATTTGTCACATATTACCTCACAAAATTGGCGATTATGTCCAAAAGATAACACATAAGTGTAGTCATCAACAAAATGTCAATCATTGACGAACTTAGAATACATCCTAATTCCTCTCTGTCCTACCACACATTGGCTAGAGAGAGAGAGAGAGAGAGAGAGAGAGAGAGAGAGAGAGAGAGAGAAGAAGAAGAAGAAGAAGAAGAAGAAGAGAGATTTAATGTCATAGGAAACTATCCCAAGATACCTTAAAGATCTAGCCGACGAGGAGAGTTGAACTCAAGACCTGCTTTTAGAGAGAGAGAGAGAGAGAGAGAGAGAGAGAGAGAGAGAGAGAGAGAGAGAGAGAGAGAGAGAGAGAGAGAATGTTAAACCTGGCATTTATTATGCTAGTTCAAATGTAGAAATGACACATCGTGAGAACATAGATTTTCACTCTATATTTGTTTCACCACCTTTCATGGCAACATGATGGTATTCAAGAATCATCTACCTGCACTATTTGAACATAGGGGATGCATGAGATTGATCTTTTCTATCACCGTCATTTGGATATGGGGGCAACACAATATTAATCCAAGCATCTCTCTAGTGCACAATGTGAACATAAAGAAGGTCAAACTCACCTCTAGCCTTCTTCTTTCATTGCATCATGTGAATCCGGCCTACATCTAGAAATATTCATGCAAATTTGACTCAACAACATATTTTTTTTCCCAACTTTTGAGCATTTCCAAATGTTGGTCCTTCGTTGCAGACAGTAAAGAGGCTTTGTACGAGTAGAGAGCATTATTTATACACACACACACACACACACACACACACACACACACACACACACACACACAGTGTCACAGGCTGCTAATGGGCGGTTAGCGAAGTGGGCGCTAGAGTGAGCACAAATTCACACATGGCCTGGACAAGCACTTGCATAGAGACATGCTCGCAAGCACTTGCAATAGGTCATAGAGAGAGAGAGAGAGAGAGAGAGAGAGAGAGAGAGAGAGAGAGAGAGAGAGAGAGAGAGAGAGAGAGAGAGAGAGAGAGAGAGAGAGAGAGAGAGAGAGAGTGGGTTCATGGGCGCCATGGGGTTTTTTCAAGACCGTGGCCTTGTGTGTGATGTTCTTGGCAAGAAATTGCATCAGTGTTTGGGAAAAAACATTTATCCAAACCTACAAAATTCTTTTTCTTGAATTTGTGAAGAGGAAATTTCAAAAAATTATATTTATTTTTCAGGTTGTTACACTATTTTTCTCTATTTTGGGATGGAATTTCTCCTTTTCCCCTTGCTCTCAATTGGCATTTTTGAAATTGAAAACGACACAATATGAAGTCGAGACACATTTTTCCCGAGCACAAGATTGCATCTATGCTATGTGGATGATTGCATCTGGGCGCACATTGGGAAATACATATATTCTTGAAGAATTGAGGTTAGTATGCATGAGTGGGCATCATTGACGACAGAGATAGCCAAGGTTTCCAAGGTTTCTCTTCATCCTCGCTCTCTCCCCTACGAGTCGCAGGCGAGGTGCTGGGCCTCTCCCGCCTTCTCCTAGCCGAGCTGCTTAGTGTCTTGCGCACCCGGGGCGGTCACTTTTTAGAATGTGTATGATATCACGTGAGTTAACCGGAGAGGATTATTAAAAGACCAAAATGTATACATACAGAGGGGGGTGGGGGTTTTTTAAATAGGCTCAAACTGTAAGTATAGTATGTATATTGGGGAATTATTAATTACCTCTTGAACGCACGTGATATAGGGGTCTTTTGATAAGTTTCTGCCCCGGGCTTGCGCACTGTGTGCGGTGGTGTCCTTGGTCTGCTGCACCCTCTTAGTAGTTGCATCACGAGCACTTCCAAACTCCATAGCTAGTGGTATATTGTTCTTGGCTATATCGGCATGGTTGTACCGGCAGTAGCACCCTGCAAGGCATCTCTCCCCTCCCTTAGAGTCTCCGATCTGACAAGATATTTATGGATTTTTATTAGAGTCGATACTTTCTATCTACACAAAAATGATAATGTCATCTATAGGGATTATTTTTACATGCCTTGACAATACATTGAAAAAACCTCAAAGCTATACTAGAGTTCCACCTTGGAGACTTGCCCAGTATTCTTTATTGAAGTGCTTGTAAGTTTTATGTGTTAGAAGATGGCCAAGTAGAGCTAGTGGTTGTGTGTGTGTGAGTGGCTTAAGCATACGCCGGCTGCGGGCAACGAGTAGAAGGCTAGGAGGTAGCGGATTGACAAGGAGAAGCAAAAGGTAAGTGTGTGGCCCAAGATTGCCTCTATCTCTCTCGGCGTGGGAGATACCAAATGTTGACGAGGATTGTGCGGTGTGCACAAACGTTGGCGAGGGAAGTAGAGGAGGGGATGACAGATGGGTGGGAGGAGGTGATGAGTTCCCTCCATCTCTGAGGGCACAATTGACGAGCTGAGTGTCAATTGTGCATGCATTGGATGACCAACTCTCTCTATCTCTACGTTAATGTTAAGTCAGAGAAGGTGTTTTGAGGGTGGGGGGAAGCCGGAAGGCACGTGAGGTGCAATAGAATTCTTTTAGAGTAGCGCTAGTAGATGCAAGGAGGAGGCACTCCATAGATATAATTTTTGGTAATGGGTATGTGGCCTGCTGACCCTTTTTGACGAGCCTCCACGACTCGCCAATGCTGCTGATGGCATGCAGCTGATGGCACTTCAACTCGTTGTTGCTTTACCCTTGTAAACCTAGGAAACTCATCGTCCACCTCATCATTGTTTGCAATGCTATCATTGTTTCCCAGAATACATGACATATTTTGCCCCACTTTTGTGGCTGCTACTGTTGGTGTGAAGCCCCAAGAGGCATGGCATTCATGTTGGAAGATGGGCGTCCTACTGCTAGCCGCACCACGCATGTATGAATATGGTTTGTAGTGTTGGACACTACAGATGGATCTTTCTTTACCTTGGCTTGCGCAACTTGAGCCGATGCAAGTCGATACACAGTATTTTAGAAACAGAAGGACATTTTTGTAATATTTGAGCATCAAATAGATGTGGTGGGAACAAGCCTGGAATGTATATAAGTCAATTTTTTGTAACCCTAAACCCAAATTTTTAATTAAATCCGGTTTTTACTATGTGTGTTGTCTGAGAGAGAGGGTGAGAGAGAGAGAGTGTGACTTCTTCTCTTCCCTATGCACACTACGCAAGGTCCATTGTTGAAGCCACACCACCATCATGTTAGCAACAATAAGGGTTTCCATTCAACACCAAGAGTGTGTGATTCCGACTACGATGTGAAGTGAGTTTTCTTGCAAACTGGGTGTCCGTTTGGTGAGTTCTTTGCACCTATGGATTCATGGAGAGTAGGACTACACCGTAGGACCAAGTGCAACAAAGAATGGTAATCTGTAATTTGCTGCTTGTCTTTATACGTGATTATTGCAAGAGGTAGACGGAGGTCGCATACCTAGTCATATTCCACAAGGTAGTGATCTTGTGATAAGGAGAGTATATCCTATGAGTTTAGTGACATTTCGATTTCATTGGGCCTAATTTTGGAGAGCATAGGCATTGTAGGTTGGATTGCTTTCACTAGTGCATAAGAACGCTTAGATTTGATTTCCTCGTTAGAGATTGTCTTAGAAGGTCGAGAAGACGTTTGACACCCATGTTCTTGTTTCCACGGGCCTACGGGTTAAGCTTTGTCCTCGGCCAACATAGATTTGTTGGTTTTGTTCTCGCTATGCTAGCGTCCGATCGCGGCGTATCCGCCAACATTGGCACCACTGTCGGGGAACAAAGCCCTAGGTAGGTGACCTTAGACTAATCCTATAAGGTAAGAGTTCCTCCGGTGTGCGACAATATTCTTTTCTATCTTAGTTTAGTTAGGACCTATCGAGAGGTGCTAGGAAGCGTGTGTCTTGCCTTGGTCACCCATGTTGATGGTTTTAATTCTGAATTGTATTGGTTTGGGAGTTTGAGTGGTTGAAGAGGTGATAAAGGCATTGGCTACTCCGTGTGTGTCAGTTAAGTGCTTATCTACTCACGATTGTAAAATCCCATTTTTTATGTTTAGGAGTAGCTTTAGGTAGATGATTTGATCTTGATCTAGAGCTTCCCATCAAGAAAATTTTCTCAAGTGTATTGGTTGTGACACCGGGTTAGCCGCACCGCCCTCTAGCCCGGCCTGAGAATTTAAAGTTCTCGGTTTTCGAAGCTGAGAACCGCATGAATCAATCATTCAGGGAGCTGGAGGTAAAGAAAACCACACAAAAAAAACATTTTTCCTTATTATCACTGCCACCAAACCCCGAAGGGTGCATAAAATATCACGGACCTCTCTATCCCTATAGCGGGCTGCCATTTTTTTTCAAAATCTCTCTCTTTCTCTTTCATTATTTTTTCACACTCTCTCTCTCTCTCTCTTACCCCCCCTTTTCTTGTCTTTCTCCCTCTGATAGGGCCGTCATAGCTCAACCACCCTCTCCTCTCGTCCACACTCTCTTGGCCTCACACACACCCCTCTCTCCCCTCTTGTTTTCTTCCCACCAACGGGCTGCATTCCCTCTCTTTCTCGCTATCTTTCCCCCCCTCTCACTCACACACTCTCTCTCTCTCTCTTCCCCTCGGTGTAGGAACCCGCCATGCAGCATAATATTCTCTCTCTCTCTCTCTCTCTCTCTCTTCTTTCCCTCTTTCTCTCTCTTCCCCTCACTATCTCTCTCTCTCTCTCTCTCTGTTTAAACAACCCGAAGCCTAGCATAATAATGCACTCTCTCACTCTCTTATTTTCCCACCCTGTTGACCCTCAATAACTTCCCCCCTTCCTCGCTCGCTGTCGGCCAAAAGCAGCCCGAAGCCCCCCCCCTCCCCCCCCCCCCCCTCTCTCTCTCTTCCTCTCGCGTGCTCTCTCGACCAGCCCGAAGGCGTAGTGAAACAGCTCACTCTCTCATCTTCTCCCTCCCTCGCAACCTCACCCCGCCCTGTCTCTCTCTCGCTCTGTGCTCAAGCCCGCAGGCACCCTCTCTCTCTCTCTCTCTCTCTCTCTCTCGGCATGTGCAGGCACCGCCATCACGGCATCTCTCACTCTCTCATAATATATACATGCGCCCACTACACAGCTACATACACACACACACACACACACACACACTCCCCGGCCGCGTTTTCTCTCCCCCCCCTCAATCTCTCTCTCCCTCTCTGATTCCCTGTGCAGAAACACGTAAAAAGATATATATATATATATATATATATAATTACCCACCCTCTCTCTCATTCCCACACACCGCACCCTCTATACATGCACATATGCACACATATACATACACATACGCACGCACACACAACACATAAACACAATCACGCACTCATCGATATACACAAACGTCTACACAAACTCACCCATAGACACACCAAACATGCACGCATATATGCACACACCAGAGTATAAAAAAAGAAACCAAAGGAATCAACACCAACAACAAAAAGAAGACGGCCAACTAGCATGTCGCCAACACCAAAACAAGAAGTGGCGTCGAAGGCATGCCCCGGCCGACACCGAGAGGAAGTAGCACATAGCATCTCGCTTCTCGCAACAAACACCAATTCCGACAGCCTTAAACCTCACACCGACCACCCGAACCATCAACAAAACCCTTGTAAATTCCCTGAATTCCACTCCTCCCTAATAACCAAGCCAGTGGCTAGTGGATTGTAAAAAAACTCTCCCCACCCCACTCTTTCCTCTCTTTCTATCTCTACCTTCTCTCTCTCTCTCTATCTCTCTTACTAGAGAGGCATCTAGACCTTCTACAACGACCATTGGATATTAGCAAGGACCATTGGGTAAGGACCACCTCTCAAGCCTATATAAAGAGGCCTCTGCTAAGCACAAAAAGAAGACACAAGTGAAGGAGGAATACACTAGCTCCATGCACTCTACATTGTAAGCACCACTAAGCACATAATGCACCCAAACTAGAGAGCTCATGGCATCATGTTGAGTTGCAAGCTTGGGCATCTTAGCATTGGAAACATCACCATTTTCCCCATTATCCATCACAGCATGGTTGAGTTACTAGTCACAACCACTCCATGCACATAAGGCAGTCACTACTCTCCCGTAAGGCAACATGAGCATGCTAGGATTGAATGCATCGACACCATGCTACCTTGGACCGCTCTGGATGTTTGTGATTGATGTCGTCAGTGGCTGCATCGTCTTGATGTTTTCCCTCAACTAACCTTCCCGCTAACTCGAACTTCGCCATGCACCATATGGTTCTCACATTCCATCATGCATCCCTAGTGCCAAGAGCCAGGTTTGTAACCATCAAGACCACCATTTGTAAGTATCATCATCGCCAATAAAAGGGTGCTATGTTGTCTTGATCTTTGGGGTCCATTCTCTGTTCTCCTTAGTTCTGCTTTCCCACATTGGTGGGATGTTCCTTCTCTTGTATATCACTCTGCTTGTGCTCCATCACATGTGGCCTCTCCAATCAGTCAGTATGCTCCATTCTGACCTTGTCACATACCTCCCTCATACACACACTCCTAACTGTTGACTAGGCATTTTCTACATGTGGACGTTTGGTGTATCACCATTTCATGTTGGTTACCTAGAGGGCATCTCACTTTTTCTACCCCAGGTCATGTATGTCTACGTCCTAGCCGCACTTATGCTAGGTGGTGCCCCTCTCTACCTATAGGATGACTCCTACCTTGAGATGATTCTTGGGGATGTTCCCGGGGCAGTCACTTATCAAAAGACCCCTAGATCACGTGCGTTCAAGAGGTAATTAATAATACCCCAATATACATACTATACTTACATTGTGAGCCTATTTAAAAAACCCCCACCCCCCTCTGTATGTATACATTTTTATACATTTTGGTCTTTTAATAATCCTCTCCGGTTAACTCACGTGATATCATACACATTCTAAAAAGTGACCGCCCCGGGGGAATGTTCTGGCTATGTGTGGTGTAGAGGCCACCCCATATGGCATGTTATTTCCGGCCATCATTTTCTTCGTGCCCCCCCACCGAGGATCCTTTCATGAAACCCTCAGTTTACAAGACTGAAATCCCTAAACTTTTGTGGATGGATGAATGGTTAGCAGGGTTTGCTAACTGGACGAGAGAAGAAGAAGAGCTCCAAGCACAACTAGACAAAGTCCGCATCTCCATCGAAGCTCGAGTGCCAGGAGTAACGGTAATTGATTTGCAATGGGAGAGTCAAACAACATGCCAAACTTAGTGGATATACATAGGCTGCATGCCAAGAAGAAGAAGGAGAAAGTCGAAACCATGTCGGCAACCTACAACCAACCCGCAACAACAAGATGGAGGGAGCTCTGCACAATAGAGAATGAACACTAGTCTACTTCAAGAATTGGGTAACTCAAGTCACTGAGGTAATTATCATAGTCAGTTTCCAAGTTGCACCTGATACTGCAGCACAGATAATGGAAGCACATGCTCACGCTCTCACTAGAGAGACTAGGGATCTACTGAGCTTGTTTCAGGAAAGAACACCACCGTCTCCCACAAGCTTGGACAGTGACTAAGCACCTCTAAGCTTCACATGAATCAGTACAACTTACCTCAAGGTAGATCACACATTCCGATACGAGTAAGCTCAATCAAGGTAATACTAGACTTGAAGGCTCACTACCAGCACGTCATCGACACCATGATGGGTGGGGAGCGCTTCTTTGAGGTTCTGGCATCAGATCAGCCATTTGTCTTACCTTTGGTACAAGGCAATGTACCGTTTGAGATTTTAATCTATGTTCTAGTATAAAAAGGGTATACACGCCTCCTTGTAAAGAAAAAAGAAAAAAGAAAAAAAAACTTTTGATTGCAAGCTAAGCACTGTGTCTTTCTAGATCTCTCTCTCAGTAATCATGGCAAGTGTACCATTTCCAACATTTAAAGGAAAGAAGGGGGAGGATTTGGTAACAGATTTCCTAGACGACTTTGAAGTAGCATGTGTAGTAAGCAACAAAGATACAGATGATTCCCGGGTTAGAATATTTAAGCATCTCATGAAGCTAAAATCTAGGTCATGGTACAATGCACTTCCACAAGCAGCTAAGGATGACTGGGAGCCCTTAAAAATTGCTTTTTAAGAGGCGCTTTGGGGGAGGTACCACTTCAGAGAAGCTGTGGGACAAGTTGAGAGACTTGAAGTAGGAGGGTCTTTTGTGGGAACGGTGGGTTGAGTCACTGGCAAGAGGGGAAACTGCACCTGATTTCCTAAAAAAGGACCGGTTCACACATGGCTTATGGACGCTTCTCAAGGAGAAGGTGAAGGGTGGATTCCCGGCTACGTACGAGTTAGCCGTCGAGATTGCTTGCCTTAAGGACAAGAAGCTGCGGTTGAAAGCCAAAGAAACCGAGTCAATAGAAGCAGGAATATCACGTCGACCAACAACCACGACAACCACCATTCCTCCACCACCACCGGCTCTTGGGGTAAGAAATGACCAATAAGATATCTTAGCCCATATTACTGACCAACTCCAGAATTTGTCTGTCCACTTGATACAGCAAGGAAGGAATCAAGAAAGAGATCAAGACCCGGGAAGAGTAGGACGACAAAACGGGGAGTATCACTGCTACAACTGCGGAGAAGATGTTCACAATATGTACTACTATCCCAAACCGCGACAAAACTATAATAGAGGAGGTAGGAGGAACCAACTGTCACCCCCTAGAGAGAGAACAACCCCACCCCAAGCACCAGCCCCACCACCACAAATTCTACGTCCACCCCAGGCACCACCACAAGCACCCATTCCACCTCTTCCACCGGCATCACCACTTGATTGCCCTGTAAACATCATAAGGCTAAAAGAGAAAGGAATGGCCGTAGTAGTGGATCCACCCAGAGTACAGGAGAGGGATAAGGGTAAGGAGAAGGTAACCTTTGTAGAACCATTTGAATCCATGACTGTAAAGAGAGCTAGGAAGGAGAAAGCTACACAATTTGATGATGAGAGAAGCATAAAAGGAGAGACTAGCAAGAGGCCACGAAGGAAATTAGGCATCACCGACTTCTAGTTAGGGGAAAGTTCTAGACCCTATTATCTAACATTGGACGTGGCAGAGCAAGGACCAAAGATTACATGGCCACAACTGCTACATCTTGCACCAAAGGTAAGGCGGCAATGGTCCAAAATGGTAAGTACAAGGTGCTCCAAAGCAAAGGTAGCCGGAGCAATTTCGGGTTGCAACATGGATGACATCCTTCCAATTGTCGACGTCAACATAAAAGGTAAGAGGGTTGGAAACAACTACATTGATGGAGGTGCACAAATTTGTGTGATGAGTGAAGCTATGATGCTTCGGCTAGGGCTCGAGGTTGATAGGCCTTCTCCATGCAAGGCAAAGATGCCAAACAATGCAAAAGTAAAATGTGCAGGTGTGGTAAGTGCTGTGAAGATAAAAGCTTTCAATACTGAGGTAGAAGTAGATGTTTTTGTAATGCCTACTAAGAGGGAGGGCTATCCATTAATCTTGGGAAGGCCATGGTTGATGGCCATGAAGGCAAAGAAGGACTTGGGCACTGGCCTTCTACGCATGACTAGTAAGAAAGGAGAAACAATCTACTACGACATGAAGACTGGCAAGCAGTAGCAAATGGACCTAGAGACATCAGCAGATGAAACCACTAGTGAGTCTTCCAGTTCTGAGGAGGAGACCACATCCACCGACAAAAATGACAGTTCCATCGATGTGATGGGTATCATCATGAAGGATCCACAAAGGGTAAGCACAACTGGCAATTTGTCACCAGAAGGGCAATGCAATGAAGAGGAAAGTAAATCACCTGGCCTAGGAGAAAGTAGGTTGAAGGGTATGTTGTCTATGGAATTAACAATTGAGGAGAAAGATAATTTTTTGCAAATGTTGATGGGATTTCCTAACCTTTTCATTGACAACTATGAAAGAATCACAGGTATTACAATAGTGGAACACTATATTAAGTTGAAGGAAGGGATAAAACCAGTTGTGCAAAAGCTATGATGGCTGGGGGTCATACAAGAAAAGGCACTCCCGGCCGAGGTAAGGAAGCTACTAGAAGCAGGGTTCATCTATCCTGTAGAAAACTCAGAGTGGGTGTCACCCGTAGTAGTGACGCCTAAAAAGAATGGTAAGTGGAAGGTCTGCATTGACTACAAACCACTAAATGCAGCTACAAAGAGAGACCACTTTCCTCTCCCTTTCTTGGATGAAAATTTGAATGAAGTGGCGGGTTTTGAATGCTACACCGTGTGTGATGGTTATTTTGGGTATTTTCGAATACGCATAGCCTTGGAAGATCAGCTAAAAACCACTTTCATTACACCATGGGGTTATTTTGCATACAGAGCGATGCCATTTGGTCTCACAAATGCACCTGCCACATTCCAAAGATATGTCACATATGTCTTTCAACCGTTCTTTGGAACATCCATAAGAGTGTTCATTGATGATTTTTGTATATATAGCCCTCACATTTTACACGTAGAAAAGGTAAGTGAGGGTTTCGCAAGGTTGCAAAGCCTAGGTGGGCAATTAAATGTGGACAAATGCCACATTGGGGAAAGTAGAGTCATTCTGTTAGGCCATGAAATTTCCGCGAAAGGTATCAACGCCGATCCAAGTAAGGTGTCCGCACTCATAACCCTACCTTCACCAACAACCGCACGTCAACTGGTCTCCTTTTTACAAAAGGTGAGATACTTGAGTAGATTCATACATCTACTATCACAACTTGTTCTACCACTGCAACAGCTCACTCAAAGATCAACTTTCACCTGGGACGAGGAGAGCGAACATCACCAGAACAAGGTAAAGGAGGTCTTAGCCACCCTACCAACTATCTCACCACCTAAGTGGGATGAAAAAATCTATGTCACCTCAAGTGTGGGTGATGAGTCATAAAATGCGAGGGCTATATATACAAAAATCATCAATGAACACTCTTATGGAAAAGGTAAGTGAGGGTTTGGCAAGGTTGCAAAGCCTAGGTGGGCAATTAAATGTGGACAAATGCCACATTGGGGAAAGTAGAGTCATTCTGTTAGGCCATGAAATTTCAGTGAAAGGTATCAACGCCGATCCAAGTAAGGTGTCCGCATTCATAGCCCTACCTTCACCAACAACCGCACATCAACTGGTCTCCTTTTTACAAAAGTTGAGATACTTGAGTAGATTCATACATCTACTATCACAACTTGTTCTACCACTGCAACAGCTCACTCAAAGATCAAATTTCACCTGGGACGAGGAGAGCGAACATCACTACAACAAGGTAAAGGAGGTCTTAGCCACCCTACCAACTATCTCACCACCTAAGTGGGATGAAAAATTCTACCTCAAGTGTGGGTGACCCGTGGGTGATGACTCATTGGGGGCTGTGCTACTCCAGAAGGATACAACAACATCTTTCATTAAGCCAATTTACTTCTCCAGTCGAATGATGACAACTACAGAGAAAGGTTTCACCCATGTGGAACACCTAGTCCTAGCCCTTAGATTTGCAACTACAAAGTTTAGGTCATATTTGCTGCCTATGCAATTTGTAATTTTAACCATGGATGAGATGTTTCCCTATGTTGTCAACACATGGATGTTTCTGCTAGGATTACTAAATGGCTAGTTCGTCTGCAAGAATTTGACTACATGGTACATGTGGAAAGCACGACAAGGGCAAGCTTGGGGGGACTCATGACCTACCAAAAATTTGAGAAGAAGGTAAAGAACTCTAAAGGGGAAGGAATTCAATCACTTCTAGAGCCACCAATGGTAGAAAGAGCACACTCTCTCTACTTTGATGGAGCCAACAAGTGAGCATCCGACAAAGCAGCTGCCTGCAGGCATAGTAGTCTTTGATGACAAAGGTATCAAGGTATTTTCGCTTGGCCATTTGTTGGAATCACATTCTAACAATGAAGCTGAGTATGCAGCACTAACCAAGGGTTTACAATGGTGCGGCTCACAAGGGGTAAAGCACCTTAACGTATTTGGGGATGCTATACTTTTGGTAAGGCAAGTCAATGGAGTATGGACATGCAAGAATCCTAGCATGAGGACTCACTTAAGCTGTGTAAAAACCTTGTTGGGTAAGTTTGATGAAGTTCAATTATACCATATCCCAAGGGCTCAAAACCATGAAGCGGATGCCCTAGCAAGTGAAAGACTGCAGGAAGTGGTGGTTGGGGATATAAAGCTAAAGCTCCCTCTATTTCAAGGTAGTGACGCCTTACCTAACATCATGCATTTTTTGGAAACAGGGGAATGTCCACTGTATTTAACAAAAGGACAGCAGCAATGGCTTACCCGGAAGGCCACAAGGTATCGGCTTATCAATGACGGTTTGTATTGTAAAGGTAAAGACCAAATACTCAGGAAGGTCCCTCTCTCTAATGAAATTACGGGGGTAATTTCCAGTTTTCATGATGGTGTTTGTGGTTGTCACTTTGCCCTAGATATAACAAGTAGGAAAATCTTGCAGGCTGGTTTTGTATGGCCTAGCCTCAACCATGATGTATACAACTGGTGTAAGGCATGTAAGTTGTGTCAACAAGCCGACACCAGATCATTCATGCCTGAACCACAGACACCTATCCTTTCATATGGACCATTTGAAAAATGGGGTATAGATGCCATATGACCATTGCCTAGGGCCAACTCAAGGAAGTTCTACATCATCATGGGAGTCGACTATATGAATAGATGGGTGGAGGCTACAGCCACAACTAGGATCACAATTGTAGAGGTAGCTAAGTTTGTCTATGAGTACATATGCTGCACAGGTTTGACACACCATTAGATCATCTCTGATAGAGGGCCAGGTTTCAGAGTAGACTTGGTAGGAGAGTTAATGCAAAAACTTGGAATTACAAGGAGGCACTCATCACCATAGTACCCTCAATGTAATGGCCTAGTTGAGAAAGTGAATGGAATGGTTGTAAAGTTATCACCAAGCAGGTTAACAATCATCCTGGAGATTGGGATAAGTATCTACTCCCAGGTTTGTGGGCCTACAGAACCTCATTCCGTACATCTTTGGGGTTCACACCATATCATTTGGTATTTGCCAAGGAAGCAATCTTGCCTATTGAGCTACAACTAGCAAGATCCAGAGTGATGGCAAGCCAGCTTCAATGGCCCAACATGCATTTGAGAGATCACATCCTCGACTTTGAAAGACTACAGCTGGACAAAGAAGAAGCAATCAATTATTATGCGGCACAGGCAGAGCATAGACAGCTTAGTTTCAACTAGCATCTTCGGCGCAAAGATTGAAAGAAAGGAATGTTGGTGCTCCGCTATGACAATCGCTTCGACACACGTAAAGATAAGAAGCTCCTACTCCGATGGGAGGGCCCTTTCATCATCAGGAAAAAGTACGCCAATGGGAGTTACCAGCTTATGGAAGCTGATGGCAAGCCTCATAAGACCACAGTAAATGGTTGGTGGCTCAAGCCTTATTTCCTTCGATTTGATCAGACTCCACCTATCGACATTCCTGATGAGGATACACCATCAACCTCCACCTCCGACGACAATGATCAAACGGATGAGTTAGAGGCATGAATGCCCCTAACCGGCCTGAGAATTTAAAGTTCTCGGTTTTTGAAGTCGAGAACCGCATGAATCTACCATTCGGGGAGTCAGAGGTAAAGAAAACCACAAAAAAAAAGCATTTTTCCTTATTATCACTGCCGCCAAACCCCGAAGGGTGCATAAAATATCACGGACCTCTCTATCCCTATAGCGGGCTGCCAATTTTTTTCAAAATCTCTCTCTTTCTCTTTCATTATTTTTCCACACTCTCTCTCTCTCTTACCCCCCCTTCGCTTGTCTTTCTCCCTCTGATAGGGCCATCATACCTCAACCACCCTCTCCTCTCGTCCACACTCTCTTGGCCTCACACACACCCCTCTCTCTCCTCTTTTTTTCTTCCCATCAACGGGCCGCGTTCCCTCTCTCTCTCACTCTGTTTCAACAACCCGAAGCCTAGCATAATAATGCACTCTCTCACTCTCTTATTTCCCCACCCTCTTGACCCTCAATAACCCCCCCCCCCCCCTTCCTCGCTCGTTGTCGGCCAAAAGCAGCCCGAAGGCCTCCCCCCCTCTCTCTCTCTCTCTTCCTATCGTGCGCTCTCTAGACTAGCCCGAAGGCGCAATGAAATAGCTCACTCTCTCTCTCTCTTATCCACACCCACACACCCCACTCCCTCACCTTCTCCCTCCCTCGCCACCTCACCGCGCCGTGTCTCTCTCTGGCTCTGTGCTCAAGCCCGCAAGCACCTGACCTCTCTCTCTCATGCTCTCGGCCTGTGCAGGCATCGCCATCATGACATCTCTCTCTCTCTCTCTCTCTCTCTCTCTCTCTCTCTCTCTCTCTCATAATACACACACACACCCACTACACACCTACACACACACACACACACACTCCCCGGCCGCATTTTCTCTCCCCCCCCCAATCTCGCTCTCCCTCCCTGATTCCTTGCATAGAAACACGTAAAAAGATATATATATATATATATATATATATATATATATATATATGATTTATAAAATTACCCCCACTCTCTCTCGTTCCCACACACCGCACTCTCTATACATTCACATACGCACACATACACATACACATATGCACGCACACACAACACATAAACAATATCACGCACTCGCCGATATACACAAACGTCTACACAAACTCACCCATAGACACACCGAGCATGCACGCATATACGCACACACCAGAGTAAAAAAAAAAACGAAACCAAAGGAATCAACACCAACAACAAAAAGAAGACGGCCAACTCACGCCTCACCAACACCAAAACAAGAAGTGGTGCCGAAGGCATGCCCCGGCCGACACCGAGAGGAAGTAACACATAGAATCTCGACTTCTCGCAACAAACACCAATTCCGGAAACCTTAAACCTCACACCGACCAACCTAACCATCAACAAAACCCTTGTAAATTCCCTGAATTCCACTCCTCCCTAATAACCTAGCCAGTGGCTAGTGGATTGTAAAAAAACTCTCCCCACCCCACTCTTCCCTCTCTTTCTATCTCTACCTTCTCTCTCTCTCTATCTCTCTTACTAGAGAGGCATCTAGACCTTCTACAGCAACCAGTGGATATTAGCAAGGACCATTGGGTAAGGACCACCTCTCAAGCCTATATAAAGAGGCCTCTGCTAAGCACAAAAAGAAGACACAAGTGAAGGAGGAATACACTAGCTCCATGCACTCTACATTGTAAGCACCACTAAGCACATAATGCACCCAAGCTAGAGAGCTCATGGCATCATGTTGAGTTGCAAGCTTGGGCATCTTAGCATTGGCAACATCACCATTTGCCCCATTATCCACCACACCGTGTTTGAGTTACTAGTCACGACCACTCCATGCACATAAGGCAGTCGCTACTCTCCTGTAAGGCAACATGAGCATTGAATGCATCGACACCATGCTACCTTGGGCCGCTCTCGATGTTGGTGATTGATGTTGTCGGTGGATGCATCATCTTGATGTTTTCCCTCAACTAACCTTCCCGCTAACTCCAACTTCGCCATGCACCATATGGCACTCACATTCCATCATGCATCCCTAGTGCCAAGAGCCAGGTTTGTAACCATCAAGAACACCATTTATAAGTATCATCATCGCCAATAAAAGGGTGCTATGTTTTCTTGATCTTTGGGGTCCATTCTCTGTTCTCCTTAGTTTTGCTTTCCCACATTCGCGGGATGTTTCGTCTCTTGTATATCACTCTGCTTGTGCTCCATCACATGCGGCCTTCCAATCAGCTTGTATGCTCCATTCCGACCTTGTCACATACCTCCCTCGTATACACACTCCTAACTATTGACTAGGCATTTTAGACACGTGGACGTTTGATGTATCACCATTTCATGTTGGTTACCTAGAGGGCATCTCATTTTTGCTACCCTAGGTCATGTATGTGTGCGTCCTAGCCGCACTTATGCTAGGTGGTGCCCCTCTCTACCTATAGGATTACTCCTACCTTGAGATGATGCTTGGGGATGTTCAGGCTATGTGTGGTGTAGAGGTCACCCCATATGGCATGTTATTTCCGGCCATCAGTTGCATTAAAATCTTGAAAAGAGATTGATTCTTAGTTGAAAGAGTGCAAAACAAAGTTCATAAAAATCTTTTGCATGACTAAGGGTTGTTGAGGGCATAAGAAGGCATTAGAAAGGGCTCTGCACATAAAAATCTGAATTTTGCAAGGTTAGAATTTATATGCGTATAAAGTCTCCAAGGTTAAAAAGAGACCAAAGTTGTGAAAACTGACCATGCCAAAGTGTTCAAAAGAGTATTTATACCCTAGGAACACCTTGAGTGGAAAATTTTGTCATGGAGTTAGGGACCAAAAGCCAAAACTCGGAGTGGTTGTGACGAAAAAAGCAGAAACTTGTGTTTGTAAGCACTTTTGAGCTTTAAATTTTGTTGTGAACACATGTCCATGTTGATAAATAGGGGAACTTAGGATAGAAACAGATCTGAATTCTGAGATAGGAGACATTATATGCATATAATGTCTCTAGCATAGATTTTTGCATTATCGTGCATGTTTGTCATCACTAAGCCATTTGGGAGGTATCACCTCCACCATTTGGTCAGCCAACTTGACATCTAGAGAGAATTTTGCAAATTCTAGCCAAAAACAAAGAAAAGTGGTGAATTGGTAAATCATTGGCAACAAAACTTGATTTTGAGCACATATGCTTTTTGTACACACAAAAGAGAACCTTGGGCTGAGATTTAAGTTCATTCTGATTCAAAAGACAGTATACGCGTATAATGTGATTTGTCCCAGAATAGACTCAAACTATACAGAGGTATATGCCCAAAGTTTCCTAAAGCCTTGGGAAAGTCCACAGCTTAAATTTCATTGCAATTGGACAAAAATCTGAGCTTGAAAAGACCATGAAACAATCCAAACAGTCTACACACCCATTTTTGCCACGACTTGAACAAACTTGATTCCAAACTCAAGTCAAAAATTATCTGTGAAGTCCCTAAGTGCTGGGCTACCTCTGGAGCAAGTTTCATGTCAATTGGCTCAGAAAGACATTATACGCGTATGATGTGTTTTTTATGTTATTGACCATTATTTGAACTTTAGACTATACATGGGGTAAGAGAACACTATTCTCAACATGAACCTGCAGAAATCTCTTCATTCTGGTTAAAAAGACTTTATACGCGTATAATGTCTTTTTAATCCTATTAACTTGGGCATATCCTAGCATTCTAAGGGACCTTAGAAGCCAATAGCCAAGATTGCACTCAATTTGGAAAGCATTTGATCCAGTAAGTGCCAAAGAACAGAAAAAGATCGAAAATCAGTTTGCATCAAATTGTAACTTGCACAAAAGTGGTTCAATTTTCATCTTGAAAGCTAAGGGCCAAATTTAGAGCCATCTGATTAAAATTAAGCCTGCCAAAGTGCTCCACATAACTCTAATAACACATTTCATTAGTCAATTCAGTGAGAAGAACTTATATAGGGAACCAAACCTTTCAAAGAAAACTTTGGACGAGAAATACTCGTATGTTCTTACTAATCAATACTGGATGTTACTAAAGTGAGAATCACCACTCACAAAGATTTGCAGAGTCTAAAAAAGGGGATGAAAAAGCATATGTATTGAGGAAAAACCAGCAAAAGGAGTGGATGCCCTTCTAGCTTACAATGATGGGGATAGATTCTGTGATGAGGAGGGAACACATTATCTTATTGTTAAGGATCCAAAGGACTACAACAAGTACATGGATAATGTGGTAAAGGGGAAGATGGCTTTTGAAATCACCGAAATACCTCCTCTAATAGACCTTCCTAATGCCACCCTAGTGTTTGACAAGAAGGTGACTAAAGTTACGACTAACCAAGGAGCGATAGGGATCTATGAATACTTGAATGGGAGAGTCAAAACATATTTTTGATGTCTAATGCCATTTTCCTTTGAGTTAGGCACAGAAAAGACTTTGTACTTGTTCTCATATGAATCAGGTGAAGGGAGTCTTATACTATATGTTGACAAATATAGACAAGAGTATATGCCGATAGAAAAATAAGAGGTAGCAAGATTGGTAGCCACTAGAGTAATCCCAACAGACCTCACTGCCACTCAAGGAATAAATCCTACCCCCAGTAAATGTACCAAAACCTTTGAGGAAATAGAGGATGCGACCAGAATCCCAGCCACAGGCAAGCTAGAACAGTAGAAACACCAATTTTTCCTTTGTATCTCAGCACAAATCCTGAAACATTGCAATCATGGTTGCGACCCACAGTGACAAGGGAACAAGAGTTCTATAGGGGAGAAGCCCCTATTACAAATGTATCATATGTGACCCCTATAGTCTCACCCATGCCCGCGTACTCTTATTCTTATCCCAAGGAGAGCAAGGGACCAACAACGGTACCGACCACAATAGGATTCCCCTATATGGAGAGAATCAAAATGGAAAGAGAGTTTGCAATGGAACCACTTGTTGAACGTTCATATAGAGGATATGGGACGGAGGGAGCAATTGACGGAAGATTGAGACATGAATGAGGCCCTGTGAGGGGAGAAGGATGAGAAGATTCCACAATCAGACTGGTGGAACAAAGACATGTTACACCTTCTCAAGTCCAGAAATGGGTACACAAAAGGTATTCAAGAGAAGGGATCCTAGAGATCACATTGCAATGTTCTTAAGAGTGATATGAGTAAAAGAGGTTAGAGACTTTGATACACAATTTGCTGGATTTGGACTCACCCTAGAGGAGGACACCACCACCTCGTTTGATTCTATTGAAAGACAAGATTTTGGGACCATCCAAGAAGTTTTTGATGAGTTTGTGGATGAATTCTCTCAAAGAGGGATAGCCCACAATACTCTCTCTCAAATCCACAAGTTTAAACAGAAAGAGGGAGAATCTGTTAGGAAGGCAACCCTACGGCTAAAATGATACATAAAGTTTTTGTTTGTTCCTGGTAGATAACTATGAGATCTATAGAGTTGGAGATCTAAGAGACAGAGATGATGATTCATCATCTCAACAAAGTGGATCAAACTTTGGAAAGATAGTACAACAAAATGAACAAGGAGAAATCAAGAGCGACCGATAGAGGAGGTGCTAAATAGGATTAGCCCATTTTCCAAGCCACAGGCTAAGCCATTAAAGTCGTGCGCCATCAAACAAAAATGGAAAAATCATGTTACTGAGGAATGCTACTACAATAAGGGCTATGTGGTGAGAACGACAATATGTTCCCCAACCGCAAGTAACACCGCCTCAAGTACCACCAGTGCCTAGATATACTGCAAGGAATTTTCTAGGACCATTGGGGATTGAACGACCACAACCCATTTTAGTGAAACAACCACCACTTCTAGGGACAAGACCAATAGGGGTGAGATATACGCCCGCTGTGGAAGAACCACAGGAACAAGCATTAGTGACTATCCCTATTTATTACAAAGAGACAAATGGAACAATGGCCTGCCCAACATACTACCCACCAGAAGATCCAAGAGCGTCGGAATCATGGAGCATGATTGGCAATTTTGGACCACCAATAGCGACACATGCTATAGGAGAAAGTAGATATAGTTTGGACAAGAGAACTTTGTTGTTCATAGTCAACGGAGGCTTCAATGGACCAATACCTGCTTACCAATAGAGGGGTGCTCAAGGAGCTCCATGACAACCGCTGGGACAATGCTATAAATATGGAGGCGACCATCTTATGAAAGATTGTACTGATACGGAAATTGTCCGAGTCAATGCGTATTGTCCAGTCTACTGCGGCATCAGTCATTTGATTGCGGATTGTCCTAAAAAATCAAACAAAGCGGTTAAAGCAACCATAAACATTTTGGAGGCTATCCGTTCAAGTAGTGGTTCAGAAAATGAAACAGTAATACCTATACTGGTCATCACACAAGCTGAGGCTCAAAGAGGGAAAGGGGGACTTGAAAAGGAAGAAACAGGACATAAAACACCTAGCATTAAATGAAAAGGCCAATGAAACACATGGAAAGCTAGAAAAGCACGCGTAGAAGTGAGGAAAGAAAGAGAACAAAATGTCATAACGGAAGAATTACAGCGAACCAAAGACAGACTAGAAAAACTGGAAAGTTGAGCACTTCAAAAACGAGAAACACCAAAAGATATAGAGCTTGAGAAGAAAGGGAAACCAAAAAGTGTGGGATCAGGCGGATTTGTGCTAGTAGATAAAGTAAACGAACATCTAGATGCACTCTTGAAAGCGTACGACTCAAGGCTTAAAATCGACCAAACTCAGGAACAAAAATGGATGACATATCCCTATGGTGAGTTAGAAAAATAGAGACTGGAAATGTGTCAAAAGATGATCGAAACTGTGCAAAAGTTACTAGAACAACTTCCAGGAAACAGGTGGAGGAGGTAGAACTTCTAGTATCAGTACCGAGGAACCCTCCAACACACGGATCATAACGATTAACTGTTAGTCCAAAAATTGAATTGGAACCTGAACATTCAATTGAAAAACCAGGGATAGTGTTGAACACAATAGACCTAACATCAGAAGGTTCCCAACCTATCACACCTGAATTGTATAAAAGTAACGAGGGTTTGAATGAGCTTACGACTAAGTTTTGTGACCAGGATGGTTATGATGTAATTCCATACTACATGGTTGAGTTAGTAGAAAATGATGGTTACCAAGGCTCGAAACAATCAAGAAATTTTTAAAATAAGCAAGAAGTAGATGGGGAGCTGTTCCACGATTCTATAGATCATCTTGAACGAGATGATAATGCAGATAATGAATGCTATGATAATCCCAGTGAGCTAGAGGAAGTAATACCTGATGTAAGGTTTTATGATTCTCCAAATCAAAAACCTAAACATCAAGCACATTACAGAAAGAAGAAGGGGGAGCACGAGGCAAGAGATAACTTAATGCCCAACATGAAAAACAAAACGGAATTTTTATCTCTAGTAAAGGCTGAAGACTGCATTAAAAACGATATATCAGGCCAAATCTCTCGAGATCGAGACTCAAGGACAAAAGATAGTCCTAAGGATGTAAAAAACACAAACTCAAAAGTTGAACGCAAAAACTAATAAAAAATAATAGATACAGAATCAAACAAGGTAGAACAATTGAAATTGATGAAGATTTAATGTAAGAAAAGGTACAAAGAGCTCAAGAAAACTCTGAGGGAAGTTTGGACGACTGAAACTGACAATGGAGAGGATGAGAAAGACAATAGTGAAAACCATATGAGTATACCATCACATTACAAAAAGTTCACTATTCAAGATAGAAAGATAGTGCTGACACAGCCCGGGAGAGAACGAAGGGAGAAGGAGTCTTATGATGGGCCGGAAGATGCAAAGAAATTAGACCCTGATGTGAAACCTAGCAAACAAAGGCCATACACATACAATGACACCTTTGCTACGCGTATCAAGGAAGAAATTGATAAACTAAAAGAAGTAGAGTTCATCTATGAGATAGAACACACTAATTGGGTATCACCAATCGTTGTTGTACCTAAAAAGAATGGTAAACTCCGAGTGTATTTCAACCTCCAAAAAGTTAATGCAGCCACAATAAGGGATAATTATCCCAATTACAGACCATGTCCTTGAACGAGTGGCAGGAAAGCGTGCATATTCCTTCTTGGATGGATTCTCTAGTTACAATCTACTTGCATTTGCACCCAAGGACCAATATAAAACGGCATTTTCCACAGAATGGGGCATATTTTCATATTAGGTCATGCCATTTGGTTTGACAAATGCACTTGCAACATTTCAAAGATGATGGCCCATGCCTTCAAGGAATACTTGAGGAATTTCTCGGAAATCTATATGGATGACCTATGTGTACACTCTCTACAAAGAGAGGAACATGCGGAACACCTCAAAAAGGTATTCAAGAAATGCAGGACATATAGGATTTGCCTTAATAAAAAAAAATGCGTTTTCATGGTAAGACAAGGACAAATCTTGGGGCATATTGTCTTGGAACATGGCATTTCCACAGATTTGGATAAGATCAAGGTGATTATTGAAATGCCTAATCCAATCAATGCAAAGAAAGTACAGTGATTCATGGGACATCGTGGTTATTACATGAGGTTCATACACATGTATGCAATTATTGCACAACCCTTGTATAGACTTATAGTGATCTTTGAATGGACAGATGAGTGTGAGGAAGAAAGTAAAAGATGCCCTTGTATCCGCTCCACTGCTACAAGTACCTGATTGGGAAAAAATCTTTCACGTCCATATAGATGCATCTTCATTTGCTATTGGATGTATTCTGGCTCAACCAGGAAAGGGAACCATGGATTCCCCAGTGAGCTATTCCAATTGACAACTAAATATTAATGAAAATAATTACACAACCACTGAGAGAGAGGGGCTTGGAATGATTTATGCCCTTAATAAATTTTGGCATTATCTCCTCGCAAATAAGTTTGTGTTTTGCACAGACCATCAAGCCCTTTTATACCTTGTCAACAAACCATGCAACATCGAGTAAATTGTAAGATGGTTCATCATATTTTTGGAGTTTGACTTTACAGTAGTGGTTGAAAAGGGAAAGACACATCTTTGAGCAGACCACCTCTTTCGATTACCTAATGGAGATGCTCTAGAGGGTGTATCTGATGATCTTCCGAATACATATTTTTTCAATATAGAAATGGTACCTAAGTGGTCCCAAGAGACCACAAAGCTACTATCACAGGGCGGGGAATTCGACAAAATAGACCAAGACCTTAAACTAAGAACCATCCGTCAAGCTAGGAACTTTCAGTTGATTGGCGGACGGTTATATAATTTAGGCTCCGACGGTGTCCTAAGAGTGTGCATAAACCTTGAGGAATACAAAACATATTTACTGGAAGCGCATAATCAGGCTTTAGCGTTTCCTTGTTCATCCACAAAAACCTTCCAACACCTACGACAATTAGGAGTGTATTGGCCGACTATGCGCATTGATGTTCATGATTATGTAACTAGTTGCACCAAATACAGATCAAGCCCACCCATCAAACATGCGACATTGTTTCAAGTAACACTTACACCAGAATGGAATCAATACATTGTTGACTTCTTGGAGAAATAGATATTCCCTAAAAAGATGACCAGAACATGGTAGAAAACAATAGAAATAGAAGCTCGTGATTTCACTCTGATTGAAAATTAGCTCTATAAACAAAGTAAGGATAACTAACTCAGGCTATGTGCAACCGAGAACATGTACATTCCAATCTTGGAACAAGCACATGAAGGGATTAGTGGAGGCCATTTCTCAGGGGGAATGACAACAAAAATTATCCTCAACTCTGGAATATGGTGGCCAACATTACATATGGACGCTAACAAATATACAAAATGATGCGAGTCTTGTCAATGAACAAACGTACCCATAAAGCAAGATGAGATGCCCTTGCGGCCAATGATGGGAGCCAGAGCTTTTGCCAAGTGGGGGATAGACTTTGTCGGACCGACCTCACCCCTTGCTTACAAAACACATGCCTAGTATATCATTATGGCCACAGATTATCTCACCAAATGGGTAGAAGCTAAAGCTACACAAAACACTGATGCCAAGACTACAACATAATTTTTATATGAAAATGTCTTTGTTAGATATGGTCTACCTATAGAAGTTGTTAGTGATCAAGGCACACATTTCATAAATGAGATAATCGAGAATCTTCTGGAAGACTTCATGATAGTTCATAAGAAGTCAGCTCCCTACCACCCCCAAGCTAATGGCCATGCGAAAGCCACAATTATATGAAAATGTCTTTGTTAGATATGGTCTACCTATAGAAGTTGTTAGTGATCAAGGCACACATTTCATAAATGAGATAATCGAGAATCTTCTGGAAGACTTCATGATAGTTCATAAGAAGTCAGCTCCCTACCACCCCCAAGCTAATGGCCATGCGAAAGCCACAAACAAGACTCTGTGTACAATCTTAACTAAGATAGTATCAGAGTCTAAGAAGGATTGGGATTAGAAGCTACATTCCACTTTATGGGCATATATGATTGCTTACAAAACATCGATAGGAACAACATAGTACAACCTAATGTTTAGACTTAATGCTATATTGCCTATGGGATTGTTAATCCCAACACTAAGAGTAGCAAAATGTTTAGAGTGGACATGTCATGAAATGTCCTCATGAATAGATGATCTTGAAAAGCTAGATGAGCTTTCCTTGAAACCAATAACTTCTATCTATGCACAAAAACAAAGGCAAAAAGAATTTTTTTATAAGCATATATGCTCCAAAAATTTCAAAACAGGCCATTATGTCTTGGTTTACACGCTAAAACAACATGCAAAGTAACTTAAAAAGCGATGACCGGGACCCTTTGTGATCAAAGACTTATCACCAAGTGGGGCCGTCAAGATGGACCACCACTAAAGATAGATTCCATTCAAGTAATAGAGTTTGACAACAAGACCATACACGAGCCTGAAATTGATGTCAAAATTGGACACAATAAAATGAAAGCCACAGCAATGCTTGATTCGGGTGCTCCAGGCAACTTGATTTCCTACAGCCTTTACAAGCAACTTCAACTTGACAATCAATTACAATAAATGAAACAAAAACTCAACAGTTATTCAAAACGTTCGATCAAGGTACTAGGATGGACAATGCTTATAGTACAGGTCAACCAACATGTCTATCCACATAAATTTTATGTGGCAGAAGACACGCACACTTAGCATGTCGTATTGCTAGGCCAACCAGAGACGATATAATGCACAGTTTGACTGGAGTCAAAATTTTATGTGGTAGAAGACACACACACTTAGCATGCCGTATTGCTAGGGCAACCTTGGTAGAGATGATATAATGCACAGTTTGACTGGAGTCAAAACACTGTGAGTATACAATCGGATTCAAAAATACAACAGGTTAATTTTGCCCCAAAAGATGCAAATAAACAATCTGTATTGCTATCGACAGACAAAGGAAAACAGCCCTTAAAAGCACCCATTGTCCAAAAAGGGATTCCAAAGAGACATACAAGGCAAGAAGAGTAAGTCACTAAGGCAAAGACTCTAGTCAACAATGGGAGCACAATATATCATAATCCAAAGAACAGAAGTCACCAAAGTGCACCCCAACAAAAACAACATAGTCTGTACAACAAAGCTATCAAGCAGATTTGGGTCAGGAAGAATCAAATGACCAAGTAGGAGCAACCAAAAATTGCAGGTAACTCTCCAACGACATCTAATACAAACAGGAATCCAAAACCGAACTCTTGCCAAAAAGAGATATGCGTACCAAAGAATTTACTGAGAGCTCAAAGCCATCATACAAGATTATGGATTCGCTATACAATTTCCACAAACAAACAACGTCAAGTTCCAGTCACTTTATACACAAAGTTCAGATTTGGAAAGCAAACCACTTTAAACTTCAAATAGCCATAACTTGCATTTTGTAGATCCATTGGAGGTGTTGTTTGGACTGCTCGTAGAGCACATTGAGGGCAACCTTGGGAACTTTCTTTTTTGCACTTTCTGCACTTTAACCAGCTAGCTTTGATAGGAAAAATAGTAGAGCACTATGGCCTAAAAAGCCACATAAAGCATACACATCCACTTCCCTTGACCATTAGATATGCTTGACATGCCCCCATGAGCACACATAGCCCTGCATTTCACTCCCTATAGCATTGACCAACTTTAGCTCCACCATCATTGCCCAACCCTCTTGTTGAACATTTATGTTCAACCAAAAAAATATTTATTGAAATCTGGAATTTGCAAAACTAGTAAGCAATGTAAGCTAAGCAACAAATCACTACTCATTAACTGATAGGTACCATTGGGAAAGACTTGACAGACCTTGTATGGATTTGTCCACTCCTCCTTGACTTCTTCTAGAAGGTGAAGTCAAGGTAGATCTCATACTTCATTATAACATCCCGTTTCTCTAACTTCTTGTCTGGCAAGTGTCGTTTGAAATTTGGACTCCTTTCTCCCACTGCTTTACATAAAAACCTCTTGATGCTTCACTATCCATGTTCAAAGCTTCAAAACTTGTGATTTTGTCTTGCAAAACATCTTAGTGAGCTTTATCACTCCTCCACATATCTTTCAATGCACCCAACTAGATGTGCACTTGTAGCACTACCTCTTTACCATAGACAATTTCTACTTCCCTATCCATGTTTAAAGCTTCAAAACTTGTTGTTGGCGGATACACCATGAGTGGACGCTAGTATAGCAAGAACAAAACCAACAAATTTATGTCGTCCATGGATGAAGCTTAACCGGTAGGCGCATGGAAACAAGAAGATGGGTGTCAAGCGTCTTCTCGACCTTCTAAGACAATCTCTAATGAGGAAATCAAATCTAAGTGTTCTTATGCACCAATGAAATCAATCCAACCTATGATGCCTATGATCTCCAAAATTAGGCCCAATGCAATTGAAATGTCACTAAACTTATAGGATATACTCTCCTTATCACAAGATCACTACCCTATGGACTATGACTAGGTATCCGACCTCCAACTACCACTTGCAACAATCACGCTACGCGTATAAAGACAGGTAGAAAATCATAGATTACCTTTTTTTGTTGCACCTGGTCCTAGTGCGTAGTCCTACTCTCCCTAAAGCCATAGGTGCAAAGAACTCAGCAAACGGACACCCGGTTTGCAAGAAAACTCACCTGGAAGCTCGTAGGAGATCACTTTGCATCGTAGTTGGAATCACACACTCTTGGTGTTGAATGGAATCCCTCGTCGTTGCTAATACAATGGTGGTGTTGCTTTAGCAATGGACCTTCCATAGCATGCATAGGGAAGAGAAGAATTCACACACACTCTCTTTCTTAGACACCACGCACAATGAAAACCAGATTTGATCAAAAAGTTGGGTTTAGGGTTACAAAAATCGACTTATGTACATTCCTCTCTAGAGGCTTGTTCCCACCACATCTATTTGCTGCTCAAATATTACAAAAATTTCCTTCTGTTTCTAAAATACTAATACAACAAAATGGGAAAACTCCTTCTGTGTTTCACCGTCAACACTCCCCCCTTCCGCGTCCATGTCATCCCTGACATGAATGGTCTTGCTCTCTTGCTTCAGTGAAAGTTGTCCTGCTGTCAATGGAAGCCTGGTGGTTTTAACATCTTTAGGTGTAATTCGTACCTTATATTCCCCAAAGTGACTGTTGGGCCAAATATTTTGCTATCATATGTAAAGAAACTCGTGTAGAAAGCTTCCTCAAAAGCTTGCATGTGATAGCTGGGCAGAAATATGATTATTTGATATAATAAATGTAAAACCTCTGAAGATGGTTGTTTTGACAAATCATATGTCATTGCAGTGACAGTGTCGCCCATTGACAGGAGTGTAGAATTGATGGCTTTGGAAGGCGGGAACACTTCAATGCAAGCCAACAAAGTTTTGCATATTTTTTTTATCATGACGCATGTCAAGTCTGGAGAGCCAGTGAAAATCTTAATGGTGCCCTTCAGGTTTTTCACCAAATAAGAGACACACATTCTCTCTCCTTCCTTGGGTGGTGGCATAGAAGGGTAGTTAAGCTAGTTTGGATGTTTCTTTATGATTCTGAAATGATTTGCCCAAGTGCGGACACGAGGGATTGGGCAAAATAACATGTCATCTCTGATGATCTTTGGGGCCTCCACCAAGTATTTCAAAAATCTTGGGTACTTTAGGATCCAGGATTTTCTCCATCTTGCTTGAGAGTCCACCACTTTAACTGTAGTCTCTGTATCTTGACATCTCCTTCATAGATTGGCTCTGTAGCTTTTTCTTTGATGATCTTCTTTATTATTATCACCTCATACTTTAGGAGAGGATATGGGAGTGTGGGCTGCATCCATTCCTCCCTAAGCACATTTGTGGCCAGCCCTTGGACTCCTACAGAATGTAGCATTCTTGATTCCTATTCTAAGGCTTCCTTGTGGTCTTCTACTTTGGTCTTTTTTTATCAAAAGCTGGAGGCATGTCTCCTCCTCTACGGTCAATGATTGTGTTACTTCTACCACTGTCTCCACTTTCTCTTCCTAGTGCTGCATATCTTCGGCACCCTTAGGAATTTCCATGGGTTCATCTCTGGCATTTGTCTCCATTTCACTAGGCCCTGGTTCTGATTCTTTTGTCCTTGAGTCTGCTATCTCCTTTTGTAAGTCTGTGATATGTCATTGCACTAGTGTATCTTGTTTAGTAGCCTCTTCTGCCACATCAACCATCATCTCTTGCAATGTTGTCACATTCTTTTGGAGTTCTTCATGTTCTTTCTGGAGAGCTTGGTGTTCGGCTTTCATTATTCCTTTGGCGGCTAGAGACCCTTCTGCCATATGCACTAGCTATCTTTGCTCTAGCCACAATTCCTTCTGCAGGGTGGTGATTTTTGCTTCCAAGGATTTTATAACTTGAGTATCTGCCTCTACACTTGCCCGCACCGCCCTTGGTGCTTCCCTCAATCTTTTGATTGTCAAGTCCTAGAGATCTAATTTCTTTCAGCTTCAGTACTTTGTCTTTTACTGCTTCTAGCTCATCTTTGACCTTATCTTTTTGCTCTTGGAGATCCTTGACTACTCTCGAGACCTCTACCATCTCTAGTGTGAGAGTGTCTCGTTTGCTCTCAGCCTCCCTTAGTGTGGCAGTGAGAGTTTTGAGCTCCTTCTTTGCTTCCTTGGCCTTTAGGTGGGTAACTTGTACCAAGTTTGAGAGGTTATCATGTTCCATTTGCATGTTATCATCCCTAGTATGCATCATACTATTCTCTTTAGCAATGGTAAGAGAAGGCGTCCTGACTCTGTCCAGTATTTGATAGGCGGCTCTTATGTCATCTTCATTTGCTGCTACCAGGTTTCTAGCTATTGACCTATTGATAGGTCCAGCCAATGGAACCTAATGAGCTGAAATGATCATTACTCTTGTAGTTGGTACTAGCCATGGGCTAGCCAATGGTCTCCATTGGCGCTTGAGGAACGTGAACCAACCCTAGCACTCCAGGTTGTGGGGAGTATCTTTCTGGAGCTACTCTTTGTGACTCTTGGTCTGCCTTTCTCTCTTCAGATTTATCAACTCTGTTTTGGCCCGTGGGGAGCTCTTGTCTCTCTTGTTCCTCTTTTGCTTCCCATGGCGGATTAGGAGTTCTGTAAATGACTGTTGAAGCCTCTACCATTGTGTATCCGTCTTGAATGGGGTCTTCATATGTGTTTCTTTTCATCTTTCTCCTTATCCCCAGGTGTAGGTGTGGCCTCTTCTGTTGCTCTTGGTGATGATTGTGGTTTGGGTGTAGAAGGTTTTGAACTTGGAGGAGGGGTGGAAGAGCTCGGTGGTAAAGGTGGTGGTGTTTGAGATTTTGTCATGTCACCCTCCTGATCCTTCTTCACTGGAGGTTCCAGTGTTTCCATTAGCTTTTTCTTGATGTCTTGCACTTCCTCCATCGTGAAAGGCTCTAAGTTTTGCTGCTCAAGCACTCTTTCCATCTCTTCATAAGCTCGTATGTAATGATCAAATTGGTCCTCTAGTGGTTTAGAGGAGCTTCCCCCGACTTTTGCCGGGTCTGGCACCCGGTACTCTTCAAAATCTCCCTTTAGTGCTCTTTCTTCTCTGAACTGCTCAATCAGCCTCTCGATCTGAGCGGATTTTTGGCTATGCATTTCCTTTGATTTGGATTCGTTGGCCATTGCTTCTTTTCCTTTCTTCCTTGGTGGCTCCACAGTCTCTTCTTTAGGCATAGTTTCTAATCTTCTTCTTAGTCTTGTGGTGACTGGTGGGGCCATTGCACTCACTGGCTCGTCATCAGTATCCATCTTTAGTTTGAACCACTCATTCTGTGTTGGTGGCTTTGGCCACTGTCCTCTAGCGCCACTTGCTTCATGTGTAATCGTTGTCAAGGTTTCCCCTCCTCCAATGTACTTAGGCTTTTCCATGCCCATGCCAACCACTTGCTCTTGCAGATATTGGGCATAGTTCACTTCTTTGGGTATGTTGCTTTTCAATGCCCAGGTTATAGTTGTTGCCACTTCATGCGGAGGAGTGGTGTATTTTTGGGGCCTCTTGGTGCAAACGTGGAAGTATTGGTTGTAGAGCTTGCATATCTTTGCAACTCTTGGGCCCACGAGGTCTTCAAATGTTTGATTAGGCTTCTTTTGGGTGTAAACCTTTACTTCCTCTCTTCTTTCTCGAACCGAGCTTCCCTTATTGTGGAGCCCAAGTGCATCTGCTATGGTTCACTGCACCCTTAGGCCCTAATTAGCATGTTTTTCAATTTAAAAGTCATTTGGATAGCTAGAAGCTGAGAAAATGCAAGATTAGCGAACTTTCGCACTTGAAGTATCTGCAGAATCTATGGAGACCAGTAAATCACCAACAAAGAAGAAAATAATGCCTATAAAGGACATGATTGTGGCCATTGATCCCTACACACTGCCAGAGGAGACACTCAAGCCAGCTAAGGCCTTGGTAGATGAGGCCACATTAGAAAAGGAAGGAGTGGTAGTATACCAGGGCACTTTCAGAGACCCACAAGGCAACACAGTGGATATCCCAATGAATCCACGAGAGATGTTAGAATTGGCAAACCAAGAAGAAACCCTCAACCACCTCCATAGCTTCTTCACAACACCACCAGCATGTGTGGATGTTTAGAGAGTCTATGAGCTAGTCAGCTCAATTCAAAAAGATGGCAAGGCAATGATCACAGCCTTGGATGGCCATAAGACAGAAACTTTGATCACAGCTCATGATTGCTTTTGGGTGCAGATTGATGCTGTGAGACATTATATGTGTATAATATCTAAGTGCTCAAAACACAATGATATTTCACATGTGCACAACTCTCATCATGTACTTCATGAATATATGCCTGGATTTCACTTTGGATGTCATTTGGGAAAGTTGTGACCATGAGAATTCCCTACAGGGTTGAAATTGGATTTTGGCTTAGTTTTGCCATATATGAGGCTCAAATGGGATGAAATGAGTTAGATGCTCTATAATCATGTTATAGAGGCTTAAATGGGTTAAAGTTAGTCTTCAAGTTCCATTTTTGATTCAGTGAGTCATCATACGCATATGATGTCTACTCTGTCAAAAATGGGCCAGGACTGAAGTGTAAGAGGTCATTGGCATGGTATACCCTCCCGTGTTATTAGAATTTGATTTTGGATTCTCCTCCTATGCCTGGAGCCAAATTTCAATTATGGAGCTTTGGATTCTGATATTGGGGTTAAGATGGGTAAAAAGGCACAGAATTTGATGGGACTTGAGCTTTGGGTAATATTGTTGGGATAAAGGCCTTGGAAGTGAAAGTTTTGTCCAAATCTGCCATTTGGCCATATAGAGACATTATATGCGTATAGAGTTTTTATAAATTTTTCTGGCTTAGACTTCCTCTGTAGCTTCCTTTGGTGACTGGGACTCCCTTCATCAACTCCGATTCTTATTTGGAGGTGGGTTAATTGGATGGGACCTAGAATACTCCTTTGGAGGGATTTTTTGATTTTTTTAATCTCCCATTGGTCATAACCTAGCCCAAACTTGTCCAAATTGAAGGCATGATTTGTATACAACATGGTGCACTATCTTGTAATGAAAATTCTTTGTTTTGGCCTCTGCATATGAGTTTAGACATTATACACGTATAAAGTCTACTGATGCAAAACAACTTGAAATTCCATAGGCTGGTTTTGTATGGCTTGTCCAAGGTGTCCATGATCTCTAATATGAATTTGAACTTGTGAATTGTGTCAAAAGGCTTCAAAAGATGTCAATGCACATGATTCCGCTCTTTTGAGTGTTTGAAGGTTAAAACACATCCATTTGTAATTAAAGTGTGTTGAGGAGCTCATGATGACGTGTTCAAAGAGTAGAGTTTCCAAAAACCATTACAACCTGTCAATTCATGGCTAATAGACTGTATACGCGTATAATGTCTATTTTGGAATTTTTGGCACAGACTTGTTGCAAAGGTTCATCATGATGTATATATGGCTTTTATAGATGTACTCATGAAATTGGATAAGCGCTCTTGAGCTCAAGGCCATAAAAACAGGTTATGACACTTTGTTTTTGGATCTTATGTCAATAGTGATCAAAACATGCCCAATTTTGTTCAAACTTGGTGTAGAGGTGAGCTGTGATATGCTTAAAAATTCTTGATGATCAAAATGTTGGCAGCACTTCTCTGTGAGACAGAATTAGACTTTATACACGTATAATGTCTATTTTTGAAAAATGAATTTTTGCGCATAGGCATGTGATATTTAGGCTATGTTTATGACATGTAGAAAATTTCACATGATTTGAAGCCCTTTTGATAAGTCAAAAGCCAAACAATGAAATTAGGCTGAGACTTTGCGTTTTTTAGTTCTTGGGTACCCTTACTCGCTCCAAATCTGATGAAATCTTATATTCTCCATGTGGAGGGTATGCAAAATGGTTTGGTGAAGTCATGTGAGTGCTTCTTGTGCAAAATCTATCTGTGAGACATCATGCGCGTATGATGTTTTCAATAATAAAAACTGGCTTCGATTCCTTGAGGTGTTTTGTGATTGTGCCCTAAGCCCTGCTATAGCTGGTTTTCACTTTTAAAAGTCAGTTGTTCAGCTTAGAAAAATCCCTGTTTGGCATTTCAATCTCCGAAATATATTTCTTTGTTTGAAGACGTGTTTCGGCAATATTTTTCTTTATCTTCATTTCCCCTGTATGAGGATGCTGCGGGGCACCCTTCCATGGCCTTGATGTATCAATTGGACTTCCCAATACCTTTTATTGGTGATTTGTCACTCAAAAAGCGTCTTTTGCTGAGGAGACTGTCGGTGACAATTTTTCTTGACGTTTGACCTTACATGTTGGTTGTTGATGATATGCCAATGATGCCTGTGAAGTTTGGTGGCAAACGGACACCTAGCTTGGCCGTGAGGCCCAAATGATGCTTTGCGGTTCCAAAGCCTTACCCAATGTTTTAGTCCACTTTTTGATTCGGACGGAGGTTCGCTTGGCTTATCGACATGCTCAAGACGTATCTTCCCATGAAGTTTCGTGTCGTTTTGGCGATACTTTCTTGATCAGTCTTTGTCGTGCCCGAAGAGGTTAGGGTTTTTTTGGTTGACCTAAACCCGCATTGGAGGTCATAGAGGTATTCTTTTAGGTTAGGGTTAACCCCCCGTCAGGTCTTGTAGCAACTAGTTTGGTGGTTGATGCATTACGGGCCCTTCTCAGTTTCTTTCCCGCGAAGCCACATTGCCGTTTTTTGAAGTTTTTCATTGTGACAAAGAGAGTGTACAACAAGAAAAGCTCATGGTAACAAGTCTACCTCTCAATGCTGGTCACTGTGTCGTGTTCGTCGTACGCACTCGTAAAAGATCCGAGCGCTCTAGGTCTCCCAAGCTCTCTCTCACTTGTATTAGTGAAAATGAGCTACTAAGTGGGCCCAAAGAAACTTATATCGGGGTCCCTGGACCACTTTTTACCAAATTTGACATGTGCTTCTATCCTGTTGTGAAATGTACTTTAGGCTCAAAAATTTCTGCATTTGGATTCCGATTTCTCTGTTTTTAAAAAGATTGTACTGGCCAATTTGGCTTTCTGCAACTTTTCACATATTTGCACCCCATCTTCACCATAAGCTGCCAATCACTTATTGATCACTTCTATAGTTTTCTTTTCTCCCCATGTCATCATTTCACCTGGGTTTTCTATTTTTCTTTGTTTTTTGCTGAAAAAAATCAAAAACAAAGGAAAATATCTAACTTGACCCGAAAATTATCAAAAAATCAAGATAATTAGATAATAGCATAACAAACCACTATATACATCTATCCGTAGTATTTTTGGCCGGGTTGCTCTATTTTCTAACTTTTTTGCATATGAAAACTGCGAGTTTTATATATTTACATACACCTAGAGGCTCATCTTGGTGTTTGTCCTCTATCATCTATTATCACACAATATTTAAGGACAATACTTAAGGGCAAATCCACTAATCAGGTTTACCAAAATACTCGCAATCAAACATAAAAACCCGTGAAATTCATGGAAAGTAGTGCCCCTTTTTTACACTTGTAGCGTGTCACTTCCACATTGAAATGTCAATGCCTCCCCCCTTCCTAGTCGAAGTCCTCCTGGATGACAGTGTTGCGCCCTCGGACATGTGCTGTGTATGGGACTTAAAAAGTTGCTAGTGTTGGCCATGTAATGTGGCCCTATATGCATACTCAAGCAATGCATAGAAAAATTAATGCTATGCAAGAGGAAGGTATAAGCTTGTTGCTTATTGGCATTCGATGTTGAAGCTTCATAAGGGGGTATGTTCTTGGTGAGCTTGTCAAAACAATAAACGCTCCAAAATTCTTGTTGTTTCTTTGATAGTCAATAGAGTTTGTGAAGGCAGATAGCCTATTGTCTTTGTATCTGTGACTGCTCTTTATAGGAAGGTCATTGGAGGGATTCCAAGATTGGGAGTTGTGAGCCCCTTAAATAGCACAAAGCAAAGTTTTTTTTGAAGTGTTTTAATGGGGTGTTTTCAACTACTTCAGGGGTGATCGACCTAGGGCAACCATGTGGCACCACCACTAAACACACATGCGAAGACGGGTAAGGCGAGCTTGTGGTATATATAAAAAACATGGATGTGGTTACATTCAACTAAGAGGAGAAAGAAAGAGGAGTTACGGAAGCGCCCCCCCACCCCCACCCCACCCCCCCCCCCCCCCCCCCCCCCCCCACACGGGAATCTATGGCGCTACGTAGAGCGCTCCTAGGCGGTCCAATACTAGACGCCCCACCATGGTGTCTTTGCGATGTTGGTTGTAGGCGGCATTGCCTGGTGGGTGGTGGTAGTTCAATGATGCATGTAGGGGCTATTACCACGAGGGGGCTCAATGGACTTCCCCCTCTTTTTTATTGAGATTATTGAGTCATTCTCCCTTAGTAGCACCGGGTGCTATTGTTGCCTAGTAGAGTGGGGCTTCCTACATGGGGTGACATGCAAGGAACGTCGTCTAAGGATTGGATTCTCATGCAAGTTAGCTAAAACGAGCGAACACCAGTGGGGACTAAAATTTGCTAAGAAAAGAAAATTAACCCCTAAGGGGCACCCTTTTGCTATTTTGGAGGGGAGAGCTTCTGGAGAAGAAGGAGAGTGATTTTGAACAAATGTAGAGAACTTTCGGGAGCATTATATGACACTTCTTAGATGAATGAAGCTTGCACTTCCCCTTTTTGTTGTCAATTCATGATACCCCTTCTACTCTCTATTGCTTTTTTTGTTGTTGTTGGTGCTGACATGTGTGAATTGCCCTCGGGCCATTCTTTTGTGAGAGAGAGAGAGAGAGAGAGAGAGAGGTCTTGTGTGGTGGTGGTGTGTGCAATTGAAGAAGTGTGGGTGTTGTGTGAGTTTTGAATTCTTTGAAGTGTGTACAAGCTTGTTAGCAAGTAGTATAAAGGGTGTGTTGTGAAAATCGTGTTGTTTGTGAGGTGTTAATGAGCGGATTGGGGTGTTGCAATCATCTTGGGCTATAGAGAGGAATTATGTGAGTGTTTCTAGAGTGTTTGCATTTCCCCCCTCCATCATGAGTGCTAGATGTTTGCAAATCAAAAACTTTTGGTAAAATCTCAAAAGGCAATAATTTATTTTGCTACATTTACAAGATCATAAGTGGATGTTGTAGCTCCAATGCCAAGGATCAATAGTGGCAAAAAGTATATCCTTGTGATTGTAGACTATTTCACAAAACGGGTGGAAGAAAGAGTTTCCAAATATTATGTAATAACAAGAAGAGTTGCCTCTTTTTTGTGTGAACAGGCATGTTGCAGGTTTGGAGCTCCTATTGTTATCATTTTTTATCACAGTTCACGGTTTAGGGGAAAAATTGTTGATGCTCTTATGAAGGAACTAAAGATTTGGCACATGCATTCTTCTCCTTACAACCAATAATGCAATGGATTGTTTGAAAATCACAATGTTCAAATTGTAAATATGTTGTCGAAGTATGCTAGGGAGCACCCCAAACAATGGAACCTTGACTTGGAAAAGTGTTTGTGGGCTTATAAAACTACATATAGTCTACACCATTTACACCATATGAGCTTGTTTATGGAGTGAAAGCTCTCATGCTTACACAAGTGAAACTGGATGCATTGAAATTGTTGTGTAAAATGCAAGGTGAAATAAAGACAAGTTGGAGGAAAGAATTATTGATCTAGAGTTGTTGCGAATGAACCAAGAAAAAAGTGATTATCATCTTCAACAACAAGCAAAGAAAAGGATGGAAAAAATGAATGGCAGATTATCTAAGAGAGGGATTGAAGAGGAAGGTCTTGTAATGAAATATGATTTTTGTTTGGATTTTAAAAAAAGCAAGAGACAAATAAGAAGTGAAGCATGTTTTTTCAAACTATCTAGTGAACTATAGAAACTATCTTGTGAACCTTAACGTTGTAGAATAAATGGTTAGAGATTGAAGAAATATGTTGTATTGGATGTGGTTTCAAATGCAAGTAGTCTATTGTCTGAGCATAAATGTTCAACCTAGAGGGCTAGCAGTGATGATAAGTTACATTTGGCATGTACATAGTAGTGGATACCTACACTGACATGTGTACAAGCAAGTGTACATACATGCATGGACACAAATAGCCAAGTCTTCTTTTTTGCAAATATTTGTCTCAGGGGGTTGTAGAGGATGTTTGGAGATGTTTCATGCTTTATATGCATCCCAAATCCACCCTACACAGCTTCAACCTATGGCTTTTGTTGTGTAGCTCATGATATGGCAGAATGCGATAATTTGGAAACAAGAACTAGTTATCCTGGATGATTTGCTTAATGAGCAAAACACCTTGATGAATTGTATAGAGTGAAGACCACTTATTGCATGACAGGATGGTGCTACTTAAATTGGACCCTGGATTTGTGTATGCGGTTACGGCCACATAAATGCTCTTTTGGGGAGATGGATATGGATTTGGCATTGATGGATTTTGAGGCTATAAAGATGTTTGAAATGCTTCTAGAGTGTGGAAGTTGCAAATGGCAAGTGGTGATATACTTGTTCCACGTAAAGAAACCCCTTCTTTGATTACTCTTCAACATCACTATACCATCCAAATGTCAAAAACCCCACAACATAATGTAAGGTGGACAATTGAATCAACAAAGGCAGCCTTAAGTAGTAAGTCCTTATGAAGATCAATATTGTCAGAGAGTCAAAGGAAAGTACTCAATACAATGGATTTTCTACTATATTTAGCAAAACTAGTAGTTGTAGCCGGCCAATTGTGTAAACGTAATTGTCAATGCAAAATAGAAGGGTGGTGGGTCTAACTCCTATTGGAATCTCTCACAGTCTGATGGTCAATTTTGTTCAAAGCTACCACTCCTCTAAGAAAGAAGTTTAGCTGCAAGCTAGAGCATCATGTTGAAACTAAGGCAAAGACTTGTGAAAATGGGAATTCCTCTGGCACCCCTTACTTGTAAAGAAGAGAGGATAGTTGGTGTAGGGACAACAGATGTCAAAATCAAAACAGTTAGATAGCCAAGTCAAGAGATTTGAAGGACATTTGCAATAGGGACACCAATTGAGGACATTTGTGGTGAGGCATCGGGTGTTGAAATCAACAAACGGCATTTTTTGAAAAAAAAAATTGGGTGGTCAAGTTGAGAGAGTATGCAGCGTGGAAACTAGATATCAGGAAGAATGGAATTTGATTTCATCTTCTATTGTTGGAGGCATATGCATTGGGACATCAGATGTCAGAATGGAGAATGGTGCTTTACTGGCAAAAAAATTTATGGTCAATTCATTTAGAGCCGAGCTCCAATCGTGGCGAGCGATAAGATCGACCCTTTTTGGACCCACCATCTTTGTGGGTGGCACTACCCCTTGGACACAGAGCATTTCAACTTATAATAGTGTGGATTCGTCGGAACTTTGAACTTTTGCCCATTGTTGCACAGCCATGTGATAAAACCTAAAGGCAAAGCCCATTGGATGTTGTTGTAAGGTAAAGGGCCCAATTTGGTGATAAACATTTTTGACCCCCCAATTTAGAGACAAGAAAATTGGCATATTCTTAGAATCTTACTCATGTATCTTGTTTTGATTTGTGAAAAAAAGTGTACCATTAGTGGGCCTTGAGTGTTTCTAATGCTTCAAAAAATCTCAAAAATGAAATTTCCAAAATGGAGCACTGAAAATAATTTGAAAAATATCAATTTTCAGTTTTCATACCATCTAATTTTCCTTTTAATAAGGATTCTAGTGCAATGTCTTCTTAACATCAAGTTTCACAATCATGCACATAATCGTGTAGGTTATACAATGTGCTATGAGGCACCAATATGATGCACGATGTGCAAGAGTGCAACTTTCTCAAAAATATTATCCAACACAAAGTCAAAGGACTAGGATGATATCGCTAGGCCACCAATGGCAAAGCTGACAAGGACAAAGCCTTATTCAACTTACACATACTACACCATATACTTTTTTTCTCATGGCAAGACTTATGAACAAGTGATTAGGTTGCAGTGTTGATGGCATTATTTTATTTTCAATCAATGATACCAACTATAGGGAAAGAGGTTAGCAAGGATAGTGTCTTAATATGAATATGAAGTTTCTTTGTGACATCTATGGGGATGTGAAAGTTATCTATTAAAGTTGGATCATATCTAAGAATATGGCATTTTTGGAAATTTCCACTAGGGTGAGTATGATTCACAATATTAAATCGAAGGGCTTGTTCTTTAATATCTTTTCTGTCTACAAAGATGCCATGCATTCATAGAATTCGTTTTCTCCTCATGGGACATGCATTCCACAAACTTTTCTTTGGCTTCCACTAGCACAGATTTTAGCCAGTTGTTCTTGTATCAAAGTGCTCACCTGGATCTTTTTCAAGAATGTGTAGCAAATTGCTAGCTTTGTAATAATTTGCTCATTAGAACTTTGTTTATAGATTTAGAGGTTGTTATGAATCATGTTGCATGTCTGTTGTATGGTTTACTACCAGTTTATAAATTAAAATAGTCTAAGTATGTTCAAGGAGGGAGAGTGGATAAGCATGCTTCATATTGATGCAAGGAGTTTGGGGGTTCACCCCTTAGACATGATAGTTACCATGCGAGTTCAAATAAATGGGTTTTTTAATTGCTAGAATTTAAAATTTTAAAAGGATTATATTAATAGAATGGGGTTTTTTAATTGATTTTTAGAGAAAACCTATAATTTTTTAAAAAACAAGGGGTCATTTTATTAGCTTAAACATGTAAGTAAAGCGATTTTTAAATACCCTTTGAACGCACGTTATATAAATAGTTTCTTAAAGGTGCAACCCCCGAGGCAAAGAGACTCCCAATATGCTTAGTTAGGCAACCCTTTTGCAAGCAAGTATTTTTATGACAACTATATGGCTAAAAGTAAAGTAGACATGTGCTTCTTGTTTTGACCTTTTTCATCAGCAATTATATTGCAACTCTTTTACCATTATATATATGAGATGGTATAATATATCTTGAGTGTAACACCTTGGGCAAAGTGCAAGCCAAAATCCATTTTCTTTACATCAGGACAGTACTAAATCCATTTTCACTACATCTAGATAAGTGTGTAGTTTGCAGTTAGCCTTGCTCATATGTAGGATCACATTTGTCTACTCAATTTAGAAAAATATTGTAACTGTATGGGCAATTCTATTTAAGCAAATAAATATTGGTTTAGAGTTTGTGGAGAAATTTTTGAGCATAGAGAACCATCCATGTTAGGGTGAAGTTAGAAATTTAATAGAGGCACTTTGCACCAAGTCTTCTTCTTTTATGGAGAGAAATGCCAATTTTGGGATATACTCCACATGTGGACGGTATATGTACCTGTGAACTTTGACACACTATGTCTTACTATCTTATGTGTCACAAGCAAGTCCAAATGCTAAACTCAATTGAAACATTCTAGTTTTTCCAAGGAATGGCCTCAAGAGTAGAAGCAATAGGTTTTTCTTAGTCAGGGCGTCTTGCTTGAAACATGCTCTTCTATAAGTCTTAGATGTAAGAAGAAGTCCCTTTTGGTAAGGTACAATCCCTTTTGGGATTTTTGTTGACCCTTTGATTACAAGCATTAAGTTTACACATTTAAGTCTAGATTCGAGAATATATCTCCATGTACGAGTACAAGATTGGTATTTGTTAATTGGACCAATAGACTTTATGCAGTATAGATTAATGTGAAAGTGCTCTTAATAATAAATTTTTTATTGACATTTTCACAAATGAAAACTCTCCTTTAAGAGGAAAATAATGCCATGGAAGGGGTAGGAGAAGATCCTATGCAATACCATCTACCATGCTAAGTATAGGTGTATTCTAAAGATAGCTTGGGGATTCTATAAAGGGAGCCAATTTTGAAAGGACAATAGTGATGAGCATGGGATGCATGCGTGTGCAGAGTGGGAAGGGGAAGAGGAAAGGCGACAATGTGTAGGTGGAGCAACCTCTCAGCAAAAGTGGCAATAAGAGTGCTCCTTATTGTTTGCATATAAAAAGTAATAAGAATAAGTGTGGATGGCCAGACACTGTATCTGGCATGCACACCACTTTTACCCCAACAACCTTCCACTTAAATCCGAATGTGACAATAAGTGAGTGCTACTAGCCAAACTACTCGTATGTACAAGAAAATGGGTGAGACACTTTCTCAACCTATGCCCATAGGCTCACACGATCTACGTGTAGTCATATCTCCTCTAGTAATGGGCGGCGTGTGTCTTCACGCTAGAGCCTGCATGCAAATCCTGCAGACAACTCCGTATGGCTTGCATAGCTTTATAATGCATCATGCTAGTGCCACTCATCATACGACTGACAATCCTTGCTACAAATGCTCCCAATGTAGCTTCTAGGTATGGCTTGCATAGCTTTATAATGCATCATGCTAGTGCCACTCATCATACGACTGACAATCCTTGCTACAAATGCTCCCACTATAGCTTCTAGGTAGGGCCTCAACACTAGTAGGTAGTACATGAGACATCCAAAAATTGACAAAATCTATGCAAACCTGGCTATACTAGCCTCCTTGGCACAATCTGCATGCATTGCATCATCATGACTACTCATCACATATGGATGTGTCATCTATGAGCTCTACCATTTTTTATTGATATTACTAAAACAAAAAATGTGTGTGTGTGTGTGTGTGCACGCGTGCCTGTGCATGCCCGCGTGCACATTGAGCTGAGCATTGGACACATAGTGCCCTTCCTTCATTATTGGCTGCTCCAAGCTCTACTAGCACTACCTCTCTGCAAGATCTCCAAGGTTGCCCTTGCTTGCCTATTTTTCAATCTTTTAGCACCATAGTATTTCTATGTGTATGCATTAAACTTTTTATTATTCTATTTCAAATATTTTCCAATGCTACCAATCCCAATCTGTGACTACATGCTTCATTTAGCATTGAATTTCACCCCATTACTCTCTATTATTGTAATGTGTATGTGTGTGTGTGCGGACACACAACATTTTGACCTATGTTTCTTCAAAACTCTTGAGTTGCCAGTTTCACCTTGCTTGCTTGACTAGCTCAATGCCCAATTCCTACAAATTATATTGTTGAGATTTGTAGATCCCAAAAAGATTCAATCATTGCAAGATCTTTGACTCGTATTGAGCCCACTACACAAACGACAATAAATAGGTAGCCGTGTGGGCCAAATCGTGTTGCAAGAGATCCACACTCTCTTTGATCTGCTCCATATCTACTCAATTTTCTCTCTTCGTGCTCCCGATAAGCCTCGCATGTGTGGCAGAAAGTGTGTCAAAAGAGTGTAGCTCGAATATACCAGTTGATGAGCATGTGAAAGCATGCATGTGTAGAGTGGGAAGGGGAAGAGGAGAGGCAAGAATATGTGGGTGGAGCAACCTCTCATTAGAAGTGGCAATGAGAGTGCTCCTTAATGTTTGTATATAGACAAGAAGCCAAACCCTATGTGATTGTAACAAAAAAAGGGGAGAAGCTTTGAAATCCTCTAAGACAAAGCCTTTGTGAAAAGATCAGTAGGGTTTTTTTTCATAAATACATAAGACAAGTCAACCTCTCTCATAGAGATTCTCTCTCTAGAATCATGCTACTCCATCTCAATGTACTTTGTGTAAGCATGGAACAAGGGTTCCTTGCAATGACAAAGCACTCTAATGTTTGTGAAGATCTTGGTGACACACTGTTTTCCAACACTTAAGTCATTCAAAAGGCATATGAGCCAAATCCACTCAATAGTAGCTACGTAAGCTACTGTGTACTCAACTCGCAACTAGAATTTGCCTTTATAGGCTACTTACATAACCAAGATATGCATGAGTTGTTGATTACAAAAAAAATCCACTAGTGATGGAGACTCATGTGTCATAGCAACCAACCCAATCCAAGTCTCAAAAGGCATGTAAATGGGAATGATCTCCCCTTGCAATAATGTTACCCAAGATTTATAGTGCCATTCAAGTAGCAAAAGATCCAATGAATTGTCTTCCAATGTGTGGATATTGGACTATGCATAAATTTGTTCACGAGTAAGATTGCATATTGAATATCTTGCAACCAATAGCATGCTGACAGAGAGTGACATAAAGTGATCTCTAGCATCATTTGGAATAAGCTTCAAAATTGTCTCCATAGGAGTAGCAATATGTTTGCAATCTTCAAGTATGAATCTATGGAACAATTTCTCAAAGTACTTCGTCTAACATAAAGCAATACCTCCATCAATGTGCTTGAATTGTATGTCCAAATAATGATGCAAAATCCCTAAATTAGACACCTCAAAAGAGGCATCAAAATCAGCCTTAAAATCAACAATATATCCCTCATTTAGTCCACCAAGAAACATGTCATCAATGCAAAGCACAATTATAAAAAATACAGCATCCACATACTTGGCATACGAAGTTCTCTCTTTTAGACTATTCTAAAAGCATGTGCAGCCAATTGAAGCAACATTAATTTTATGCCAAAAGATCCAATTAATTGTCTTCCAATGTGTGGACATTGGGCTATGCATAAATTTGTTCACGAGTAAGATTTCATATTGAATATTTCTCCTCATAATGCATGCATAAATCTTGCAACCAACAGCATGTTGATAGAGAGTGACCTCAAAGAGATCTCTAGCATCATTTGGAATAAGCTTTAAAACTATCTCCATAGGAATAGCAATATGTTTTCAACCTTCAAAGCTAAATCTATGTAACAATGTCTCAAAGTACTTTGTCTAACACAAAGCAATACCTCCATCAACTTACTTGAATTGTATGTCCAAATAATGATGCAAAAGCCCTGAATTTGACACCTCAAAAGAGGCATCAAAATCAATCTAAAAAACAACAATATATCCCTCACTTGGTCCATCAAGAAACATGTCATCAATGCAAAGCACAATAATAAAAACTGCAGCATCCATGCACTTGGCATACAAAGTTCTCTCATTTGGACTATTCTAAAAACCGTGTGCACACAAGTAAGCAATAATATTTTTATGCCAAGCATGTGTGGAACTTTATGTAAACCATACAAAGCCTTCTTAAACCTACAAACTTGTTTTCCTGTCCTTTTTGAACAAAACCATGAGGCTGCAATATGTACACTTACTCATGCCAATCACCATTCAAAAAAGCATTCTTTTTGTCCAACTGGTATACATTCCATTACCGTTTTGGGTTCCAACTCCTTTCATTCATGGAAACGTTTAGCTACTATTGAATATTTGACCAAACCAGTGTGCACAAATGCTACAAATGTTAGTCATACATCAAAGATCTAGCATATACATCCAATGCTCATTCAATTCAAAATCTGAATATTTGAAAAACATTCAAGTAACCCAAACAAAATAAATATTTTCATTCCATTCAAGCCCAAGTGGCCTAATTGGCTATGCCACAAAGGGATATTTGGTTGCTTGGTTATATTTTATAACATTATCTTGGAGTGTATATACATATATAAAGGGCAAAAAGTACCGCACTTATCTCCTCTAGCCAAGACCAAAAATCCTATCTAAATTTTTCAGCTATCATTTCCAAAGAATTTATGATAATTATAATCATCTAATTACCAAATTTAGCACCCAACTGTGTAAAATGGGTGCCCATGATCTTGCATCCATCCGTCCTCCTCCGAAAATGAAAGCATTCAAGTTCTTTCTTATCATGAGATCTACTGCAATGTATATGAGATTTACTACTCTCTCTGACTGCTTTCTCTTTCCAACCCTACATACATCATGTGTGTTCAATACTATTTTTAAAATCCCTCTACATACACTTCACCATGAAATAAATGACCCCTTTTCCTTCATAAAATTGTCATTTTTTTCAACTTTTATATTTCTAAACCTATCTTGTACATGTAAATGTGTAGCTCTTCAAAATTTAAAGATCCCCTTGGGGTCCCCTACATTTTTTGAGGTGGACCCCCTGGGTCCTCCAAAAGCAAGCAATCGACTACATCATTAAATTTTAGGATACCAATAACTAGTGTAGAATTATTAATAGCAATAATGGATGCGTGTGTGACAATTTACAAAGGCAATGAGCATAAAAGACATATACATTTCACTTCCTCATCTAAGTTCAACTTTTGAGCTTGTATCTGGTTAAATATTTAACTAGTTCAAATGAGAAGTAACTATGCTGCTTTCTTTCAGTTTCAAGTTAAAGAGTTTCTTCATACATTAGAGCTTTTTTGTGGTAATTTATTTCTCATAAGTGCTACACAACTTTGTTCATAAGGACACACTCATCTTTTCATTAATAACCGTGAAAAAAAATGTTACAACCAGGTGAAATCTAATCAAAGACACTACCAATGCATCTAGGTCAAGCCCATCCTCATCAGACATGGAAATAGGTTCAGATGACCACCGAAACAATAGCTTCTTTTGGGCAAGAGCATCTTGTATTTTCTCGTTTCATAAAGAACAATTGCTATCATTGAGCTTGTGTATATTGTAAAGCTCTTTATCTGACATAGAAGTTGATATATTCAAGCGTGATAGAATTTCGGCTTGCCTAGGAAATTAACAGTGGAGATGTCAAGAATGCTCCATCTACAAATTGCTTCCAAATGACAAACAAGATGCATCTATGTCTAATACAAGAGCTCCTTTACTACATCCAACCACAAATTGGAGTCAAGCATTCCCAAGGTTTGGATCAATCAACACTCAAGTAACAGAAGGCCAATGTGGAAAGCAAGGTATGACTGAGAATCATTCAATAAGGCATTCACTGAAGAAGAATAGCTATACAATTGCAAAGGGAGAACATTTTTTGCAAGCCAAGAAGAACATCTAGACATAAATTTTCACTTGTGAGATTCTTCACTCTTTTGTCAAAACAGAGTAAATTCAAGTGCTTGAATTTACTATGTTTGAGCACAGAGCAAATTTTTAAATGTGAAATTCTTCACTCTTTTGTCAAACAGAGTGAATTCAAGTGCTTGAGCACAACCCTTACAATAGCTTCAACATAAAATTCCACAACCTCAAGGAGGAAGAAGATATGAGGATATCCAAAAATGTGCATAGTGTGATATTAGACATTTGTTTTTGGAATTTCCTCTTAGGAGTTCCAACGATGAGGGGAAATGTGAACGTGGAGTCATACACGCGTTTTTGTAATGTCTCGATCTCAGAATTGAAGTAGCTCATGTTAACAAGGAAGACTTCAAAGTACATAGTTAGCAGCTTCATCTAGTGACTAAGGATCCTCGAATGTTAGGGCTCACAAAAAAAAGGAGGATTATTTTAGTTCTTACCAAAAAAATTGGGAGAACACATGCTCAGATTCAGAATGACTCAAGGACCTCTATGATAAGCAAAGATCAATCTAACAGACCATGACTAGGTGGGTCTATCTAGGACAAAACAACAAATACTATCTACTTTGCAAAAGTTGCTTGCTAGGGAGGTTCAACTCAATTATGATAAGGACTTCCAAAGTGGAGAAGTTGTACTCAATCGTGACTGAGGAAACATTTATAAAGAGGCCTTTCCACAAACAAGAATTTGAATCAACACCCTCGTGTAGATTCCACACTAAAAGAGATCCTCATAGAGACAAGAACATGGGCTTCAATAGAAACTTCGGCACACTTCATTACTAGCAAAGCTAGCACCGTGGGAGAGAAGCTCATCCTCTTCAACAAAGTTTATTTTCAGCCCACCGACATAAAGCAAAAAGAAAATCTATGCGCCAAAGTACCGTGAGATGTGTACAAGGTGACATCAATTTATACACTAAAGGGCTAAAACATTATACACAAATATGTAACACCTTGTTGGATGCCTTTCTAGTGAAGAAATACATATCTTAGGTGCAAAAAAATCATGTGCGATTGTTATTAATCAAAGGCAATAAAGTATGGCCACAAATCATGAGAAACGTTTTGATGATAATGATATTTACATTACCTTTTTTTCCACAACAAAATGGAGATATGTCCCAGCATCTTGCTCAAAATATCTATAGATTAGCATGATATACATCCATGCCCCCAAGAAAACTCGAAAGTGCTAATAATTTAAACCAAACAAAAAACTTGAAATTGCCAACTTAATCTTGTAGTCAATTCATATGAGAGGGGTTTTTGTCACGAGATACTACAATAGGGTAGCCCTTGGTGAATGTGAGCATAGGAAAGCAATGGTAATCTTCATGGAGATCTAGAGATGTCCACTTGATTTTGTTGATGATGAGGTGATGAATGTATAGTGACATGCTCATTCTTGCAAAGTCCGCTCCTTTGCAAGCATGAGGGCCAATTCCAAATGCCACATAGGAGAAGGGTGGTGGTTCCTGTTTTTTTACCCTTTCGACCTCAAATCTTGATGGATCAAATTTGCTTGCCTCTTGAAAATATTCATCATTTTCATGTGTAGAAGACATAGTAAAAAGCACCTACAAACAAAGCAACGTTTTTGTTGCATTAGAGTAAAGCATTTAAGAAAAGATGCGACTCCTCGCTCTCTCTCTCTCTCTCTCTCTCTCTCTCTCTCACACACACACACACACACACACACACACACACACACACACACACTATATCTATGCATATCTATCCACATATATGTCGGAACAAAGTTTTTCATGAATTATTAACTGTCTAAAAGCCTAAGAAGGTTTATTTTCTTGGAAAGAAAGGAGTCAACTTCATTAGATATGTATTGGCTGACAGAGGTAAATTTTCATTTTTTGTAGATGCTCGTGCTGAAATTGGCCTATGCTATCATTATCATCATTTATGGCATCAGACTTGTTGGCACCTTTTGAGCATTTTCCTCCTCTAGATGAGTCAAAAAGATTGGCGGATTGGAGCATAATTCAGGCCACCCCTAATCATATGCTCTCTCAGATTTCGGTTCATTTAGATTACGATTTTCCCTTTCCTGAAGTGTGGCTTTGCGAATATAAAAATAGCATCTGGGGAAAGCAAAAGCCGTTGTCTTTGTGCAAAAAAAAAGACACGGTATGATAAGGAGCAATAAGATACCTTTCAATTGTCAGCTCTATGTCACTACTTAATTGCACTTCTTCTAGTTGGATCTTTCTTGGCAAGTCACCAAGTGACATTCTCTCTTTGTTATGTTTGTGGTGCATTTTGTGAAATGTTTCCTCTTCTATTATGGAATTGTACTACCTCTCTCAATTTTTTGGATCATATACCATGGCTTCCTCGAGATCATTTCCCTTCTATGTCTTTTGGAAAACAATATTGGCTATTTGGCAACCTTGCTCGTGCTCTCAAACAGTATATACCTTTTTTTTTATTGGCTCCAATAATGGGCTACGTAGACAATTTGGCAGTAGAGAAATCAGTCTATTTTGGCGAGTCACCAATTTAGCCCTTTGAAGTAATCACATTAGTCTCTTTATAATTGTCTGTCTCTATCGACACTTACACTAACACCTTTCTCTATTCAAAAGAAAAAAAATTGAAACCCCTGTGACCTCATTTTGTGCTCATAAGTGGAAACACGTCACACACACACACACACACACACACAAACACACACACACACGTGCACGCGCACACAGAGGCAGAATTTATAGACATTAGCTAGGTTGCATTTATATGTCTGTAGTGAAAAACTTATACATATAAAACACTATTATACACTGTAATCTCAAATAATGATTGAATACCTATATTTTTTATTTTCGATCCAAAGATCCTTCGATCCAAGGAGGTTTCAATTGAAAAAAGTAATTATATAAAGAACAATCGTCGATTTTGATCGAGATCGACAACTACCTTTTGCATTGCAGAGCTTTGAGAGACTACCTAGTTGGAGAGCTCCATTGCATTTACCGACAGCAGATAGAGCATTATTGAGGTATATTGTTTCACTTGCTTATGCATACTAACTTATTTTTCTGTGTTGTGTTAGACTATATGGTGTAGCAGTTTTTCTCTTACCACAGAGTTGGCTTGTAGGCTATAGGCAACTTCGTGGTGTGTAGACATACGGATCACTCAAGAAGTAAGTAGAATGTAGTCACTCTTCCCGTACTATGAAGCCACATGGATCACTTTAGGGAAGGATTTTAGGATAGACTTAAATTCTCGCTTATGTGGTGCAGTAGTTTATCTCTCACCACAGAGCTGAGTTAGAATTTAATGGTCGACTTCTGGAGTTCAGTAGGCATGATGCTACACCTCTCACTTCAGAGTGACCTACAGAATTCTCAATTTTAGATTATGACACATCGTCGTTAGCACTACATAGAAACGCAAGAGTACTGCTCGTCAAAAATAGAGTGGAGAGATTCATACTTCATGCCCTCTTCATCTCTGTGTGATGTCTTGTTTACCCTTGTGCTTCGGACTCCAAATACATGCCATTGTTTATTACTAGATAACTTGGTGTTCTCTTAGATATAGACACATACGATATTTGTCCTACATCTGAGATTGTTAAGTTGTCAGTTGATATTTGTGTTGTCTGTTCCACACAGTTCATTAGGGATTTGACTAGGTCACATCATCGTTCTTACTACATAGAAATATGAGGGTTACGCTCGTCAACCTAAGAGTGGAGAGATGCATACCTATGCCCTCTTCATCTTAGCATGACGTGCATTGCCCTTGTACTTTCTGATCCGTAGATACGTCATTGTGCATCACTAGATAACTTGGTGTCGTCTTGGATGTAAAATGAAGTATCTACATGCACACAACTATCTTCACCATGACTTGCACTCTCGGAACATGTTGCTTAATTTTGGACTGAAGGACATCTATGTAAGCATTGTGGATTGGGGATCATGTACAAAGACCAAAACAATGGCCCACTTTCCTCCTCTCCGCGGCTTGCAAATAAAAAATAAAAAGCAAAGCAAGAGAGATTTTCCATGGACCGTCCCGGAATGCATATCTACTATTCCCCTCCTTGGAATAAAGTGATGGACATCTTCTCCATGTGTCATACTTATAAATGGCTCTTAAAGTGAATGTCAGAGCCTTCAGAGTAAAACAAAAAAGATTTTTTAAGAAATGTACTTACACACCTTGAGAGTGACAAGCGAAACAATCCCTCAACCCGACCTAATGCTTTTGATCTTTCTCTCTAACTAATCGGTGCCCATAGAGTGGGTTATAACATTGCAATGACTTCTAGTCTACGATCAACTGATAACTAAAGTGATGATTTTATTTTTGTCTTCTCCCCTAGTAACAAATGTAAATGATATAATTGATCAAGTTATCTTGTCTCTTTCCTATGACATGGTGATAGGTATTATGTCTCTTTCTTGCAACATGATTAAGTTAACATGTCTCTTTCTTTCAACTATATAAGTAGTATTCAATAAATGATTTAAATATAATGACTTGTTAAGGTCACGATTCGACTTTCTAATCATGATATAATCACTTGATTTGCAGATATAGAAGAAGAACTTATCCTATAGGTAGTATTCAATAAACGGTTTAAATATGATGACTTAATAACGTCACGATTCGACTTTCTAATCATGACATAATCACTTGATTTGCAGATATAGAAGAAGAACTTAACCACGTTGAAGCTCAGGCGATCTACAAAGAAGAGAGAGAGAGCTATGGCAAGGAGAAAGACCTCGAAGTTATTGCTAGAATCGAAGAGGATGAGTCCTAGTTGCAAGGCAAGCCTCTCAACCTCTAAGAGTGTAGCAAGCTAGGCGCATACCACTTTGTGCGTCAACTATTTCGAATCAACGGCCATGCAAACGAATCAGCTCCAGTAAAGTTATCACATTTGCAGCACAAAGGGCTAGCACGAGTACTAGTATAAAGATTCATACGACGGGAGAGAGTTATGCGAAACAATACAAATGGCACTTTACTTCCTACAACAATGCTATGTTTATGATATCCTTGGGAAACAGATAGATTGGTCAGACCGCCCAAAGACTTCTGGCGTTGGCCATGATCAGGTTGCAGAGAAAGTGACAGCAAGTAACGCCAATAACCCAATGCATGCACTCACATGTTCTATAGTTCTACTTTCCAAAGAATCGGAGACGCTCGTTGCATTAGCCAGCCAAGGGCAGGATCTTGCAAGCCAAGGAGAGACACCTAACATGTTTCGCGGCGGCAGAATCCTTGAGCTTGAACATTAGGGAAATTTTGGACTCTCAAATGGACCCTATAAGGACTTTGATTTTCTCCCTCTTGTCTAAATCGGGTGCATGGTAAAAAATTTGCAAATAAAATCAAAATTTGTCGGACCTTTTGGATTTAGAATGTACTCATCGAGATTTATCCATTGATATATAGCATGCTATCAGATTTCTTATATTCTAAAAGATTTTATTTTTTGATATGACAACTATGTCTTATAAATGAAATCTCTCTCCACATTTCAGCTTTAGTGGGGAGACCATAACTTCTACAAATCAACTCCAAATTTGTCAGAGTTTGGGGATTTAGTACCTAGTTTGTAAGATCTTTCCAATAATATGTTGGTTGATAGAGTTTTGACAAAGCGTTTATGTACTTCACCGGGTTGTCCACTTTGGACAAAAGAGGCAAAGTCAAACCTCCTTATAGGGCCCCTTTGAGAGTCCAAATTTTTCCTAATGATGGAGCTATCAAAGACCCAAGCCAAGCTACAACAATATGCCTTGTTGTCGGCGACCTCTGTCAAAACAGGTTGGTCCTTTGCAACAAGGACTTGCAGACCCATCTCCTGAAGCCTAGGAAGTGCTGAGTTAAGCATAGATGAACTATTCGCCAAGCTGGCACAACCATTGGCTTGAACACCTCCCTCACTTTACCCCTATCTATTTTCTCAAGAAGCCAATGTGAAGTGATACAATTTTTGTAATCTCAGAGTTTCATTTACCCTCTCATCTCCCCCTTTTTGTATTCTCAAAGAGAAATTATATTGTATCTAGTTGTAATTATGACTCTTATTACAAAAGTAACTTTTAAACTTGCAAGAAAGAGAGGTGAACATCAAGTAGTATAGCATGACTATCTTTCATAATTTTCAAGTAATCAAACCGGGACTTAAGTCACATATTTGTCTGTCTCAAACACACCAACCATATCATCTTTCATCCATATCAGAACAATCTCAAGCTATCTTCCATTCCATATCATCGTCATCGTCATCGTCAACGTCTACAGCAATAGTTTCATGGGTTTGGAAGACACTGTAGGGCTTTTGTGTTTCTCTTGTTGCAATGTTCACTGGCTTATGGATAAGTCTCATATTGCACAAAACATACATCCAATCAACATCCCGTTTAAGGTGAAGCTCGTTTTGTTTCTTGGTATACATAAAGGCTAATCCCGACTAATTTCTCTCACAGCTTCCACTTGATGTTGCAACAGATAACACACTTGTGTGTGCAATGACATCTATATACCATGGATCCTGGAACATACCAATTCTATGAGTATAATCAACTTGTTTATGAGAAGCAGATTTCCCATACTCCTTTCCCAAGAGTTGAGAGCACACTGTTTTGAAGTCGATCTCATGACTTCTTTGTTGGCTGATTGTTGATGCATTTGGAATTTGCGATCCAATATAAATGCAGCACTATGCGACGGCATATGCAATTGCACCCATCGATTGTTGGCAGTTGTGATTATGGCACCTTTGTCTTTTACACAAAAGACAACATGCTCTCTTACTTTGTGTAAGGCCTCTGGCATATATTAATAAATTCGACCGAAGACGAAAGAGCCTTTGTCGACTATTCGCAAAAGATCTATAAATGATTTGGCCAAAGTGTCAATTCTCTTTACATTGTATCAACGTCTTGGCAAGTTTACAAGTTGTGCAGATCTTGTAGGTGCCTCCTTGTAGCCAAGATACTTGCTCAACCATACATCCCATCGTCTATTAGCTACAGTTTCAATCAAAGCACGCTTTACTTTTTGCAAGGTGGAAAGAACATAATGTGGTAGCAAACCTTGTGACACAAAATATCTGCAAAGTTTTATTGGGTAATTTTGTTTCAAAAAGAGCATACGAAAATTGATGATATCTAATAAATTTCAGTACATGAATTGCATCCAATAGAGTTTGTTTTATGACAGCTATTTTACCAATGTCTTTTAACAGCAAATTAGGAGTATGCATTGCACATGGCACCCAAGTAATCTCTAGGTACTTATCTTGGATAGCCTTCCCTGCAACCTTGTAATTGGATGCATTGTTTGTGACGATTGCAGTCACATTCTATCGTCCACCTGCCCTTGCTATGGCACGCTCGTATATCCTTGTTAGATAATCGCCGATATTCTCTTTCAACGAGGTGTCAATGGTTTCTACAAACATGAACCCTCTATGGTTGATAAGCATCACATTGATTATCATCTTCTTCTGACAGTTGGTCCATCGATCCAACACTATAGTGTAACCATATGCAGGAACAAAGTCTACCACCGTACGCTTGAGGATGGCTTTAGTACTGTCTTTCACTTTATCTAGATACTTTGTGTGTATCATATTGTAATCACGAAGCACAAATCCTTTTTTGGTTGTGCTCATTAAAGAATCTTAAAATATGGGATTGCACATAGCATCGAATGATATACCGCATGCCACAAAATCTTGCATCCATTTCAAGTGCAACTCAATCAACCATTGTTTATCTAACGCTATATTTAGCGTATGTCCATTGGATGATACTTTACTAGCTTTAGTTATGGTAAGATCTGTTGCTACTGACGTTAAAGCATGCCTATGAAGAGGAGTTGATTGGGGAGTGATCATTTCCTTGTGTAGACATATACTCTGTCTCCTCATTGACATCAAATATTTCAACATCAGTTAAAACTTGTTTAGCATCAACACTTTTCTTTTTAGCTACAAGAATCTGCTCTACTATGCGAGCGTACTTGTAGGGGTTTACAAACATGTGATTCTAAAATCATTTGAAATCTAGTACATAATTTTAAATTACATTAGTTTTTAATTTATATTTTTTATTAAAATTTTTTGATTGATTATTTTTTAAAAGGACTAAATTGTGTGAGCTTGTATATTGTGTAGAGCTTAGAGACATGTTTGTAAACCCCTTATCTGTGAATTTATTTTGAAATATAATGTGTCCTTTTCTGTTAAAATCTATAAGTTTTTTTCAAATTTGAAAAAATAGTATCCTTATCTATATATATTTATATAAGTTTCAAGAACTCTATATACCCTTCTATTGAGCTCACGTGATAGGTTTCTACCTCCTAGGGGAATGGAAAAGGTAAAAGCTAAAGTGTCTGTAACTATAAGTTAAAGTGGAGATATACGAGAATAAAAGAACTGCAACTCAAAAGGGAGAATCTTTGTAGATTCTCTTTTCTTTCTCTTTACTTGGTAAGCCTAATGTGTTTTTGTGGTTTTCTGAGCTTCGAATTGGCCACATGGCATCATCTAGACTATTCCCTTACACCCAAATCGCACAGTCAAGAAATTTTATACTATCACACCTAAATACCACTAAAAAGCAACGAAATTAACCAAAGCTCTTTGATTTTGGGTGGGTGGATGATGCTTCCTTGTCGTGGGAAGGTTGCTATTGAGGAGCGACGTAGATGCATGAGGTGGATGGCAGCATAGTTGACTAAGAGATGGATGGCAACATGGATGGCCAAGCCGCGTTGGTAGCGAGGAGGTGGTACAAGGGGCTGGGGTAGAGGTAAGAGATGGCGCAAATTTGAGCTAAGATGGGCCAAGAGCTGCATTTAGATGGGTTGCGAACAACGGAGGCCTACGGTGTCGATAGAAGAGGATGAAGTATGTCGGCACGAGGAATCAGGTGCAAGGGGGCTAGAATGAGTTGCCGTGGAGAATGGCAAAATAGAGTAAAGAAGTAGGTCGAGAGACGGAGGGCGATGGGGGTAAATATGGAGCTGCTGAGCGAGAGGGTACCACAATTCTGAAGTAGCGACATATCTAAAGTGGCACAAGCTGACAATAGCGGCAGAAGAAAGCTGACATGAAGAAGTAATAAGGCCAAACTAGGTTGGTAAGGCAAGAAGCTATGACGAAAAGGTTTTTGTTTTTAGGGCGGTGGTGGTGGGGGGGGCGAGGGGGTGGGGATTGGTTCTCTCTTGGTCCCCTTACCCTTATGTAAGTGCAAGTTCAAGGCAGGGTTGGGTGCCCTTTGTAGTGAAACACAGACAAGAAGTTTGATTTTCCCATTGCGTGTGTTGAAAGTGCTAGACATGCAATGAACAGATATGTTGGCAAAGGCAAAGAGAGTAATAGTTCAACAAACTTTGAAGGTTGTCACAGCACGGTCAACAAGTACCAAGGGGCTGATTGCTATTAGAGCTACCTTACAGCATTAGACCAACAAGAGATGATGATAATGATGCACAAAGGAACGACACAGAAGCAGCGGTGATGTTAGACATGATAGTAGAAGTGAACATGACAGTCGACACGATGGAAGAAGTTGCAGAAGAGATGATTATAATGATTGCACTAGTAGAGATGATTGATACGATGACAGTCGACACGATGGAAGAAGTGAACATGACAGTCGACACGATGGAAGAAGTTGCAAAAGAGATGATTATAATGATTGCACTAGTAGAGATGATTGATACGATGATGGAGATCAAGGTAGACAATATCAATATGAGAGAAGGTATGCATGAAAGACAAAGAGACAATGCAAGAGAGGATGAAAATAGAAGGCATTGTAGCCACAAGGATCATGATCAGAGAACTCACAAAAAGCAACAAAATTGTAGGGATATATACAATGAGTATATTGGCAGTGACGACGATGATGAATGAATATACTAGAGTAGAAGGGACCGAGATGCTAGAAACCTTAGCTCTTCAAAAGGACATCAACTATAGGAATTTGAGTTGTTCAATGTTTAATAAGGTAGGTTTTCACCCCGTTTCACATGTCAAGGATCGTGGCTACTTTGTACAGTTTGCGGGCTTAGTGATCAAAATGTCGCATATTGTCACATGTATGATTGCTAATGCAAAAGATGTGAAGAGAGATCAACGGATATGGGTTGAGATTTTTTCCATGAATAAAATTTGTCTTTCCATGAGGGTTGTGGACCAAAAGGTAGCACAAGACCTCCTACTTAAGAAGCTCTTTGGATGAGGAATCCCTCTAGTATGAATCAGCCTTCACTACGTCGCGAAGGGCTATCTGAGATTATCCTCACAGATTCGGATGAAAATGGTGCTTTTAGGTGACCACTAAACAAAATAATTTCACTTGAAAGATGGAAAGATACTAGGCAGCTAAAAGTGACAAGGATTTGGATGTGAAGGATTACCCCAAATTTAATCCTAATAGAGTTGGACTCTTGTATCAAGATGAAGGTGCTAAAGAGGAGGTTAACATTGAGCCCAATGAGGATGGACGAGTCTCCTTAAGAGGACAAACAAGGTATTTCCATTGATTGTATTGTTTATGAAAATCATATGAAGATGGTACTCTATTGCCCTACTAGCATGTGCCCAACACCTCCTCTCACTCTCAAAAGCCAAAGTACAGTCACATGCATCAGAGGGGAAATCATCTCTTGAGACTAAGTGCTTCTGCTAGATGAAAACCGAGGGTAAACCAAGGCACACTAATTTTGCTTCACAACAGGAGCGATTTATATCACAATCTACATGCAAGATGGGCAACTTTTAATTCTTGAGATGTGTGCCACAAGAAGCATATATATTCGCAACATTGGATATTTTAACTTCACCTCAACAAAACTACAAGGTTCGTAATTTGTATCCAATTCCCCATGCCTGGACAACACATAAAGACTAGGAGGCAGGGCACGGCTTACATTCCTTATAATTTTTGGGAGACCATAGTGTCGATTCTCCACCATACTTTTGTATAGCACTTTTGTATGGCATACACGATATGGTTTATAGTTTGTGTCAATTTCTATTGCATGACAACAAGTTTAACTAGTTGTGCCATGGTTTTGTTGTAGCTTGACAAAACTATGTCCTTTGCCTCGTATACTCGGAACAGGCACCTACTCGGTTACCAGGTAAGTATTGTAATTCATTTTTCCATTTCTCGTCACTATGATCTACCATATGTAAACATATCGTCTGTGACTTGGAACAACCCGTCAATACTAAACTGCATCAACAATTTCTACAGCAAGGTCCACCAAGGAAGACTAGTTATTAGGTCTATTTGGTCACTAGACTCACCACACGTTGTTTGCATTTTCTTTTTCAAAGAATCATATATGAATTATGCACTCCGTAATCTTACATCTTTGCAACGACATTCCGCTCTCTCTCTCTCTCTCTCTCTCTCTCTCTCTCTCTCTCTCTCTCTCTCTCTCTCTCTCTGAGCCCACAGTTGATATAGATATCCTACAAGGATAAATATCTTTGTCAATTTTCATGGTTGATAAATATCTTGCTACTAAACTGTCTATAGATTTATGTGCAAGGGTGGAGCAAAATAATTCATGCCAAAGACAAGCAGCTCCGTTGGTGATGGGAGAGAAGGAGTGAAATGCCTTGCTTGTTCCTGCAGGTGTGAGGCAGGGTGTCACCTCATGCAAGGGAGGCAGGGTCCATGCTCTCTCTCTCTCTCTCTCTCTCTCTCTCTCTCTCTCTCTCTCTCTCTCTCTCTCTCTCTCTCTCTCTCTCTCTCTCGGAAACTGGTATAAACTTTCTACCACCCCAAGTATGGTAGATTGGTTATGTCATTTCCCTCTTGACTAACATGTCTTGGGTTCAAATTTCCTCGTCGATAATTCTTTAAGGTCTCTTGGAATAGTTTCATACGACGTTAAAATACTCTTCTTCTTCTTCTTCTTTGTAGAAAGCGTAGACAGTTCTAGCAGGCGGGAACTGCCCCTTAAAAGACCGAGCAACAGGAAGCAATCAAACTGGCAGTAATTATTACAAGAAGTTACTGTGGTAACTCCACAGAGCTATAAATAGGACCTGCTACATTGTAATCGGGTTCCGAGCTGTTTGTATTTGGCTTTAGCTTTCTTAGCACTTTCGAGCTCTTTGCCTCTAGCTTCACTTTGTAATCATTAATTCTGTAATCATATGAGCTTGAACCGTTATACACTGTACTGGTTGACCTTGAGCTATTAATCTGAATTGGCAAATACTCTTTCTAGTCTTCCAGTTATGTCTCTCGTTCAAGTATCATATTCCAGTTCAGTTATTTATTTTAGTTCAGTCAATGCTCTCTTCCAGTCTCGACATAACCAGTAGCTCTAAATTTTAACAACGAAATTAATTGTCTGAAGAGATCAGCTCCAATTCAATTTTGGCGATCACGGTGGTTAGAGTTGTTCTCTCTTTGACCAGTACACTCTTATCTCCCCGTTCAAATTTTTAGTTGAACACATAGCCTAAAGTCAATCATGGTTGTAAACGTCAACCCGGTTAGGCAATGATTCCGACCACGTCGACCCTATTCTTGAGGTCTCAGAAAGAGAGTCTGATCATAAGAAGGACCTGGAGAGCGAGACTGAGGCTCAGGAGGAACAAGTCATGCTGATGAGGCCAAGGACTCTCAACACTCCAGTCATTCCAAAAGGAGAAGGGCTGAGCGAGAAGAATGCAAAACCAGGGGTTCTCGGTCCACACATAAGTCAGATGGATCCAAAGGCATTAAGGACAGTCGTCATAGTTCCAACAGAAAATCCAAAGAAGAGACAGTGACTGAGACTGAAGAAGAAGTTGATTGGGACGCTGATACAGATCATTACAAAATATCTTCTCGTCGTAGTCAGACTTCCAAGGGCAAAAGAAGCAGGGATGATGTTTGTCCGGCATGATTATACTTCTTCATTGAAAATCTCGTTCTCGGTGTTCAAAGGAGGGAAGAAAGATGACCCAGATGTTCATATTCAAGCTTTTAAACAGTATGCTGAGTTTAAGAATATTGATAGAGATGATTGGGGAAAATATTTTCCTCAGACACTCAAAGATGCAGCAAGGAAATGGTACTACCATTACCCAACTTGCCAACTCAGATCATACAACAAATTTCTCAAAGCTTTCATATTGGAGTATTCAGATAATAGAGGTACTAATGAGGACATCCTCTGCGAGCTAGATAAGATTAGACAAGGAAAGTTGTCAGTGAGCAGTTATGTAGAAAAGATCAAGGAGTTAAACCAGGCAGTTGCAGGAGTCACCATCAAAAAAGAGGCTACGCGCATGCTTTCCAAATGGGTTCCGTAGTAAGAAGCTCAGAGAACTAGAGGTACCTGCACCAACAAAGAAATTCAATGATTTAGTGCAGAGAGCTTTGAAACTTGAACAGCAAGCTAAAAAGGAGAGAAGCCACAAGAAGAGGAGGTCCAGTAGCAACAGTTCTTCCTCTGAGAATTCTGATTCTAGTGCAACCTCCAACAGCTCTGACAACGGCTCAGATGAGGAAAGCAAGAACAAGGCTAAGAAGGGATCTTGGTCCAGAAAAATTGATGAAATGGCCCGACAGATTGCCAAAATCAGCCAAACCACACAACCAGTTAGGAGAATGGAAACTTGGTGCTCAAGGTGAAAATCTAAAGATCATGTTTCCAATGAATGTCCACAATGTACTTATTGCAAAGCGTATGGTCATTTATGGAACAATTGTGGCATTTTCATTCATCACTTCAAGAAGGGAAAGGATTTGTTAGTAGTACCATTTACCAATGCTGAACCAGCCAGAGTAGAGACAACCAGTGTACCCCAAGAAGAGAAACCACGTACCAATGGTACTGGTACTAGGTGCGATAGAAACCAGGGAGGTACTGGCCAGGGCCCCGACCCCGAGGGAGGTACTGGCCGGGGCCGGGGTCGAGGTCGGGGTAACTTTCAAAACCCGAAGCCTAAATTGTTATACTTGTGGCAAGTATGGGCACTTTTGCGGCTCAATGTCCAGAGACACCCACTACTGCAGCTAACTGAGGTGAAAGTCCCAGAGCCAGTTCCAGTGAGAGCAGTTACACGTACTAAAGGTGGTCATTGAGGAAATCCCAAATGAGCTGGCAAAACCAGTGAGTGTTGAAACTAGCAAATGGACTCAGCAGAGAGAGGTATGGAAGGCAAAGGGCAAAGAGAAGGTAGTCGACAAATGGCAGGAGCAGAGAGAATTGGCGGCTAAGATCAACGAAGATCTAGCCAAGAAGCTACCAGAACAGCCAGAAAGTTCTGAGGCTCGAGTCATTCAGAAGATACCAGCCCATTCTTCTGAGAAAAGACAGTCAGATCAGTTAGGATATGGACTTTCTGAGACTGTGCTGACTGCAGTTCCAGGGACTGGTGGAGGATCTAGAAAATGTCAAATCAGATCTAACTAGAATAGGAAACAGTGCAGAAGGTAAAGATGACATCAGAGCGGAGGATTGGCACTCTGCAGATGGTTCCGTTTCCTCAAGTTCTGAGAATAACTCTGATCAAGAGAGAGGAGAGAGGAGAGAGAGAGAGAGAGAGAGAGAAAATACATGTAAAGATCTGTAAAAGAATTCAAAAACTAACAGTCCAATTAGAAGACATCAAAAAAACTTTGCTTGAAGCAACGAAATTTATCAAACAGCGAAGGAAGGCTGAAGTTGGCGCTAAAGCAGTTAACTTTGCAGCTGTCAGGGATGATGAAGTGCCGGTGATCCACGTAGACTACAAAGTCAGAAAACAATAGGAATCACTATTCGGTGTCATATTGGATGGAGGGACAGGCGTCAACATCATGGGGGCACACCTTCAGCAAAGAATGAGAATCACAAATTTGAAACCAGCACCATTCAAAATTCGGATGGCCGATCACAGAGTTGTACAAGGATCAAAAAATATACAGATAAGGGTAGGAAAACAAAAGTTCAAGACCAGTTTCTTAGTTCTGGATGTGCAAGGTGCATATGGGATGTCACGCGGACGCCCATGGCTTCAAACGGCACAAGCTGTTCACGATTATGCCAACCAGACTTTGACAATACAGAGTTCCAGTAGAAGAATTCAGGTCCATATCCTCAAAGGCCGATTGACATTTCAAACATCTGACTTGATAAATTTACTATACATGGCTCCCGTAATGGTTTATGAACCAGTTCAATCTGACCAGACAAACGTAGTTGACGGCTGCTCAATGCTTATCCAATCATCATGAAATACAATTGTCAAAGCCTTAGGTCAGATGATGGATGCGTCAGCTCCTAATGAGAAGATGGTTAAGCTAAAAGAAGAACTGGACAGCAGCCAGCACGTTCAAAAACTTCAGAAGAATGTGGCTGCACAAAGACTCGGGCACACTATTGCTGAGAATCAGTCAATGAGGACAATCAATAATCTGCAAACAAAGTTGCTGAAGATAGAAACAGAAAATAGGCAATTAAAGGAAGACAAGGCAGCAGCTTTGAGGGATGCTGATCGATTTTAGACTGCTCCAAATGAAGCGGACAGATTTCAAAGAACTGATGACGGCTCATACTGCAGTAAAGACTTCTCTTACAGAGCGTTATGTTTATAATAATCTTGCTGATATTCTGAGTCCAGAAGGCAATGTCACTTTGAATATGGACAATCTGAAGGCCCTAATGGAGACTATTCAAAGTGATCTGCAAGATAAGCTCTCAGAATACAACACGGCATTAGCAAATCAAGCCATTCTGGATTATATTGAAAAACAGATTAATCTTGATGAGGATTCTGAGAGGGAAGAAGAAAAGAATGAGGAAGGAGAGGACAACCAGGCCGACAAGCCAGATGATGAAGATGATGACTTTCCTCCTTCCCCACCTTCAGGCTATGGAGCTAGTGGATCTACTTCCACAGGGGGCAATCAGCCCAACAGAGACCAGCCAGACCAATACAACGACAAGCCAGACTAGCAGTCGAGGGACCAACGGTCTAATGACTAGCAGCCAGGCAATGGAGAGAAGGGCAACACTGGAGATTATCCAGTACACCAGTCACAACACCTTGCTGACAGCAAAGAAAAAGCCAAAGTTATGACTAAGTCCCTAAAGGGTGATGAGCAACATTCATTACAACTCATCACACTGAATAAAGATTAAGACATCAACACGCTCCTATTACTAGGATGTATTTGGAGGATGATACTCTGATCTCTCATCTAACACGCTTTCAAATGTTGTATGTTGGAGCCAGAGAAATGATACAGCACTGGAAATCGTTTGCCTTCCATGATCAAGAAGTGTACCAATTGCCTGTGCATCCCAGCAGAATCCAGCTGCTGCTGGAAAGGGTCCATGAGTGGCCGCTAACTTCTGATGTTAGGATAGCCAATCCACATTAGAAACGACAGTCCACTGCAGACCGACCTCGACTCCCTAGCCCTTGAGTTAGACTTGCTATTTGGAACAAGCCTACATACAAGTGTATGAAGGAAGTCAGAACTCAGTTGAAAGAAGTTTTACTTCAGAGGAGTACTAGACCAGAGGGTGCAGGCTATCATTGAAGACCAGGCTTCTAGCAGCAAAGGACCTCAGACTCAAATGACAGTAGGAGAATAGGCAACAGCTCTCCGAAGACTCTTTCAGCTCGTCCAGGTTACCAGAAAGATGATGCAGCAGGAGAACCAAACCGTTTTAAATTTTCTGGAGTTTGTGTCTGATTCTCCTGTATGCATTACCTGCTAAAGAAGTTGAACTGCCCAGATTCTTTCCGGCCTTGTATCCTCAACATCCTGAACCAATGGACCAGCTCACCTACTTCGGTATCACTAATGACCTTCAGGATTGGTATAAGCGGACCACTATGGAATGGAAAACCTGGCAAACACTGATCAATGATGCCCTCAAACTGGATGATGTCATGGAGTTGCAGGGCGAATAGAGGGTCAAACTCTGTATGGGACAGTGGAAGATCCAACTCCAAGGTTTAACGAAGATCACAAATCAGTTGCTTCAACTGACTATGGAGTCTTCCAAAATCCCTGAAAAGGATATCACTGCTAAACCAGGACTGGGACCACAATACAGAGAAATGGCTGAGATTCTCTTCGAAGCTAAAATAAAGACGAATCAGCCTCTTCCGTAGTGATGGATCCACACAACCTCACACTATCACAAGTTGGCCAGAACCCGTCTAGCAAAGGAAAAACGCACTATGTATGATCCCAACACCAAAACCTACAATCCTCTCACACCTCATGAGTTTGAGATGTCCATTGAGAGGCGGGATCAGCTTGAGCAGGAGGCCATTTACAGACTTATCCAGAAGGACAATGCTGGCATCAGGACTTCTGAGACACCAACACCAAAGAAGGGCAAGAGAAAGCGGTTTCAGTGGAAGGATACTAGGTAGTTCCATCTCAGAATCAGACAGTGGATTTTTCCAGTAAGGCACTGGGATCTCGTTGGTTGGGCACCCTTGGAATTACAACTATAAGGGTGTCAAGCACTTAACAAGCATGAAGTATGGTATAAGCCATACCGAAAGAGCACTATCATGAAGGAACATAGGCCAACTCAGCAACACTTTATCAGAATCAGGTGGTGGATTTTTCAGAAATTTTGGAATCATACTAAAATTCAAGAAAGGAAGGAAGGATGTAGAAGGCGAAGACAGTTCTAGCAGGCGGGAACTGCCCCTTAGAAGACCGAGCAACAGAAAGCAATCAGACTGGTCGTAATTACCACAAGAAGTTATTGTGGTAACTCCGGAGAGCTATAAATAGGACCTGCTACATTGTAATCAGGTTCTGAGCTGTTTGTATTTAGCTTTAGCTTTCTTAGCACTTTCAAGCTCTTCCCCTCTAGCTTCACTTTGTAATCATTAATTCTGTAATCGTATGAGCTTGAACTGTTTTACACTGTACTGGTTGACCTTGGCTATTATTCTGAATCGGCAAATACTCTTTCTAGTTTTCCAGTTATGTCTCTCGTTCCAATATCATATTCCAATTCAATTATTTATTTCAGTTTAATCAATGCTATGTTCAAGTCTCACGATCTGAACTGACGGCATAACCAGTAGCTCTAAATTCTAACACCGAAATTAGCGGTCTGAAGAGATCAGCTTCAATTCCATCCTTCTCTCTCTCTCTCTCTCTCTCTCTCTCTCTCTCTCTCTCTCTCTCTCTCTCTCTCTCTCTCTCTCTCTCTCTCTCTCGTGTGAGATTGCGAGGTGTGAGGTGGGGCCTAATGCTGGCTCAGACCATGCCGACGGAAGAAATCTTTGTTGCAATTGTACCACTGCATCATCTAAATGGTGTTGAAAGGTGTAGGAGGTGGAAAAGCGAAAAAAATTGAGAGGCTATGAGAAGCGAGCAGCTCTTTGGAGGGGGGGGAGTATCGTCGGAAGAAAAAATACATTCGTCATTCATCCTACACGCCCCTGTGCGAGCCTTTTCCTCCGCCTAGTCAGAACCGGATTTAAGGTCGCAAACTCAAAAGAGTGCACCTCCCTCTCTCTCTCTCTCTCTCTCTCTCTCTCTCTCTCTCTCTCTCTCTCTCTCTCTCTCTCTCTCTTTTGGAAAAAGTCAGGGCTGTATATTACTGAGTACAATATAATCCCCAGCGGATGCCAAAATAGCCTTATCACGTGGGGTGTACAAGCTGAATGTAAGGAGGAGAGCCACTATAGTGACAACTCGACTAGAACAATCTCATGGTGGTCTGTGTGATGAGTGGAGGAGAAACCACCGAGGAGGGGCATAATGCCACTTAATCCGGCCACCTACAAGTGTGAAGAAGAGTGGGGATCGTGCCCAACGCCGAAGGAAGGCAAATCGGCGAGCCTCGGCTGCGCGAGATGTACCTGAGGAAGAATCCCACTGCCAAATCAGGGTATGAATGATGTCCAGCCAAATGGAAGTGAGGGTATCCTGAAGGAGCTGTGGAGCCGCACTTAGAATGTGGAGACAACGAGCTCTCCAAACATTCCATGGTGTAATACTAGTGATGACTGAAAAAACTTCATCACGTGTCTGAGAATCCCCCTGCCAAGCAATCTGTGGTAGCATAGCCAAAGTACCTCAGCGATAACCAGCCGATGTGAGCATAAAGGCTGGATCTGTGTCTGAGCCCTCGTAGAAAAGATGGGGGCCGGGCATCGGCATCAACCATGAGACAGATCCCCAAGTAAGAAATCCATGCTAAACACCTACTCTGCTAAGTAGAAAGCAAACTGCAAGCCACTACATGGGAAGCTGAGCATGACCAAAGACAGTGTGCAGGTGACTCCAGTAGTCGCAAAGGATAGCGAGTACATAACGGATCATGACCCATAGTAGCTAGCCAAGTCCCAACTGGAAGTCCCGCATGTGCAATCATCCACATGAAAAAAGAAATACGACGGGCCGCATGTAAATCCCAGATGGCGGACCAAAACTGTTGCAGATAGGCATGGGAGAGGCCTAAATGTAACCAAAAACGCATACGAGTGGGCTGCTCTGGCTGCTGTCTCATCAATGCTAACCATCCAATCCTGACAGTGTACTCAAAGAAGGATACAGGTGCACCGGTGGGGTCAGAGTGAGGCCAATGCCACTCGCCTGGGTCCCAATAAAGTTGAGATAGGGCACGACCCTCCCACACCCAAAGCCTCCAAAGTGCAGCATCAGCGGAAGCGAAACGAGGGTCAACACAAGGACGCTTCCCACGGGAGCCAACTACTCTGATGGCCTCCCATCGAGCTCCGGGAAGGGCAAGGTGCGGAGAGGTGGCATCATATGTCAATCTAGCATGAATCCCCTGAGACTGGTCAAAATCAACTGTGAATAGCATGGGGTCTAAACGAGCTAATAAGAGAGTGCTCTGAGCAAAGAGGCCTTCCCAGCCACAATGGGGAGGCATCTGAACCGTGCCTCTCATGACTGCATCCCACTGTGAAGGAACGGCAGAATCAATCTCAAGCAGTCTGTCTGTCACCCCACGACCAATGTCATAATGTTCTACCACAAAAACAGCATCCAGCATACATGTCTCATGAAACAACCGCATAGAGGCAGCGGGGCCAGTGTCCCAGGCAGCCCAATCAATGTGAGTCCTCTCTCCAAGCTGACGGGGTGGATCAACCGAAGAATCTCTCTCTCTCTCTCTCTCTCTCTCTCTCTCTCTCAACAAAGATAGATCACGCAAAGGTGGTTTAAAATGTTAAGATGCTCGAAAGTCCTTGATAAAGCTTGGCGCAACTATGGACAAAGACAACTATCAAAGTCATTTGCATACCTACAAGGCATTGATTCAAAAGAAGAGAAGAAAATGGGAAGTAAAGCAACTTTTTCCAGTCCAAGAAAAGGCACATGCATTTGGAAGATTTTGGAGAAATTAAACTTGAGAGGTAAGCGGGTTGAGAATTTTGGTAGCTTGAGTCTTGTGGATATGTACACATATTGTAGGAAATTATATGAGCAACGATGCCATTTTATGATTCACTCCCATGTATGCCCTCTTTTTTTACTATTGAGAAGTATACGGTAAGCTTGAAAAGTTGGCACTCGCAAAGCGAGAGATCTTCAAAGTATCAAAACGGAGATGATCAAATGGATGGGATATTTTACCCATGAGTGGATGTGTGATATGTTCAACCTTGCACTTCAACATGGTATGCCTTGTGATTGGAGAACTAATTGGGTCAAGCCTTTGCATAAAGGAGGGAATGTAAAGAATGTAAACAACTACCATATTATAATGATAAGGTCTCTTATGGCAAAGTTGTTTGGGTGCATAATGGAGATGAAATGGAGTGATTGAGCTGAAGAGAATGACAAGTATGAAAAAGAACAAGCGGGTTTTTGTTGATGCCATAGCACCATTGATCATCTTGTTACTCTTCGTATTCTCATGGAGAAAAGTCGATTGAAAGGTAAGCGATTGTATTGTTGTTTTGTGGACTTTAAGAAAGCCTTTGATATGATTCCACCTAACAATTTGTGGATAAGGATGGAAGAACTCAAGTGCCGAGTGAGTTTATGTTTGCGGTTTCTCGAATCTATGAGAAGGTGATGTGTCAATTGTGCATACGAAGAGGAATTTCAGAAATTTAAACAAGGACGTCTGTTGTCACCAATTCTCTTTGGTCTGTGCATCGATCAATTGGAACAAATGATACTTGACTTTATGCAAGAAGAAGACATTGAAGAGGTCACTATTTACAATGCGGTAATCATGATTTTGTTATATGCGCATGATGTAGTGCTTCCAACACACACTTTAGAAGATACACAAAAGCTTATGGTTGTCCTTGAGAACTTTTTATTGCATAGTGGCTTGATTATGAATGAATCCAAAACAAAGGTTATGCTTGTGAAAACCAACCATAAGGAGAAGCCATGCATTGTGTACAACAATAAGACACTTGAAGTTGTTGAGAGCTTTAAGTACCTTGGCCTTGAGGTTCCATCCAATCACAAGTGGCATGAATGTGCTATGCATCGTTTCGGGAAAGAGAGCATATTATGTATTTGAGAACAGGTGTAATGCGGGAAACATCAAGTGTTGGGCTCTCAAGAAGTACTTTTTTTGATGCATTGGCGACGCCGATTCTTCTTTATGGAGTTGAAGTGTGGGACGGGAGCATCTCAAAATCTACTTGGAAAGAGTTTGAGAATGTCCAAAAGCCTTTTCTTACAAACTTTTTCCAAGTTAAGCCACAAACACCATATATACTCCTACTTCTTGAGTCGGGATCTCTTCTAATTGAGGTTATGGGCATGGAAAGAGTTGTGGAGTGTATGATAAAGATGCATCAAAACCCCTCACATCAACTTCCTACAATTGCATGAGAAGCAAGAAAAAAAGTTCAAAAGATGCATAAAAGCAAGATCTTGAGCATGGGATGGATGTAAGACATTAAGAAGTGGTTTGGGAGATGGGATGCATTACACTTGCTACATGATGCTTCAATTGACTCCCAAGTGAATGAAGCTTTTCTACGAAGTCAATGTATTACGGCTTGGGAGAAATCCAGTGGGTCACGCTTCATACATTACACCATCCATATTGCTACCAACTACAAAACCATGTTCTTCGCTGAAAGAGGAAACCGTACTCACACTTACATGCTTGAGCCTATCCCCTTATCGACGATACGCACTATCGCAACTATTCGGCTTAGCTTCCATTTCCTTAAATGCGAGACAGGGCGTTGGGGCAATGGAGAAGAGTCAAACCGACTCTACACATCATGCTCACTGCAAGTTCGAGAGTCTGAGTATCACACACTACTAGAGTATTCAGCTTTAGGTCACATCCGAACTTGCTTCTCTCACATTTTCAACCATGACTTAGACCTAAATACTTTCCTCTCCCAGCCACAGTGTGGGCTCTCCATTGTAACTCTCATCACCACAATTTTGTAGCGTCGAGAGTCACTCATCAGCCATACACATACTACATCACATGTAACTTTGGTCCCATAGGTTATATTTGACCTCCGAGGACAATAAAAATCTCTCTCTCTCTCTCTCTCTCTCTCTCTCTCTCTCTCTCTCTCTCTCTCTCTCTCTCTCTCTCTCTCTCTCTCTCTACATTTGCAAGCCAAGCGAGGCTCGTTTCTACCTGTGACTCCGCTCTGAGTGCACAGTCTGTGTGCGTCTGAGTGCTCATGACAAGATGACGCTAGCCCTAGTGCGCCAAAGGTTTTTTTCGTTTTTTTCTCCTTTTTTTTGGGGGGGGGGGGGGGGGGGGGGGGGGGGGGAGACGGGGGAGTTATTTAATTATTAAGAGTTAAAAGTATGTATAAATAGGTATATGTATGTATGCATGTGCATGAGAGGGGGGGTTATTTAATTATTAAGAGTTATAAAAAGTATGTATAAAAGGGTGTATGTGTGCTTCTTTCTGCATGCCCGTGATTGCATGTCTATATGTAGATAAAAATAGAATATCCATATTAGAAAAGATAAGAGTCGTGATATAGAAGTAGCAAGGATAGAGACACAAGTAGGAGCATGAAATACAAAAGAGGTAGATAGAGGCAAAGATAGCAAGTATAGAGATAAAGAGAGGTAAATGGAGAGAGAAAGATTTCTATAGAGCGAGATATATATATATATATATAGAGAGAGAGAGAGAGAGAGAGAGAGAGAGAGAGAGACATATATATGTGGCTATATGTAAAAGGATAGGTAGATAGAGATAAATGTAGCTAGTTAGAGGCAAATCTAGACAAATATGTATTATAAAGAGAGAAATACTTAGTGCTAGATAGATAGAGCAAGATGTAGAACAGGATAGATAGAGGTAGAGGTAATTTATAGATAAAGAAAAGAGTAGATAATAGAAGTAAAGAGGTGAAAAGGGAAAGCTAGAGAGAAATCAGCATGGAGAGAGACGGTGGCAGTGGACCATAGACAGAGGTAGATGTAGATTGATAGAGATGAAATTAAATAGTGACAAAGACCGATAGAGAAAGACAAAGGTGCAAATGCTAAAGATAGATAGAGGTCAACAATTAGATGTACAAATTTTAAGAGATATAAATAGAGAATGTAGGTATAAGATAGAAATATATAGAGATAGGTCATGATGTTCAACCAAAGTCACACGACCGTCTCTTCATTTCTGAGAGAAGCTAGCCAGGCTCGTATCGATATGATCATCCACCTTTATTTCTTGAACAAACTAGCTCCCTATTGTCCTTTGCTTCATTTGAGTCATGCCATTGAGGGCTTCTTAGAATGACGCAACCTGAAGCATTTTGAATGGAAAAACATTAAGAGGCCCACACTCTTTTCCTAAACACTACACTAATTTCACATAAGCAAATCCATCTTGATAGTCATCACATGTTTTAGGGATTTACCATCACAATTTCTCAAGCAACGTTGAAAGATGACTAGGGTATGGTGGTGAAGTAGGGGCAGTCAACAACAGCATGGATATTGTCTTGATTCTAGTTGCTGAGGAGACAATATGGATGACTTCTTGAACAAGGGTACTGATATCTCTTTAGGTGGAGAGCTCTTCATATAGAGATGTAGGGATTTATATGAAGTTGTGCCAAGACGAGATGGATGCTTCTTCAAGAGGAATCATTATATTTCAACAAATTTGCTCTTGATGTAACTAGTTGGACTCCCCGTTCCACACCGCCTAGCCCGGCCCTACCTTATTTAGTCCGGCCTTGCCGGTGTCCTGACATTACTCCCCCATTAAGAAGAGTTTTCGTCCTCGAAAACAAAAGTGGGAAACTTCTTCTTAAGAACACTAATGTTTTCCCAAGTGGCACCTTCTTCAAGTCGGTCTTTCCACTTGATTAAAGCTTGTTGTCGTATGTGATGACGTGTACGCAACTCATGATAATCAAGAGCACATTCAGGTTCATGCAGTAAGGTAGAAGGTTCAATGTAATCAACCAAAACTTGTTGGTCAATGACATTGTCGTCCCCATGTAACCGCTTTCGTAGACGGCTTACATGAAACACCGGATGAATGCGAGAATGTGAAGGTAGTAATAGTTTGTAGGCAAGATCACCTACTCGCTTGAGTATTTTGAAAGGCCCACAATATCAGGGAGATAATTTAGGTGCCGGTCCAGTTTTCAGACTTTCTGAATGTTCTGGCACACGTAAAAATACTTCCTCCCCTTCTTTGAAGGTAACTTGCCGACCTTTCTCATCAACGTATTTCTTATACCAATCCTGTGTTTGCCGGACATTCTGGCGAGAAAGTTTCAGCATATCCATATGGTCTTGGAGAAAATCCTTAACCTGTTGGAGTTTTTCGGTTGCCAACCCCACCGTAACTCGTGACCTAGGTTGAAACCTGTACAGTAGCATGAAAGGACTAAAACCTGTTGTGACATGCTTAGCACTGTTGTAGGCAAACTCGAGAATAGGTAAGTATTCTTCTAAGTCTGATTGTTTTTTACTGACGTATGCTCTTAGCATATCCTCTAGCACCTGGTTAACCCGTTCCGTTTGACCATCCGTTTTTGGATGATCAGCTGTACTGAGGTTTAGTTGTGTACCCAATCGTTTAAATACAGCTCTCCAAAAGTGGCTGTTAAATTTGGGATCACGGTCACTAACAATGTTACTTGGCAAACCATACAATTTGTATAGATTGTCCACAAATAACTTGGTTAGTTCTGGTGTCTTCAAATTTGATTTGGTCGGACAACCTGTCTACAACCACCCATACTGAGTCATGACCTCGTATAGTAATTGGTAAACCTACAATAAAATCCATAGAGATACTTTCTCATTTTCCATTGGGAATCTCCAAAGGATGTAAGAGTCCTCCTGCTTTCAGGGGCTCTGCCTTGTTAACTTGACATTTTTGGCAGTGCAAGACATAAGCTTAAACAAAGCCATGTATACCTGACCACTAAAAATATTGTCGTACGAGAGCATAAATTTTTCTAATCCCCGGGTGCCCTGCACTTGGACTGTCATGGCATTCATAAAGAATTTGGCGCCGAATGTCCGTGTCCGTCAATACACAAACTCTCCCCTTGTGGAGTAGGTACCCATTGTCGATGGTAAAATGCTTCCATCTCTGTAGTTCATCACTTGATAAAGGAGAACTAGGTATGGAGGTTAATTGTACACTATCGTGTTTGGAGTGAGAAGGATCCTTCTTTTGAACATGGCTCCACACTTTGGAATATGCTTCATCATGCTCATATTTGCCCTTGAGAGAATCTAAAAATTCACTACGAAGTTCCGTGAATAAGAGCGAATTGATCTCTGCATTCTACTTAGAGCGTCTGTCAGTACATTGTATCGGCCTTTGCGATACCTTAGCTTGGCGTCATATTTCTAAAGGATCTCGGCCCACCTGGCTTTTCGACCCTTTAAATCTGTTTGTTGTGTAAACCATTTGATGCTTTCACACAATCTCGAACTTAGCACCATACAGATAATGCCGCCATGTCTTTAAAGCAGACACTATTGCATAGAGTTCGCGTTCATAAGCAGAATAGTTCTACTAATCTGCATCAAGCTTCTTACTTTCAAATGCAATCGACCGTCCGTCCTGTAATAGGACTGCTCCAATAGCACGATCACTGACATCCATTTCCAAAACGAATGGTTTCATAGGATCTACAATAGCCAGTATAGGAGCTGTAGTAATGCATCCTTGAGCGTATCAAAACTGTGTTGTTGAGCGGATCCCCACTGAAAAGCTTTTCCTTTGCCTTTAAGTTGATCCGTCATAGGAACAACAATTTGAGCATAGTTTTTAATGAACCTTCGGTAAAAACCTACAAATTCTAAAAATATATATAATTCTTCCAGATTTTTAGGAGGAGGCCATTTTTTGATGGTATCCACTTTGGATTGATCCATGTATAGGCCATGAGCTGAAACAACATGCCCTAAATAATGAATTTTATCTTTTTAAAAATCACATTTAGATTCCTTGGCATATAACTTGTTTGTAGGTAACAACTCAAACACCTGCTTGAGATATTGTAAGTGCTCTTCTTCAGAAGCACTATAGATTAAGATGTCATCGAGGAAAACAATGACAAATTTGCCCAAATATGGCTCAAGACACTATCCATGAGTGTCATGAATGTTGCGGGCGCTTTAGTTAACCCAAAGGGCATCACCAAAAACTCGTAGTGTCCAAACCGTGTTCGGAATGCAGTCTTAGGTATACCGGCAAGCCAAATACGGACTTGGTGATATCCTAACCACAAGTCAATTTTCGTAAAAATGCAAGCATGAGTTAGCTTATCAAATAACTCATTTACTCTTGGCAATGGGTATTTGTTCTTAACATTAATCGCATTTAAGCCCCGGTAGTCTACGCACATGCGCATACTGCCGTCCTTTTTCTTCACTAAAAGGATAGGCGAAGCCCATGGTGAAGAATTGGGTTGTATAAACCCTCTGCTAAGGTAGTCAGCAAGCTGACGTTCCACCTCAGCAGCCTCTGAGTAACTCATACGATAAGGTGGTTTACTAACAGGTTTACAGTCTGCAGCCATGTCAATACTATATTGTACTGATTTTTATTCCTGTTCTACCCCTCTTTTTGCATTGTACTGTTTCTACATGTCCACCATGCTATCGTTGAGGGCCTATATCATCACCCTCACTTGTTGGGCTCTCTCTAGATATCAGACTCTCACGGATGTGGCATCCTGAGAGTCCTCCATGTACTGACGAGCACGTTGACCGGCCCGGACGGTGCAACAGGTCACGATTTGAGCACTTAAACTTTTTGGAAGCCCCGTCCCTTGCACAAAGGGGTATGCTCATTCCAAAAAGAGATTAAACACATCGCGAGATCAAACTTGGGGTTTGAACACAAGCGCCAGCGGGTAGAGGCTAATGCTCAACCACCAACGTAGAGCGTTTGCTCGTTTCCGACCCGTGTTTAAACATATTTAGTGTTTAAACTCCCCGGGGTGGTGGGGAGGGGGGGTTTAGAGCAGCCCGGTTGCCGGTAAGCGAGATCTCTGCCACGTCGGCTCAGAGTCCGAAATCTAGACTCGGCCCACTTGTTGATGTCACATGGTTAGTGCAGCTTCACTAGCGACTCCTAGTTTGAGCAATTATCATACACTCCATTTTATATATCCATATATCCACTCTTGTGGAGCCCGATCAATAGCAAACACCACACGAACCTCACACATGTCCCCTCCACGCTCTACAAGAGACGAGCCAGAGCCTAGTGCAGCTTCACTAGCGACTCCTGGTTTGAGCAATTATCATACACTCCATTTTATATATGCATATATCCACTCTTGTGGAGCCCGATCAATAGCAAACACCACACGAACCTCACACATGTCCCCTCCATGCTCTACAAGAGACGAGCCAGAGCCTAGAGGCATATGCTAATAGTTTAGATAGCAGCGCATATAATGTATTATACTTGGAAAGGACGCAAAAACATTCGATTCCCACATGCACAATTTGCTGTGCGTATTGACGCACCATTCTTGAGCCATGGAAGAACAAGACAAGTCAAAGGAGGAGCAGATTTTGGCTACCCTTCACTATGGGTGGGTGTGTGTGTGTGTGTGTGTGTGTGTGTGTGTGTGTGTGTGAGAGAGAGAGAGAGAGAGAGAGAGAGAGAGAGAGAGTAAGAGAGGATAATGTTTAAAGAACGTGAGAACAATGCTCTCTCTCTCTCTCTCTCTCTCTCTCTCTCTCTCTCTCTCTCTCTCTCTCGTGTACACACACATATTTCTCAAGTACATAGAAATTGTACCTTCCATCCCTTCGGAATTATGTATCCATTGTAATTTAGGTCCTTTTGCGCTTCTTTCATGCCGCCTAGCACAGGAGGCCTTAAACGCAGGGTCTCTTGAAGCGTGGCCCACGTGTACTTCATGTTGGTGATATCCATCCAATTGAGAGCCTCAACTGGTTTCTTTTTTGATGAAATGGCTTCATGCTCTATAACAAAAAATTGTTAAATAGATTAGAGCTTGAAATCTACACTAGTTTTCCTTGTTGTTTAAGGCTTACCTTGGACAAGGCGGTGGAGGCAAGTTGGATTCTGCTCGACAAACTTGAGGGCAAACATGAGGGCAGTTGCAGAGGTATCATGCCCTGCAAACATCAGGAAGAGGGTGACATCTCGGAGCTCCTCGGAGGTGAGAGTGCTTCCCTTCTCGTCGCATGCCAAAATCATCTGAGAGAGCAGGTCCTCGTATCCATGTCCATCGGGATTTTGCTGCATCTGCTGCCGCTTCTGCTCAATGACCTCATCAATCTGCCGGCGGAGCTCATCCCCAGCTCGCCTCGATTTGTTGAAGGTGGTGCCAGGCACATCGACCGGCATCGCCGCCAGGCCGGCAATCCATATCCGGAATTGCACCTCCATGCGATTCAACAGGCCCTCCTCTTCAATCCCTATCAACAAGCTGCAGACGATGCGGAACACATGCGTCTTCAAGGTGCTTGCAATCGACAGCTTCACCCCATCCTTCCAGGTTGCCTCCAAGTGCTGCCGTGTCATGCGATCAGCCCTTCCGATCACTTTCTGCAGTGCCCCTGGCCCCAGACATGCACTCATGATCTGCTTCTGTGTCTTATGCTTGGCACCGTGAACCGCCACCGGCACATTCTTGCCCAACAGCTCCAGCATGTTGGAGGGCCATGAATTCAGTAAATCTCTCTTGTTCTCGGCGCTTGTCAGAAAGCGGTTGGCGGCCGCCCCTTGCACCACCACCGTCGGATGCAGAAACATGCTTGTCCTAAACGTTGGCGACCCGAATTTGTCCGTCCGCTCTCTCAGAAACCGGGTCGGCCCGCCCTGTCGAAGCGAAGAGATGAAGTGCAGGGTTTCCCCTATGAGAAGGAATCCTAGGGAGCCCGGCGGCAGCTCGCTGCTCCGCAATAGGACTGGGGAGAGGTGTACTTTCATCCATGCTAAAGCATTTAGCAGAGGTCTCGCTATGAAACAACCGAGCACACACGCGAGAGCGGTTCGCACAACAAGCTGGGGGCTCTCTATTTGGGCATATAGTACAGAAGCTATGGTTGAGTTTACATCATGCATGAGAGCCATGGTTGGCTGTAGACAGAAACTGAATAATGGAGTTAGAGAAACGCAAACGCCCCATCCACAATATTTCTGATGTACAAACATTCTCGATTCTCGAACGGTGCCTACCGATTAATCCTATTTGTCATCTTGTTCACACCTACAACAAGCCTCAACTACTTAGTGAGGTGACACTACTTAAATTTGTGCATCGACGGCTCGGATGGTTCGCACACCCTCAGCCGCTGATCCCCTCCCCGAATGCTAGTCAGCAAACTTTGGATCTCGCCACAAAACCGCTACTAATTCGTTGCCTTGTTTCCCCTCAGTTTAAACAAATCAAGCTTTCTGCACAATTTGAATAGGCCTCCTCTTCAAATTGCTTGAGCATGGATGTTGCCCATGCACATTCTGAACGGAGCCTATAGTGTTGTGGCTTGCCCTAACTAGTCCTAGTCACAATGGCCTACATAGAGTGGGTTCACATGATGCCAATGGTAATCTTCGTCTTTTTCATTTTCGGGATCTTCCCTTGTTCACAAGAGGAGGAGACAATTCAAAACTCTCATTTCCTCGTAGGTGATCAACAAATGAGTTATAGGCTCGTGGCAGAGCCCTTTTGCCGAAGGCCATTGATGTTTGTTTATTGTGCATGATCCACATGCGTTGCTAAAATATGAGCGGAAAAAACGATCTTTCGAGGGGGGAGGGTGGGTTGCCCATTTCTATGTGGGTCTGAAAATTGTTCTCTCGCTTTTTCTGCCCAAGGAGCATGCGCCATAGTAGAGGAACTCCTCTTTCGTCAGGTCGTCTGAACCTAGCCATACTTAGCTCCATATTTGGCATATTTCCCATGTGTAAGAGAAGGCGATATCAATTTAAAATTTAGAGATAAATAAATTTTCATGTGGGATGACACTAAAACTAGGCTTTTTTCTAGCATTGGTGGGATGCCTCCATGTGGAATAGGAAAAGAGGGTTCCCTTATGTTTGGACAACTATGCCCCTACGTGTCCGTTCCAAAGGCAAAAGAGCGTCCAAAAGGGTTGAACCAAGAGGCTAGCAACTCAAAGACCGACACTTAAAGTAGAGGGCATCCCATGTATAAAGGAAATCTTGGCAACCTCACAAAGGATGTTTTCTCTTATAGTGAACCTTTTGATTACAAAGTCTTTGGGATTTCAAGGCTTCTCGCTTTGCATTGGTCTTTGAAGAAGTGGCCGAATTTATCGAACTTTTTTTTCCTATTTGGAATAGCCTACCAAAGCCTTGATTCTAGTAGAGTCTCTAGATGGCATTAGTTTTGATCAGGGATTTAATTACACATGAAAAAGTCGAGATTACATTAATTATTAACGTGATTTTCATGGTAATTTGCAGAAACCGCAAGAGCCGATAAACCCATCGAAAAAATAAAAAACCCAAGTGGGCTAAATTGTATATAGTAAAACATCTTCTAACTTTGGCAATTTGACAAGGCAAATCCTTACGGAGTGTATCCGAGCGCCGGATACAATTATCTCCTTGTGAATTGACCTAAGGTTACAAAGCCACAGATCCTTTTTCTGGGCCGAGCGTGATTCTTAATCGGCGATAACCATTTCTTTAAAATAAAAAAAATATTTGCCGAAGACAAAGGTACAATGCCAAAACAATTGAATCTTTGAAGAGTCACACTCATTGCGACGAAGCCACTGATCAATAAAAGGGTTGAAATTGGCTCCAAAAGATGAGCATATATGAATAACGAGTTGATAGTCAATGGTCGGACGCCCTGTACTAGTGTACTGGGTATATAAAGATCCTTGAAGTCTTGCATTTTACACCATCATAGGTTTGAAATGATATACATTGTCACTACACAATATGAGAGCTATAATCCTTAATTGGGTGAAAATAGCTTTTATATATTGAATTGGATGCATAAGGGGGTTACAATCCTTTACTGGGTACAAGTAGTCCTCAATTGCATAATTGTATTGAATATTTCATAGTCTTGTTTTATGCATTAGTTTAGATAGGGAGTGCATTGTGTATCATGAAAGGTTGTATGTGCATGAGATGGCCAATCTAAGATATTATTGCTTTCGTTTGTGTTTTACCCAGGGGAGTCCACTATGTAAAAATTGCATATAGCACGTGCGAACAAGAGGTATTTAAATAATCCCTTACATGTATATTTTCAAGTATTATATGTACCCCTTAAGTATGTATTTTTGTAAAAACAAACTAGCCCTTATGCGTGAAAATTTTCACTTTCTCAATTAAAAAATCCTTTATGTAAGTATATTTTTTTGTAAATGTATCTAATTATAAATCTCTTATTTTGTTCACACATGCTATCTTACATCTTTCATAATGGATGCCTCGGGGTTTTGCCGTTTCAATGTATAAAGTTAATTATCCATTGTAGTATGTGAAAATAGTTGAGCAAATTAAAAAACGCGAAACCTTTATATATACAAACAATGTAAAGTTTTTAGATTTATCTAATTGTCTGCAACGGATTTGCTACCTTATTCCCCCTCAGTTTATTAAAATCAAGTTTTCTGCACAATTTGAATAGACCTCCTCTTGGAATTTCTTGAGCATGGATATTGCCCATGCGCACTCTGAACGGAGTCTTAGTGTCGTGGCTTGTCTTGACTAGTCCTAGTCATAATGGCCTACATAGGGTGGGTCAGACCATGCCATTGGTATCTTTGTCTTTTCATTTTTCAGTTCTTCCCTTGTTCACAAGAGGTGGAGACAGTTCAAAACTCTCATTTCCACACAGATGATCAACAAATGAGTTATAGGCTCGCGACAAAGCCCTTTTGCAACAGGCCATTGATGCTTGTTTATTTTGCATGATCCACACGGATATCTCTAAAATGTGAGCAGGAAAAAACAATCTTTCGAGGGGGGAGGGTGGATTGCCCATTTCTGTTTGGGTCTAAAAATTATTCTAGCGCTTTCTGGACAAGGAGCATGCACCATAGTGGAGGCACTCCTCTTTCATCGGCTCGTCTGAACCTAGCCATAGTTTACTTCATATTTGGCATTCCCATGTGTAAAAAAAGGCTATATCAATATACAATTTAGAGATAAGTCTCAAAATTTGCAGGTGGGATGACACTAAAACTAGGCTTTTTTCTAGCATTGGCAAGATGCCTCCACTTAATTAGGAAAAGAGGGTTCCCTTATGTTTGAACAACTCTGCCCCTAATGGCCCGTCCCAAAGGCAAAAGAGCGCCCAAAAGGATTGAACATTGAGGCATGCAACTCAAAGACTGACACTTAAAGCAGAGGGCATCCCATGTATAAAGGAAATCTTTCCAACCTCACAAAGGACATTTTCTTTGATAGTGAACCTTCTGATTACAATGTCTCTGGGATTTCAAGGCTTCTCGCTTTTCATTGGTCTATGAAGAAGTGGCCGACTTTATCGAATCTTTTTTTCCCATTTGGAATTGCCTATCAAAGCCTTGATTCTAGTAGAGTCTCTAGATGGCATTAGTTTTGATCAGGGATTCAGCAGCGTGATCATGATCGTCTGATTACGTTAACAACATGAGTAATTACACACGAAAAAGACGAGATTACGTTAATTATTAACGTCATTTCATGGTGATTTGCAAAAACCACAAGAGCCGATAACCCCATCAAAAAAATAAAAAAACCATGTGGGCTAAATTTTATATAGTAAAACATCTTCTAACTTTGGCATTTTGACTAAGAAAATCCTTGCGGACTGCATCCGAGCATCGAGTACAATTATCTCCTTGTGAATTGATCTAAGGTTACAAAGCCATAGGTCCTTCTTCTGAGCCGTGCGTGATTCTTAATTGGCAATAACCATTTCTAGAAAAAATTAAATTTTTCATTGAAGACAAAGGTATGATGCCAAAACAATTGAATTTTTGAAGAGTCATGCTCATTGCGACGATGCCAATGGTCAATAAAAGGGCTGAAGATGGTTCTAGAAGATGAGAATATATAAATAACGAGTTGATAGTCAATGGTTGAATGCCCTGTACTAGTGTACTGGGTATATAAAGAACCTTGAAGTCTTGCATTTTACATTATCATAGGTTTGAACTAATACACATTGTCACTACACAATATAAGAGCTATAATCCTTTAATTGAGTGAAATTAGCTTTTATATATTGAATCGGATGCATAAGGGGGCTACAAACTTTGATTGGGTACAAGTAGTCCTCAATTATGTAATTGTATTGAAGATTCTATAGTCTTGTTTTATGCATTGGTTTAGATAGAGAGTGCACTGTGTATCATGAAAAATCAGTGTATGTGCATGAGATGGCCAACTGTGGGATGGGTTTCTAACCTCACTCTTATCTTATTGTAGACATAGCAAGAACCACAAATATAATTGCCAATCCATGGGACGAAGCTGACTCGACTAGTGCATAGAGGTTACAAGAGGGTGTCAATCTCTTGGAAAACAATATACAACTCGCATCTAACACAAGATACACTCAAATGACCAAAGTCACCAAAAGCTAGTCGCTAATCGGCAAACAAAACATGATTGTTACAGCATCAAATGACATCCGCATGTTACAAAAGTTCTAGGACAAGTATATAAGACTTAAGCACACCTGCTTATGGTCTCAAATCTGACTTTAGGTCAAGTGCAAAAATTACAATTATTAGCAGCAGTTCGTTTTTTACCTATTCATTTTTTACCCCGAATGTATCTAAATGCTTAGCAATGATGCCTGAATACCCCACCTATGCTTACTTTGTGATCCTAGCTTAAATTACTACTTATGATGAAATCGACGACGCCAAAAGCTACAGTTTACCATGAAATATTTACGTCAATGCGTAGAGCTCTTACCTACGGTTGCAACGCAAGACGACATTGCAATTTGACAACCGGGAAGGAAGTAGGAAGCCCAAGAAAAAGAGAAGTGAGTGTCGTTAGCTCACGCTGTGTTTGTATTATCCAAAACTTTAAAAATAACTTACAAAATTTGGCCTTTATACCTTAGCCAAGGTTTTTTGGTCAAAAACTAATAATCTGGGAGCTCTAACTAAAAATAAGTTCATACAATTTGGAAGCTTATAGCCCCAGCTCGTCATCACAATATCCATCTGGAAAATAGGAGTTACAATATTTGCAATTTGTTTTAACAATAAAATCTCCCAGAAAATGTTACATGCGAGTTGACGGCTATCAAGGAAATCTTTAAGTGCATGTAGAGCTTTTTCATATCTGATGCGTGTTTCTTTGTCAGGGACTTGCAAAAAAATTGAAAAGTGGCTTTGTTTTTAAGTTCAATGGCAAAATAGCCAACAAACCTTGATGTCAGATTGTTGATCACTGGCCCAAAAATCTTTGTTCGCTATGTGAAGATCCTGTGTAAAAAGCCTCTTCAAATGCCAACATATTGCTTGATGGCAGGAACATGCATCTGACGTGGAAGCAATAGAGGACTTCTTATGAGGGTTGTCCACTCATATCATAGCATAAACCTTTGTTACCTTCTAGGAAAGATATCCATGGGGCTCCTACTTGCTCAGGCTCATGAAAAGCTTGAATGCATGTAAGCAGCATTCTGCAGATTTTATAGAGCATTTCACATGAGAGATCAGGGAGGCTTTGAAGAAGTTCATGGCACCCGTTAGTGTTTTCACCATGTAATCCTTCGTTTTTGGTCCCTGCTCTAGAGCTGGCAGTCTTGGGTAGTTGAGCCAAGTTGGTCTCTTCTTCCTCAATGCATCGTGTGCTTGTCATGTCCTTATCCTTGATACAGGACATAATGTAGGGTCTTTCTGTATTGCTACAAGTGCTCTTGTAAACAGAAGGAGATATCGTGAGTTCTTGTTGAGTCAGTTCTTTCTCCATTTTGGGTGGAGAACATCTTAACCTTCTTCCTGCATATCCTTGTAAAATATTTCTTTGACTTGCAGTAGCTCCACCTTTATCAAAGGGTAGGGCAGCGACTGCTGATGCCATTGACCATTGATTTGGTTGGGAGTGAGTTGAGTTACATTGACTGAGTGGAGAAGTCTCAACTCTTAATCCATTTCCGCTTTCCATTTAGCATCTACTTCATGGACAATCTGCTCTTTCAGTGCATCTTCTTCAGCTTTAGAAAGCTTGACCATTGGCACTTGTTCTTCTTCAATGATTGGCACTTGAAACTCCGAATCTCCTGCTAGCCGTTCTAATGGCTGTGTTTCCATATCTGCAAAGGAGACTGATGGTATGTTTATGATTGGATGTTCAGAGGTTCCTGCCTCCTCTTGAGCTTATGTATGTCCTTCTCTCAGGAGTTGGTTAGCTCTTTTTAAATCCTCTATATCCTTGAGCAATTGCTCTTCTCTTTGTACCCGCATTAAGGCAAGGTCTCATCTCTGTGCTTGTTCAAGGTTCGACTCAAGTTCCAGGTCCTTGTTTCTATTTTCCAAAGTCTTGTAGACTTCATATGTCCCCTTGAGTGAAGCTACGCCTGGGTTTTCCCTGATTTGCCTTAGAAATTCCGCTTGGTCATTGATTCTTTGCTCGGAGTATTGTAGTGAGGCATTAGCTACATCTAGTCGCACTTGGATGTTTTGGACTGACTGAGTAGTGATTAAAAGCTCATTGGTCACTTCAGACAGCTGTTGTTCCTTGCTCTTGCATGCATCTGATAGCATAGTGAGGAGCTCCCCTAAATCTTCCATCTCTTTCTGCTGCCTTTCCTTGACATCTTGGTGTTGTTCTTCTTCATTTTTTAGTTCTTTGATCTATCCTTGAAGATTTTCAATAATGTTCATCCAATCTTTGAGCTCACCTTGTAGAGCATCTATTACATGCTCCAATTCTTTAGCTTTGGCACTACGGCTAAGCGCTATTGTTCTCATCTTTTCTGTCATTAGTTGCATTTGCTTTGCATACACATTAACCTGAATGATGACCTCATCCGTGGTTTCCCATTCTTCAGGTTCTATCTGGGGTTGCTCAAATGTTTCAACAGATTCGGTTTGCGGCTCTTTCGACGGTGCAGCGGATTCTCCTTGTTGCCTTGTAGCTAGTTCAACTGATTCTTCATGTTTCCTCAGCTGATTCTTCTTGGGTTATTGGAGAAGGTCCAGCTTCAATTTTTTTTGTTCCCTTAGGTTGCTCAAAACAAGCTTCTTCCTATTGCTTCTCTTTTCCCTTTGCTTCCTCGCTTTCATTGGATTTAACAGTTGGTGAAGGACTTGGACTTGGCATGGGATGGTCTTCTTGCTTTGTAGTGGGTGAAGTGGGTCTTGGAGACATCTCTCCTTGTTCATGATGTCATTCACTTTGTTGTGCATCTTCTGCTTGCCTTTGTTGCACAGCTGAGAAACTTTCTTCAGTATGGTAGATGAGTTTTTAGGCACCCAAATTTGAGAAGGCTTGTCCTTGAGTTGTGCTTTTGGTACCCAAATTTGTCTGACTCTGTTGGAGGTTCCATCATTACATAGCTCCAATGACCAACATAATTATCAATCCGGAGGGATGAGCTACCCAGCTAGGGCATGGAAACACTCACACGATTAGTGAGCTAATCATGGCAACACGAATGGTTGACTCTATGATGTGAGCTTCTCGGCCTATGGAGGAGTGCTAAGCCACAATGATGGGCAATCTCCACATCCACTTCTCTTCACCTCTAATCAACCCAATCACACACACTAATGATTGCAAGACGCACACAACACTAATCATATCATGCAGCACACTAATTGCAACCACACACACATAGATTTATCGAGCACCACATTCCAATCAAACATACATGCACACACAAGCAAAAGAGGGCAATCACACAAGATCAGAGCAAGATTAACCGCTAATTAGTTGAGATCTAGCTAATCAAAGCATCATAGGCAATCACAAGAAGCATGAGAGAGGCATAGTGAAAGAGAATTAAGCATTGATTAGTGTTAACAAAGTCACATGAGCAAGGAGAAGCTCAAGGATTTCATAGCCACACACCTCAAGACCTCTCACCAAAGAGTGCTCTCAACAAATGAGCTTGAGAACCCTAATTTCTTTTACACATTACCTTATATACCTAGGGTAAAAAGATGCAATTTCCGGGCATCCAAGGCCTTTAGGGCTCCACCACTTACTAAATCTGCAACCTAGGCACTCTACTGACCTGTTCTTTACAGCTTAGAACTCCCATTGATCCTGTAACACATTAAAAATATTACAATGGCTTGAAATAAATTGGAAATTTACAATACATGACCATTTTGGGAAAACGTGAAAAATATGAAACTCCATTTTTACTGCTTCTTTCTGTTGATCTTCGATGTGCATCCGTACTTCTTCGGTCTTTAGAAGCTCCTGTTAACTGATGTTGACTCAGTTAACATTCCCCCCTTTCGATTTTAGTGCCCGTCCTCGACGGGCACTGTTGAAAAGTGTTCGTGGAGGCTATATAAGGTTTTTGATTGTTTTTTGATGGCTTGATTGTCTTCATTTGTCGTTGGACTTGTTGATGAGGTTCAATTTGTTGCAGCATCTTCATTGCTCCGAATATGTCTAATGTGAGAGATGATGTTGCATTTGTCCGTTGTAATAGCATAATGATGAGACTATTGTTTATTTATGAATAGTATATACAAGGAAAGTAGAATGCTAAGGTTCTAAATTAGGGTCTAATACCTGGATGACCAAAGGGAAAAAACCCAGTGGAAAAAAAGTACCTTGGGATACGCGCATTATTGGGGTACTTATTAGCATGGGAAATATTAATAAAGTACTCAAGGGGTTATTTGTTGATAGATATGGAATTAAAAAGGCAACAAATATGAAAGGGTAGCATGATGGAAAATTGGTTTTCCTGTTGTAGTCCACTCAAGGTGCATAGGTAGAAGCAAAAAAGAGTGTCTAATGCATACACAGAACTGCATGGGAAACAATATGTTGTGCAAGAAAGGAAAAGAGGGTTCCCTTATGTTTGAACAACTCTACCCCTAAGTGCGCATTCCAAAGGCAAAAGAGCACCCAAAATGATTGAACAACAAGGATTGCAACTCAAAGACTAACACTTAAAGTAGAGGGCATCCCATGTATAAAGGAAATCTTTGCAACCTCACAAAGGAAATTTTCTTTGACAGTGAACCTTCTGATTACAATGTCTTTGGGATTTCAAGGCTTCTCGCTTTGCATTGGTCTTTGAAGAAGTGGTCAACCTTATCAAACATTTTTTCCCATTTGGAATCGTCTACCAAAGCCTTGATTCTAGTAGAGTCTCTAGATGGCACTACTTCTGATTAGGGATTTCACTGACGTGATCACGATCGTGTGATTATGTTAACAATGTGAGTAATTACACATGAAAAAGATGAGATTACATTAATTATTAATGTCATTTTTATGGTAATTTGCAAAAACCACAAGAGTCGATAACCCCGTCGAAAATTAAAAAACTAGGTGGGCTAAATTTTATATAGTAAAACATCTTCTTACTTTGGCAATTTGACTAGGTAAATCATTGCAGAGAGTATCCAAGCGTCGGGTACAATTATCTCCTTGTGAATTGACCTAAGGTTACAAAGCCACAGGTTCTTTTCTACGCCGAGCGTGATTCTTAATTGGCAATAACCTTTTTTTTTTTTTTAATCTTCACCGAAGATAAAGGTACGATACCAAAATAATTCAATCTTTGAAAACTCATTATCATCGCAACAAAGCTAATGGTTAATAAAAGGGCTGAAGTTGGTTCTAGAAGATGAGCATATATAAATAACGAGTTGATAGCCTAATGGTCGGATGCCCTGTACTAGTGTACTAGGTATATAAAGATCTTTGAAGTCTTGCATTTTACACCATCATAGGTTTGAAATGATATACATTGTCACTACACAATATGAGAGCTATAATCCTTAATAGAGTGAAAATAGCTTTATTGAATTGGACGCATAAGGGGGCTACAATCCTTGATTGGGTACAAGGAGTCCTCAATTGTGTAATTGTATTGAATATTTTATAGTCTTGTTTTATACATTGGTTTAGATAGGGAGTGCATTGTGTATAATGAAAGATTGTATGTGGATGAGATGGCCAATCTTAAATATTATTGCTTTCATTTGTGTTTTACCCAGGGGAGTCCACTATGTAAAAATTGCATATAGCACGTGCAAACAAGAGGTATTTAAATAATTCCTTACATGTATTTTCAAATATTATATGTACCCCTTCTGTATGCATTTTTGTAAAAACAAATCAGCCCTTATGTATGAAAATTTTTACTTTCTCAATTAAAAAATCCTTTATGTAAGTACATTTTTTTATAATTGTACCTAATTATAAATCCCTTATTTTGTTCACACGTGCTATCTTACATATTTTCTAGTGGACACCTCGGGGTTTTTCTGTTTCAATGTATAAATTGATTATTCTTTGTATTGTGTGAAAATAGTTGAGCTACCTTGTTCCCCCTCAGTTTCAACAACTCAAGCTTTCTGCACAATTTGAATACGCCTTCTCTTGGAATTTCTTAAGCATGAATAATGCCCATACGTAGTTTGAACGGAGCCTTAGTGTCGTGTCTTGTCTTGACTAGTCCTAGTCATAATGGCCTACAAAGGGTGGGTCACACAATAGGAGTGGTAATCTTTGTATTTTCATTTTCCATATCTCCCCTTGTTTACAAGAGGCAGAGACAATTCAAAACTCTCATTTCCACACAGATCATCAAAAAATGAGTTATAGGATCGCGGCAAAGCCCTTTTGCAGAAGGCCATTGATGCTTGTTTATTTTGCATGATCCACACGCATCGCTAAAATGTGAGCAGTAGAAACAATCTTTCGAGGGGGGAGGGTGGGTTGCCCATTTCTATGTGGGTCTAAAAATTGTTCTCTCGCTTTCTGCCCAAGGAGCATGCACCATACTGAAGGCACTCCTCTTTCGTCGGCTCGTCTGAACCTAGCCATACTTTACTCCATATTTGACATTCCCATGTGTAAAAAAAGGCGAGATCAATATAAAATTTAGAGATATATCTCAAAGTTTGCAGATGGGATGACACTAAAACTTGGTTTTTTTCTAGCATTGGCAAGATGCCTCCACTTGGAATAGTAAAAGAGGGTTCCCTTATGTTTGAATAACTCTTCCCCTAATTTCCCGTCTAAAGGCAACCGTCTAAAGGCAAAAGAGCGCCTAAAAGGATTGAACAATGAGGCTTGCAACACAAAGACTTACACTTAACGTAGAGGGCATCTCATGTGGGTAAAAGCATGTATTGGTGGTACCACTTTTTGCACCTTTTGGTGGTACTCTTTAAAAAAAGTAGGGACCGGTAAATTTTTTGCCAAAAAACTCAACTTATCGGACTTTATACTTTTAGATTCTACATGGAAACATGTAACACATGAAGATGGGGCTTGTAAAATGCTACCAAAGGAGTGTCCAAGACGCCCCTTTTTGGTACCACCAATACATGCTTTGGCCCATGTATAAAGGAAATCTTTGCAACCTCACAAAGGACATTTTTAATGATAGTGAACCTTCTGATTACAAAGTCTTTGGGATTTCAAGGCTTCTTGCATTGCATTGGTCTTTAAAGAAGTGGCCGACTTTATCGAACCTTTTTTTCCCATTTGGAATCGCCTACCAAAGCCTTGATTCTAGTAGAGTCTCTAGATGGCATTAGTTTTGATCATGGATTTCACTGACGTGATCACGATCGTGTGATTATGTTAACAACGGAGTAATTACAGATGAAAAAGACAAGATTACATTAATTATTAACGTCATTTTCATGGTAATCTGAAAAAACCACTAGAGTCGATAACCCCTTCAAGAAAATAAAAAAACCAGTGGGCTAAATTGTATATTGTAAAACATCTTCTAGATTTGGCATTTTCACTTGGCAAATCCTTGTAGAGTGTATCCAAGCGCCGAGTACAATTATCTCCTTGTGAATTGACCTAAGGTTAAAAAGCCACAGATCCTTTTCCTGTGCCGAGCGTGATTCTTCATCGATGATAACCATTTCTAAAGCAAATTAAATTCTTCACCGAAGACAAAGGTACGATGCCAAAACAATTGAATATTTGAAGAGTCATGCTCATCGCATTGGTCAATAAAAGGGGTGAAGTTGGTTCTAGAAGATGAGCATATATAAATAACGAGTTGATAGTCAATGGTCGGATGCCCTATACTAATGTATTGGGTATATAAAGATCCCTAAAGTCTTACATTCACACCATCATAGGTTTGAATTGATACACATTGTCACTACACAATATGAGAGCTAGAATCCTAAATTGGGTGAAAACATCTTTTATATATTGGATTGGATACATAACAGGGCTACAATCCTTGATTTTCTATAAGTAGTCCCAATTGTGTAATTGTATTGAAGATTTTATAGTCGTATTTTATGCATTCATTTATATGGGGAGAGCATTGTGTATCATGAAATAGTGTATGTGCATGAGATGGCCAATCTTAGATATTATTGCTTTCGTCTGTGTTTTACCCAGGGGAGTCCACTATGTAAAAATTGCATATATCACGTGAGAACAAGAGGTATTAAATAATCCCCTACATGTATATTTTCAAGTATTATATGTACCCCTTATTATGTATGCATTTTTGTAAAAAAACTAGCCCCTATGTATAAAAGTATTCACTTTCTCAATTAAAAAATCCTTTATGTAAGTACATTTTTATGTAAATGTACCTAATTATAAATCCCTTATTTTGTAAACGCGTGCTATCTTACATATTTCCTAGTGGACGCCTCGGGTTTTTTCTGTTTCAATGTATAAGTTGATTATTATTTGTAGTATGTGAAAATAGTTGAGCAAATTAAAAAACACAAAACCTTTATATTTACAAACAATGTAAGATTTTAGATGTGTCTAATTGTCTGCAAACTGATTCGCTACCTTGTTCCCCCTCAGTTTAAACAAATCAAGCTTTCTGCACAATTTGAATGGGCCTCCTCTTGAATTTTCTTGAGCATGGATATTGCCCATGCGCAATTTGAACGGAGCCTTAGTGTCGTGGCTTGTCTTGACTACTCCTAGTCATAATGGCCTACATAGGGTGGGTCACACGATGCCAGTGGTAATCTTTGTCTTTTCATTTCCACGCAGATGATCACCAAATGAGTTATAGGTTCGCGACAAAGCCCCTTTGCCAAATTCCATTGATGCTTTTTTATTTTGCATGATCCACACGCATCGCTAAAATGTGAGCAGCAAAAACAATCTTTCGATGGAGAGGGTGGGTTGCCCATTTTTGTGTGGGTCTGAAAATTGTTCTCTCGCTTTCTGCCCAAGGAGCATGCACCACAGTGGAGGCACTCCTCTTTCGTCAGCTTTTCTGAACCTAGCCATACTTTACTCCATATTTGGCATTCCCATGAGTAAAAAAAGGTGAGATCAATATAAAATTCATAGATAAATCTCAAAATTTGCAGGTGGGATGATACTAACACTAGGGTTTTTTCTAGCATTGTCAATATGTCTCCACTTAGAATAGGAAAAGAGAGTTCCCTTATGTTTGAACAACTCTGCCCCTAAGTGCCCATCCCAAAGGAAAAAGAGCGCCCAAAAGGATTGAACAATGAGGCTTGCAACTCAAAGGCTGACACTTAACGTAGAGGGAATCCCATGTATAAAGCAAATCTTTGCAACCTCACAAAGGAAATTTTCTCTGGTAGAGAACCTTCGGATTACAATGTCTTTGGGATTTCAAGGCTTCTTGCATCACATTGTTCTTTAAAGAAGTGGCCGACTTTATCAAACCTTTTTTCCCATTTGGAATCACTACCAAAGCCTTGATTCTAGTAGAGTCTCTAGATGGCATTAGTTTTGATCAAGGATTTCACTGATGTGATCACAATCGTGTGATTATGTTAACAAAGTGAGTAATTACACATGAAAAAGATAAGATTATGTTAATTATTAACGTCATTTTCATGGTAATTTGCAAAAACCACTAGAGCCGATAACCCCGTTGGAAAAATAAAAAAACCAGGTGGGCTAAATTGTATATAGTAAAACATCTTCTAACATTGGCATTTTGACTAGGCAAATCCTTGCAGAGTGTATCCAAGCACCGGGTACAATTATCTCCTTGTGAATTTGCCTAAGGTTACAAATCCACACGTCCTTTTTCTGGGCCGAGCGTGATTCTTAATCAGCGATAACCATTTCTATAAAAAATTAAATTCTTCACCGAAGACAAAGGTACAATCCCAAAACAATTGAATCTTTGAAGAGTCATGCTCATTGCGACGAAGCCACTGGTCAATAAAAGGGCTGAAGTTGGTTTTAGAAGATCAACATATATAAATAACGAGTTGATAGTCAATGGTCGGATATCCTATACTAGTATATTGGGTATATAAAGATCCTTGAAGTCTTGCATTTCACAGCATCATAGGTTTGAACTGATATACCATGTCACTACAAAATTTGAGAGCTATAATCCTTAATTGGGTGAAAATAGATTCTATATATTGAATTGGATGCATAAGGGGGCTACAATCATTAATTGTGTACAAGTAGTCCTCAATTGTGTAATTGTATTGAAGATTCTATAGTCTTGTTTTATGCATTGGTTTAGATAGGGAGTGCATTGTGTATCATGAAAGATTATATGTGCATGAGATGGCCAATCTTAGATATTATTTCTTTTGTTATGCACAGTGAGAGAATACGTTGGCTTTGGTGCAAAGCTACCATAATCACAGCTGCCAATAAGCGATGGGTGCAGTTGCATACGCCGTTGCATGGTGCTACATTTGTATTGGATCCCAAATTCCAAATATGTCAACAATCGGCCAATAAAAAAGTCATGACCGACTTCAAAAGAATGTGCTCTCAACTATTGGAATAGGAGGATAGGAAAATTGATTTTCATCAACGAGTTGATTATGCTAATAGAAAATAAAGAAGTCATAACTGACTTCAAAAGAATTTGCTCTCAACTATTGGAACAGAAGGATGGGAAAATTGATTTTCATCAATGATTTGATTATGCTAATAGAACTAGCATGTTCTAGGATCCTGGCATATAGAGACCATTGCACACACAAGTGCACGTCTATGGTGAAAGGAGTACAATGGGGAGAAAGTGGAGCTGAAACACATTGCAGTTAAGGTTCTATCAGTTGCAACATCAAGTGGAAGCAATGAGAGAAATTGGTCGGCATTTGACTTTATGCATACAAGAAACGAAATCGTCTTCACCCTAAATGGGCTGCTGATTTGATCTGTGTTTTTTGTAACATGAGACTTATTTATTGCAACAAGAGCAGCACAAAAGCACTACAATGTCTTCCAAACCCATGAAGCTATAGCTGCAAAAGTGGATGATGACGATGATATGGAATGGGATTTAGATTCAGAATGCTCTGATATGGATGAAGTAGATGATATAGTTGGTGTGTTTGATGTAGACGAAGATGTGCGACTTAAGTCCTATAAGTTTTTCCTGGTGTGATTACGTAAAAATTATGAACGCTAGTCATGCTACACTACTTGATGTTCACCTCTCTCTCTCTCTCTCTCTCTCTCTCTCTCTCTCTCTCTCTCTCTCTCTCTCTCTCTCTCTCTCTCTCCCATTTGTTACTTTTGCAGTAAGAGTCATGATTACAATTAGGTACAATACAATTTCAAATTAATAATACAAAAAGGGAAAGGTGAGGAAGTAAATGAAACTCTCTGACTACAAAAATTATAGCACTTCGCATTCTCTTCTTGAGAAAATAGATAGGGATAAAGTGACCAAAGTGCTCAAGCCAAAGATTGAGTCAGCTCATTGAGAACATCTATGTTGAACTCAGTACTTTCAAGCTCAATAGAAAGGTCTGCAGGTCCTTGTTGCAAAGGACCAGCCTGTTTTGGGAATGGTTTGTTCAACAATGCATATTGTTGCAGCTTGGCTCGGGCCTCTGATTGCTCTATCTCAAGCTCAAGGATTCTCTTGTGCAAAATATCAGGTGTTTCTTGTTGGCTTGCAAGATCTTTCCCTTGGCTCACTAATGCAACAAGCATCTCTGATTCTTTGGGAAGTAGAACTATAGGACGTTTGCGTGCAAGCATTGGGTTATTGGCGTTATTTGTTGCCACTTTCTCTACAATCCGACCATGCCCAACGCTAGAAATTTTGGGCCGTCTGACCAATCTACATGTCTCCCAAGGATATCATAAACATAGCATTGATGTATAAAGTAGAGTGCCATCTGGTTATTGTTTCGTATAGCTTTCTCCCGTCGTATGAATCTTCGTAGTACTACCCGTGCGAGCTCTTTGTGTTGTACATTTTAGAGCTTAACTGGAGCTTATTTCTTTGCATTGCCACTGATTCAAAATAGTACTTGAGGCACAAAGTGTTTTTGATATAGCTTCCTATACTCTTTGAGGCTGAGAGGCTCGCCTCGCAATCCAGACTCGTCCTCTTCGACTAGCAATAGCTTCGAGGTCTTTCTCTTGGCCATAGCGCTCTCTCTCTCTCTCTTCTTTGTTGTAGATCGCATGTGCTTCAGTGTGGTTAAGTTCTTCCATTTCTGCAAATCAAGTGAATATGTCATCATTAGAAAGACTTGTTGTGAAGCTATTGCTTATTGAATATTACTTAAAACCTTGAAATAAAAAGACAGTATAACTTAATCATGTTGCAAGAAAGAGACAGAATATCTATCACCATGTTGTTGGAAAGAGAGAAGATAACTTGATCAATTATATAATTTATATTTGCAACTAGAGAGAAGACATTAATCAAGTCATCACTTTAATCATCATTCGGTCATAGACCAAAAATCATTACAATGTCATAGCCCACTCTACGGGCACCGTTTAGATAGAGAGAAAGATCAAAAGCATTATGTCGGGTTGAGGATTGTTTCGCTTGTAACTCTCAAGGTGGATAAGTACATTGCTTAAAAGATCCCTTTTGTTTTGCCTCTTGAGGCACCAACATGCACTTTAAGAGCCATTTACAAGTATGACACATGGAGAAGATATCCATGGCTTTATTGCAGGGAGGGGGATTATTAGATATGCATTCTGGGGTGGCCCATGGAAAATCTCTCTTGGCCTCCTTTCTAGTTTCTATTTGCAAGTCACTAAGAGGAGGAAAGCATTCCATTGTTTTGGTCGTTGTACATGACCCCCAATCCACAATTCTTGCATAGACCCCCTTTTGTCTAAAATGAAGCATCGTGTTGCAAGAGTGCAGGCCACAAAGATAGTCATGTGCATGTAGATACTTCAGGGTCTGAAGAAGATCGTTAATTATTTGTAAATTTTATTTTGGAACAGCTCTATTGCTCCTTCAATGGTCACAGTATCGCAAATGGCACGTTGACTGACATCTACATTGCACTCTTTTATCCACTTCTCTACATGGCCTCCATTCCAAAAACGTGAAATGAGCATTGGAAACTCCATGTGGTGGACCATGGTAAGTGGATAAAAAATGCCACAATGAGCGATGTTCAAAATTGTGGCTTCATCTTTAACCTACTAATCTACTATGGGTCCATGCAAGTGGACTTTGAAGATCTTCATCGCAGAAAATGGATCTTTAAATGCAGGATGGGTGACACCTACACATTTCACGTGTGCCCATCTCCCTTCTCCCACCAATTGTGGACCCTGTATGTTGAAGATTGCAGTATCTAATAAAAGATGCAACAGGGGGGAGGTGAGACTGATCCAGAGCGAGAGTGGCACTAGCAGAGCAGGCTCTATCCTAATGGTAGCTCCTTGCTCTTTGGAAGCATTGGAAGAGCTCGCTTCCACTCTCATTCGCTTTTCTGCTCTTTCCAGCTTCTCCTTGCTCTTGAGCTCAATATACAATTGTTGCACAAGTTGTATGCGAGTAGCTATGCCTGGCAAAGTAACAATTTTGGGATTTTTTAGGTCTTGAAAAATCTTTGCGATCTATTCAATAGACTGCTTAGCCATGTTCAATAATAAACTTGTTGTCATTAGATAAGTCAAAAGCAGCGGGCGTAAATACGAGTTGGAGTTGCTCAAATACAGACTTTGCTAAGGCCTTTGTGAACTGGTAAAAATGCTCCGGAGCTGAAGGGTTTAAGCAACGATGAAGCTCAGGCTCTGACATGTGATGAAAATGATGTACTATAACTTTGAAGGCGAACTTTCGTTGATGTTTCGCCAGCTTGGTGTCCACCATATCTATAAAATATAATTTGAAACCTAAATGTTATAAAATGAGAGGGCAAACTATCAAAATTGCGTCATGATCCTAAACCATAAACAATTGACATAATTTATAGCAAACAACAATATATTATGATTGGAAACCATACACTATAGAATAAATGATTGAAAGTTTAAGAAAAAAGAAAGCACACACAAAGAGAGAGATAGAAAGAAGTGAACAAGCTAGGAGTGTGAGGAGCCTGTTTTGCAGATTCCATTGAACGAATGTGAGGAGTAATGGTGCGGTTCATAGACAATGCAATCAACGCATGAGCCTGTGCATCCTTTATATCCCAACGAGCTTGTTCTGTTGTAGGCAAAACAACTCTAATAACAGAAATCCTTGTAGCAAGACCTGCCACATCCTCAACATCGCCTACATCCTCAGAACCAGGACATACATCAATGTCCTGCACAATATTCTAGACGCACTTTGACACAAGAACATGTTGCATCATGTAAGCCCACATAGGATAATTGTCCCCATGCAATCTGTCCTCAGCAGCAAATATCTTGAACACATTTGTGTTGTTGTTAGCCATGGAAAATGCCTGCACCTGATGTAAAAACTGCCCAAAATGAGGAGAAACTGAGTGAGACTAGCACGTCCTATATAGCACAACCCGCAGTAGACTGTATAGGACTTATTATGCAAAAAATGGCACTTACAGAAATTCTGCACAAAATGACGAAATTGCTTGTACAAACCTGCCTGTAGTGGAAACGGAGGCCGAAATGAGCCCGAATCAAAAATCTGAGGAAACTGAGTTCTTCGACCACGCCCGAAATTTTTGTCGACTTATGGACATTTGCCAAAGCTTACAAAAATCGGAGAAAGCGAGCTGGCGTGTGATGGAGCTACTAGCGACTAAGCCCGGGAAGACGGCACTTGCTCTTATACCAATTATTGGAATTAGGGTTGCAGAGAAACGCACACAGCTTGGAGAAGATGAAGGAAGCTCAAGGCACACAACTGAGAGTGTGGTACTTAGTGTACAATGGAAAGATAGATAGCCCTAGAGTGATGGGCGTATATATAATGCACGGGGGAAAAAACGTCCTAAAGAGGGAAAAAATGCCCCGGTGGTCCTAGTGTGTTCACACACATCACTACCACATGTATATGGTAACACTAGGACAGACTTAGATTCTTACTCGTGTGGTGTAGTAGTATATCTTTCACCAGTTAGAATTTAGTGGTCGACTCCTAGTGGAGTGCAGTAGGCATGATGCTACACCTCTCACTTCAAAGTGACCTATCGGTTTCTCAATTTTAGATCAGGACACATCATCATTTGTACCACATAGAAACGCAAGAGTACTACTCGTCAAACAGAGAGCTTTGTTAAGTTCCACTACAAATGCAGCCATTGTTGAGTCTTCTGTGAAAGGAGACTGTGATGTTGATGTTGATGCAGAATGGGCTTTTAGTGCAGATGCACTTACAATCATGTTTCCATGATATATGCATGTCAGTCGATTGCTCCAGATTCACATGTGTGGTATTTCGACAGCGGTGCTACAAAGCACATTACCTCACATCGTGAATTATTCACCTCTCTCAAGTCTGTCCCTCATGGCAATTCAATCACTTGTGTCAACAATGCCTCTTATTCGGTTCAGGGAGTTGAAAAGATTGTGCTAACTGCTGCAAATGGTAGTTCCTTCACACTTCTTGATGCACCTTATGTACCAGGGATCAAGAAGAATCTTTTGTCTGTATCCGCACTTGCTAGACTTGGACTTGTAGCAAATTTGTGGATGACAAATGTACAGTTCATGATCTCAATTTTGGTGATGAAATTGTTGCATCTGACCTTTTGTGTCGTGGGCTGTATAAGCTCACTTTGTATAACAAGTGTGGACAAAATTTTACAAATGCAATTGCAGATTCAAGGGCTATTTCGGGTACGAAATTGTGGCATGCACGTTTTGGGCATCTGAATTTTGCCAGTTTGCTGCGTTTGCAGAAATCTGATATGGTTGCTTCTTTGCCGCCTCTTGAAGCACCTGTCAAACATGTTTATGAAGGCTGTATTTTGGGTAAGATGTAGTGTTCTAAGTTTTCAAAGGATAGTTCAGTTGGGGCCACATGCAGGTTGTAGCTTGTGCATAGTGATGTTTGTGGGCCCATGCAAACTCCGTCCTTGGGCAATTACCTTTACTTCGTGACTTTCATTGATGATTACTCCAGGCATGCATGGGTATTTCCGCTTAAAGCGAAGTCCGAAGTTTTTATGTGCTTCAAACAATTTCTGGCTACGGCTGAAAATGTATCGAAATGTACTATTGGCATCCTCTCTTCCGATCGAGGGAGGGAGTATATGTCTCATGAATTTAATGCATTTCTGGCTAGTCGTGGGATAAAACACAAATGTATAGTTCCTTATACACCTCAGCAAAATAGTGTTGCTGAGAGAAAAAATAGGTCACTTACAAAAATGGCACGATGTACGGTCAAAAGTCACGCTTTGCCGCATTCTTTTTGTCTTGAGGCCATCATGTGTGCCACTTATGTACTCAACAAGCGTCCTACGAAAGCTTTACAGTTTATTACTCCATATCAAGCATGGTATGATAGAAAGCCTTCTATTGAGCACATGCGTGTTTTTGGTTGTTTGGCATATGCTTTGGTGCCACAAACACAGCGCAAAAAATTGAATGATAAGGCTTCAAATGTATTTTTGTTGGTTATAGTGTTGAAAGCAAAGGTTACAAATTGTTTCATCCGCAAACAAAGCGTATTTTGGTTTCACGGGACGTAGTGTTTGTGGAAGATTTTGTTCAGCCCTTGCTTTTATGTACTAGAGACAGTAATGTAAGCTCACAGGACATTTATGACACTTTGTTGCCTCTTTTCAGTGTGGAAGTTCTAATGTAAATTCCAATGAGGCAAATGTATAGCCTATGGGGGTTTCCAAAAATGTTATAGATCAGCCTATTACTAATGCAGATGTACATGATGTACTTGATGAGGAAAGGGCTGAAAATGAGCAAGCTAGAGGTATGCCAAAATGGATGGTGCATACATTGCGTGATAGTAAATTGGAGGTTTCTTCCCCCGTGCATTATATATACGCCCATCACTCTAGGGCTATCTATCTTTCCATTGCACACTAAGTAACACACTCTCAATTGTGTGCCTTGAGCTTCCTTCGTCTTCTCCAAGCTGTGTGCATTTCTCTGCAACCCTAATTCCAACACCTAGAACCCTTCCATGCAGTGAGCCAAGTGGTTGCACAGCACGAGAAGGGCGACTAGATTCTACTCACTTATGGAGTGAATCGGATGGTTGTGCACCACAAAGTGGCCTATAACTTGCAAACCAACTCTGTGGTGAGAGAAAAACTTCTACACCACACGGGTCTGGCACAACACAAAAAAATAAGTTAGTACACCTACGCAAGTGAAAAATTATACCGCAATAGACTCTATCTCTTGATAAATGTACTTGAGCTCTCCAACTACATAGTCTCTCAAACCCTTGCAATGCAAAAGACAGTCGCTTGTTTCAATCGAAATTGGTAATTGTCTTTATATAGAATTTTTTTGATCGAAAGATACTTCGATTGAAACCAAAAAAAATACAGATATTTGGTGATTATTCAAGATTTTGGCGTATAATAGTGTTTTATACATATAATTTTTTCAATACGGGTGTATAAATGCAACCCAGATTAGGAATTGAAAATCGAGAAATTAACGATGATCAAACCATAACTCATGAACATTAACAAGTAATATTGTTAATTAAGATAATGAGATAGTTGCTCACTATGTTGAAGGATAACTCTATATATGAGCTAGATTGTTACTCATTCAATCATAACGGCTTGAGGAATGCACACCATCATCATAATGAAATCCTACGTAGAATTGCACTTATACTTAAATTAAAAAAATGCAAATGCTACTGCCGACTTTGCAAGTGGCATCAAAGATAAAGAGAAACAAGTGGTTAGAGAGAACAAGTGAGATAGCATCAATCATTAGTACGATGCATACATGAGAGTGCACATGATAGATTGTGTAAAAGTTTCTCAACAATATGCCTCCGTACAAGGTAACACAAGATTTTAAAAGAAATAAGGATTCTCTCATAACATCAGACACCTCTAAAGAAGGCAATTTGTACTCTATGACTTGCATGAAGGGTAAGGACTCCTCCAGAATTCATGTAAATGCATCAGAAGAAATTACATAAGATAGAGATGTTAATTCTTAAATTTAGACTATGTCCACCAAACTACCATACAAGAGATCAATATGAGAATTTTGTGAAATTTCCAATTGCATGAATATATCAAGGAAATCCCATAGTACTCCTTGAAGACATGACACATGGAGTAATCATTGCAAATCCAAAATGGCATCGCTATACAAACATTTTTACCTCACTTGGAAAGATTTGTATTGATGTTTCCTTTAGAGAAATAAACACCTGATTGGCCACAAAATTCCATAAAGAAAGTGGTGGTGTTCTGCTTCAAGCTCATAAAAACCCCCAATTTGTCGATATTTCCAAACAATGCCATCACATTGTTTGGCAAATTATATGATGTAATTAGTAGTCTAGAATCTTCACCTTGCTCTTCTTGGTTATGGTATCAAAGAAAACAGAGAGCCTTTGCTTTGTAAGTAGGCCAATATCTTTTGAAAAATTGCTATGTTGACAATTATTGAGACTCTCTCTAAAGGGGCCTTATACCCCCATGCAAATACATCTCAATTCTTCTTAAGAGCAAAAATCAGCAGCTATTACTCCTTCCCTCAAACTTATAGCATTGTACAAATGTTTGATTCCTTACAAGACATCACTAAATTTACTTTCTTGGGTTTGTTGACCATTGCATAGACTGTATCATCTCCAAGGTCTCTTAACACTACCCATCATCCATTAATTGCATATTATGTGGCATGAGAAGATACACTTGTGTTGTGAGCATCCTCATTGATGTACTCCTTGAAGACATGACACATGGAGTAATCATTGCAAATCCCAAATGGCATCGCTATACAAACATTTTTACCTCACTTGGAAAGATTTGTATTGATGTTTCCTTTAGAGAAATAAACACCTGATTGGCCACAAAATTCCATAAAGAAAGTGGTGGTGTTCTGCTTCAAGCTCATAAAAACCCCCAATTTGTCGATATTTCCAAACAATGCCATCACATTGTTTGGCAAATTATATGATGTAATTAGTAGTCTAGAATCTTCACCATGCTCTTCACCGTGCTCTTCTTGGTTATGGTATCAAAGAAAACAGAGAGCCTTTGCTTTGTAAGTAGGCCAATATCTTTTGAGAAATTGCTATGTTGACAATTATTGAGACTCTCTCTAAAGGGGCCTTATACCCCCATGCAAATACATCTCAATTCTTCTTAAGAGCAAAAATCAGCAGCTATTACTCCTTCCCTCAAACTTATAGCATTGTACAAATGTTTGATTCCTTACAAGATATCACTAAATTTACTTTCTTGGGTTTGTTGACCATTGCATAGACTGTATCATCTCCAAGGTCTCTTAACACTACCCATCATCCATTAATTGCATATTATGTGGCATGAGAAGATACACTTGTGTTGTGAGCATCCTCATTGATGTACTCCTTGAAGACATGACACATGGAGTAATCATTGCAAATCCCAAATGGCATCGCTATACAAACATTTTTACCTCACTTGGAAAGATTTGTATTGATGTTTCCTTTAGAGAAATAAACACCTGATTGGCCACAAATTTCCATAAAGAAAGTGGTGGTGTTCTGCTTCAAGCTCATAAAAACTCCCAATTTGTCGATATTTCCAAACAATGCCATCACATTGTTTGGCAAATTATATGATGTAATTAGTAGTCTAGAATCTTCACCTTGCTCTTCTTGGTTATGGTATCAAAGAAAACAGAGAGCCTTTGCTTTGTAAGTAGGCCAATATCTTTTGAGAAATTGCTATGTTGACAATTATTGAGACTCTCTCTAAAGGGGCCTTATACCCCCATGTAAATACATCTCAATTCTTCTTAAGAGCAAAAATCAGCAGCTATTACTCCTTCCCTCAAACTTATAGCATTGTACAAATGTTTGATTCCTTACAAGATATCACTAAATTTACTTTCTTGGGTTTGTTGACCATTGCATAGACTGTATCATCTCCAAGGTCTCTTAACACTACCCATCATCCATTAATTGCATATTATGTGGCATGAGAAGATACACTTGTGTTGTGAGCATCCTCATTGATGTACTCCTTGAAGACATGACACATGGAGTAATCATTGCAAATCCCAAATGGCATCGCTATACAAACATTTTTACCTCACTTGGAAAGATTTGTATTGATGTTTCCTTTAGAGAAATAAACACCTGATTGGCCACAAAATTCCATAAAGAAAGTGGTGGTGTTCTGCTTCAAGCTCATAAAAACCCCCAATTTGTCGATATTTCCAAACAATGCCATCACATTGTTTGGCAAATTATATGATGTAATTAGTAGTCTAGAATCTTCACCTTGCTCTTCACCTTGCTCTTCTTGGTTATGGTATCAAAGAAAACAGAGAGCCTTTGCTTTGTAAGTAGGCCAATATCTTTTGAGAAATTGCTATGTTGACAATTATTGAGACTCTCTCTAAAGGGGCCTTATACCCCCATGCAAATACATCTCAATTCTTCTTAAGAGCAAAAATCAGCAGCTATTACTCCTTCCCTCAAACTTATAGCATTGTACAAATGTTTGATTCCTTACAAGATATCACTAAATTTACTTTCTTGGGTTTGTTGACCATTGCATAGACTGTATCATCTCCAAGGTCTCTTAACACTACCCATCATCCATTAATTGCATATTATGTGGCATGAGAAGATACACTTGTGTTGTGAGCATCCTCATTGATGTACTCCTTGAAGACATGACACATGGAGTAATCATTGCAAATCCCAAATGGCATCGCTATACAAACATTTTTACCTCACTTGGAAAGATTTGTATTGATGTTTCCTTTAGAGAAATAAACACCTGATTGGCCACAAAATTCCATAAAGAAAGTGGTGGTGTTCTGCTTCAAGCTCATAAAAACCCCCAATTTGTCGATATTTCCAAACAATGCCATCACATTGTTTGGCAAATTATATGATGTAATTAGTAGTCTAGAATCTTCACCATGCTCTTCACCGTGCTCTTCTTGGTTATGGTATCAAAGAAAACAGAGAGCCTTTGCTTTGTAAGTAGGCCAATATCTTTTGAGAAATTGCTATGTTGACAATTATTGAGACTCTCTCTAAAGGGGCCTTATACCCCCATGCAAATACATCTCAATTCTTCTTAAGAGCAAAAATCAGCAGCTATTACTCCTTCCCTCAAACTTATAGCATTGTACAAATGTTTGATTCCTTACAAGATATCACTAAATTTACTTTCTTGGGTTTGTTGACCATTGCATAGACTGTATCATCTCCAAGGTCTCTTAACACTACCCATCATCCATTAATTGCATATTATGTGGCATGAGAAGATACACTTGTGTTGTGAGCATCCTCATTGATGTACTCAATAAGAGGTTTCACACATTGAAATGAATTAAGTGTTTACTAACATTACTAATAACACTCCAGTGTGGATAGTTTAGGCCTCTCTTCCTTGCGTTTCTTACTTTTGCATCTATTTTATCTTCCTTTGATTTACTTTTCTCTTGCCATTTGTTGTCGTGTTTGGATGTTTCAATTTTTTAAAAAAAAAACAGGCACTACTAGAAGGAAATTCCTTTTGAGATCCAATAAAATTCGTTCTAAATATAAGCTAACCTACAATGTCACAATACTACTTTCTTTGATTTATTTTTCTCTTGCCATTTGTTGTCGTGTTTGGATGTTCCAGTTTTTTAAAAGAACGGGCACTACTAGAAGGAAATTCCTTTTGAGATCCAATAAAATTTGTTCTAAATATAAGCTAACCTACAATGTCACATTACTTTGCAAGGGCGACAATGTCAAAGCATATTTAACAAAATAAAGCTACAAATGCATGTACAAACTTGAGAAGGGTCTTTTTCTTTACTAGCTTCCTTTGGAATGAACTATAGATGCTAATTGCCCATCAAAGCATCACACAAATCTCCAAACTCATGGCAAAACTCAATAAACAAAGCTCAATTTATGTGTAGGCTATTAGGATTGAGAGCATTAGTGCGTATGTTGTAGCACATGGTCAATATAATAAAAAATATAGCTTATTATTGTATTGCCTTGTGGATGAGTACCATGAGCCTAGAAGTTAAAACTTCTAAATTGGTAATTTGAGTTGATGTTTACTTGCTAGTTACTCTTTTATGCAAATAATAATTCAACATATAATGGCCATACATATTCCTTCATAGATGAATTTATCCCTGCTCAATATCCATATATGAATAATGATTGCTACAAAAGACAATAGGTTTCTCTTTATGTTTGTAAAATCATCTCCTCAAAGCAAGGGCTTTCAAAAAGAACTAGCCATATGATTATTTAGGGTAATGCATTGCCACCCAACATCAAATATTCAACACTGTTTTGCCACTTCATGTAATACATTCATTAAGACTGGCTTTAAGGCCACATAGAATTGTAAGTCCATTCAAATCTACTAATAGCCAACAATTTGAATTGCATATGCCAATATACTTATAAATTGACGAGTGTCATTAAATGGATGTTTTTTTCAAAAACACACTTTTTGGCTGCAAAAACATATCATACAACCAACACATGAGCCCATGCATCCTTAGCATACTATCAATATTTCTACATATAGAGAATCTTACATGACTAAGACTCCTCAACCATGTTCCTCTTTACTATTAGCCAACTAAGCCTCGAGTATGGTGTCTCAGCACCCATCCTTCTCTGCCCCATGGAAGGTCGTGATTTCCAGAAGTACAACAGTAGCATGGTCAGTGCATTGAAAGCTGAATTGCAAAAACAAAATGAAGGACGCAACAGAGTTTACCTCATGCTGGGAATCATTAAGGTGGCACTACAGACTTATTACTTCTAGTGCCTTCTTCCAATGCCTGCAAATAGAAATGAGGATCATGAGCTGAAAAACCAAAAATGACAAGCAGTCAAGAGAAAGCCAAGATAAACATAGCTGCGCAGGATCATGACTATTTAAAGAAAGGGCATTATTGACAACATACTCAAGAGGTTACTGGCAAATGGAAGGGGCTGAAACTGAAAACGCTGGCTGCTAGAATCTGCAGCGCTATGCCTGGAAACCAAAACGTTGGCTGGGAGGGCTGGGATTTGCAAGCGCTAGGCTGTTTTGCTGAAAACGCTATGGCTGAATCTGCAGATCTGTTGGTTGTAGGACTCATCCGGCAAGGAAGATCAAAACGCTGCTGCTGGCTGAAAACGCTAGGGCTGAATCTGGAAAAACACTGGTTCTGCTCTCCACTGGCGCTATATTTTTCTGCAGCTTCCTCCAAGTGAGGGACCTATTACTCCCTTTTTAGGCTGAATTGCACTTATGAATTTATTTAGGCTTAGGTAGGGCAATCATGTCAAAGGTGCAGCGGATAAAGGGTGAATCAAATGAATAACTCGCCTACAACCGCGACCAAGACACCTCTCCGTGACGGGCAGCCAATAGATCTCGTATCTATCGCGATAGATCTCCTTGTTGTTGAGGTACTAGCCATACCGCCCACCGAAGGGGCATCGGATCTCGCCGAGTGCAAAGCAACACCACGAGGGTGTGTGGGCCACTGGGAAGAGGGAGCGCTAGAGGTATAGAGAGAGATCGATAAGCAAAAACGACAGCAGGAGGAGATCGATGGTGCTTGCAGAAAACGCTAGCAGACAAAGAAAACGCTAGAGAGACAGAGTGCCCAAATGCCGGAGATGTGCATTGAATAATATGCCAAATAGTACAAGGGGGGGGGGCTGCAGTTTGCCCTACTCAGCTAGAAAACCCCACGATCCCAATAAATGGCTAATAAATATGTAAACTCACTAAAAGTGACCTGGGACACATATTTAGTAGCAGAACTGCAGAAGACTCGAGACTCTGACCCCAGAAAACCCTAGCAACAGGGGACCCGCCTCATGCCAGACTACCAGGTGAGCATCACAGTGAAGTGCACCGCCGTGAACAGGTACGTCTACCTCAAGTACGGCCGGGCACAGCCACAAAACAACCCTCACTCCCTAATCTGCTCCTGGGAGATATCGGAGCTACCCTAGATCACCTCCTCAATCTGAATCACTACATCCTCGTAGAATAACCTGGGAACCCGAACCTCCAGCCGCATACCGAATGCCTAATGACTTGGTTGCCTTTAAATACCACAGGGTCCTAAGGGCTTGCTGCTTGGTGGGTTTCTGCATAAAGGAACTAAGAAGACCCATGGCTGATTTGATGCACCTTTGGATCGTCTCGATGTGGGATTGTTGATGGCCACCAAGGAGCTGAATTGCGCTCCCGTTGTGAGAGGAATGAGGGGCAGAAACCACAGATCTTGATGATGCCAATGATAGGCAGCAATGGGAGCACTCGCTCCGACGAGGGAATGGCCGAGGAGAGGCTCAATGGCCGTGAATGGGAAAGCCATGAATGCAAATCCGAGCCGATTTTGGGAGATGGAAAGGCCGAGTAAATGTCATGGGAAAGCCGATTTCCCATTGTGGGATTGTTGATGCACCACAATGGGAAATTGCCTAATGACCACAATGGGAAAGCCGTGAATGCAAATCCGAGCCGATTTTGGGAGATGGAAAGGGCTAAAATGCTGAGGCTGATCTGCTGTAGACAGCAAGCGCTAGGCTGATCTAGGAACCGATTTCGGGAGATGGAAAGGGCTAAAAAGTGAAAACGCTGAGGCTGATCTGCTGTAGACAGCAAGCGCTAGGCTGATCTGGTGTTGCCAAGCAAAAACGCTAGGGCTGCTAGCTTGCTGAAAAAACGCCAAGGCTGATTTGAGCAAACACGAATATGGGTTGAATTGCTTCTCCTGCTTGCGCTCCTCATCTCATGCGAAACGCTTGCTCCCTAGCCTCCTTTATAAGACCAAACTACAGGTTATAAACTCCTTAAGGTGTAGGTAGGGCAAAATCTCTGTCAAATTCTTAGAAATACGTCCATAAAATGATTCATTAATAAGCTTAACCGTGGTTCAGTTTTTGGTGAAACTGTCGCACATCGGCCACTCGAGAATCCGATTGATGCACGGAATGGCTCATTGGATTCCTCTAACCTAAAACTTTATGCATGTCATGTCAAATACCCACCTTAGTGTAACTACATCTGTGAAAACGCGTGTACGAACCATTTATGCAAGAGGGTTCCAAAACTAGAAAACCTAATCCAATGGACTCGTCCAAACATGCAGGTCCAACGAACAAACCACAAAACTGCCGGTGCTAATCCTCCTAGAAATCTAGACAATCCTATCCAGGGATAGGTGGAAAATTGGCTTTGGAAGTCGATCAAGCATGTCCATGTGACACACAGAGCCATGTGCACATGACATGTTTATCAATGACTACACGTTTCTGTGTCATGTAACATGCATATGTAACCATCTGCGTTGCATCGTGATGTGTCATCCTACTTTAGTGAGATTGCCTCGATACGTAACTTTAGTACATAGAGACAATTGTTACAGATCACATGGTGTCACCAGCGTGTGACTACTATCTATCCTTTTTGTTGATTTCTTTCTTATTATACTTTCACTTTTTGGAAACACCCCTCGGGAAATCTAACTGCCCTGCATTGCATAGCTAGTGTGGAACTGTCCAGAGGGAGTCCAAGCCTGAGGGCAAGAGAGCACTAAGGTTGGACAAGGACTATGGTTAGCCAAGTGGGGTCATTGACTAGCCAAAGTGGAATCCTTTGCTACAGAGGCTACATTTCAGTTTTGGATGTGGCCGCAGTGTACAAAGAGGGTCGGATGACCTAGAAAGATACAATGGCAGCATCTCCTAAAATTTAGGGAACTGCTATTTTGGGACCTGAAAATGTGTTGACGTCATTACCGCCGGAATGACAAGGGGAACATTTTCTTACTCTGCCGTGAAGTCAACTGGGCAACCGGTTGGGATATTTTTAGGCGGCAACCCCGAAACGGGAAAATGCTTGTAAATGTGCCAAGTGGCACATTCTGGTGCACTTGCCTCATGCAACAAGAAGTGGCGCTGAATTTAGGAGGGGGAGAGCCTCATTTTCAGATTTTGTCACAGGTTAAGAGCTATGGAGTGCTTGCTTTCCCTCTTATGCACAGTGCGGTGCCAGGAGTGATGCCCTGCACGCTACGCACTGCCCTCTCTCTCCCCTTTGGCAGTATGTTATGCCCCACTAGTGGGCTCTTCATTTGACCAATGTACAGTTGTGTGGGTTCATGCGCGATTGCCGAGGCAAGAGCCTCTTGCACAGGTACTGGATTAGCTAGCGGCTAATCCCCCGCAGGTACAGGTGAATTCGGAGAGGTTTCACGCCAGAAATCTCGTCCGATTCAAAGGGCAAGTAGCCCTACAGGTGCGGGAGCTCGAGGACTTGCTAAGGATGCGACCGGCACGCGAAACGGAGCCAGAAACAGTAAATTACAGCCTGCTGTGTATTTTTGCAGGTTTAGGGTTTTGGCCCTAAACGGACCCTAATACCCCCAGGAGGTTCGGGGACGCAAGGGGACCGCTGTACAAGTGATCTGGCGCATTTTCAGGGTTGAAAACAGAGAATTCAGCATGCTGCAGATTCTCGCCAGGTTTTGTAAAGTGCCCGTATGCGTCGGGAAAGTCAGTCAATGCGTGGGAATACTGACCGTGAAGGGTTCTAGTACAGTTATGCTGTCAAAATCGGGCTGGAACAGTGGAAATTCAGCCGAGCTTGTGCGGGGCAGCTTGTAGGGAACCACAGCGTTTATTCCCTCTTTTGAACAATAAAGAAATACCGAAAGGGGCGCCTAAGTTAGGGGCCAATCTGGTGTCCGTCTACTCATACAGGTGCAATCTAGCAGCCTGTATCCCTCTCCCCTTTGTTGTGTCTTGAAAGTACAGGTAAAATAGACGACTAATAATGGGTGAAAGCTAAATCAAGGTTTAAAGTAAAGTCTACCGCCCTTTTTGGAATGAACAGGCCGGTTTCACATGGTCTGGGTGTGATGGCTAATTTTGCTACGCCAAAATATCAAGAGTTGCCATATGGAATGAGAAAACGGAATGACCCTCGAATATTATTTTTCTAACTTGAGTTGTTTTGTAGATATAATCGTGGACGATTACTCTTCTTTCAAGAAGGGGGAATGTCACAAACTGCTAACGTGTCAAGTCACTGAAGACCCTAGCCAACTTGCAGATCTCGGCCGAGGGGCCCAAACCCTAGCAGAAGAAGAAGAAGATGAAGTCTTCACCAACTTACACATCCTCATTGAGTCACCTATCCTTAAATAAGGTTAGGATTAAAATCCTAACCCCCAACAACTTATGGGACCCCGACCAATGGGGCCTAAAAATAAAGTAGACACACACACACAATAATAACTTGCGTAAAGGCTGATGACGTGGCTTGCACTATGAATTTCCACATTATGCACTGATGTGGCAGACTATACAGACGCTTTCATCTTTTGCGTTGATAGGTGTTGACGTGGCATATTGTACGGACAATCCATGGGGCGCATGCTTTTAAGACCAAATGCTTTAAGACTTGAAGCTTTTCATGTAAACTGCTTTTGGATGGCCAAGGGCCTTTCAATATGTACTAAGGGCTCACTCCCTCGCATTCTCCCCGCGGGAGATACAAAGCAATGCCGCAAATGTTATACCATGTTGAAGCAATATAAAGAAAAACCCAAAAGAGGTGCCACAATTTGGGGCCAGTGCACTCTGGGGGTAGAACTACGCCTCTCCATGTCTCGTGGAAAGTCTCTCTCTTAGTTCAATTGTTTTGAAGCATCATAAGTCTGTTCAATCTGTTCGTCTCCGTTGGCACGTGGTGTCGTCCCGTTACACACTAACTTTATACACTCATGCACTAGAATACATTCTCACAAGGTGATGATGTGGCATGTCCAATTGGAAGAGAAATGGCCGGGTGGACAAGAGGAAATCTAAAGAACTGAACCCCAAAAGTGTGGCTGAGGAGCCTAGATAGGAGGGGTTAGAACTTAGGGTTTTTTTTTTAAACCTAAACCCTACCCAACTTATGGAGCACCAGCGGAGATGCCTAACCCTAAAAAGTCAAAAGCTTGAACTCTAGGCTGCACTTCCGTAAATCGCGTTGAATACTCACTTAACACAATCGTATGGACATGCTAACATGGCAATTGACAATTTGATCTTAAGTATGAAGTTTGAAGTCTTAATTATAAGATTAGCACCACTAATACTCACAGTGGTATCAGAGTAAATTTTTTTCCCGGGACCCTAAGGTTGTGAGCCTCTCACCCTTGCCGCTACACTCTATCCCCTTCCCAGAGTTGCATGGAAGCAGAAGAAAGATGGTACATACGACCATATGAGGTACCTTGAATTTTATCACTCCAAATTTATATACAAGACAAAAGACAGATGTGTGTGTGCAGCATACCCGGAATCCCGCATACAGTTGTGTGTGCTGTGATTCTTGGTGTGGACGTACTGGAGTTCCTGTGACTTATGATGAGGTCTTTCACTGGGAGTGCCTCTTCGTAGGTGCCGCTTCGTGCAACACGTGAGTGAACCCGCAAGCAGACACCCCCTTCCCGAGGTTCGCACCCCTTCATCTCTCCATGCGATGACACCTCTTCATCTCCCCATACGCTGGCAATTCTTGCCGCAAGCACTGGCTGAATTCAAACGCTGGCTGCCCTTCGTAGAAAACCATGCACTGGCTAATTGTGACGCTTTCTGGATTTTTTTTACGTAAACCACAATACACAGCAACGTATAATTATTTTACGCTAAGCGCATGCCCTTAATTTACAAGTGGCCGCACAACCCCAAAAAAGTTTAAGTGCCATGTGAACTTACCCCTTCAACTTCAGCTGACGTACAAAATGCCTGCACACCAGCGATTTCAACATTTGAACGCTGCTCTCTCTCCCAGCACCGACTTTCTGCACTTTTTCTGTGCGCGAGCCACATGGCCAACGGAGAATTCGACGTACTCGTCCCATTACTCTCGTATATAGACGAGATTTCGGACGTTGTTCTCTCGGAAATTCCTACTACACCGAAGTCATAATTATTTTGGATACTCCAAAACCCGAAGTTATTGAGATCCCGATTTGCCAGAGCCGGAACATGCTCCCAAAGCCATTCCTGCTCTTGTCGTACCCGTTCCAAAACCTGTTCGAGTTCCCTTTGAGGCGTAACCATGCTGACTTCTCAGGACAAAGAAGGTCAATCTGAAGACGCTCTTACTTTTATCAAGGAGCAGATGGCCACACTTTCCACAAGACTCGCATCGCTTCACACTCGATTGGATCAGATGCAGATGCAAAACACTTCTCGGAGTCGTCCTACAACCTCTCGGACGACTAATGCCACTTCTTCCACACCTTCTTAATCTTCAGTGAATGAACCAAACGAACCAAATCCAACTGATGAGGTGGACAATCGCGAACTTCAATTACTTTATAAAATTTTAATGCTGCACAGAAGAAGAAACTGGATGTTAAACTGTCCAAGCCGTATAATGGTCGCCGCGACAAGCGCGAGCTGGACCAATGGCTATTCAAAATGAGGTCTACTTGTCCACCACGGACTTAGTAGAAAGTAAAAAAGTTGCATTTGCTAGTTCTTTGCTCAAGGACACAGCATTTCTTTGGTGGCAATGACGGGTTGCTGATGGTAAACACACACCTTCTTGGGATAAATTCCGGCGCGTTATTCGCAAGGCGTTCGAACCTGCCAATGCCGATTTTCATGCCCGGTCCTCTCTTCGCCGCCTGAGCCAAACAGGTTCCTTGGCCGCGTACATCACAGAGTTTCAGAGACTAACTCTGGAGATAGAGAATCTCAGCCCCTCTGATAAACTACACAGTTTCATTGACGGGCTTGAACCAATCCTAAAGGACGATGTGCACAAATACAGCCCTACCACTTTGGATTCTGCAATAGCCTATGTGGAGCGTCTTGGCGATAATCGGTGCCCTACACGGAATTTTTTCCCTGGCAACAAATCTTCAAATAGCACTCGCTTTTCACACCGCGATTGTAGAGAAAGCTATAGCCAAAGTCAACAACAACAATCTCAATTCAGACAGCAACCAACGGAACCTTATTCAACTTCAAGGTTCTATTCTCAAGATCGACAATCTCAAAGCAGATCTTCTTCAAATTTTCTACTTGATCGTGGTAAAGGATGTGATTTTTCCCAAAATCTGCATTCCAATACTCAACAAGGCTCTTCGTGAAATGCTTCTTCGACTTCAAAGAAAGATGGATTATGTACAGTTTGCGGTGGTGACCATAGATGGTATCAATGGCCAAAGAAACCAAATCCGTCTAATTTAAAAAAAAGATTCCAATGCGGAAACATCATAAAATTTTGAACGACCAGCTTCTGCTCAAGATAAAGGAAAATCTATTTTCAATACAGTTCATGTCTCAGAAGATACAACGAAGCATGCTCACTGCAATTCTTTAATTTTGGAGCCTCTCTCAAAGCAAGTTCTGCGTCACGTGCACATCTAACCCTAAGTGTACGTGGAAAAGCTACTTCATGACATGGGTTCAGTTTAGTTCAATCAGCCTAAATTAGGAAGTGTTCTGGAACTTTTGTGAGTCTGTTCGCAGACCGTGCATGTCCAGACACTTAGAGTAGATGCATATCCTCCGGTTGCACATAGCATGATCATCATATTACCATCAGATTCCATCAGGAGCATTTTTTATATTGCAAATAGACCTATTTTCCCTATTCTAGCGAATTTTCACTTATTATTTTAAGTGACTTTTGTTGGGAAATTGGGTAGGGCAATTGGACTCGGCCAGTATATAAGAAAACCTAGCGCTAGCACTTTCTGGCAGAAGAGGCAACAGGAACCGCATGTTCGACAGTGCACCTTCTCAGCAAGAACCCCCAGCAGGAGACATAGCATTTTCAGCCAACAGATCAAAGGAGAGCCTAGCGTTTTCATCAAGATCAGCCAACATTTTGCACACAGCAAGAGAAGCCTGGCGTTAGTAGATTCCATCAGCAGATCACTAGCGTTTTTGCAGATTGACCCCAATCAGCCCTAGCGTTTTGCATCAGCATGACAGCCTAGCATTTTGTAGATCCTTCGCGACAGATTCAGCCATAGCCTCAGCGTTTTCAGTTTTCAGCACATAGACACCGCAATAGAACCCCCAAACCTCGCTGATCTCACCTTCCCGCAACAGAGCCTCACCGCACGGTCAGATCCACCGAAGTTTGCAGGTTCAGCATCTGCGTTTTCAGCGCGTCATCTTCGCCGACATAGAGTCAGAATTCAGCTGAAAAAGATTTGCAGATTTCAGCCATTGGCGTTTTCAGATTTCAGCCTGTCTCGTCGTCGTCGACATCGTCAGCAAGTACAAAGCATTGTAGAGATTTGTGCAATCAATAGTAGACCGCTCTCACCATAGACAGTGGGGCCTTCAGAGGAGGGTTTGACAACATTCTGGTGTCGTATTCTTCTCTCTCTATCTCTCAGTCTCAGCACCTTCATTCACAAGGTTTACCACTTTGTTTGTGATCATTTGCACTCTCTCACTAAAGGAACGGAAGGCTCTCCCGTCCGTAAGTAAAAAAAACCCTTGAGCACAATTCGGAGCACTCATCTTGAGCAAAGTTCAACATTCACATCCGTTGCACCTTACATTGGTATCAGAGCTTTGGCAGTGTTTTGTATCACTCAAGGAAAGAACCACAAGATTTTTTTTTGCTTGTTGTAGTCGCAGGTAACCCAAGTCCTCTTGGGCGTGTCGATTCCTAATCGTGTTTTTGAAGAGTGACAGGAAACCCAAGAAGAAGGGCTTGTCCAGCCTCCCCTTGTTTCTCTTTTCACTCATAGAGAGCGGACCGTGCACTTAGCGGCCGGCCAATCGACGTGAGGTGGGAAAAAGCTACCTTGGTGTGAGCGCAAGACCGCCAAGGGGTACACCCGTAGAAAAGAGAAGAGCTTGGGTAAGAGAAGATCCTTCTCTAACACAGATTGCAAGCTAAAGAAGAACCTCAACAACTCAAGACCCTCAAGAACCCAAGACCCACAAGAAACAAGTTCCTCGTGAACTTAAGAACCCAAGACTTCACCGGATGGTCATCACCCGAAGCGGAATGGATACTTCCCATGGAGGTGGTGAGCATAAGAGTGGCGAAGAAGAGTTTTCTCCACCAGGAGGTTTTTCCGAACCTCCCCCTTCCCCATCTACGCAAAGGATTGAACTAACTCCTATGGAGGCTTTCGACAAGACGATGATGGACAGAAAGTTAGAACGCGAAGAAAGAAGAGCAGAAATGGATCGCAAGCACAAAGAAAGAAGAGCCGAAATACAGCGTGAGCACAACGAAAGGAAAGCCGCATTGGTCCTACTATTTTCTAATGTGCAAGCGCAGATTAAAGAGATTCAGGAGAAGGAAACTCTCTCAGTCTTGTCATCTCCAAAGCACGACACACATGAATTGCAGGATAATGATAAGCATGATAAATTGCTTGATAGTGATAAGCATGATGATTTGCATGATCAAGATGTGATTATTCAAGAGCATGATGATTTGCATGATTAAAATGTGATTATTCACGAGCATGATGATTTGCAGGATAAAGATGTGATTGTTCACAAGGATGATGGTTTAGTTGATGCTTTTTCTAGTGAAGCTAACCTCATTGCAGATTCGATCAATCACGACGAACCGATCTTGGCTCTCGAGTCGAGGTCCAAAGAACCCCCACAGGAAGATTCGATCAATCACGAAGAATCAATCTTGGCTCTCGAGTCAAGGTCCAAAGAACCCCCACAGGAAGTATTTTGTGTTCGAATGATGGTTTCCTATATTTTAATCACCGTCCTTATGTGATCCCTTTTCATAGGCATGCCATATTGTATGATGAACACAATTCACTCATGAATGAGCATGGATGTATGCGGATTACTCATGAAAAGATGAAATGTTTGCACCCAACGAATTCACATTCCATGTCTCTTCCTTGGCATGACACAGTATTCAAAAGAGCACAAGAAGGATTGAGCATCAAGCATCGGCATTTCCACTGTGTTTTGCCACACTTGATAGATTTAGATCAGAAAGACAAGTTTCGAATCCATTGTTTGCGTGTGTTTGATGAACGGTTTGACACTCCGTCTCTATGTTCATCTACATTGCATGCACAGTCTCTAAAGAAGACTAGAATTTTTACATGAAATGGGTATGTTCATGTTTTTGTGTTGACTGTGGTTTCAGGAATTTTCACCCTCGGAGATTCTTGAAGAAGGTAGACGCATGACTATAGACGATGTTGAAGCATTGACGGAGCTACACATGACTTTGTCGCTTTTGGCACGGCCCAAAGAAGCAAGCGTTGCAGACCTTTATGAAGTTCAAGTATCGCATGACCCACGCATCAAAGTGGGCCGGCGAAGAGTCCTTTCCAGAATTCCAAAAATTGTTGGCGATCTCCCTCAACACCATACAGTTCGGTACCAGTACCTCACTTTGAAAAGGAGGGGATGTTATGTGCACATCTAACCCTATGTGTACGTGGACAAGCTACTTCATAACATGGGTTCAATTCAATTCAGTCAACCCAGATTAGGAAGTGTTCTGGCACTTTTGTGAGTCTGTTCGTAGACCGTGCATGTCCAGACACTTGGAATAGATGCATATCCTTTGGTTGCACATAGGATGATCATCAGATTACCATCAAATTACCATCAGATTCCATCAGGAGCATTTTTACAGTGCATAGACCTAATTTTAGCTAATTTTCACTTATTATTTTTAAGTGACTTTTGTTGGGAAACTGGGTGGGACAATTGGACTCAGCTAGTATATAAGAAAACCTAGCGCTAGCACTTTCTGGCAGAAGAAGCAGCAGGAACCGCGTGTTCGACAGTGCACCTTCTCAGCAAGAACCCCCGACAAGAGACATAGCGTTTTCAGCCAACAAATCAAAGGATAGCCTAGAGTTTTCATCAAGATCAGCCAGCGTTTTGCAGACAGCAGGAGAAGCCTGACGTTAGTAGATTCCATCAACAGATCACTAGCGTTTTTGCAGATTGACCCCAATCAACCCTAGCGTTTTGCATCAGCATGAAAGCCTGGCGTTTTGCAGATCCTTCGCGACAGATTCAGCCATAGCCTCAACGTTTTAATTTTTCAGCACAGACACCGCAATAGAACCCCCAAACCTCGCAGATCTCACGTTCCCGCAGCAGAGCCTCACCGCACAGTCAAATCCACCAAAGTTTGCAGAGTCAGTCCGCAAAACGCAAATTTCAGCATCTGCGTTATCAGCGCGTCGTCGTCGCATCGTCGTCACCAACATAGAGTCAATATTCAGCAAATAAAGATTTGCAAATTTCAGCGATTAGCGTTTTCAGATTTCAGCCCGTCTCGTCGTCGTCCTCATCGTCATCGACATTGTCAGCAAGTCCAAAGCATTGTAGAGATTTGTGCAATCAATAGTAGACCGCTCTCGCCATAGAGAGTGGGGCCTTCGAAGGAGGGTTTGACAACATTCTGGTGTCGTATTCTTCTCTCTCTATCTCAATCCAGCACCTTCATTCACAGTGTTTACCACTTTGTTTGTGATCATTTGCACTCTCTCACTAAAGGAACGGAAGGCTCTCCCTTCCGTAAGTAAAAGGAACCCTTCAGCACAGTTCGGAGCACTCATCTTGAGCAAAGTTCAACATTCACATGCGCTTCACCTTACATTCTGAGCCTTCTTGGAACTCTCAACGGTCGCTCCATCAACATTTTGGTGGACAACGGACGCTCGCATAATTTTGTCAGCACTCATATAGTTAGACAGCTTGGTTTGCCAACTCAGAAGACATCTCACTTATATGATGTGGAATTAGTAGATGGATCAATTTTAACTTGTGATGAGACAGTTCGACAATTGCGGTTCGGTATTCAAAATTATGCAGATCAGCTGGATTTCGAAGTCACGCCTTTATCTTACTACGACATGATTCTTGGTCAACATTGGTTATTTCAATATGATCCAACCATTAGCTTTCGAGGACATACTATTGTCACGTGACACATCCAACCCTATGTGTCCGTGGACAAGCTACAGCACCACAAGGGTTCCGTCAGTCCAGTCAGTCTAGATTAGAAGTGTTCTGGCACTTTTGTGAGTCTGTTCGCAGACCATGCATGCCCAGATACTTAGATTAGATGCATATCCTCTGGTTGCACACAGCATGATCATAAGCATTCCCATCAGAATCCTTCAGGGGAATTTTCCAATGCATTTAGCCTATTTTCCCTATTTTTGACATTTTTCACTTATTATTTTTAAGTGACTTTTGTTGGAACGTAAGTAGGGCGAATTGAGTAAGTTTGTATATAAGCAAACCTAGGCTAGCACTAATTGGCAGAAGAGGTAGCAGGAGCACTCGCTCAACAGGCAACTTCTCAACAGAACCCCAAGCCCTAGCGTTTTTGCTCCACAGCAACCACCTAGCGTTTTTGGACCAGATCAGCCAGTGTTTTTGCTCTTGCAGATCCCTGGCGATAGAAGACTCAACAAGAGACCTAGCGTTCTGCAGTTGTAGGCCATCCAACGACAACACAGCCATTTTCAGCCCTAGCGTTTTTTATTTGCAGATCAGCCCCAGCATTTTGCAAATTTACCGCGACGAATCATCAAGAACCACCAATGTTTTCAGTTTTCAGCCCTTAGACACCGCAGATCAAGTTCCGAACCTCGCAGATCTCACCTTCCCGTAGCAGTTCCTCGCCGCACGGTCAGTTTCCGCAAGGTTTACAGTTTCAGCCCCGAATACGCAGATTTCAGCATCTGCATTTTCAGTGCGTCATCGTCGCCATCGACATCGTCACCGACATAGAGTCAGAATTCAGCAGATAAAGATTTGCAGATTTCAGCCCTTAGCATTCTCAGATTTCAGCCCGTCTCGCTGTCGTCCTCATTGTCGTTGACATCGTCTGCAAGTCCAAGCATTGTAGAGATTTGTGCAATCATAAGTAGACCGCTCTCGCCATAGAGAGTGGGGCCTTCGGAGGAGGGTTTTACAACGTCTCTAGTGTCGTATTCTCTTCTCTCTATCTCTCAGTCTCATACACTTTCACGCAGAGTGTCCATTCACTTTGTTTGTGTCCATTGCACTCTCTCATTAAGAACGGAAGGCTCTCCCTTCCATAAGAACAAAAAGGAACCTTGAGCACAGTTTGGAGCAATCATCTTGAGCAAAGTTCAAACACTCATTCGGCTGCACCTTACATTGGTATCAGAGCTTTGGCCGTATTCTGTATCACTCAAGGAAAGAACCACAAGAACCACAGAATTTTTTTTGCTTGTTGGGGTCGCACGAACCCAAGTTCGCTTGGGCGTGTCGATTCCTAATCGTGTTTTTGAAGAGTGACGGGAAACTCAAGAAAGAAGGGCTTGTCAGCCTCCCCTTGTGCCTCTTTTCACTCATTGAGAGCGGTCCGTGCACTTAGCGGCCGGCCAATCAACATAAGGTGGAAAAAAGCAACCTTAGTGTGAGCACAAGGCCGCCAAGGGGTGCGCCCGCGGAAAAGAGCAGAACTCGGGTGAAGAGAAGATCCTTCTCGAACACAGATTGCAAGCGAAAGAAAACCCTCAAGAACCTCACGAACTCAAGAACCTCAAGAACTCAAGAACCCCAAGAACCAACACCCGCAAGAACCCAAGTTCCTCGTGAACTTAAGAACCCAAGACCACAAGAACCCACGACTTCAAAATGGTCATCACTCGAAGCAGAATGGATACTTCGCTTAGAGGTGATGAGCATGAGAGAGGCGAAGAAGAATTTTTTCCACCAGGAGATTTTTCTGACCCTCCCCCTTCCGTATCTATGTCAAGGATTGCACTAACTCCTATGGAGGCTTTGGACCAGATGTTTATGGAAAGGAAGTTAGAACGCGAAGCAAGACAAGCAGAAAGAATGGCAGAATTTGATCCGACGTGAATGCAAAGAAAGAAAAGCAGAAATGGATCGCAGACACGCAGAAAGAAAAGCAAAAAGAAAGGCAGCCATAGAGCGTGAGCATGAGCAAGCGCGACACATGCAAGAGTTGTTGCGACTCTTTTCTCAAGCGCAAGCACAGATGCAAGAGATTCAAGAGAAGGAGACTCTCTCAGTCTCTTCTTCTCCAAAGCATGACACGCAGGATTTGCATGATGATTTGGATGACACTAACAAGCATGATGATTTGCATGATCAAGATGTGATTTCTCACAAGTATGATGAGTTGCATGAAGAAGACGTGACAGTTCACAAGAAGGATGAGTGTTAATTGATACTTTCATTGGTGAAGCTAACCTCATTGCAGAGACGATCAATCACGAAGACCCGATCTTGGTTCTCGAGCCTAGGTCCAAAGAACCCCCTCAGGAAGAAACGATCTTGGCTCTCGAGTCGAGGTCCAAAGAACCCCCATAGGACGATTCGATTATTCGGGAAGAACCGATCTTGGCTCTCGAGCCTAGGTCCAAAGAACCTCACAAGAAATATTATGTGTTCGCATGATTCATACGCACGCATTGTTCTAGTGTTTCATTCGTGATGTTTCCTGTATTTTAGTCAGCGTCTTTATGTGATCCCTTTTCCTAGGCATGACGTATTGTATGTTGAGCACGTTTCATTCATGAATGAGCACGAATGTATGCGGATTGTTCATGGAAAGCTGAAAAGTATGCATTCAAGGAAGTCACATTCTATGTCTCTTCCTTGGCACGACACATTTGTAGAAAGAGCACATGAAAGTATGAGCACCAAGCTGTTGGGTCTAAAGGCCCTCTTATAGCCTCGCTTACTCATTTATTCATTCTTTTATACTTGGGTGTGTTCACACCCAAAGGCCATTTAAATGGTCATAAGTTTGTACCCTTACATAATAATAAAACATAGGGCTTTTAGTAGTGTGCCCAAGAAACATACTAAGAAAATCGTACGCTCTCTCCCTCTCTCTGCAAACAGCGCTCGTGCTCTCTCTCTCTCTGCTCGTAAGTTCTTCTACACCCATCGCCCCTCTATCACTTCAAACTGGTATCAGAGCCAAGTTCCCTACTCCCGCGCGCATTCCCTCGCGAGAAATCTTCATTTTCTCTGTCCTACGTAGTTTTCTCTCTCTAAAAACAGCAAGCGCAGGTGTCTTCTCTCTCCTCCCCGGACTCAAGGAAGACAATACCTCAGCCCACAAGTGCTTAAACGCTGAAAACAGGCTGAAAACAGGTCATTTCGGGCTGTTTCTCTTCAAAAACAGGTTTTTTTCTGTTAATTACAGCAAGCACAAGTGTTACAAGTACATTTGGGACACTTTGGGCAACACCAATCCACCCGGAGAATTGGGGGTTTTGCCCTATTTGCTGAAATTTTGGTAAATTTCAGCAAGTTGTCACTTTAAACTTGGGGGTTTTGTGCAAGATTATTCAAGGCTAGGTCTATAGGTGTAATTACAGGAGAAATTCTTGGGGATTCGAGTTGAGAAATTGAGGGCTTTTGCTGATTTTTCAGAAATTTCAGCAAATTGTGCAGTAACTTTTGGGGCTTTTGCAAATGTGATGCAATTCTGGACATTCTGTGTCATGTATTGCAATTTGTGGTACAATTGAGCAGAGTTTGAGACCTCTCTCACATATACAGGAGGTTTATGTGACAATAAACACATGTATTTACTTGTGGATGCTTCCCATTGAGTCTGTATTGCTGAAAATACATTTTGCAGCAGATTTTACCTCAGTTTGCAGGTTTGAGGTTGTTGCAAATGCACTTTGGTCTTACTGCTGAAGTGGGAGCATTCATGCACAGGATGTATGCTTCATGTGTGTGCTCGCAACAAAACCTGAAAACTTGTCAGATGCAGATTGGGCAAAGCTGAACAAAAAGGCCATTGCTTATATCAAAATGGCTGTGTCAGATGATGTGCTTACTGATATTAAGCGTCTTGACATTGCACATGCTATTTGGCAGAAGTTGACTAGTTTGTATGAGAATAAAACTCATGTGAATCAAGTTCATCTCATGCGGAAACTTGTAAACATGGAATTGGATGAGGCAAAGCTTGCATCTGAGCATTTGAATGCGTTTACAGGTGTTTTGAGTCAACTTCAAGATTCAAGGCTGCAACCATTTGATGACAAGTTGAAAGCTATCTTTCTTTTGATGACTTTGCCTGACAGTTGGGAAGCGCTTGTTGTGTCATTGTCAAACAATGCTGCTTTAACCTATGATGGTATAAGAGGCTCCATTCTCAATGAGGAGATTAGGAGGAAAGCCAGTGGTGAAGGCAGTGGCATAGCTTATCATGTAAGGGGCAGGTCAGAGAAAAGGAACAATGTAGCTAACAAGGGCAAGAGTAGAAGTAAGAGCAAGGGAAAATCTCAAGATATAACTTGCTATCATGGACGCAAAGGGCATAAAAAGCCTGATTGCAGATTTTACAAGCAAGAGCTTGAGAGGAAGAAGCAACAGCAATAGGGTAAGAAGAAGAAGGATGCAAAAGATGCTAAAGGTGATGATGACACCTCCTCTTCTTCCAAGGATGTTGGCAAGGCCAATGTGGCCTCTAGTGTGGTCATAGAGGAAATTGTTGATGTGGATGAAGCACTTGTCGTAGCTTCGAGCGTCTTTGATGATGTTGTGGCTATGGCAAGTGATATGTATATCACGAAGCCAGATCTTATTGACGCTATGCTTTCAACACATGATTGGCTCTCCCAGTCTTGGATAGTAGACAGTGGTGCCTCATTTCATGTAACTCCTTCTTTGGAGTCTTTTGCCACATACACTGCAGGTAACCTGGGTAAAGTTTACTTGGGTAATAACTATGCATGTGACATTGAAGGTGTTGGCACCATTCACTTGGCTTTGGAAAATGGCCAAGAACTTGTTTTGCATGATGTTAGGTATGTGCCTGGCATTAAGAAGAGTCTGCTATCAGTTGGACAGCTGGATGTAAAGGGCTACTTCACTACTTTTGGTGGTGGCTCTTGGAAAATACAAAAGGGTTCTATGTTGATTGTGAAGGGCAGCAAAAGGGGAACTTTATACTATTTGCATTGCAAGGCCTTACCTGGCATTTGTTGCTATGGCTGAAGTTCATTCTCCAATGGAACTTTGGCATAACAGACTTTGCCATATGAGTGAGAAAGGACTACAGGTTCTCTCCTCTCTTGGGAGATTTGATGTAAAAGGTCCTTGCCTTGAATTTTGTAAAGATTGTATCTATGGTAAACAAGTGAAGTTCTCTTATTCGTCTGGTGTCCCTAAAAAGTTGCATGCTCTTGTTTTAGTACATTCAGATGTTTGCACTATGCCTGTGAGCTCACATGGTGGTGCACGCTATTTTGTATCTTTCATTGATGATTTCAGTAGAAAGACTTGGGTGTATGTACTTAAAAACAAGAGTGATGTTTTTGACTCTTTTAAAAGATTTCATGCTTTTGTGACCACACAAAAGGGTCTCAAGTTAAAGGCCATAAGAAAAGATAACGGGGGAGAGTACGTATCACGTGAATTTAATGTTTTTTTGTGAGATGCATGGTATTAAAAGGGAGTTAAAACAGCCCCTTATAATCCATCATCTAATGGTGTGGCTGAGAGATATAACCGCGCAATTTGTGAGAGGATACGTTGCATGTTGTCCACAGCTAATCTTCCGCAAGAATTTTGGGGAGAGGCTTTGAAAACTACAGTTCATGTATGCAACCGTTCTCCAAATCGTGCTTTGGACAATGGCATCCCCGAAGAGGTTTGGTCTAGCAAACCTGCTTCATATGACCATTTGCGTGTTTTTGGCTGCGAGGCATTTGTGCATGTGCCTGTAGATCAGAGGACTAAGCTAGACATGAAATCCATCAGATGCATCTTCATGGATTATGGAGATGAGGGTGAGATGGGTTACAAAGTATGGCTACCTGATTACAGGAAGGTTGTACGCAGCCGAGATGTAGTATTTAATGAGGCTAAATTGCTCCAAAATGCTACACATGTAGACCATGATAAAAAGAGGGTCAAATTTCATAATGACCAGCCAGCCATAAAGCCTTCCTTGGCTGAAAATATGGTGCCTATTGATTCCGAAAATGAGCAGCAACCATTTGTGAAACAGCCAAAAGAGAATGGACAGCAAATAGATGCACAAAATGGGGTAGAGCACAATGACCAGCAGGCTGAAAATATTTACAGCAGGGTATAAATTCTGAAAATCAGCCGCTAAATGATAACGGAATCATTCCTGAGGATGTAGACCCTTTACCGGCAAATGTAGATCATTGGGTGAGGAGATCTACACGTCAGAGACGTCAACAAGAGAGGTTTCATCCATCTTTGGATTGTGTTTTGTTGACTGATGAGGGAGAGCCTCTTACATACAAAGAGGCCCAGTCTTGTGACAACAAAAGTAAGTGGGAGCTCCTGAAATCTGAGATGCAATCATTGTATGCAAATAATACATGGGAGCTTGTGCATTTGCCCAAAGGTAGGAAAGCTATTCCTAACACGTGGGTTTATAAGATCAAATGTGTTGATGACAAACCCAAATACAAAGCGCGTTTAGTTGCTAAGGGTTATGCACAGAAGGAAGGCATTAACTTCCAGGAAATCTTCTCACCTGCAGTGAAGATGTCGACTCTCCGTGTGTTGTTTGCTCTATGTGCTATCTTGGATTTGGAGCTTGATCAAATGGATGTGATCACTACTTTCTTACATGGTGACTTGGATAAGGAGCTGTATATGCTGCAGCCTGAGGGCTTTGTCATTCCGGGGAAAGAGCATTTGGTATGCAAACTAAAACGCAGCTTGTATGGGTTGAAACAAGCTCCTAGACAGTGGTACAAAAAGTTTGATACTTTTATTCTCAATCATGGTTTCAAATGCAGTCAAGCAGATCACTGTCTTTACACTAAAAAGGCTCCTGATGGTAGTCTTATTGTGCTAGTCCTATATGTGGATGACATGTTGATTGCTGGCAAGCATAAGGAGACTTTGAATGCTTTGAAAAAGAAGCTGAATTCAGCTTTCTCGATGAAAGATTTGGGTGCAGCTGAACATATTTTGGGTATGGGTATTAGGAGGGATAGAAAGAAGCGTCTTTTATTCCTTTCTCAAGACAAGTACATCAAGAAAGTACTTGAGAGATTTAATATGGCTGATGCTAAGCCTCTTGGTGTGCCCTTACCTACGCATACAAAGCTTAGCAAGCTTGATTGCCCAAAAGATGATATAGCTGCTCATGCTATGAAAGGCATTCCTTATGCTTCAGCTTGTGGTTCATTGATGTATGGCATGGTTGCTACACGACCAGACATTGCTTATGCAGTGGGAGTTGTTAGCAGGTTCATGTCTAATCCTGGCAAACCACATTGGGAGGCAGTGAAGAGCATATTCAGGTACTTAAAAGGTACACTGGACACATGTATATGTTATGGCAAGGGTACACTATCATTGCGGGGATTCTGTGATTTGGACATGACAGGTGATCTTGACACTAGAAAGTCTACCAGTGGGTATGTATTCACACTTGCTGGAGGTGCTATTTCATGGTGTTCAAGGTTACAAAAGATTGTGGCACTGAGCACTACAGAGGCTGAATATATTTCAGCCATAGAGGCTTCTAAGGAAGCTATTTGGCTTGGCAGGTTGGTCAGAGACTTTGGTCTTCCTACATATGGTCCAGTGCTTGGTTGTGATAGTCAGAGTGTTGTATGCCTGGCTAAGAATGCCATGTTCCATGCTCGTACCAAACACATTGATGTGCGGTGCCATTTTATACGACAAGTATTGGATGATGGCCTTGTCACACTGACAAAGGTCAAGACCCTGCAGATGTTCTCACTAAGTTCTTGCTAAGACACAACATCAGTATTGCTTACACTTAGTGGGAGTTACTTAAAGGTACCACGTTGAGCCTTTAAGTGGGAGGTTGTTGGGTCTAAAGGCCCTCTTATAGCCTCTCTTACTCATTTATTCGTTCTTTTATACTTGAGTGTGTTCACAGAGGCCATTTAAATGGTCATAAGTTTGTACCCTTACATAATAATAAAACATAGGACTTTTAGTAGTGTGCCCAAGAAACACACTAAGAAAATCGTACACTCTCTCCTTCTCTCTGCAACAGCGCTCGTGCTCTCTCTCTCTCTCTCTGCTCGTGGGTTCTTCTACACCCATCGCTAGCCCCTCTATCACTTCACAAGCATGGGCATTTCCGTTGTGAATTGCCACAGTTGATTGCTCTAGATCATAAGAGAAAGATTCGATCTCATTGTTTGCGTGTGTGTGGTGAACGGTTTGGCACTCTGTCTCTTTGTTCATCTACATTGCATGCACAGTCTATTAGGACGACAAGATTTTTTCTACTCACTTTACATGGAACAGGTATGTTCATGGTTTTGTGTTGCAAATGGTTTCATGAATTTTCAGCCATGGAGATTCTTGAAGAAGAAGGAAGCATGACTCTCGACAAAGTTGAAGCATTGAAGGAGCCACAGAAGACTTTGTGTCGCTTTCGGCGCTGCCCAAAGAAGCAAGCGTTGCAGACCTTTACGAAGTTCAAGTACCACACGACCCACACATCAGATTGAGTCGACGAAGAGTCCCTTCCAGGATTCCGGATGCTATTGGCGATCTCCCTCGACGCCATACAGTTCGGTACCAATATCTCACTTTGAAAACAAGGGGATGTCACATGACACATCCAACCCTATGTGTCCGTGGACAAGCTACAGTACCACAAGGGTTCCGTCAGTCCAGTCAGTCTAGATTAGAAGTGTTCTGGCACTTTTGTGAGTCTGTTCGCAGACCATGCATGCCCAGATACTTAGATTAGATGCATATCCTCTGGTTGCACACAGCATGATCATAAGCATTCCCATCAGAATCCTTCAGGGGAATTTTCCAATGCATTGAGCCTATTTTCCCTATTTTTGACATTTTTCACTTATTATTTTTAAGTGACTTTTGTTGGAACGTAAGTAGGGCGAATTGAGTAAGTTTGTATATAAGCAAACCTAGGCTAGCACTAATTGGCAGAAGAGGTAGCAGGAGCACTCGCTCAACAGGCAACTTCTCAACAGAACCCAAAGCCCTAGCGTTTTTGCTCCACAGCAACCACCTAGCGTTTTTGGACCAGATCAGCCAGTGTTTTTGCTCTTGCAGATCCCTGGCGAGCAACAGAAGACTCAACAAGAGACCTAGCGTTTTGCAGTTGCAAGCCATCCGGCGACATCAGAGCCATTTTCAGCCCTAGCGTTTTTTATTTACAGATCAGCCCCAACGTTTTGCAGATTTACCGCGACGAATCATCAAGAACCACCAATGTTTTCAGTTTTCAGCCCTTAGACACCGCAGATCAAGTCCTGAACCTCGCAGGTCTCACCTTCCCGCAACAGTTCCTCGCCACACGGTCAGTTTCCGCAAGGTTTACAATTTCAGCCCGGAAAACGCAGATTTCAGCATCTGTGTTTTCAGCACGTTGTCGTCGCATCGTCACCATCAACATCGTGACCGACATAGAGTCAGAATTCAGCAGATAAAGATTTGCAGATTTCAGCCCTTAGCATTCTCAGACTTCAGCCCGTCTCGTCGTCGTCGACATCGTCGGCAAGTCCAAGCATTGTAGAGATTTGTGCAATCATAAGTAGACCGCTCTCGCCATAGAGAGTGGGGCCTTCGGAGGAGGGTTTTACAACGTCTCTAGTGTTCTCTCTATCTCTCAGTCTCATACACTTTCACGCACAGTGTCCATTCACTTTGTTTGTGTCCATTGCACTCTCTCATTAAGAACGGAAGGCTCTCCCTTCCATAAGAACAAAAAGGAACCTTGAGCACAGTTCAGAGCACTCATCTTGAGCAAAGTTCAAACACTCATTCCGTTGCACCTTACAACTATCAATTTGTTCAAAGATAGATGTGAACTGGTTTTACACGGGCTTCATCATGCGGTGGAATTGAAGCTGATCTCTTGAGACAGCTAATTCCAGTGCTGAAGGATTTCAGCTACTCGTGTGGAAAGATTTCAAACATCAGACTAGACAGAAATCAGAGACTAGATTGAAATGTGGATACTGAAATGAGAATCAGACTTATAGACTGGAATAAAGTTCAGATTCAGACTCAGATTCAGAAGACTGTTGAGAAGTAAGTATCACTGAACATATACCATGATTGAGATTACAGCGAATATGATTACAGAGAAAAAGTATAGCCAACAATACTATCACTGATACTCAAGTGCAATTATAGCCCAAAGCGCTAATACAAGTGATTACAATTGCCGCCGCATATCAATGTAATGGGCCTTATTTATATGCTTCGGTTTTACTGTAGTAATTACTCTAGTAATTACTAAGTGATTCGCTGCCCATCTTCTAAGAACACGTTCCCACATGGTGACTCTCCAACCGTCTACATCCTTCTCTTTTTCTTGAATTTTGGCAAGATTCCAAAATTTTTGAAAAATTCTCCTGTCTGATTCTGATGTGAGACTGAAAAAATCCATCGTCTGGTTCTGATGTTGACAAGCCATCTTCTGATGGATTGTCAGAGTTTGACATTGAGAAGATGGTGAAGGATGCAGAGCTCTAGAAAGATCCCGATTTCGAGAGGCAGCTGAAAAGGCTAAGGTGGAGCTGTCATCTCTCCCTGCTTGCTGAGAAGAAAAGTCGCCCCTAAATTCTGAGATAGAACTACCCAGTATCCTTCCATTGGACCGTCTTCCTTTTGCCCTTGCTCTTTGACCGTGTTGGTGCCTGAGAAGTCTCAGCATCAGCATTCTCCTTTTGAATCAGTCAGTAAAAGGCCTCCTGCTCAAGCTGATCCCGCCGGTCTGTGGTCATCTCTACCTCATAAGGTGTGAGAGAATGATAGGTTTTGGTGTCAGGATCATAGAGTGTACGCCTGCCCTTGCTCAATCTGGTTCTGGCCAGTTTATGACAATGCGAAGCAGTATGGATCCATCCTTCTGGAAGAGGCTGATTTGTTTTGACGCAAGCTTCGAAAAGAATCTCAGCCATCTCCCTGTACTACGGTGCCAAACCCGGCTTTGCTGCAATGTCTTTCTCAGGCAGTTTGGAAGATTCGACCGTGAGCTGTAGTAGCCGATTAGTAATCTTAGTCAATCCTCTGACCTGAATCTTCCACTGGCCCATACACAGCTGGATCCTGTGTAGCTGTTCCTTTATTGCCTGAATGTCATTGATTTGAAGAGCATCATTGAGCAATGTTTGCCAAGTCTTCCATTCCACAGTCGATCGCTCATACCAATCCCTAAGCTCATCAGTTATTTTGAAATATGTGAGTCGATCAACTGGTTCTTGATGTTGAGGATACAGTGCTGAAAAAAATCTTGGCAACTCAGTTTCTCTTGCTGGAACAGCATACAAGAGAACTGGAGAATCAGACACAAATTCCAGGAAATTCAGAACTGCCTGGTTCTCTTGTTGCATCATCTTCCTAGTAATTCTTACTAGCTGGAATAGAGTTCGGAGAGCAGTTGCATGTGCTCCAACTGACATTCGCGTTTGAGGTCCTCTGCTAGTGGCTGTCTGGTCTTCCAGGATGGCTTTCACTCTTTGGTCCAAAACACCTCTGGCAGTTTGCAGTTGTACTAGAACATCCTTTAGTTGGACCCTAACGTCCTTCATACAGCGGTAAGTTGGTTTGTTACCCAACAGAAGTTTCAGTTCTAGAGCTAAAGACTGACAATCTGCAGTAGACTGTCTTTGCCAGTGTGGGTTTACCACTTTCTCATCAGCATTGAGTATCCATTCCGAAACTCGTTCCAACAGCTGAACTGTACTGGGATACGCAGGTAGTCTACAAGCTTCTTTATCATGGAAAGCAGTAGATTTCCAATGTTCTACCATTTCCCTGGCTCCCACATATAATCTTTGGAATCTTTCTAAATCAGTCCAGAGAGCATCATCCTCCAGATACTGTCTGGTGATGGAGGCCTGTTGATGTCTCAGCTGCTTATTCAAGGTAATGAGCTGTAGTGAATGCTGATGATCATTCACTGGTCCTTCATCCTGAACCTTCATTTTCCCTTTAGCCTCTCTGTTGTGATGGGACTGATCCGTGGGCTGATTCCCAATGTTACTGGGCTGCTGTTCTTCAGTCTGCGGATGACCCGACTGGTGTTCTGTTTCTTGTCCTTCCTGCTGTCCCTCAGTCTGGTTTGGTTGGTCTGGCTGTGACTGGCCTCCTTCATCTGGCCCTGTCCCACCAGTACCAGGTCCTGGGGGTGGAGATGGTGGTGGGGCATCATCATCATCCTTTGTATGCCCAGTCTCTTCATCATCCTCCTCCTCATCAAGTTCATCTTCTTCATCTTCTTCTTCCTCATCCGGGGAAGTCTATTGCTCAATATAATCCATTATGGCTTGGTTCATCAGAGCATTATTGAACTCACCCACCTTGTCCTGCAAATCACTCTGCAAACTTTCCATTAAGGACTTTAAATTTTCTAGGTCAAAAACAGCATTGCCTGCGGGGTTTAAAATTTCAGACAGGCTATTGTAGATGTATCTGTCAATCAGCTAACGCTTCAGAGCTGTATGGTGCATTAGCAGCTTCCTGAATTCTGTCCGCTTCATTCTGAGCCTTGTCTCAGCTCGCTCTGCAGCTCTCAGTGCCTCATTCCTTTGACTCTTCATGAGCATAATTTCAGACTCAGCTTTGGCTAGCTTTTTGTTCAACAACTCTTGAGCTCTTGCTGATTGAGCTTCTAGTACCCTGTGTTGTATGTTCTGCACTTCCTGGGCTTTCTGGAGTGTTGCAATCTGATGCTGTGCTTCTGCCAAATCAGCCTTAAGCTTTTTGATCTCGTCTTCTGATCCAGCAGCCTCCACCAATTGTCCCATACAGCTGACAATGGTATTCCAAGAAGACTGTATTAGTACTGAACATCTATCTTTGACCGTGGTTGGATCAGAATCGACAGGTTCATATATTGCCACAGGAGCCACATAAGGTAGAGATGCATAATCAGTTTTGGTGAGTAAGAGATGCCCTCTCAATTTTTGAGTTTGCATTTGCTGCAACTTATCCTTTTTAACCAGTTGCAGAGGGTTTCCAAAAATGGCAGGAACTGTTTCAGACACAGTTGAGGACGCTGGACCCTTCCCCTTATCCAGTTGATTCTTGCCTTTGTCTCCTGACTGATCTGGTTCCTTCGCCTCAGTGACTGGCTTTACCTGATCCTTCCCAGAGCCAGTAGCAACTGTAAGTTTGATAACTGACTGATCAGGTACAGTTGTCTCAGTGCTAGCTGCCTTAACCTGGCTTTCGATTTGCTTCAAGAATTCACTGCTTTTGGTCAGTGTAATTCTTGGTTTCTTTGAACTGCCAGCTTCCTCTGCAGTGGCTTTCCTTTTAAGGTCCTTGGAAATTGTTTGACTGTCTGTTTCCTCGTCGTCTGAGGACAGTTCAATCTTCTTTGGTTCAAAAATGGGCTGCTCACTCCATGCCTGCTTTACCTGCTCATTAACATCTGCAGCAGTAGCCCAATACAGAAATTGCCAAACATACCATGCCTTGAAAACAGTTTGAGATTTCAACTTGGCAGTCTGTTGGAGTACATTATGCGAGAGTATTTGACACAGATTGATATGGACTTGTGGATCCAGTATCTTGGCCAACAGCATAGCAAATAATTTCTCTGATACGTACGTTGGGTTATTCTTAAGACTGACTGCTTCTGCTACAAACCTGTAAGCAGCGGAGGCTTCCAGTCCTGCTATTGGAACTCCTTGAGCACTTGCCTTGCGCTTCTTTCTAGTTGTTTCGTCCTCCTTTAGAGCGGTACTTATTTGCTATGCAGTTGCCACAGGCGGTTTGGGCTCATTAGGCATCCGGAATGCAAATGCAATGGCCTCTGGTGTCACTGACACCTTCCTATTATTTATCACAGCACTGCTAGTTTCAGCATCAAAGGAATCAAGAACTTGCTTAATAATATCTGTCTGAAAAGCAATCCTTGTGGCTTGCAACACAACTCGCAAATCCCAGAGTTGTAGCAGAGTCATTGCGTGATCAGTAAAGACATATCTTTGGATTTTACTGTATGAGAGAACAGGAAGGCTTGCCTTTGCCTCAGCAACTATAGCTTGGGTTTCTTCAAGAGTTTCCTGCATCTTCTCTGAGCATTTCTTTCTACCCATACACAGTGAGGTCGACGACGATGAAACAGGCGAAGGCAAAGAGGACTTAATTGTGTTAAAGTCGTTGCCTGGTGTCGCTGGTAAGGCTGTCTGACCGTCAACTGTCTCGTCAGAGGTCGAAGTTTGCGACAAGGTAGTACCATACGTACGTACGAATGCAATCCGTACGGTACATCCGTACAGTACGGATCCGTACCGTATGGATTGCATCCGTACGGTGCAGTATTTTTTTTAAAAAAATTTGGCCAGCGCGTGTGGCGTCCGTTGCAGTGATAGGGTAGCGTTTTATTTTTTCAGTAAAGCTCTTTACAGAGAGTGTGCGCTTCTGTAAAAGTTGCAGAGCAGGTGCAGAGCAAGTGCAGAGCAGGTCTGTGAGCGCCTTTCTTGCAAAGAAAACACCATGCCTCGCGAAGCCAACCCCCTCTGGAACATTCACACTAATGTCATTGAGATTGTGAAGACTCCAGGGCAATCCGGATCAAGTACACGACGTTGGCAATGCAAGTATTGTGGGATGCAGAAGACCAGTACGGTCACTCGTGTCGTCAGACACTTGACGGCAATAGGATGTACAGCCAATTGTGGAGCATGCAAGAAGGTGCCGCCTGCTGTAAAAGATCAACTGATTGCAGAAAAATTTCCAGCAATGGCAGGAGTAAACAAAGGTAGGGGAAAACAATCTACACAAGATGCTCTTCATGATGCCCTTCTCGGAGACCTTGGGGAGACGGACACTCAAGATCAAACGGTGGGAAGTAGTGAACCTAGTGCACAGGCTCAGTCTAACAGGAAGAGGGCTCATGTCATGCAAGATGTTGAGGATGTGTTTTCTGAGGATGTTAATGATACGAAGGATGTCACAGGGCCTAGGCAGACCACCTTGCCCTCGCGTGTGCATACTCAATCTTGGATCAAGGAGCGACAAAAGGTGGCGGAGATGGAGATTGCTCGCACTCTTATTGAGTGCAACATCTCCTTCAATGTATTGAGGACTGACCAATGGAAAAGGATGGTGAAGGCTATTGCTCAGGTTGGTCCCACACATACATGGACTGGCTTAGAGTACAAGAAAATGCGCACGACAATGCTTGATGAGCAAAAGGCTTTGATTGACAGGGCTTTGGTTCCAGTGAAGGCAGGATGGAAACAATTTGGGTGCACAATCATTTCAGATGGTTGGAGTGACATACGTCGACGACACATCATCAACATTCTTGTGTCATCTTGCCTTGGCACATATTTTTTGCGAGCCGTGGATGCAGGGAAGGCAGGGGAACATATCACAGGTCAGTTCATTTACACGCACATTCGGCAGGCCATTAGAGACGTTGGCGCAGAGAATGTGGTACAAGTTGTCACTGATAATGCATCAAATTGCAAAGCAATGGGTGACTTGATTTCAGCAGAGTTTCCATCCATAGTTTGGACCCCCTGTGCTGCACATTGCCTTGATTTACTCATGGAGGGGATAGGGAAACTCCCTTGGGTGCTGCCTATTGTGTCTGATGCAACAAAGATCACCACTTTCTTCCGCAAGAAGCACCAAGCACTTGCCATCTTTAGGAGCCACAGCCAGTTGGATATGGTACGGCCTTCAAAAACCAGGTTTTCCTATATGTATTTGGTGCTCCATAGGCTCTTCAAGCTAAGGGATTCCCTGATGCAAACAGTGGTGGATCCCAAATGGAGAGACATGCACAATTCCCAGCAAGAGAACACTAAGTACATCCAGAGGCGTGTTCTTGATGAGAGCTTTTGGACAGAGGTGCAGTCTCTCACAGTGGCTTTGCAACCTGTTCACGTGTTGCTGCGTGTCACGGATATGGAGGGGTCCACACTAGGGCTGGTTTACCATCTATTCTTGCAGATGAAGAGCCACATTAGAGAGTGTCCTTCTTTGTCTCAGCAGCGGTATGTTTCCTTGATTGCATCATTGACAATTGTTGGCAATTGTTTTTTTTTAGACAGCTCGGACCTGCTACACTGAGATGCTTCTTTTTTGATGGATGTGTGCAGACGAGATGACATACTGGCTATTGTGGAGAGTCGGTGGACGTTCATGAGCCGTCCTATACATGGAATGGCTGCATGTCTCCATCCTCTCTACAAAAAGCCAGAACTATTCCATGATAGAGATTTGCTTGCACTACGCGATTCATACATCTCGTTGAGGTATGACGAGGACACACAACTGGAGATTGATGCCGAGATGACGAGCTTCATCAACAGCTTAGGTCCTTCCTTTGTGCGGCCTGTGGCACTGAGACAGGAGTTTCCTTTGACTTGGTGGCAGAGCTATGGGAGACGGGGTCTTCCCAAGCTTACGGATCTTGCATTACGCCTACTTTCGCAGGTAAATACGAAACCTAAACCATTGCCACTTTTGCAGGTAAATACTAAACCCTAAATCATTGTAATTTCCCAATTGAAGGATTGCTCTGCGGGTGCTTGCGAGCGCAACTGGAGTGCCTACTCATTGATCCACACCAAAATACGCAATAGGCTAAGCACTGCGCAACTAGAGAGGTTGGTTTACTGTAGAGCCAACATGAAGCTTGTGCGAGCCTACCATGCTTTGGGGACACCAAAGCAGGTAATATTAAATATGTGGTTTTGTTAACTCGTTGATTTTACTTATGATGATATGATTGAAATCTTTGTAACGTACGTTCGGTTTTTTCTATGAGCAGGTAGATCCCACGCAGGTTAAGATGGTGCCTGATTCCACTATAGAGAACATTGAGCAGCAGACGAGAGATGAGCAGGAGGAGATTCTTCGACTACTTCATAGAGAGTTGGAGAGTGTGGATCGACGAGTGACCAGATCGCGAGCACGGGCATACAACATTTCACTCCAAGAGCAAGCTCCAGATCCAGATATTGCACGACGTGAGAGCATTCGCAAAGGAAAGCTTCCTGTCCGCAAAGCACAAGTACGTGCAAATGAGGCGGTTCGTCTCATTCATGCCACAGAGGAGGAGGATCTTGAGGATGTTGCAGAGCAGCCACAGGTGTCTATGGTTGTGGAGCCAGAGTACGACGACGAGGGCAATGTCTTGTCACATGGAGACATTCTCTCCTCTCCAGAGAGCTTATCTTCATCCGATGATGAGTTCTAAGCTAGTTGTCTTGGGAGAGAGAGACTTGAGTCTCTTGACTGAGGACTCTATTGGGTTTTTCTAGTATTATTCATGCTATGTATTAGTTTTAACTTTTGGCATTTGCACCTTGCTAGTTTATGAGCTTTTGTAGTTGGCATCAGACATTGGTCATGATTGCTATGTCATAATGTCATTCTCATTGGTCATGATTGATATGCCATTTTCATGCCAGGATGATTGTAGTGTTGAGTTTTGTATTTACAGTATTTTAATCATCATTAGTCAATCTTTGGATCTTCACCCTTGTATGATCATTGATGTACATTGTCTCTTACCTTACAATGCCATGTTGCTTTTGAGATTATGGTATCGAGTCTGTCATACTATTACTGAAATCGGGCATTGTGTCCCATGTTCGTATATGGACCATGGTAGGTCACTTGATTGATGTTTAAATTTTAATGCAGGTAGGCCTTTTCATTTAGCCATATAGATTGATAGTTTATATATTTGTGGGCTTCTTTTGTGAAATTTCAAATGTTTTTCCTAATTTTTAAGGGTTTTTTACCAATAGTGCGTATTTTTACGTACCTTAAACCTCAATCCATACACGACTGCGTACCTTACGTACCGAATACGTACAGTATTTTACGTTTGGTTCCACCTTGGTTTGCGGCTGTAGTGAAGAAACCTCGGAGCTCGGCGATGGCGAATGGTTGACAGGAGAAAAGCGTCGCACAGGAGATTTATGAGGAAAAATGCTAACTCTCTTGACTGTTATACGTGTTCGCGCCATAAAAGCTCCACCACTCGCCACTCCTAGACTTGTGTGCGCCGTTGCTGTCGTGGCAAACATGCATTGGACAAGACTGCAACCCATCCTTGTAATAATTATCACTGGCATACCACTTGACCGTCGGCCACTTAAAATTTGGAAAGTGTGTTCATATTGGTTTTGAACTGATTCCCACTCTGGCTGGACCATACTGGTACTGGTTCTTAAATCAGCCTGATCTGATTCTTCAGGTACTGGTTCTGAATCTGGAACTGGTTGCACATGGAAAAGACCAAAAATATCTGATTCTGGTATCTCTTGATCAACAACCTCCAGTTCCTTAGTGACTTCTTCTAACCCAATTTCTCGGGTCTCTGAATAATAAAGTTTGATCTTTGCTCCATTATATACTCCCGGCAACATCAGTCCAAATAAGTCTTTTAATCTGACTGTGCCATTGGAGAAGACCCAATCAACCTCAAAAGGTCCTGCCCAGGCAATCTTCAAATTCGGCTTCTTTGGACCCAATTTAGACTGATATAGAAGCACTAAGTCTCCTTTCTGGAATTCAATTCGACGATCATGTCAGTGCTTCCTTCTTTGTTGAACAATTTCCTGTTCCAATATAGCTCTTTGCATGAGTTCATCTAACTGCATCAGTTCATCCAATCTTTTCTTAAGATTATGGTTGAAGTCTAGTCCATACTTTACAGCCACTCTCAGACTGGGGATTACAAACTCCATAGGAACCATAGCTTCAGTACCATACACCATTCTGAATGGTGTCATTCTAGTAGTTACCTTATAAGCTGTCCTATAAACCCAGAGAGCAGTCTGAAGCTTCAAATCCCACTGGTCTGGTTTCTTTTGCACCACCTTAGTGAGAATAGTCTTAATTGTCTTATTGCTACTTTCAGTCTGTCCATTGCATCTGGGATAGTAAGGAGTAGATTTCCGATGCTTGATTGAAAGCATATCCAATAAGATTTCCATAGTATCATTGATGAAATGTGTCCCTTGATCGGTCACAATTTCCACTAGACATCCATATCGGCAAAAAATATTCTCAAACAGAAACCTTGCAGTTGACTTGGCTGTATTGTCAGGAAGAGCTTTAGCTTCAACCCACTTGGTAACATAACAAGTAGCCATCACGATGTACTTGTTCTTCCTGGGAGTCACCTTCTTAAAAGGTCCCATAAAATCCAGTCCCCATTTCATGAATACTCCCAATGGTTGTATTGGCATTAAGGGAGTCATGTCTGCAGCGGTTGGTCGGCCCATTCTTTGGCATACGTCACAAGTTTTACAAAAGCTTCTGACATCAGCAATCATTGTTTGCCACCACAGACCTGCTTGCAGAATCTTCTTGTAGGTCACTTCGTTGGAAAAGTGTCCCCCAGACTCTCCATTATGCGCTTTTGAGATAACTTGCATTCTTCCCTCCATAGGGACACATCTCCGAAGTATACCATCCACACCCAATCAATAAAGTACTCCCCCAATGATGGTAAATTTCAAGCTTATTACGATCAGAGCCTTCTTCTGATTCTGTTTCCAATCCTCTGGAAAGGCACCTTGGGAAAGGAATTGATAAATATCATACCATTCAGGATCCACTGATTCTTCTGCTTCTAACTGAAATAAATCAGCATCCATTGGTTCATGTCTCAGAGGTGATTCTGAATATCCTTTTGTACTTCTAGAAAGAAAGTCAGCTCCACAGTGGTTTCGGCCAGGCTTATGGAAAATTCTGAATTCACATTCCATAAGGAACATCATCCATCTTATCAGCCTGCCTTGAATAATGACTTTGTTAATCAGAAACAGAAGAGCTTGATGATCCACATAAAAATGGAATAACTTCCCCAATATGTAATGCCTGAACTTTGTAGCGCTAAAAACCATTCCGAGGGCTTCTCTTTCAGTAGTCGTGTAACCTTGTTCAGCCTTACTGAATCTCCGACTAGTAAAATAGACCGGATAGTCTGTTCCGCCATCTGGCTGAGCTAATATTGCCCCCATTGTCAATCCTGAAGCATCTACGTGTACATGAAAAATAATATCCCAATTCGGCTGCCTGAGGACTGGTTTACTGGTAATGGCTTTTTTCAAATTCTGGAAACTCTCCTCACACTCAGCAGTCCAATTGAACTTACTGGTCTTCTTTGTAAGCTCATATAGTGGTACTGCTTGAGAAGCAAACTTGTGTACAAATCTTCTATAAAAATTCACATACCCCAAGAAAGAACTCAACTCAAAAGCAGTTCTAGGTGCTTTAGCTTGTTGGACACATTGTATTTTGTCATTGGCCATTTCTATTCCATTGCGGGAAACCACATGTCCCAGTAGCTGTCCCTTCCAAACCAGAAATACTGATTTAAAAGGATTCAAGCAAATCCTTTTCTCCTGACAGCGTTTAAAAACCATCTCTAGGAATAGAAGGTGTTGTTCCTCAGCTGAATAGACAGTGAAATCATCCATGAAAATGGCGAGGAACCGATGAAGAAATTCATTAAACATCTCCATCATACACCGTTGAAAAGTAGCTGGTGCATTGCACAGACCAAAAGGCATCACCAGATACATGAATGCTCTTAGGGAGCAATCTGTAACTGGTTATAGCCGCTATAACCATCCATGAAGCTATACATCTCATATCCTGCGATCTCATTAAGCAACATATCAGTAAAAGGTAAGGGAAACGGATCCTTAATGGTCTGGGCATTTAGTTTCCTATAGTCGACACAAACCCTTAATTTCCCATTCTTCTTAGGAACGACGACTATTGGAAATAACCAATCAATACTTGCTACCTCAGTAATGAACCCAGCCTTGAGAAGGTTATCAATCTCCTCCTTGACCTTCGTTGCATAGGTAGGGTTCATCCGATATCTTTGCAATCTGACTGGTCTATCTTTTGGTTTCAGTGGTATTCGGTGTTGACAGACTTCAGGATCTACTCCCTTCAAATCTGTATGTTCCCAGGCAAATACATCTTTATAGTTCTGGAACATTTTCCTTGCCTTTTCCTTCGTTGCCGGTTTCAGGTGCTTGTTGACTTTGATCATTTTGGGATTTTCCTCTGATCCCAGATTCCACTCCTCTACTTCCTGATCATCTGGAAGCAACCAATTTGGTCCTCCTCCTTTTCGTTTGGTCGAGTCTTCAGCGTAGTTCCAAGAAGGTCCATTCATCTCTGAGTCATTATTCTGATTCAGTGGATACTCTTCAGAATATACTGATTCTTCTATTTTTCCAGTATCAGCTGGTTCCTCCATTCTTCTAGTTAGCTGAACGGTTCTTTCCCCTGTATTGACTTCAGTAAACTGATCAGGGAATTGTCTCTTCTGCTTGTCAGCTTGTTCTTTGTTTAGTAGGACTGCATTCAAATCAATTTCTGCCAAAGGAAAGATGTTCATTGCTACTAGCATTCGCTCAATTTTCTTAGCTCGGTATTTCTGACACAACTCCTTCGGCCTTAGTTCCTTTTTCCAGCTCCTGGTATTGTTGGTCTGGACTCTGGATTTTGATTCTGCCACTGGCCCCTTCTATGGTTAAGGTTTGGTTTGCGTAGTCATGAACAGCATGTGCTGTTCTTAACCATGGGCGTCCTAATAGCATTCCATATGCTCCCTGTATATCCAAAACTAGGAAACTAGTTTTGAATTTTTCCCTCCCAACTCTTATCTGCATGTTTTCAATCATGCCCGTCGCTTGTACGACTCGATGATCCGCCATTCTTACTTTGAATGGTGCTGGTTTCATGTTAGTGATACCCATTCTTTGCTGAAGATGGGCTCCCATTATGTTGACTCCTGCTCCTCCATCCAGTATGACGCTTGAGAGAGGTTCCCACTACTTCCTGACCTTGTAATCTACCTGAATAAGTGGAACTTCATCATCCCGGACAGCCGTCAGGTCCACTGTTCCGGCCTCTGCCTCAGTCTTCCTACATTGTCTTATAAAGTTGGCCACCTCAGGTAAGGTCTTTTTTATATCCTCCAGCTCTACAATCAACTTTTGGATTCTATCACAAATTTTCACCTGAATTTCCTCTCGCTCCTGGTCAAACTAATTGTCAGAGCTTGAAGAACTAGTGTCTTCACACTGCCATTCTTCTTTATCAGTACTACTCTTTCCTTCCACTCCCATTTCATCAGCTAGTCCATGTACTACAGCCAGCATAGTCTCTGTCATGGCCGGTACTGACTGATCTTTATCAGTCGATTGGGCCGGTATCTTCTGAATGACTCTAGCCTCGAAACTTTCTGGCTGCTCTGGCAGCTTCTTAGCTAAATCCTCTGTGATTTTAGCTGCTAGTTCCCCTTGCTCTTGCCACTCATCTACCACCTTTTCTTTACCTTTGGCCTTCCAAACTTCCCTTTGTTGGGCCCACTTGCTGCTGTTAGGATTAGCTGGTACTTCTGAAATGTCTGGAATTTCTTCAATGATCACTCCCTTGCTCCTGGTAACTACTTTGACTGGGACTGGCTCTGGTGCCTTAGCCTCAGTAGTAGTCGTTACTAGTGCATCTGGACATTGGGCTGCAAAATGACCATACTTTCCACAAGTGTAACAATTCGTGCTCCTGGTCTGGAAGTTGCCTCTTCCTCTTCCTCTGCCCATTCCTTGTTGGTATCTGCCACGTCCTTGACCAGTACCACTGGTACCTGGTCCTCTTCTTGTGCTACTTTGATTGGCTCTGCCTTTACTAGTTCAGTGTAGGCAACCACTGATAGATCCTTTCCTTTCTTAAAATGGTGAATTCGGATGCAACAATTATTCCATAGGTGACCGAAGGCCTTGCTGTAGGTACATTGTGGGCATTCCGTGGAAATGTGGTCCTTGGATTTACATCTTGAATACCAAGTCTCCATCTTCCGGACCGGCTGTCTTGTATGGCTAATCTCTGCAATCTGCCTAGCCATTTCTTCAATTTTCTTGGTCCATGATCCTTTCTTTGATTTTTCCTTTGTCCATTCATTGGAGCTGTTCTCGGAGCTGCTGGATGTTGCACTGGAATCAGATGCTTCAGTAGCCGAACTACTGCTACTGGTCCTTCTCTTCTTGTGGCTCTTTTCTTTCTTAGCCTGCTGTTCCAGTTTTAATGCTCGCTAGACCAGATCATTGAATTTCTTTGTAGGGGCTGGTACTTCTTGTTCTCTCAGCTTCTTGCTTCTGAACCCATTCAGAAACCATGTCCTCAATCTCTTCTCAGACGGTGGTTCTTGCAACTGTCTAGTCAGTTCTTTGATCTTTTCGACATAGCTGCGGACTGACAAATTCCTCTGTTTGATATGATCCAATTCACAGAGAATATCCTCATCTCCTCGATTGTCGGAATATTCCAACCTGAAGGCCTTAAGTAATTTATTATATGATCTCAGCTGGCATGCAGGGTAATGGTAATACCATTTCCTTGCTGCTTCCTTCAAGGTTTGTGGAAAGTATTCCCCCCAATCATCTTCATCAATGTTTTTTAGTTCAACATATTGCTCGAAAGCTTGTATGTGAACATCAGGATCATCCTTTTTCCCTCCTTTGAATATGGGAAAGCAAATCTTCAGGGAAGCGGTGTAATCATTTCGATTACTGCTGATCCCGCCAGTTCTCTTCTTGGCTTCAGACTGACGCTTGGGAGCCTTCTTGCAATTGTCAGTGTCAGCATCCCAATCAATCTCTGTCTCTGTCTCAATATCAGTATCTTCTCTGTTTTGTCTGCTAGAAGTATGGTGACTTCCCTTTCTGCCTTTGATATGCGCATCTTTCTCGCGAGACTGAGAACTCTTGGAACTCTTTGCCTTTCGTGCTTCCCGTTCTGCCTGTCTGCGTCGAGAATGACTGGAGTGCTGTGAGTCCTGCGCCTCATCAGCCTGACTATGCTCCTCCTGAGCCTCAATGTCAGTCATTTTCTCTTGCTTGGGGTCAGACTCTCTTCCTGACTCCTTAGGAATGGGGTCCACACGATTGGTAGATTTCCGGCCACGATTGGATTTTGGTGCCATTGCTGAAAACTTCAACTGGGAGAAGAGTCTTTCAGTCCACGAGCTTCTGCTCAAGCCACCATGATCGCCAAAATAGAATTGGAGCTGATCTCTTGAGACAGCTAATTCCAGTGTTGAAGGATTTCAGCTACTCGTGTGGAAAGATTTCAAACATCAGATTAGACAGAAATCAGAGACTAGACTGAAATGTGGATACTGAAATGAGAATCAGACTTATAGACTGAAATAAAGTTCAGATTCAAACTCAGTTTCAGAAGACTGTTGAGAAGTAAGTATCACTGAACATATACCATGATTGAGATTACAGCGAATATGATTACAGAGAAAAAGTATAGCCAACAATACTATCACTGATGCTCAAGTGCAATTATAGCCCAAAGCGCTAATACAAGTGATTACAATTGCCGCCGCATATCAATGTAATGGGCCCTATTTATATGCTTCGGTTTTACTGTAGTAATTACTAAGTGATTCGCTGCCCATCTTCTAAGAACACGTTCCCACATGGTGACTCTCCAGCCGTCTACATGCGGAACGAGTGATTCAAGCGTCACTTGTACAAGTCAAATAGCATGATACAGTGGATTATGAAGCGAATATGATCTCCGATGCAAATGCTGAAATTATTATTGATGATTTTTTTAGTTCATTAAGTTCTCTTGAACCAATTGATGAAGACAAAGATGATTTCGAGCAAGAAGTTTTTCCAAGTGATACTTCATTCGAAGACAAAGATAAAGACATAGTTATAGATTCTGAGTGAGGTGATGATTACGCTTTCTTTGATTCTTTGTTGGATAATGATATGCCAACTGCAAGTCATGAAGTGACAGTTTCTGAAGACGATTCTGAAGAATTTTGCAATTCATTATTGGAAGATGATTGCAGACTCAATCCAAAATCCTCTCCAGTGATTCATAAAGATGAAGTTAACTCCTTCGAACAATGCCTTGAGAAGATTTCTCTTCACCAAATATTTTGCAGTTACTGGAAGATCTTAAGCCAAAAGTCTTACATCACATGAAGAATTTTGAAGATCAATCCCTTGTTGCAATCAACCTGATTATGCCAGATTCCTCTAAAAAGTCTTTGAACAATGCAATGACATGGGATTTAGCAATCAAAGCAAAAAGGTTTCGCAAGAAGTAAAGTTCAAGACAAAGGTTTCAAATAGCTCAAAGACTGAAGATTTTCGGAGATTCGATGCTTTTCCAAAGTTCTATCAACATCAGAAGTCATTCCTTTAACCGAGACTCTCATTTTAAATGGGAGGGAATGTCACGATTGTGACTATGTTACAGTATTACATCTACTCCTAGTTGCAGATACGCAAAGTGTCATGCCAAGGAGAACCCCTACGCTTGGATGGTCACGACCCTTTTCGGCAAAAGCCACACTCCTTCAACGACTGGTCACACCCCTTCGCTCTACGCTTGCGACTCGTCGTCCAATGGTTGCAGCTCTTCACCGAAAGGATGTGTCTTTACGTCTAAAGTCGCGTCTCTTCACCATGAGACGTGTCTTTTCATTTGTGTCTCTTCGTCTCCTATATAAGGACCCTATTGTACTCAGTTTTCAAGCATTCATTCAATCAATCACAAACACATTCAGTCTCTTAAGTTTCAGTTTGATCTTAAGTATGAAGTTTTAAGTCTTAATTATAGGATTAACACCACGAATCGTCACAAACTTGCCCTACCCAAACTTTGACAAAACTAAATACCTAAAAGCCAAACTAAATAATGGGATCACATTGGGCAGTTCACTTGAGATGCCAAAACACCCTCTCTCCAGCTCATAATGGACATCAATAGTGAGACCAAGTCGATGAAGAAGCTACCATGGATACCCCAGTAGTGGCCACCAACTAGTGACCACCAATTGGATACACCTCGATGTTACTTTGTACCTAAGAATAATGCCATCTTGAGCATCGGTTGCCTTTGTAGAAAAATTGAATTGTAGACCACACTACGTCCAATAATCCCTATTCGTGAACTGTGAACACATCACATCCAAAATATATAACTCCAAGATAATGAACTGTGGAACACATCCTATCCATGATCCAATCAACAACAATGAATTGGGACGTCCATCCATAGTGTTTTAGACGTCTGATTGGTTCCCTGTCAAATGCATGTACATTGAACTCCGACCTATGGGTCCAAACACCGATAACTTGAACTCCAACACAAGGGTCCAAATTAATTATAGGGAGCCCTCTTTGCCACTCACAAGCTACACCGATCTCCATGTGACTAGAAGGCGGGAGTGCGTGCCAGTGTAGTCACCGCCACACTAGCAGCCTCTTTGTTGTCCTTCCCTGAGTCACTATCACTGCTTTCCTCTTGTTGCTTGCTTTTACCTTTGTCCTTTGTAGAATCTCTGTCTTTGCCTTTGGACTTTCAATCCTTGGCCAAATGACCACGCTTTCCACAATTGTCACAACGGTACTTCGTCCTCTTTCTGGAATTCGAAGCAGCAAGTGCTTCATTATGTGTGTCACGTGCACATCTAACCCTACGGGTACGTGGACAAGCTACTTCATGACTAGGGTTCAATTCAGTTCAGATAGCCTAGCTTAGGAAGTGTTCTGGCACTTTTGCGAGTCTGTTCGCAGACTGTGCATGTCCAGACACTGAGTAGATGCATATCCTCTGGTTGCACACAGCATGACCATCAGATTATAGTCAGAACCCATCAGGAGCATTTTTACAGTGCTTAGACCTATTTTTCCTATTTTAGCCATTTTTCACTTATTATTTTTAAGTGACTTTGTTGGGAAACTGGGTAGGGCAAATTGGCTAAGGATGTATATAAGAAAACCCAGCGCTAGCATTCTTTGGCAAAAGAGGCAGCAGGAACCAAGTGTTCAACAGGCACCTTCTCAGCAAGACCTCCCCGACAGTCAACCTAGCGTTTTCAGCCAACATACCAAAGACCAGCCTAGCGTTTTTCATCAAGGACAGCCTTGGCATTTACAGAGACAGATCAAGCCTGGCGTTAGCAGATTTCCTCAGCAGATCACTAGCGTTTTTGCATCAGACACAGATCCAACCCTAGCGTTTTTGGATCAGCAGAACAACATAGCGTTTTGCAGATTCTCCGCGACAGAACTAGCATAGGCATCAGCGTTTTCAGTTTTCAACAGTCAGACTCCGCAGTAGAACCCCCAAACCTTGCAAAACTCACCTTCCCGCAGCATGAGAATTCGAAGGAGGGTTTGACAACATTCTGGTGTCGTATTCTCTTCTCTCTATCTCTCAGTCTCAGTACGTTCATGCACATTGTTTATCCACTTTGTTTGTGATCATTTGCACTCTCTCACTAAAGGAACGGAAGGCTCTCCCTTCCGTAAGTATAAGGAACCTTGAGCACAATTCAGAGCACTCATCTTGAGCAAAGTTCAATATTCACATCCGCTGCACCTTACAATGTGATTCCTTTCTCTCAGAAATCTGAATTTTACCTTGAGTTACCAACACGGCTTCCTCTTCAATGAGAAGAGCTGAGATCATCAATTTCGAGCTCCACAATCTCCTGCCCATAGGTAAATGTGGGCGCTGACCTCCAAACCCACTGTGATGTGGTGTTGAACACCATAACCTTGGTTTTCCCAAGGTTGACAGATAATCCACTATCATGAGCAAATGTGTGCAAAGCATCCAAATGGCGTTGCATCCCCTCCGGAGAGTCAGAAATAAACACTATATCATCAGGGCACCCTTGCTTCACCCCATTAGTGGAGTGGACCATGATAGAGTCCAGACATACTCTCAGTAGTGCGTACCCGCCCTACCGTTGTCCTGTATAAAGCTAAGATCCCCCAAATCATCTCTGTGGGCACACCAATGTCCTGTAGTCTGCGTATAAGTCTAGCTCTTCGCACTGTGTCAAAAGCTTTGCGAAAATCCACAAAGCTACAGTAGATCCTCTTGCCATGGTGTCTATTCCCCTCAATCATAGCTCTTAAGTGTCAGAATCTAGTCGAGAGTGGAGAAGCCTCTCCTGAATCCTGCTTTCCCCGATGCTCGTATGCCCTTTCCCTCTGCCCATGTACTCATCTCCCTCTCAAGAATAGATGCATATATAACTTCGAAAAAACAGCTTGAATGTAGGGAACGAACGCTCGCTGTTGTTGCACGCTCCCCCCCCCTGCGCCATCGTTGCCCCTCACCCCCCCTCTCTCTCTCGCCCTCGCGCTGCCCCCCCCCGCGCTGCCGCGCTGCCTCCCTTGCCCCCCCCTCTCGCCCTCGCACTGTCTCCCTCACCCAGCCCAGCCCGCCACCGCTGCCCGCCGCTCTCGCCCCTAGCTGCCCTTTAACCCGCCCGCTGCCCCCCCATTCCCTATCTGTTTTCTCCCCCCCCCCGCAGCCTTTGTTCCTTCGCTCGCCACTGTATCCTTCCCTCCATCCCCCCCCCCCCCCCCCCCTGTCCGCATTGCCCTCGAAGGTTTTCTGCACCTGGCTCTGCATCGCTTTTTCTTCGGACTAGTGTTCGGCGTACTCGATTGTAGTTCTTCTTCACCATCCGCTTCTTCGACTCAGCAGTAGACACAGATGGAGGCTCCAGCTCCGCCACAGAGGGACTCACCTGAAGCCCCCTCGCCCGACCCCGCTGAGCCCACCATTCGACTTGCTCTTTCGCCGACAGAGCAAGCGAGCCTTGCCGCAGAGGTAGAGCGCTTGCAGGCGACTTCTGTCATCTGCAAGGTTCTCGGCACCCGTCCTAGCAGAGGAGAGCTGCGAGACCTTCTCCATGCCCGCCTTCTCGCAGAGGTGGGCAAGATTTTGGATGTCCAGATCCTCGGACGGGGGTACTACCAGATCGAGTTCGAGACTTCCGAGATGGCCTCCAAGGTCATAGCTATGAGTCCACTGGCCATCCGAGCATCACGCGCCCACTTTCGACAGTGGCGACATGGTTTTGACCCGACTTCGGATGTGCTAGTAGAGGAGGCAGACATCCCCATCTCAGTTTGCTTTCCGGGTTTACGGAGGGAGTACCTTCCACTTCTCTCCAGGATTGGCTCCGCCATCGGGACTGTCCTGGAGACACCTTGTACGGCAGCATCAGTAGTTGCCAAGGCGGCTGGCATCCCTTCAGTTCGAGTTTTGGTCAGAGATACCCACACACTCCCGAAGGTCATCCTTCTGCCTCGGGTGAGTGGGGGTTGGTTTATAGAGAGTGTGGAGTACTCGGGTCTCCCGAACCAGTGCTTCATTTGCAGACAGATGGGCCATTTAGCGAAGGCCTGTCCACGGAGGAGGCCACGACCTGCACCTCAGCCTCAACCCCAGCCTGCCAAGGTTGGGCTGCAGCCACAGCCAGCGGCACAGTGCACAGATTCTGAGCCACCCTCCGAGCCTGGGGCTCCAGCGGAGGAGGGATGGCAGCAGGCCCGTGGCCGTCGACGCCAGGGGCCACAGCGGCAGCCTGGCACTCAGAGTGGCCCTCGAGTGCCTACTCAGCAGCAGTGGGTTCCCCGTGGAACCGCTTTGGTCCTCTTGAGCAGGAGGAGCCCCCTACGCCAGCCTCCACTTCCGCTTCACCCTCGCCAACCACCCCACCTTCAGATTTCCCCTCTTCCTCCTCATCCCCTCCCCCGCCCTCTACTCCCGCCCACTCCCCACCTCGCCCCCCTGTCTTTGTCGCCCCACCCCGCTTCTCTTCTCCTCCGTCCCCCCCTACCTCCTTCCCCCCCTCCTCCTGCTTCAGTACCACAGTCGACTCAGGAGACTGGTCCCTCGCCGGCGGCTAGGAGATCTCTTGGCAGTGCCTTTGCCACAAGTCGCCTAGCGAGAGAGGGTCAGCCCTTCTTGCGGCCCCCTCTGCAGATTCAGACATCTTCCCTTACAGCTATCCCTCGTGGTCTGACGAGCATTGACCTCCGACGCCGCTGGGATTTCTTCGATTACGGATTCACTCGCTTTCTCGGCGATTCCGCAGCAGACCACGAGGCAGCCTGCTTCAGGGTCCACGCTTTTTTTTTTCGCCTCTAGGGGGACAGAGGCCTTGGACTCAGCAGTTGGTTTCTCCTTTCCCCTCTGTGGTCAGACCGAGACAGAGTGGTCCCTAGACTCAATGGTGGGATGGTTGCATACACAGGTTCTCGAGTTCTCTCACCACATGGGAGAACTTGGAGTTACAGATTTGCTGCAGACTTTGTGGCCACTGGCCAAGTTTGCGGTGACACCCCCAGAATCTATCGCGGATAGATCGCTTCTACACTAGTGACCACTTCAGTGACTTGGGGGGATCAGTGGGCATCCTGGCAGGGACATCCTTCTCGGACCATGCACCAGTGATCCTCACAGTGGCAGACAGGCAGAGGAGTGGGAGCACGATGCTTCGCATCCCAGAGCGGGTCTTGTTGGACTCAGCACTCAAAGAGAGGGTAGAGGCTCTCTGGACAGAGGGCATGGACAGCCAGGCTCTACCTGCAGACAGAGTGGCCTTAGGCCTAGCTCAGCTTAGCCACTTTTTTCTCCAGGAGTCTTTGGCTCGATGGGCTACAGTGAGAGAGGAGGAGCAGCGTCTCAGACGAGGCATTGCTTCACTACAGAGGATGTAGGAGCAGCATCCAGACAGTCCATGGTTGGAGGAGCAGTTACAGCAGGCTCGACAGGAGCTTGCTTGCACAGAGGAGAGGCGCCATGAGTTTGCCTTTCACCGACAGGCATCTCAGTGGACTCAGGTGGGTGACAGAGTGACAGGTGTTTTTTTTGAGACAGTGGGACCTCGGCACTCGCATGCCAAGGTCAATCAGCTGAGGAGACCCGATGGGTCAGTTGTTTGTGAGCATGAGGATATGCGTGCAGTTGCTATTGACTTTTAACGTGAGCTACTTTCGGCTGAGCCCCAGTCAGAGAGACAGGATGCATGCAGGGAGCAGGTTTGGGCGCAGATGCCTTGTCTTGTGACTGAGGAGATGCGCCAGAGGCTAGAGATACCTCTTCAACTTGAGGAGCTGCACACGGCTCTTAGGGCCCTCCCTCGTGGTAGCTGTCCAGGTGAGGATGGGCTGACTCCCAGCTTCTTCTTGGAGTACTGGGACCTGCTTGGCTGAGATCTTTGTAGTGACTTTCAGTACATTCTGCACACAGGAGTGATGCCGGATAGCATGAGTGAGGGCCTCATTTACCTCATTCCGACGGAGGGTGGCTCCTTGGATGAGATTCGACAGTGGCGCCCCATCACCATCCTCAACTCAACCTACAAAATTCTTGCCAAGGCTCTGAGTTTGAGGATTCAGCCACTTTTGGAGAGCCTTATACATGGGACTCAGACAGGTTTTGTCAAGGAACGCAGTATCCTTGACAACATCTTCACTTTCTGGGAGGCTTCTGCCCTGGCACGTCTCCGGGGGGAGGACCTTGTGATTCTTCTTCTCGATTTTGAGAAGGCATACGACAGAGTTGACTGGGACTTTCTAGAGGGCACGCTTCGCAGGATGGGCTTCTCAGATGCTTGGATCAGAGGGGTGTCAGCTTTATACAGACAGGCTCACAGTCAGGTGCTTTTGGCAGGAGGTAGAGGTGAGCGCTTCATGCTCACAGGATCGGTCAGACAGGGTTGTCCTCTTGCCCCCTTTCTCTTTCTGTTCTATGCGGAGGCGATGAGCAGATTTTTGGTGTCACAGCAGGTTGGTTTGAGGGACTTAGCACTCCCTATACGGGGAGATGAGCTTCTGGACGCTGAGTTTGCAGACGACTCAGCCTTGTACTTAGAGGGCCAGGAGGCCAATTTACACAGATGTGGGCATGCTTTGGAGACCTTCTGTTGTGCATCGGGCGCACTGATCAACTGGAGAAAGACAGTGGCTTTCTCGGTTCGTAGTGCTCCTGTGCCAAATTGGATGCCAGGAGAGGGTTTCAGGTGGATTCCTCCAGGGAGTGCAGTTCGGTACTTGGGTTGTCAGGTTGGTTTGGACTAGTCCCTCGAGCAGCACATTGCTCCTTTTCTCCTGTCCATCAGGAGAAAGCTGTTACATTGGAGCTCAACACGACTTTCGCTGGCTGGTAGAGTAGTAGTTGCCAACCAGGTGTTGTTGGCGACTATGTGGTACATCATTTCGTGCTGGATCTTCTCGAGTTCTTGCATCAACCAGGTAGAGAGGCTGATCAGGAACTTCCTTTGGTCAGGTCGCAACACTCGGATTGCCCGAGCCAAGGTGGCTTGGTCGGTCATCACACTTCCTTGTTCGTAGGGAGGGCTTGGGATCATTGATCCAGCACAGCAGAGCAGAGCCCTTCTTGGGAAGTTCGTCGTCAGAGGACTTCTTCCAGGCGAAGAGCCCTGGAAGGAGTTCTTGCTGCACAGGCTTCGTGCCAGGGTGCCTCAGTCAGGAGGCCCTTGGCAACCTTCGACCAGATGGATCTTTACAGAGTCGCGCCGAGTTGGTTTGAGCAGGAGACTGGAGGACCGATTCGCTGTGAGTTTGCTACGTTCTTGAGAGCTATTACGGCGTGGCCTAGAGCAGAGACAGCCGACGTGCACAGAGGAGCGCCTACGGCAGCCCCTCGTCTGGAACCCCATGGTTAGCACTCAGAGAGGCCACTTGGTTGGGAGTAGGCCTCATGTTTCTTGGGGTCCCATGGCAGCAGGTCCAGCGCGCTCTCTAGGTGACTGGCTAGTGTTCACAAGTTTGTCAGAGGAGGTGCAGGCTGTCCAGCTACAGAGCATGAGAGGGGTTCAGAGCATGTGTCAGGACATCTCAAAGTCAGTTCCAGCTGAGTGGCTCACGCCTCTCGAGCCAGTAGCACCCCGGTGGATGGGAGCCTTCACACGACTGGAGGTTCTCATTTCAGTCAGGGCTTGCTCAGAGACTGTCCCAGCCCTGTTCTTCGAGCTTCAGGGTGGGGGACGATTACAGCGAGTTGCAATAGAGGCCCCGCAGGTAGGAGAGTGTTGTTTCCAGAGGATCCGAGTTGTGGGCATCTGTGGGAGGACTTGCGTCATAGACCCTGACCCAGCAGCTCTTGAGACAGGACGCTGGAGGCTATGGGCTTGGGAGTGATGTCCACTGGCACGAGTACAGTGGGATCCTGGTGAGTGGCTTTGGAGGGACCCCTTCTCTTCTGCAGACTTCCCAGGAGTCCCTTTCTTTCAGTACACTGTTCGGCTTGGACGTCATATACTTGCAGCACAGAGAGAGGCCCGCCCCGCTGCAGCACGTCATTGGCAGGAGGAGGACCTCACAGTTGAGTTCTTGGCAGCTTTTTGGCAGAGGCTATGGGACTCCAGATAGCCGAGGCGCGTCACTTTGTTCCAGTGGTTGGTTGCACACAGAGCCACAGCAGTAGGGAGCTGGCTTGTGCATAGTGGTCTCTCGGCCGCATGTACAGCCTGTGACCAGTTGGTGGAGAGTCAGCGACACTGTCTTTGGGACTGCCCCTCGGCCCAGCAGGTGTGGCTACGAGTTCTTCGGCTGATGCCTGCCCTCTCCACGGCTCGACGGTACACTTGGGGGGCAGCGGCTTGGTCCACCCTCACAGGCCCGGCACTTCAGTTTGAGGTATCTTCCACCAGCAGGATGATAGTGATGCAGGGGGGGCGACCTACACTCCAGCCTGCTGCAGACCTTACTCCACAGGAGTGGTGCAGTGAGAGAGGAGTGTTGGGAGCTCATTAGCGGCCTAGCTCTCTGGTTCATCTGGCGGGCCCGTTGTTTCCGCATCTTTGAGACTCGCCCTTAACACCAGCAGAGACTGTTCGTGACTTTTGGCTAGAGCTTGATCCATACTCTCAGAGGACAGCTTGAGGGACTACAGGGCAGCTCCGACCGCATGCGGGAGCGCCACGAGGCTTTCCTTCGACTCTGGCACCCTGGGCCTTTCTACACCATGGTCCAGGGGGTGCTCAGATGGCACTACTGTCCACCTGTGTGGCTCTTCCCTCCTCCCATCTCTTGATTTAGCCCCATTGTATATATGCTGTTTTTTCATTGGGAGAGTCTCCCCATCATGTTTGTTGTAGCCCTCTCTTGCAGAGGTGGATGTAGCCCTATGGGCAGTTTTCATTAACTAATAGAAGGATCTTTTTCTCGGAAAAAAAAAAAAAGAATAGATGCATAGAGCCTAGCCAATGTGTGACTAACCATGATGGTGCATTTATTTCCGGGAATCATGGGATCTCTTGATTTGAAAATAGGTACAATCGTGGGCATACTCCAAGTCTCAGGAAACCCTCATACATGGCTTGATTAAACATCATAGCAAGAAGCTCTGCAAGCAAATAGGTACAATCGTGGACATACTCCAAGTCTCAGGAAAACCCTCATACATGGCTTGATTAAACATCATAGCAAGAAGCTCTGCAAGCATATCTCAGGAATGGATCAAGCGCTCTGCTACCAGACCATCATGGTCATGTGCTCTCCCTGTCTTCATCATGTCAATGGCTTTCCTTACCCTCTCAGCCATAAAGAAAGTACATGTCTCGGTGGGTCCGACAAAGATGGCTGCCCTGATGCTGTGTAGAGAGATGTGGCATATTGTCCCCATGTCTCTGTGAGTCTCCATGTCTCGCTTGAATCTGGCTCATAAACAGCTTATAGAGATCCCGCTCTAGCGGAGATATATAAGCCCTCTTCTTTCCTCGCACTAGCCGACGAAAGACAATCCGTGACTGTCTATGTGTGGTAGTACCCATGATCACCCTCTATGCAATCTGATCCTCATCTCTCTACACTCCTCATCCTACCAATTGTTTAAAGGCATGCTCCTCGATCATCTCTCTGTAGGCTGACTGTGGGGGTATGCCTCTGATGCTACATCATGGAGCGTCTCTGTCAATGTCTGAGCGAGCTCATCTAGTGGCCGTCCTGGCTCTTGAGTACATAGCTGCCTGTATATCTCATCCATGTAAATAAAATCCGTCTCCCTTGTGAAGGTATACCGAGTGTGTTTGGAGACCTCTCCTAGTGAAGCTGTGCTGAACTGAAACGTGAGTGAAAGACAAGATAGCATGATCAACTGCTACTCCAACTGGCCTAGTGCCCATGTCACGTGACACATCCAACCCTATGCGTTCGTGGACAAGCTACAACACGACAAGGGTTCAATCAGTCCTGTCAGTCTAGATTAGAGGTGTTCTGGAACTTTTGTGAGTCTGTTCGCAGACCGTGTATGCCCAGGCACTTAGTGTAGATGCATATCCTCTGGTTGCACACAGCATGATCATAAGCATTCCCATCAGAATCCATCAAAATCCTTCAGGCCAATTTTCCAGTGCATTTAGTCTATTTTCCCTATTTTTGACATTTTTCACTTATTATTTTTAAGTGACTTTTGTGGAAAGTAGGTAGGGCAAATTGAGTAAGTTTGTATATAAGCAAACCTAGGCTAGCACTAATTGGCAGAAGAGGCAGCAGGAGCACAAGCTCGACAATCAACTTCTCAGCAAGAACCCTCTTGGAGGCGTTTTCCCTCCAAGCAAGAAACCATAGCCTAGCGTTTTTCCTCCAAGCACCCATCGCCAAGATAACCTCAGCCCTAGCGTTTTCATCAAGGCATCATCGCCAAGACAACCTCAGCCTAGCGTTTTCCAGAACCCCCAAGTCGCCCCCTTGCATGGCATTTTTCAGCAAATAAAGAACCAGCAGATTCCAGCCTTTGACAAGCCTCAGAACCAGCAGATTTCAGCCGCAAAGAGCAGCCCACATCAGCGTTTTTTATCCCAGCAGATTTCAGCCAATTGCGTTTTTGGACACAAGGACAAAAGCAGCTGATTTCAGCCAATTGCGTTTTTAGACAGCAGTACAAGCCTTTGACAAGCCTCAGAACCAGCAGATTTCAGCCGCAAAGAGCAGCCCACATCAGCGTTTTTGATCCCAACAGATTTCAGGCAATTGCCTTTTTGGACAGAAGGACAAAAGCAGCTGATTTCAGCCAATTGCGTTTTTAGACAGCAGTACAAAAGCATCATTTTTCAGCCCTTAGATCGGTCTCGCCACTCCCGACATCGTCATCGATCTAGCCTAGATTTACATCAGTCACATGCATCCACTTTGTACCAGTTTGTGCAATCAATAGTAGACCACTCTCGCCAACGAGAGTGGGGCCTTCGGAGGAGGGTTTTACAACGTCTCTAGTGTCGTATTTCTCTTCTCTCTCTATCTCTGTCTCATACACTTTCACGCATAGTGTCCATTCACTTTGTTTGTGATCATTGCACTCTCTCAATGAGAACGGAAGGCTCTCCCTTCCAAAGAACAAAAGGAACCTTGAGCACGGTTCGGAGCACTCATCTTGAGCAAAGTTCAAACATTCATTCCGCTGCACTTTACATTGGCATCAGAGCCCTGAGCCCTGGCAGTGTTCTGTATCACTCAAGGAAAGAACCACAAGAATCACAAGAATTATTTTTGCTTGTTGAGGTTGCACGAACCCAAGTTTGCTTGGGCGTGTCGATTCCTAATCGTGTTTTTGAAGAGTAACAGGAATCCCCGGAAAGAAGGGCTTGTCCAGCCTCCCCTTGTGCCTCTTTTCACTCATTGAGAGCGGACCGTGCACCTAGCGGCCAGCCAATCGACGTGAGGTGGGAAAAAGCAACCTTGGTGTGAGCGCAAGGCCGCCAAGGGGTGCGCCTGCGGAAAAGAGCAGAACTCAGGTGAAGAGAAGATCCTTCTCTAACACAGATTGCAAGCAAAAGAAGACCCTCAAGAACCTCAAGACCCAAGAACCCAAGAACCCAAGACCCGCAAGAACCCAAGTTCCTCGTAAACTTAAGTACCAAAGATCATAGTGCATGGTCATCACTTGAAGCGGAATGAATACTTCGCTTGGAGGTGATGAGCATGAGAGAGGCGAAGAAAAATTTTCCCCACCAGGAGGTTTTTCCGACCCTCCCCCTTCCCCATCTACGCCAAGGATTGCACCAGATCCTATGGAGGAGTTGGAGCAGATGTTTATGGACAACAAGTTAGAACGCGAAGAAAGAAAAGCACCAAGAGAAGCACAAAGAAAGGCCTAAGAAGAACGAAGGGCAGCCATAGATCGTGAATACAAAGAAGGAATGGCAGCCATAAGGCGTGAAGTACGATTGGAAGCCAAAGAAAGACAAGCTGAATTTGATCGCAAGAACAAAGCAAGACAAGAGAAGGGCGACCAACGCATGAAAGAGTTGTGGCGACTTTTTTCTCAAGTGCGGGCGCACTTTGCACAGAATCAGGAAAAAGAGACTCTCTCAGTCTCTACTTCTCCAAAGCAAGACACACATGATTTGCATGATGATTTGAATGACAATGATAAGCATGATGATTTGGATGATAATGATGAGCATGATGATTTGCATGATCAAGATGTGATTTCTCACAAGCATGATGATTTGCATGAAGAAGACGTGATTGTTCACAAGGATGATGAGTTAGTGGATACTTTCTCTAGTGAAGCTAACCTCATTGCAGATTCGATCAGTCACGAAGAACCGATCTTGACTCTCAAGCCTAGGTCCAAAGAACCCCCTCAGGAAGCACCGATCTTGGCTCTCGAGCCTAGGTCCAAGGAACCCTCACAGGAAGTATTATGTGTTCGCATGATTCATACGCACGCATTGTCCAAGTGTTTCATTCATGATCGTTTCCTGTATTTTCGTCAGCATCTTTATGTGATCCCTTTTATTAGGCATGACATATTGTACATTGAGCATGTTTCATGAATGAATGAGCACGAATGTATGCGGATTGTTCATGAAAAGCTGAAAAGTATGCATTCAAGGACGTCACATTCCATGTCTCTTCCTTGGCATGACACATTTGTAGAAAGAGCACATGAAAGTATGAGCACCAAGCATGGGCATTTCCATTGTGAATTGCCACAGTCGATTGCTCTAGATAATAGGAGAAAGATTCGATCTCATTGTTTGCGTGTGTGTTGTGAACGGTTTGGCACTCCGTCTCTTTGTTCATCTACATTGCATGCACATTCTTTGAGGAGGACGAGATTTTTTCCACTCACTTTACATGAAATAGGTATGTTCATGGTTTTGTGTTGGAAATGGTTTCAGGAATTTTCAGCCATGGAGATTCTTGAAGAAGAAAAAAGCATGACTCTCGACGAAGTTGAAGCATTGAAGGAGCCACAAAAGACTTTGTGTCGCTTTTGGCGCGGCCCAAAGAAGCAAGCGTTGTAGACCTTTATGAAGTTCAAGTACCACACGACCCACACATCAACGTGGATCGGTGAAGAGTCCCTTCTAGGATTCCGGATGCTATTGGCGATCTCCCTCGACGCCTTACAGTTCGGTACCAGTACCTCACTTTGAAAAGGAGGGGAAGTCACGTGACACATCCAACCCTATGTGTCCGTGGACAAGCTACAGTACGACAAGGGTTCAGTCAGTCTAGATTAGAAGTGTTCTGGCACTTTTGTGAGTCTGTTCGCAAACCGTGCATGCCCAGGCACTTAGTGTAGATACATATCCTCTGGTTGCACACAACATGATCATAAGCATTCCCATCAGAATCCATCAAAATCCTTCAGGCAAATTTTCCAATGCATTTAGCCTATTTTCCCTATTTTTGACATTTTTCACTTATTATTTTAAAGTGACTTTTGTTGGAAAGTAGGTAGGGCAAATTGAGTTTGTATATAAGCAAACCTAGGCTAGCACTAATTGGCAAAAGAGGCAGCAGGAGCACAAGCTCAACAGACAACTTCTCAGCAAGAACCCCCTTGGTGGCGTTTTCCCTCCAAGAAAGAAACCACAGCCTAGCGTTTTTCCTCCAAGCACCCATCGCTAGGATAACCTCAGCCCTAGCATTTTCATCAAGGCATCATCGCCAGGACAACCTCAGCCTAGCGTTTTCCAGAACCCCCAAGGCGCCCCCTTGCATGGCGTTTTTCAGCAGATAAAGAACCAGCAAATTCCAGCCTTTGACAAGCCTCAGAACCAACAGATTTCAACCGCAAAGAGCAACCCACATCAGCATTTTTTATCCCAACAGATTTCAGCCAATTGCGTTTTTGGACAGCAGTACAAAAGCATCATTTTTCAGCCCTTAGATCGGTCTCGCCACTCCCGTCGTCATCATCGATCTAGCCTAGATTTGCATCAGTCACATGCATCCACTTTGTACCAATTTGTGCAATCAATAGTAGACCACTCTCGCCAACGAGAGTGGGGCCTTTGGAGGAGGGTTTTACAACGTCTCTGCTGTCGTATTTCTCTTCTCTCTCTATCTCTCAGTCTCATACACTTTCACGCACAGTGTCCATTCACTTTGTTTGTGATCATTGCACTCTCTCATTAAGAACCGAAGGCTCTCCCTTCCAAAGAACAAAAGGAACCATGAGCACAGTTCGGAGCACTCATCTTGAGCAAAGTTCCAATATTCATTCCGCTGCACTTTACAGCCCACCATGAAATCCTGAAAGGATGGAATGAGACATGGCTGGGCCATAATGTAACTAAGTCAGACTTTGTAAATAATTAATTTATTTACGAGAAAAGAATTATCTAATTAGTTGTGTGCACACCAGAATAGACCTAGCAGTTCTAAGGCCTCAGGTGAGCCTAAATGCGGGCTGGAACACCTCAGAGGGACCTTAGCAGAAATTACCTTGAAGCCCTAGTGATTGGGAAATCGGGTCTTCAGAAAGGGGTAAGCAGTAGCCTCAGATTTTAGGCTCAGAAAAATACACGCGTCAGTACAAGCACATGAATGAGATGGGGTCCTTAGAACAGTGACCCTAAGGCTTTATTAGCCTTAGGGAAAGTTTCGTGAAATTAAATTTAACGGTCCGTGCCCGGGCGGGCGGCCGGACAAGTGTGAACAGGTAAAGGGGTGCAGTGCCCGTGCGGCATTGCGCCGGCAGACCTTTGGTGTTCTCATAAAAGAATCATTGGTAGCAGTTGTTAGTTAGTTCCACATTTTTTTTAATTAATGAGCTAGAAGTTTTTAAAGTCAAAAGTTGAATGGTTTTTAAGTTTTTAAAGTAAGTGTGCAAGTGGCACACTTACCAATGCAAACTAACTCTCTCTCACTCTCACTCTCTCTCCTCTCTCTCTTCCTAGCGCCCCCTCTCCCTGATGGCTATTTAGGAGCCCCCCCTCCCCCATTTTCAGGGCTGGCAGTGCACCTACCCCCCCTAATGTGAGCGTGCTCTACGCGGTGGAGCCCTCCATTGAAGCTTGAGAGCAGCCCCTTGCGACATATGTGGTAGCCTTGTGCTCCCATTGTCAAGAACAAGGGATCTCACAGTCATAGACACCTTCTAGTGAAGTTTCATCGCGAGAAGCTGCCGTAGACGCTCTCTTAGCAGAGTGCGGCTGCTGTAATTCTCTGTTTTCAGCCCCTAATCACCTAGATTAGGGCTGTTTTCAGCAGATCAGCCATAGAAATTCTCTTCTCTCTCCTTATCCTAAGTCTACATCAAGTTTGGCGCGATTCCATCGCGAAGAAGACCTCTGTTTCGGCATAGGGGTGTGCACAGGTAAGAATTTCAGGTTATGTGCAGAAAATTACAGCAAGCATGTGCGTGTGCATTTTGCTTGTTTCTCTTTTGTGTTCGATGCATGAAGGAATGAGCATGAAGGCAACACATAACGGAAGATGGACTCTCCTCTGTGAGAGCTTCCGATGAGCTGTTTCGGAAGATACTCTCTTTTCGAGAGCTTCCAACCAGTCTCGCAGAAGAGGGGAAATCCCCTAAGCAGTAAGAAAGTGGAAACACTTTTTTAGTCAGTAGTCAGAACAGAACAGAAGAAAGAATAGAGGACGGGCGTATGCCCCGTTCCTGTGCTTGTAAAGATTCTCCCTTAGTAATAAAGATATTCTCTTTATGGGGGGGGACCAGCCCATCTTCTGGTCCCCAATGAAGTGTCAAGTTTTCTCGCTCCCTCTAATTCTCTTGAGTATTTGAAGTGCAATTAAACGTCAGTTTACACTTCCGTATTTTTGTGACACATAACATGATCCACTATGCTAGCCCCATGTCGGTGTGGAACGCGTGTGAAACCTCCCGATGTAGGAAATTTTTGTAGGCCATTCAAAATGGCCAATCTGTAACAAACTTGTACACCCCAAGGCAAGATTCTACCTCAAAACAACAGAGATTCACTTCAAAATAGTTCACAAAGTTGACACAGCCCGACGTAGTTCCGTGCCCAGAGGTGTTGGCCCCAAAGATCGACGCCCTTTCGGTATTTCTTTTTGTATTAATCTGTGTTCAAAGTACAAGAGAGTAGATGCTCACTCTCAGAATCTGCGTCCAGATGCTCTGAGAAGTGAGGCCTAGACCACTTATTTATAAGTACAAGGGATGCCCAAAAGCAGAGCCCCAAAAATCTTTAAACTCAAAAGCAATTGTTCCAAAAGCTTTTAAAAACTAAAGCATTAAGCCCCAAAAGCTGGCCAGTGTAAATTGCGCAAATCCGTACAGCGTACAGACTGCCACATCATCAACGTGAAATGCGCCGTAAATTTCGGGTTGCCGCGTCAACCTGTTGACACATTTTTCGGGACCTGCTGCCACGTCAACAATGTGTGTTTGTGTATGTGGACACTGCCATGTCATCACTTTGTGACATACCCCCCTCTTAAAAGAAATGTAATCGTCCTCGATTATGCCTGCAAAATCAGACATAGGCCATAAACTATCTTAGTAGACACTGATTGTTAGTACCGATGCACTAGACACAACACATCTAGAACATGTACCAATTGACGATCACATCACAGGATATCACATGACAAGTCACGTTCAAATTCATTCCAAATCTCAGACCATGATTAATCGGCAAATTTAGTAATCGCATCTAGATCCAGCCGAGACCTCATAGATGCCCGATTAACTAATCCATATTGCAATCATGTCTATAGAATTTATGAGACCGAAATGCTGCAGTCATTTCGTCTTTCAGCTCCTGCATTCAAACAAGTCAAGTACAAATCAATCACTTTCATTTTCATTTTCAGGAATTCCAGTTCATAAAGTCATACAGCAGAATACTGTCAGTGCAGCAGTGTCCCTGAAACCCAAAGGGATATCAATGACTTTATATCAAAAAACAGGGTAATTTGTTGACAAAGAAGCGGAGCAACTCCCCTCTTGTGCAAGCCCGTTGCACTAGATTCACCCATGCTAAAATCGGGGTTCTATCAGAGTAGACTATGCTAAATCGAGTGCTTCAAGGTAAAGTTCCACAATTTAAGGAGTATTTGCTAGGTCCTCCTCCTCCATGCACTTCGCATCCAATGCAGGAGAGTTCTTGAATTTAACCAAGAACTGCCTAATCACTTTACCTTTAATCTTTCTATCTTTATGTGTCAATACCTGTTCTCGAACGAGGATCTCCTCGCTTTCCTCCACTTCAAGTTGCTCATCAGGCTCCCCATCATCAGGCACACCGCCTTTAAAAGGCTTCAAGAGACTCACATAAAAAGCATTGTGAATTCTCCAAGTATTGGGTAGCTTCACTCTAAAGGAGACATCATTTATCTTTTCTTTTATCTGGAAAGGTCCATAGTATCTCATACTAAGCTTTGGAAAAAGCCGCTCCTTTCCCTTTTTCTTTCTTAGGCGTGCCTTCTCAAAACGTGAGAGCACCCAATCGTCTTCCTTTAATTTCAAATTGCGACGGTGCCGATCTGCTGCCTTCTTGTGTCTTTCCTGAGGTTTTGCTAAAGCCTCTCAGACCTTGGCAAAAGCAGTGTCCAAGTCTCTAGTGTACTGGTCGGCTTCAAAAATCTTATCTTTCGTGCTAAGGGTGGAAGCTTCGTAGCACCTTCAATAATCTCGAATGGCGCCTTCCCCGTCGAAGAGTGAATCGTGTTATTGTAGGCAAATTTCACCGAGGGCAAAAACATTTCCCATTGATGAGTATTCTGATCAGAAATGTAAGACTTCAATAAATCCACTACGACTGAATTTGAAATCTCAGATTGCCCATCAGTCTACGGGTGGAAAGATGACAAGAACTGCAAGCGTGTGCCAATGTTCTCCCAAATAGCCTTCCAAAACAAACTCGTGAATCGGGAATCTCTGTCAGAGACTATTGTCTCAGGCATGACATGTAATCTGAATAGCTGGGCAATGAACAATCTCGTTAAATGGTCCGGCTTGACTATTTTCTTCAATAAAATGAAATGAGCTTGCTTGCTAAATCTGTCAATAACAGTCCAGATACCATCGTACCCACTTTGTGTCTTCGGGAGATCAAAAATTAAATCCATAGCAATACTTTCCCAGGGGCGGGTGGGAATGGGTAAAGGCTGTAACAATCCGTGTGCTTTATGCCAATCAAACTTGACCTTCTGGCATCCCAAGCAACTGCGTACAAAGTCGTCCACATCCTTCTTGAGTCTCGGCCAAGCTCCACATCTTTCAACGTGGTGACAATGCCGCGGTGACCCGTAAACGGTGGACAATGGCATTCAGTTAGAACCTTTTCCCTCAACGGCTATGTAACGCACAACATCGTTTTCTTCATCAGGTAGTTGTTGCTAATTGGACTATTTTCTTATTTTTAATGATTATTATTTTTTTGAGAATATTTTATTATGTGCACTAAGAACTGTTAAAAGATTGTAGCTATAGGAACTGCCATCAGGAACGGACAACTCTGATGTGTCATTTGATGGGTGACGGTAAACATCGCGAAGGAGTTTCCGTAAGTTCGGTGGAAAGGGCCGGGTTACGAGTGCCCCTGATGCGTCACATGATGGGTCACGGGTGCATCAGTAAGGGGGCATCCCGTAGGCTAAGGAGGAAATCCGAATTGAGTAAGAAAATACGCGTAAGAACGCAAGCACAAGAATAAAGATGGGTTCAATGAAGCTTTTTACGAAAAGCAGGAACAATCGCGGGAAGGCAGACGCTTTCCCGCAAGGAATCTATGTTTGCATTGCATTCGTGCATGTGGTTGCATCCAGGGACGCCTGGGAAGTGTTGTTAAATGCATTGGTTTTAACTTATAAGGTTTTATTGAGTTTTTGGGCAGGTTCAGACCAATTTTAAAATATGCCGGCCGCCACTTAATAAGTGGGCAGCCACTTAGAAGATAAAGCAACAAAACCAGCCAGCGAATTCTCTCTCCCTATTTCGGGTAGAACAGCGCCAAAAAAAACAAAAAAAAAAACGGCCGCGATCTCTACACGAGCAGTTATTCGTGCCGTGGCCAGGGAGCTATAAAAGCACCACATGCCCTCACTCACGGGAGGTACCAACATCAGCAAGAGAAGACTCTGCTGCAAGAGATCGCGAGACTACGAAGCACGGAAGTCGCTTTTCCCGCGCAAGAGCGACAGGTATCTATTGTGGATTCGCCATACGAATTGTTGTCGCGTGTTTGTGTGGTTTGTTTTGCAAGAATCTCCCGTCTTACGGGAAGGCCCTTCACGGGAAGTACGGCTTCACGCCTAAGTCCCTTACGGGAAAGTACGGCTTCGCACCTAAGTCCCTTACGGGAAGGAACGGCCTTGTGCCCAAGCCCTTTACGGGAAAGCACGACCTTCGGGTCTAAGATTACAGAACGGAGGGGTTTCCTCGGGTTCTCATGCTTGTATAAGAATTCTCCCTGAATAAAAGAATACTCTTAAGGGGGGGGGACCAGCCCATCTTCTGGTCCCCAATACTGTGTCGATCTTCTCCCTTCTCTCATGTTTTCAAAGAATTATAATTTTCAGATTTTCTAAGTGCTCGTGTACGCTCCCGTTTTGTGACAGTAACCATCCCGTATGGAATATCCCGCTACTACCTTCCCATTATGTATTCGTGTGAATACATCCAAAAAATCTGGATCTGTGGTGTAGTGATCGACTATGTCCTCGAAGCCTCTATGATAAATCGCAGAAATAGCCAAGACTAACGGCTTCCGGGACAAGCATCTGCCACCAAGTTCTTTTGTCCCTGTACATGGACAATCTGGAAGTGAAACTGTGACAAGATGTTAGCCCACCTCATCTGCTTTTCCGAAATCTGCTTCTGTGACAAGTAGCGCAAATTCTGATGATCAGTGAAGACCGTAAAAAATCAGCTCTGAGTAGATAATGTCGCCATTGAGTAAGAGCATGGATAACCGCCAAAAGCTCTTTCTCATAATTCTGTGCTGTCAATTCCGGCCTTGAAAACAATCGGCTCTCATAGGCAATGACATGGCCTTCTTGCATTAAGACCGCACCCAGACTACAACCACAAGCATCACAATATACTTCGAATGACTTTTGCAAATCCGGCAAAGTCAAAACTGGTCCCGTAGTCAATTTCTGTTTCAAAGTCTAAATGGTTGTCACCTCTGTGGGTCCCCATGAGAAAGGGATTCCTTTCTGTGTCAGCGTGTGCAAAGGGGAAGCGACCTCTGCGAGCTTTCGAATAAACCGCCGGTAGTAAGAACATAAGCCCGAAGCTTCTAACTTCATAAACATTCTTCAAATGGGGCCAATCACGTATAGTCTCAATCTTGGCCGGTCCATCTGTACTCCTGCTGTTGAGACGATGTGTCTTAAAAAGTGTATCTTCGGTAAGCAATAGGGTGAAGTACTCAGTTGGAGACCCTTTTCCAAAACGTCTTTCACTTGGTTCATAATCTCTTCATTCTGGGCTCGGCTCACATGAAAAAGTGACTGGTTCGGTAGTGTGCTTCCACGTATCAGATCAATGGTATGATCCTCAGGACGAGATGGTGGCAATACGCCTGGCAGGCCCTTAGAAAAGCAATCGGCATGAGTGTGGAGAAAATCTTGGCGTTCTTTATCAAGTTCAGACATATGCGTGTAGTGTTCATCATTTAACTCTTTCAAATAGATCGAGTAAACAAACATACTGGATTTCATTAATTTGGAAACGGCTGAAGCCGATACAATAGGGAAAAATTCACCCTTCAGTTTCACATCAAGTACAATTTTTCGGCCCTTTTCATTTGTCAATGTCGCTTTCTTCGCCCGATAATCGACCACGGCGTTGTTCTTATGGTACCAAGGGACTCCCAGGAGGACGTCACAACCTTCCAAGGGCATTATGTAAAAGTCCTCGTGTCCCAAATACCGCTGACAATGCAACCAAAGTTTGCCAATGACAGGCGTAATGGCTATGTCCCGTTCAGGTGCCGCAGGCACTGCCTCTGCTGGTGGTCCCATCCCATCGAGGGTAATCTCGAGCGGCGCCGCCAATTCAGGTGAAATGAAGTTGGCCTTGGCTCCTCCATCAAAGAAAATCAGGGCTTCTTGATCTTTTGCTTTGCCCCAAGCTCGGCAAAGTTCTGTACTTTAATCAATCATGCTTGGGTCATGACCCATGCAATCTGGCACAGTCCTGATTTCATCTTGCCTTTTCTGCCAAGTTCCTCAACTGCTCTCGAACTCTCTAGCATGTCTTCATTCTGTTCTTGTTGTGCCTTTTTAGGGCACTTCGCGGAGACATACCCATGCTCCCCGCATCCAAAACACTTCCCTTTTTTGATGTGACTGGCCTTCTCTCGGAGAGTGAGCCGGGGTCGTGTACACTGTATCCTTGTCTTTCTTTTCTTGGAAACTCTTTCTATTTCTACTTTCATTGTTAGAAGTCTGTTGGGTTCTCGGAGTCAAGATCTTTGGTAGGTCAAATTTCACGAATGTATCGCAAAACCCCGTTTCGCATGACCCATCAATTCTTTAATAGGATTCGACTTTTGTTCCAAGAAATAATCTCCAATCTCTATAGGAAGTCTGTAGCAAAACTGCTCAATAGGATTTGACTTTGTTCCAAGAAATAATCTCCGATCTCTGTAGGAAGTCTGCAGCAAAACCGCTCAATCTGTTCTTTAAACGAGACCTTCTTAAATGAAGAGGTTGGTAGAAAAGAGTTCCAAAATCTCTCGCAATAAGCGTCCAGAGAATCTCCCTTGGTCATCCGAAGATAGTTCCAAGCGATTCGTATATCTCATTCGTACTCTCGAGTCAGCCAAGAAGAAATAAAGAGCCTTTTGAATTTCAACCATTTAACTAGAGCTTCCTGTCTCAAAAGAAGAGTGGACTACCATGTTCGAGCACTTCCCTTGAAGAAAGATGTAGCCCTCCTAATCTTGGAGTGCTCTGAGTAATGCCCTCCAGAGAAAGCTATGTCAAATTGTTGAATGAAGGCCAAAGCCCTTGGAGCATCTCGAAATCCACAAAAAGAGTCAAACTTAATCAATTGTCTACCTTCTTTGAATTCTTTTACTTTCTTGCTTTTATCTTCGAGGAAGTCATATTGGTTGGCTTTATAAAAATGCTTCTTCTTTGGATAAAACATGTGATCGTCGAAATCCGAACTATTTGAGGATGACTCCTCTATAGAACTGTCAGAAACTGGGCAAAATCTAGGCTTCTATGCCTTTTTCTTGCCCTTTCCAAAGCTTTGCTTTTTGCTTCGCTTTTTGCCTTTTTTGTCTTCTTCGCTCGAGTCAGAAGAGCTAGAAGAACTGTCAGAAGAAGAAGAAGAAGAAGAACTCGGTAGTCCTTCAAATCGTACACGCTTCTTCTGCTTTCTTGCCGACGCAAAAGAAGATTGACGACCCAAATAACCCGAGGAGTCGGTCCCTTTCTTGTGCTTTTTCTCATGCTTTTTGGATTTGTTGTTTGCATCCAAAAGCCAGCTAATTTGTGTTTGAACCACCTCTTGAAATTCTTGCTCTGTAAACATCCTCGTAGAAGGAGGTTTCTTGATTGCCGGTTTGATGGGTGGTTCTGTGGCCTTTTGCCACTGGGTGTGTACTTCTGCGATGGATTGCTGAGACAAATACTTTGCAAATGTCGGATCCTTCGCAATTTTAATCATCTGCTTTGTTGCCTCGTCAACCAATTGTCGACATTCCATCTCTTCAATCTCGAACTGAGTAGGCCGAGGTGGGCCGTACCTCGGCCTAACTCTTCCTCTGTTTGCTCATGAGAATCTTCTTCGTGATCTCCTCCCGCATTCGCACATGCAGAAGAAGTCGCCTGTTTCTTGTTGGAATCCATTAGTGCCGCGAGAAAAGGCTTGGATTTCCCGGTAGAAGAGAAATCGACCATGCTCTAATGCCATTGTAACAAACTTGGACACCCCAAGTCAAGATTCTACTGCGACACAACAGAGATTCACTTCAAAATAGTTCACAAAGTTGACACGGCCCGGCGTAGTTCCGTGCCCAGAGGTATTGGCCCCAAGGCTGGCGCCCCTTTCGGTATTTCTTTTTGTATTGATCTGTGTTCAAAGTACAAAAGAGTAGGTAGGCGCTCACTCTCAGACTCTGCGTCTAGATGCTCTCAGAAGTGAGGCCTAGCCCACTTATTTATAAGTGCAAGGAATGCCCAAAAGCAGAGCCCCAAAAATCTTTAAACTCAAAAGCAATTGTTCCAAAAGCTTTTAAAAATTAAAGCATCAAGCCCCAAAAGCTGACCAGTGTAAATTGCGAAAATCCGTACAGCGTACGGATTGCCACGTCATCGATGTAAAACGCACCGCAAATTCCGGGCTGCCACGTCAGCCTGTCGGCACGTTTTTTGGGACCTGTTGCCACGTCAACAGTGTGTGTCTGTGTATGTGGGCACTGCCACGTCATCAGTTTGTGACACAATCCATGTGCAGTCCCCATATCTATCAAGTATCTGCCATACTCAGTGTGCTCCTCATCCTATGATAGTCTGGATAAGCCCATCTCTATAACATCAAGCTTCCTAAGCATCTCCTCTGAATTAACAAAGAATATTGTCTGATGATGGACAGTCCTAGCATTGAAATCCCCCAGTATGATAATGTCACCATCCCTGGAAAACTCCCATATGTCATCATCCAAGATAGAAAAGGGGGATTGTCCTCTAGGTGGTGCATATACTGACGTACTAGGAGGGAAGTAACAAATAGCAATGTAGAGATATCTGTCTGTCTCTGCCTTCACTCTCACTCACATGTACCTAGCCTGCTCATCCTTGCGAGCTATATGTATCAATGGTTGCAACTCCTCCCTGAATAAAACTACCACTCCCCCTGAGCCCCGTCCTCGGTGCTCTGATCGGGTCTCCTGTCTGCAAGCTGTCTCCCATCTATATCCGGATTCCGCTCACCTGTGGCATGGACTGCCCACGAGCTTGCTGTGTCTCGGAATAGAAAATGATGTCCATCCCACTGAAACTATCCTCAAAGACACCTGTATCACGACGTAGAGATCCATTATAGTTCCAGGCGGCCACCTTTAATTTAGTCCCATAGGTCACACACCGTCATGTGGAGCATCGCTCCATTATCACGATCCTCCCATCTCTATAAGAAGCAGTCTTCTCTTTTTCCCTTGCGGCTTTAATCTCTAGCATTACCTCCTTCATATGAGCAATCTGCGAGAGTGTGAGATCGTCCCCAAGAAAAATACCCGTCTTCTTAAGAGTGGGTCTTTTCTTCAAAAAAATCCTTCTTTGCTTCCAGAGAGGGGAAGCAGAGGATAAGCACTCTTTCCTTGGAAGATTTCCCCTTGCTTTCACTTTTCTTGTCACCTACTCGCCAAGCCTTTGTTTGCGCTGGCACAGTAACCCCGATCATAAACATAATTTCGTTGACCTCTTCCTCAATATTATCTCGGTCTTTGAGGCCAGCAATGCTCACTTGTAAGGAACGCATACGTCTCCTTTGCTCCTCTGCTAGTGTCACGTTAACAATGGCGGATGTGGGGGTGGGAGTTGATTCTTTGTCTTTGCCTTTTTTGGTGACCTCAATCCATTTCTCGACCTCATCCGCTTTCTTTCGAGTTTTTGTAATTATGTCCACCCAAGAAGTTGTCATTTCTTTATTTTTCTCCTCCCCTTCTTTGATGACCCGCACTTGCTCTTTTATGGTGTAGATGTCACGATTGTGACTATGTTGTAGTATTACATCTACTCCTAGTTGCAGATACGCGAAGTGCCATGCCAAGGAGGATCCCTGCGCTTGGATGGTCACAACCCTTTGCTCAAGAGACGTGCCTCTTCGCCAAAAGCCACACTCCTTCGACGATTGGTCACACCCCTTCGCTCTACAGGTGCGACTCTTCACCCAATGGTTGCAGCTCTTCGCCGAAAGGATGTGTCTTTACGTCTAAAGTCATGTCTCTTCACCAAGAGACATGTCTTTTCATTTATGTCTCTTCGTCTCCTATATAAGGAGCCTGTTGTACTCAGTTTCAAGCAGTCATCAATCAATCAAACACAGAGTCTTCTGAGTCTTTCTTTGAGTTCAGTTTCTTAAGTCTTAATCACGAGTTTAAGTACTTAATAAAGGATTAGTACCAAGAATCCTCATAGTGGTATCAGAGCAAATTTTTTTCCTCCTCCCGTGGGTTATGCAGACCACTTAGCCTCTTCGCTCAGTATACCCCCCTCGACAACCGGCACGTGTGTTGTATGGAAGAAGGAGAACCCCAAGATTTCCCCCCCCCGCACATGTGTTAAATTACCACTTTAGGGCAACACTAGTGCAATGCAAGATGCTCTCTTAAAGTCTCAGAGGTTCGACATGGCAGTGATGGCGGTGCCCTGTCCCGCATGATGCGTGGAGGTACTCAAACCAGTCCCCCCCATGTCCCTTTTACCCTCTCGGAGCCTCTCCAAGTGATACACCCCTTCGAAAGGACACATCTTTTAAAACATGCCCTTTCACATGGAAATGACCTTTTTCTTTAAAAAATAGTGACCCTGAACTTTTTTTTTTAACCTGACCATTGGGCACTCTCTCCTACCTCAAAAAACGGGAAAAAATAAAAATAAAAAGGCGGATTTGCAATGCTGTCTAGAAATTACAGCAGCAAAATACTTCAATTTTCAGCACCGAATGATCTTCTTCTTCGCCACTTTTACCTCCCAGGAGTGATGGTTATCAATCTCCCTTTCTAATGCTTGAGTACTACATGCTTTTTCAGCCCCCTCTGTGGTGAACAGTTTTCATTCCCCTCAACAAGAAGGAACCCTTTTCATTGGCGTCCAAGCAAAGCTTTCCTTTTCATCAACGGTTCATGCTCGAGTATGGACTGTCGCCTCTCATTGTGGAAGCAGAGGGTAACCGCCTTGGAACAAGACATCTCCTCACTTACAATGAAATTGGAGGCTCTCCGGCGACAATAGCAACAACCTTTTGGTATCAAATAGTTTTCGACGGTTTCTCAGCAATCTATTGTCTCACCCTCAGCATGTTTCTTCAGAGACAACCCAACACAAACTCACTTTGCTTGAGCAACAACGTGCTCAGAAGCAACATTCTTTGCAGCATGACTACTATAACAAGCCTCAACCTCAAAATGATCATCAGCAAAAGCGGCAACATGAAGCTTTCAGAAGATCTCCCCTTGAAGAGCATTCAACTTCTTCAAAGTGGGCTCACATGGTGGCACATATTTTCGACCCTAGTCAAGTACTCGATCGTGAACGCCGCAACGCTGGACAAGTTCCCCCTTACGAGCCATGCCATGCTTCTCCTACTCTGGAAGCCTTAATACCCGCTGATAAAGCTGAAGATTCAAGAGATTTTGGTTCATGTGTGGCATCCCAAACGCACACAACTTCTTTGGTTGTGGTCCAGGCAAAAACAAAAGCCTCGTCACCGCCCTTGCGGAATGAAGTCTTTGTTTATGATGAGATAATTGATACTGTGGTGAATGATAATTCTTCAAACTTGAAGATACCAATTCTTACCTTCAATGATACAAAGGATAAAACAGATACAGAATCTTGCAGCACGACTTCAGTCGCTGCAATTGAATATTTGGACACAACTTGTTTCACAAATAAACCTTTACAGATGGATGTACCTCCAAACACTACTCTGTCTCAATCTAGGACAACCCTTCAGGAGGATTTTACTGTTCTAGATAAACCGATGGAATACCTCACAGATTTCCAACCAGCGGTCATCATTCAACAGAAAACTCAAGTTAGTTTATCAATAATTTCACTCGAAGCAGATACAGATTCAATCTTTTATTAGACAAAGCTAAAAGTTACAAATAACTTTGACAAAGGCACTTATCAAGTTGAAAATATGATTAGTTTTCAGTTTGGCAAAATAGTCATGGTCAATAACAGTGCCATGACATGGGACTTAACAGAAAGAGCTTTGGATGCAAAAGCACAACAACAATACATTTCCTTCTCCCGGAGTTTCTACAACTACCCTGGGTTTTATTTAAAGAGGGAGGGAATGTCACGATTATGACTATGTTGCAGTATTACATCTACTCCTAGTTGCAGATACAGATTCAATCTTTTATTGGACAAAGCTAAAAGTTACAAATAACTTTGACAAAGGCACTTATCAAGTTGAAAATATGATTAGTTTTCAGTTTGGCAAAATAGTCATTGTCAATAACAGTCCCATGACATGGGACTTAACAGAAAGAGCTTCGGATGCAAAAGCACAACAAGAATACATTTCCTTCTCCCGGAGTTTCTACAACTACCTTGGGTTTTATTCAAAGAGGGAGGGAATGTCACGATTGTGACTATGTTGCAGTATTACATCTACTCCTAGTTGCAGATACGCGAAGTGCCATGCCAAGAAGGACCCCTGCGCTTGGATGGTCACGACCCTTCGCTCAAGAGACGTGCCTCTTCGCCAAAAGCCACACTCCTTCACGAATGGTCACACCCCTTCGCTCTACGGGTGCAACTCTTCGCCCAATGGTTGCAGCTCTTCGCCGAAAGGATGTGTCTTTACGTTTAAAGTCATGTCTCTTCACCAAGAGACATGTCTTTTCATTTATGTCTCTTCGTCTCCTATATAAGGAGCCTATTGTACTTAGTTTCAGGCAGTCATCAATCAAAATCAAACATAGAGTCTTCTGAGTCTTTCTTTGAGTTCAGTTTCTTAAGTCTTAATCATGAGTTTAAGTACTTAATAAGGATTAGTACCAAGAATCCTCATAGTTGAGCTCTTCCAATACCGATGGTTGAAGTTTCCCTTCTTCGAGTGCACTTTGTGAGCGCACCTCTACAAGCCCCTCGAATCGTGCAATCTCCTCATCCTAGGCCGTCACCCGATCCTCAAGTATCTTTATCGTGCCTAGGAGACTACGGTTGATTTTGTTAATGGTCTCGCATTTTTGGATGGCATCTTCGAGGGGATCGCCCTCGTCGTTTTGCTTCCTCAAGTCCGCTTGTTCTATTTGTGCATGCGAAAGGAGGAGCAAAGCCAACACTCATAATAGGCTAATCAATGGTAGTGGCGGGATCTGTAGAAGTGGCCCACATGTGCTCAATGTAGACTACAGAAACAGGGACAACGCTCGAACACCTGAGTACTCCCCTGCATGCAGCAAGACAGCTTGGCACAGACGGCCAGGGCAACAACACATAGGGCAACAACACATAGATGGGCAGAACAATAGTGCACAGGCAAGCAGCTATGGCACGCAAAACAAGTGCAAGTTGTCACTACTCAGCAGGTCTCTGCGCGCACAGATGGTTGCAGGTGACCAGTAGGGTTTATAGAGGCAGAACGCGACGCATGCAAGCTTGAAGGAGGCGACGTATGCGACAGCAAACCCTAGCATGACAGGTCACGACATGCCATAACTTGTGGGTTGCGTTAAGGTTAGTGACACACCATAACCTATGAGAGAGAGAATGACAGAGATGCACTCCCCTATGAGGGGCACTACAAACAGATACAACTCATAGTGGGGGCACCCCTAGGACTGGCAGTTGCCTATTTACCTCTCAAAAGGCAGGTCAGCCAGCCACAAACAACCCCCCATGACCTCATAAAATGCAGGACCATAAAACCCTAAGCAAGGCGCCAAGATAAAAGGAGCAAGGAGAACAGATATTGACCGACCGACCAAATTGGCCCCGCCATGACCTCATGCAGCCTATATGCAATGCAAGAGTGGCTAGCCCTACACACTCACCATATAAATATGCAAAGGAACCATAGTTACCCAGTACGGAAACGGAGAGGAGGAGGGGGGGTCGGAACGGGAATGGTCGAATAAAGTAAGGCTTGACTTACCTCCATTTAGCTTGGTCCCAAATCAACTCCTAAACAAACCCAAATTTGCCCCCAAACCTGCTCTCAAACTGCCCCAAATAGGTCCCCAAACCAAATGCCTACTTTTGCCCGTTCCGCCCCACGTTCCGCTCCATCCCCCCCCAATTCCGGAACACCGTTCCGGTTACACCCCGTTCCGGAACGACGTTTCGTTCCCGACTCCGTTTCAGAAACGAGACTCGTCCGGAATGCCGTTTCGGAACGTTTGGGCTGCGCTCTTCCTGTTCCCTGTTACACTGAAAGGAACCCTAGAAGAATGGTACAACTCTTAACACTCCTAGGGCAGACGATGGTAGATCCAAGCAAAGCACACCATGTACTCTGATACCATGTCAAAGTGCAACGAAAGAGAGAGACAGATGAAGAAGATGACGTAACAATGCAATGGATACCCAAAGATTGGACCCTGGTAGCATATATAAAGTGTACATAGGTAGGTCAGGCAAAACCTGTAAAATTACCAAACCACCGCCTACAAATTCATAACTGAAAATTAAATAGGTGGGTGAAAGGGTGGCCCACACACACACACACACACACACACTACTGGGGATGAAAAGAAGGTGCAAAAATAATGTAAACGCAAGACATACAAATTTCAAAATTGTGTACAAACCTGCACTATATCCTCCAAATCTGCAATCAGGCACTCAAGCTCGGGCTTAATGCGATTTGCAACAATGGTTTCAGGTATATTCTTTGCTAGTCCCGTATCATCATGCACACTCGTGAAGGACACAATACCACATAGACTCCCTGAAGTAGTGGGCTTGTACATAGCAACCAGAGAGTCAAAGAGTGAGTGTGTGGCACAAGGTAATCAGTCATTGCAATGCTATGTGTGCGTTTGTGCATGGATGTGTGTGCATCTGAGCATGTACGTGCATGGAAAGAGAGAATGTGTTGGCAAAGTGAGAGACAAGAATTAGACAGACTGCATAAGCTAGTTGAGAGTGTTCCTGAGTGTGTGTGTGTGTGTGTGTGTGTGTGTGTGCGCGCGCGCACACAAACATGTATCCATAGTGCGTGTTCAGAGTTGCAATGTGAAATAGAAGCCTCCAACAGTCCAATTATCACGTCTCAAGATTACTAGAACGTCAACAATTGTGGCTCCAATTCCATATCTCGATATACCTAGGTTGAATCCAAGTAAGTGAGGTACTTCTTTGAAGGTAATTGCAAGGTATAGACTCATGGTAGTCATCCACAAGACAATGTAACCACCATCATGCATAGCATTGACAAGATACTACAACATCCATCTCAAAAACCTATTCTTCCTCCTTCGCCACTCCCCACACACACACACACACACACAAAACTCTCATTTCACCCAATACACATTTGCATATACATGCAAGCTATATACAAATATACACATGCAAGCATCCAAATGCACAAGCAAACATGCATGCACACATGTTGGTACATATATAAATGTATGGATGGATTTGTGACATAACCCTTCCACAGACTCAAAAGCATGTATCACTGCTAAGTGCTCCTCTCATAAATCTGTGCGACCCTCTAGACTTAATGAGCGAGGATATGCTTTACATGCGTAATCGGTAAAGACATTCATATGTGTTACACAAACGAATGCAAAACCGGGCATTTTCTGTGTTTTCTGACTACGCATATGGAGAGAGAGAGAGCGAGTGGCTCACCTCCTCCAGTGGCATTATTTCATCGTGTTTTGTGTGTGCGCGTGTGAGAGAGAGGGAGAGGGCTCACCTCCGCCTGTGACAGTACTCCGTCATCAGTTTTTGCATTCTCTTGCATGACCGACCTCCCCCGTCCTTGGTGAATTTGTGTGACTTAGAAGTGTTTTGGGGGGGGGGGGGGGGGGGGGGGGGAGGGAGGGACGAGAGAGAGAGAGATACAGTAGGAACAATCCCAATCTTTACCCTTTTCAGTGTAAGAAGCTTTCAGGGAATACTAAAAGGAGACTAGTGCCACTTGTCAAAACTTGATTGGCAGGCCAAGAAATAAGCATAATTAGCAATTTATCCAATCATAATTCTTGAGCGTCCCAATTCAAAAAAGTAGTGTGCATGCAGATAGTTCAAGTTGAGCAGTTAAAAAAGAAATAGAGAAAAAGCCAAGCATAAGGTAAAAAGAAACTTTGACCGCAATAGTTAGATAAAGCACATCAAAGAAGCTATTGCGTTTGGCCTGCCACGGACGTGCTGCTACTGGTGGCCCGGCAGCTATGCTTGCGCAAGCATGCACGGAGGACCTTTGTCGGCACATTGCTTCTCTACCTCTCTGATAAGGGTTGGTCCCTCATGCTGCACAACATGGGCATCCCCCCCTAGGTAAAACCCATGATGCTGGTCCACGGCCCGTGGTTCCTGTCGTGGGGGACCCTTCGGCACCTGCACTGCCACAACATCTCCGATGCACGGCAAAGCGCCGTTCCCCACCTTGGTGGGGGCGACATTCTCAAGGCCTGTGTGGGGGATGACTCAGTCACGAGGCTACTCTACATGTGGGTATGGGACATGGTGTAGGTGCCCGTACAGTCCTGTCGTCATCAGAGGCCGCTTGTTTGTTGGGGCACTTCTCCATATGCTTTCATAGACGACTGGCAAATGTGAATGGAGGCTAGGGCTCATCAGGCTCGAAACAGTGTTGCAAGATAAACGTGTAAGAATGTGTTGGCTGCTACGCTCTAAAGAACCTATGTTGCAACCCAACAGAAAAGTCTCAAGCTAATCAGGCTATGGTCACGCGCAGCTTAGTTTTCCGTAAGCTGTCAGACATGAGGCCGCTTTTCAATTGTGTCCACCGGCTTTGTAGGCTAACTATGCCTAAAAAGGCATAGTTGCAAAATGTTGCCCGGTCGCCACAGACTCTCTCTGAGTTTCTCTCTCTTGCCTGCGCCCGGCTCTCCCTCTCTCTACCTGTTGCTCCCGGTCTCCATTCTGCGCTCCTGTCAGAAGTCCGCCAGGCTTACGGATAACTAAGCCTCGCGTGACCACGCTCTAACCAGTCGATCCTTTTGTGCCTAGGTCAATTCAAGCGCCACGCTTTTCTTCTGACTTATTCAGCATGTGAAGAAGGTGGACATAGATGGACATAAGAGTGGAGACGGAGCATCTACAAAGATACATTGGCAAGCGTGGATGCAGGCACTGCACTGTTGAGACAAGGGGCAGAACGTTGCGGGATCAGATTAAAAAGAGCAGTAGTACATCAAACAGGTTGATGCATTAAGAAACTGTCAGCTGTCTGATGAGCTGCAGTGGATTCGAATAAGGCTGGGCTAAGGATACTATTTAAGACGATTGTCAACATAAATAGCAGCAGAGGGGATAGTAGTTGTAGGATGAGCCGAACTTCATGTGGCGCCACCACCCGGATGGTGGAGATTGCTGATGATCGGCAATGGCCGAGGGCTTGGTGGCTAACGAGTCCTCTTCCTCATGTAGATTGCGCTATTAGAAGCACAACGCAATGTTGAACGACACCTACACTACCATTGATAGCAGAATGAATTTGTCGTGTCTGGGTTATTGACAAGTGGAAAAGTGTGGTTTTCTCTTCGGGTGAGTGATTATACAAAAGGCAGTGAGGAATCAGTTGTGGACTTAGACAAGACTGCCTAATGGGAGAGTTTCCTTGCTCCTATACATATTTTGAAGGGGCAGTGGCTTGTACAATCAGATGCTTAAGCTTGTCAAGCCTATAAGCACACGTACACTGTTGAAAACTTGTGGATCTGGGTCAGATTCAAGAGTGTAAGGCTTCTTGATAATGCTATATACTACAAATGGTGTGGGTACGTGTAGGTCAAATTGCGGATTATTTAAAATCCAGCAGGCTATTTTATCGGTGCTAATTAGATAGGATGCTAAGAAAACACAAAAATCGTTGAAAATATTACTTGAGTATGTGGAAGTGAAGTTGGCTTACAACAGAGCCGTACAGGCTTAGGGGTTTTGGTTAATGCAACGTCATGAATCAACACAATCGGGTCACAGGGTTTCTCGGGGTAGCAGAATTAGATAATAGATCATCACACAAATGTAGACACCACTTGTTGTGTGTGCAAGATGTTGACATGGGCACAAAAATTCATGATGAGATTGCTAGTGAAGGGTTGTTGAATGCTTGACGATGTTTCGATCAACATGTATGCAGTATGTGGTACACTTACAGAAGCAAAAATAGTTCATGATGAGATCCCTATTGCAATGTCATGTCTTGGAATGCACTAATTCTCAACATGCCTATGATAGGGAAGCTAGCTATTGCCTATTTCAACAAATGTGAAGTGAAGGCCCCACTAGATGCCATCACATATGCTTGCAAGTTGCACCTTGAAGACCTTTGCATTTCGCAAGATGTTGCCATGGACGAATCCATGATGATATTGGTAGTCAAGGGCCATTGTTGAAGCGTGTGTCTTGCCTGGCAATGATTGCATTAATATGTATACCAAGTTCAATTTCCTCATAAAAAACTTTCCTTCAAGAGCTTCTTCTTTGGGATGTCGTCTCTTGGAGCAGTTAATTGCAAGATATGCCTAATAGTTGTGGCAATTAGGAAGCCTTGGACTATTTTCATTAAATACTAAGAAAAAACAAAAATTTCTTGATGAGCTTCTTGTGTGGGATGTCGTTGATTGCAAGATATGTCCAACATGGTTGTTTCTAAGATATCCTGCGTTATTTTCAACCATCACGAAGTGAAGGCCTCTTTCCATATGCAATTACCTAGAGTCTGTACCTTGAAGGCTTGTGGCATTGCATAAGACATTGACATCGTTGAGAGAATTTACAAGTTGGCAATTGTTGCAGAAAAACTTGCTTGGCGCTGCTTTGATCAACACAAATGCAAATGGGAAGAAATCATGACAAGGAAACCATACCATCAACAATGTCCTCCAGTATCTGTAAACTCAAAAGCAATGTTCTCTTCTTGTATATCTACAGTCTTTAGAGAGAATTTTGTCCCTCCAACACTGGAGGTGAAGCATAAGTGTCCTTCCAACATTGGAGGTGAAAAAAGGTGACCGGGGAAGGGCATGTTCCCTATGGTTTATAAAAATTGGGTGAGGACGGTGCCCCCTCCCCGCCATACATATGTATGGTTTTTTTTCTTTTGGGGACACAACATCCCGTGCACATATTGCATCTCTGCATCGTAGACAACATTAATCTTGAAAGGTTTTTGCTTGATACCTCACCTAACTCCCAATTCTCACTTGTGTGGTGAGGTTGTGGAGGTCTTGGAATAACTTCTAGAAGAGGTCCTATGAAGCCTTTGAATCAAGCAAAGACAAAATATAGCAAGTACATCAATACTCCGGCTTTCATATTTGTTTAGTGATGAAGTCTCGTTGGATCAATTCAAACAATCTGCCCTCAAACCCAAAAGGCACACTACTTCTTTTTAAAACAATTATCGCACGTATCCCATACGAGCGGAGGGTTGTTTGGCCGCACTCCAACTCATGACCCGGGTGACCCTCGTCTATATGTAACACGGGGTCCAACTCAAAGGCTCAAAGGTGGGAGTACTCTTTGATGTATATGGTAGATCACCACAAACATGTCCGATGTAGAGGGGCACCTAAAGACCATCATGATCGAGCACAAGACAAGGCTAGTGATGGTCCGTTCTTCCAAAAAATCGGGCACATCAAAAACTGTCATTGATTATATATGTCATCGAGGTGGTGCGCCTCGACGAAGGGGAGATAAAAAGAGAACAAGGACATCAAAGAAATGTGGTTGTCCGTTTAAAATACAAGTGTTAACTACCAATGGGAGTAATGATGTTCATATTTATTTAAACAGTAGTCACAGTAGTCATGTTCAGGTTCAAGAAGTGATATATATCACTTGCCCCTCCGTTCGTCCGTCCATCCGTAATTGAGTGTTGCATGGAAGATCTCTTTGATGTCGGAAATGCTTGATATGTTGCTTCTATGTCTTTGTCAAAAGAAAGATTTCACATGGAGCAAGCCTCCCTTCTTGACTGTACTATCTACAGGTTCTTTATGATACCGCATGAAATCAATATCTTGTTTTATCAAATGCGTTATCGAGGTAGCACTTTGACTTGCTTCTTTAATAAATTTCTTTATACAGAGGATACCCTCTAAGTGATCAAGTTGATACAGGTCGCATATCAGATGATGAGTGGGTTTCTATGTATAGGAGGCTATGAAATTACGCGAAACCAACAAGGTAATGTTTTGTCATAAGTCATATAGAGTAATTCAAATTTATTTTCTTCTTACATTCAAATTATGCAGGTGGTTTATTGACAACCATACAATCCAGAAGTAGTTAATGACAAAGATAAGCCTTTTATCTTGATCATTCAAGATGACTGGATGCTGCAAATGGTCAAGCGATTCTCTACAAATAACTCATTGGCTATTGAAAACACATTCAAAACAAACATATATGGTTTACCATTGTATGCTACAGTGTTGCCAAACCAACAAGGTGTTGGCCTACCAATTTGGTTCATGCTATGTACGACAGATCCTAGCTGTCATCATGACGTCATTGCTTTAAAGTTGACAATTGTTGTAGTCTTTGAGAGGATGGGCCACATTTGTCCGTCAGCTATTGTGATTGATAAGTCACAACAAGAACTAGAGGCTATATCGAAGGTCGTGGATAAAGACCCGCATAGTTGGAGTGTTGACGCCAATGAAAAAAAGTATCAGGTTGCATGCAGTGTTCTACTTTGTTGGTTCCATACCAAGAAAGCATGGGTGGAGAATCTCTTACCTAATGTATTATACTGCTAAGTTACTTAATATAACTATTTGATCTACATATAAAAAATGATGTACAACATATGCATGTTTGTTTTGAAATATAGGTTCCAAAGGAGTTAAGGGACGATGTTTATAATGATTTCTCAAACTTAATGCATTGTGCGACAGAATCAGATTTTGAAGGCAGATTTCAAGAGCTTTTGGTGAGGTATTCACCGTACCCAAATATAGTTCGTTATGTTACTAATGGATGGTGTGGGCAGGATTGCATGTGGAGAACCCCATGGCCAAGATTTGGACGAATGTTTAGACATGGCAATGTTGACACCACAAACTTGGCGGAGTGCTTATGGCAATATATTAAATATACTCTTTTGGATGCTCGGATTAATTGATCTATCTTGGAGCTCTTGCATGCGCTTGTGGGTGACTCGAAGTCTGGAAGTCGCATCGGTGGTACCCTCTTGAGGTTCTTCAACAAAAACAAGAAATAGGTAATTTGTTCTCTTTTCTGTTTATCGCAAATTATACGTTGAAGGTTTGGATTCATGTCTAATTCATGGTTTGCATGATAGCTGACTTTGGGCGATATGGCGTTCGGGGGGGGGGGGGACAAAAATGCAGACAACAAAAATGCTTGAAGGGAAGAGAATCTTGCAAAGGTTTCAAACCACACCATCTACCTTTCAGGTTATAAATGAAGGGTCACTTCTCTTCAAGATTCAAAGTACCACAACTGAGAGTATATGGTATCATGCCAGCTTGCAAAGCAATTATTGTGATTGTCCGGATTGGGGCAGCCAATGTAAGCATCTTAATGGTGTTTGAATTATAGTACTGACTCACTTTCCTCGTTTGAAAGAATTTATGCATGGTGCACATGAAGACGCATCCAACATCTACAAAGATGCCATGCATCGTGATTTTGAAGACACGATAGTGACGATAATATACAAGAGAGGGAAGATAAATGTGGTGGATCTCATCAACCACCTCAAGGATGCACTGTCAACTATACAAAAAGAGGTTTATTCTGAGGATCCCAATGAGATTGAAGTCATCAAGCAACAGTTGCAAAACATGAAAGGGACACTCTCAACATTTGTGATCCCTACAAAGATTGATCTCCCTACCAGAGGAAGTATTAGACAAATACAGGCCCACGTTACAGCAACTCGGCTTGGTCATGGTGTACCACTAGTTCGCACAAATGAAGAACAACAAAGCATAGACCTTGATGGAACTAGCCAACCTTCCAAACCATTGCGTCAAACGGGCCAACTCAGACGCAAGCACCAAAGGGGTAGATCGCGTGTCCATTTTGAGAAGCGGCCCCGTATTTGGTGTCCACATTGTTGTACCAAAACCTTGCTAGTGGATTCTCAAATCACACCCACGTGTCACACGTGTCATGCTCTCCTCCCAGTAAAGCCTATACACATCAAGGAAAATGTCATTCAATCTCTAGTGGGTCAAGTGATTCGCGTCTGTAATGAAGCTGGGATTTTTGGGGAGGTGATCTCTTCTTACCAATTTGGTGGTGCAGAAGATGTTGAGTATTGCTTTACACTCACCCGAGAAAATGGAGAACAACTACTAGGCATCCAAGCTTCTATCGTTAGAATGCTATTGTTGTATTCCTCTAATCGAAGCCATGTAATGATGTATTTATGACAATTATATTTCAAGCTTTTTTTAATACAAATGGTAAATTTTGACGAGTTTTATTTAGTTTTGATTTAAACCAAACATTATTCATGTGTTGAGATTACGTTAATGGTAGACAAATCTAAAGTTCTAACTCTCTGCCATAAAAGTAATCTCTGCACAATGTATCGAGATTACTTTTTCTCCAGAGAATTAGAAATTAGCAACTCTCTGGAAAAAAAGTAATCTCGACACATTGTGCTGAGATTACTTTTTTTACAGGGAGTGGCAAACAGTTCCAAATTTCTAACTCTCTGGAAAAAAAGTAATCTCGGCACAATGTGTCGAGATTACTTTTTTTCCAAAGAGTTTAGAAACTAAGAACTCCCTACCACAAAAGTGATCTCTGCACATTGTGTCGAGATTACTTTGTTTCAAGAGGGTTGGTAATTTCAATTTGTCGAGATTACTTTTTAACTCTTGAACATAGTAATGAGTTGTTACATTATCTTTTTGCTTTGCTTTGTTAAGAATCTCTTTGCTTTTTTAAGCGTTTGCGGAGCCAAGACCTCTCTCCAACTAGTGTGCTTATAGTTGCAATTAGAAATCATGTCCCATTATGAAAGTGTGGGTAAACCAATTCTTGAAATGTGTTAATTCTAGTGTGCTCTAAAAGCATAAGTCGACATGTATGTTAATTCTAGTGCGCTTTGAAAGCATAAGAATCCATCTTGAAGGATGGCATCATGCAAAGGCTGAAATGGATAAACAAAATCATGATGAGATTGTTAGTCAAGAGATATCGAGGAACATGTCGTGTCTGATTTTGAAGTACTGTATTCATCTAGTGTCCTTGATAGGCCTGGATTTTCTCAAATGTTATCAAACTGAAGTTTCGAAGTTTTGATTCCATTAGGGAGGCTTCTGAGTCTCATTGAAGCAAATCATGAATTTGTTTGGTCCTGTCTGCATAGCTATGTGTCAAATTGTCATCGTCCAAATATATTCTCTACTTAAGCAAGCCTTTTACATTTACAAACACTAAAACTATTTAGAAGCACCTAGCCGCCGTGGACCCACAACCTAGCCAATTATATGGCCATAAGGAGGAACCTTGAAGAAAGGACCAGAGGACCATACTTAATAGATGTGATCTAATACATGGATGGACTTGGGGATATTTATTTGCCAAAGCCAGCAACTCAATCACCTTCATTTAAACACTTGAGAAACAGATGAAACAATGGGATAGCATACTCCGTCTGTGGAGGACCAAAAGGCAGAAATTTACAAACCAAAACCAAATAAAATTATCTTGAATGTATTTTGTACATCAAGGACGGATCGGTAGGCTTCGACATGCAAAAATCCACTACTCAGAATCCAGCCAAGTACCATGAAAGCTTTCTTGTATGCATCATCATCATCATGTTCTATATATATATGTGTGTGTGTGGGCACCTCTTTGTGTGTATCCAGATTACATGTGTTGTGCTTGTGCTCCACCATTCACCCCCCATTCTGGTGTACCTGCTGGTGGGAAAGCTTTGCATAAAAATATCACGAGGCTGGATTCTACAAACAGGAAAAGAATAAGATATGACCCTGAACAACCCAGATATCTGTTGAAAATTCTATAAAAAAGTGTCCATAAGCCTGAGTGGATTAATCAAGTCCAGACATGACAATATCCCATGTTAGTAAGATTCTCAGCATTGTAGCCTGCTACAAATTACAACACACAGAAAAAAATATAAATTTGCTACACACACACACACACACATTTTTATCTCCTTATTCTCTAGCACCATACATGTGCTTCCCTGATGCATAATGCCCGTACAAAGTGGACCAAAATGAAGATATAGACAAAATCTGTTAACATAATCATCGATACAAATTAGGCCATGACGACTTCCAAAGTTTTCCATCGATACAAAGTGGACCAAAATGTAGATATAGACAATATCTGTTAACATAATCATCGATGCAAAGTAGGCCATGACGACTTCCAAAGTTTGCCATTAATACAAAAAAGGTGAACACAAAAAAGACCTAAACCATGGCCTATCCAAGTGTGACCTCACCCAAAGCCTTGTTCAACCAAGCATTGAGTTTCTGTCTCGTGAACTTAACCTCTTCATGCGCAAACCAATTCTTTTTTAACTGAAAAGAACACAAATCATTAGAAAGCAAAAAAGTAGTGAGAGTTCACACTATAATGAGTGCTTCAATTAAAACAAGCAAATACCAAATTTCATTGAGGCTTTTGATCTTTAAGAGTGGTCTTTATCAATAACCTCATTGTTGTCATCACATAATAACCACAGTTGGTAGAATTTGGCTGCTGAGGACACTATAGCCAACAAACATGTGTATAAGTCAACAACAGAAAATTCATTACGCAATGCAATAGCACACAATACTAAATTGTACCCTAAACCTGTGCAGTGAGGAGTTCGCAAGCTTCCCGAGGATCTTCAAGTTCTTCTTTAACTTGAAGGTTTGAACAATGCTTACTAAAATGCTTTAGTACCCTTCAAACACAAGCAATCGATTAATTGAAATTATGAAAACAATTCGACCATTATGTTTAAAGCAAAAACAATGCATACCTAGACATGTGTGGTAAGAGTCTCTCCAAGCAGACAATCGAAAGAGAGTCAAAGAGAAGTATAGCTGACCGTCGTCAAGAAAGAGTGGGTATGCGTTTGAGATGGGCATTGTAAAATGCCACAAGAACCCAATGTGATCTATATAAAGAACACACATTTAGACTTGAAGCTTTGACAGTTTTGATACTACGATAATACATAAAAGTAAAACATCCATACCCATCCAAAACGGGGAAGAAGGTAAATATGTGAGATCCTAAATGAGGTGTCCCAAAGAAATTGCTAAACATATGATCTCCTATAGCACGCTCAGGGACAAATGGGAACTATAAGCGATCTACCCACAGCTGAGAGAACATCGGGCGGCAATATGCTTTCCATCCACCTATGAAGGATGAGATACACAAGTGAACAAAGCAAAAAAAAAAAATTGTTACTTAGGCATAAAGTTTTTTTCCTTACAATGCAAAAAGGTTGATCGTCTTTGTTGAAGCTTCAAGATCTAGAACATCGTCAATGACATGGGCATCTAACCCTGACTCAAGCCCAGATCGAGAAGATCGCAAAACAAAAGTAACTCCCTTACTGCACCTATGAAAAAATGCACACACTTACATTGTTTATTTTCCTAATTACGCTTGCAAGATTTACACGCAAAAGAGTAAATCTATGTTACTAACACACCTATCCAAGAACTGATCCATATTGCAGTGATCAATCTCAGACACAAGGCGATCATGGCTCACCAAGAAAGAAATGGTCTCGACATGCGCAAAGCTAGAGGTCGATGATGAAACCGGCTACAATAACATTCAAATTCTAACTTGAAATAAATGTAAAAAATTGTCACTATAAAGAGAACGGGAGTGTGTAATCAAGGAAAGTAAACTTACGATGGCAGACTCATCATCTGAAACTTTAATACCCTCTTTATCGTCCCTCTCGTTTTCCTCTCGAGGAATGTAAGCGTCATGTGGAACTCTATAAGCGCGAGGTTTGTACCCGCGCTTAATTTTTCCTCTAACTTTGCTATCCTACATGGCATGTCTGCTTCCCATGCAGACTTTTGTGCTTCAATCCATGCCTCTTCCCACTCTATTTGCGATTTTCCTTCTTTGTCAAAGACTCTTTCCCACTCTTTGGTTGCCCGGACTTGTAAGTCTTTGTGAAACTTTCTTCGTGCCGCCCTAACTTTATATGCAATATCTCCAAACCTTGTAACGCGTTGGACACTGGTCGTGGTGGCCGTTCACTGGTTTTAGGGCGTCCTGTTTGGTGCTTTGGAACATGAATATTTGTGATTTTGTGCACATTCTTTAGATGCCTAATAAGAAGGCATCACCTTTCGTAAGAAACCTTTTGGTCAATACATGTTTGCGATGCATGACACTCACGAATAACCTTCCCATTTGTTCCCATAACCTCAATGAATGGAGACAATTCCTCACAATGAAACGGAAAACAACATTCAATTTTTCTAATCCCTATTACATGCTTCAAAAGCACCAAATCTCCAAAGACACGCAATTTACATCGATATTGTGTGGAATTCTGAGAAAAATAAGCTCGTAGACATACCTCGTGATTCGCCATCTTATTGTAGAAGTACTACACCCTAGACTTCCCTTGAGTTGAAGCCGCAAATATTGTAATCCCGGTGAAAGTAATCTCTGCACACCTTTGAAATTACTCAGAATCGACCCTGGCCTTTGATGTAATCTTTGCACACCTATGACAGATTTCAGATGCTCAGCAAGAAAGGAGCAGTCCTATGATGTTACTGGTGAGGAGGGACGAGCATAGATCCATAAAGATTGTTGTGCTAAGGCCAACATATGCTTTAAGAATACCAGACACAGGGCCTCTGTTCCTTCTAAAATTCCTCACAACATGCACATCACTACACACATATGCGATAAATGCAAAACAAGGATCCAAACTCAACATTGACAACTTAATATCTTTCTTCAATGATCGTGTGAACGATTCCAAAATTGGGTGATATGCAAGCCATGCCAGTCAGTCTTTTATATATACACCTCTAATTTCTGTAGAAGCATGATTCAACCCTAAACCACATTCTTAGCACAAGCCTTCATTTCATTTCCTTCTTAGAGGTCCAATTCAGGTTTAAATTTCACTGTATTAACAATTCAATGAGGTACTCTTTCACAATGCATGCAATAAAAGCTACTCACAGTGACCAAGGCCTGCAGGTTCAGCAGCAGCAGTCGTGCAGGTTATGCAGCAGCACCTCAGGTAAAATCGGCCACCCTCAGGTCCTGCAGGTTATGCAGCAGGCATGCCCGCACAGGTAATGCAGGCTCTGCAGTTTGAGCAGGAGGTGCACACAGAGTCGCGCAGGTTAGCACGACAGTGTCGTGCAGGTTCCCCGGATTTTTTCGGCAGAGCTTTTTGGCGCACGCGGATTTGGGTGCGTTCAGCTAGGCTATGCGTCATAACTTTTTTGCATGTCGCTTTCCCTCTCGGCTCTGCGCCCCCAAAATTCGAAAGCTCTCCTGAATCAAAATGAACGGCCGATTAAACTCCCACCTTTGATCCCTTGAGTTGGACCCCGTGTTACATATAGATGAGGTCGGGCCACTACGATCGAGTGCTCAACCAACCAATCTAGCTCCTTTGGACAAAGATCTCAATATCTTAATTTTATTGTGAAATTAAGTCATTGATGTTTATCCATGGTCTTGCATATGGCAATAATTTGACCTTTCCCTTCATTGAAGAAAGTTCTCTTTCTTTTACTCCATTATGATCTCTCAACAATTGTGTAAAAATCATGCACAACAATAATTAGTTACAAGCAAGTCAAAGAATTATTTATTTTTTCTCTGTTGCCACTAGAAAGGGGTACCCAGCTATAAAAAACGGAAAACTGATCTCATTAAGTTTAAACAAAAAAGGTAAGGGTGGGATGATAAGGGTTAGAAGGAAGTGGACTTCATCTCTGAAAGTCACACACGTGGGCAACTATGCCAAATCTCTCTCTCTCTCTCTCTCTCTCTCTCTCTCTCTCTCTCTCTCTCTCTCTCTCTCTCTCTCTCTCTCTCTCTTCACACGACGTCTGCAGGGCTCATCCTCTCTCCCCATCTCTCTCCGTGCGATGTCTGCAGGGCAAAGGTTTGATGAGGGGACGGTTGGGTGGCATGGAAAGAGGGACGGAGAGGGGAAAAGTGCAACATTCTTATGCTCCAAGAGTGCACTTCGATGTAGGTGCTGGTGAGAAGGGGAGGAGTGGGCTTGGCACACCAGGGGACGGTTGGAGGAGGGGCTTGGATGGGTTGCTCATAGCTGCCCTGCGCCATGAGGAGGCATGGGATTGTATGCATATGCACACACACACACACACACACACACACACACACACACACACACACACACACACACACACACACACACACACACAGAGGATCTCTTGGCGCATGGCAAAAGCCAAGAAAAAGGAATCTTTTATGGTATCGCAGGCTTTTAAAAAACATAGAGCCAGTAGGGGATACCCAACTTAGAATTAAAGAATGTTGTTGTTGCCATTTGAATTGTGCATGATCGAAGTTTTCTCTATGCACCTTGCAAAGAAGGGATGCAAACTGCTAGAGCCATTTTTAGCTCATTTTGAGGGTTCCAAAGTTGAGGAGCTAATCGCATCAAGCTTGAGAGTTTTGAGAACACCAAGGAGCTCCATAGCTTTTATATGCACTCCAAGGAGCTACTCCAATGTATTCTCTTACTCCCACATGCTCCCTTACGCATATAGTCGAGCATTTTGAATAGAATCAATCTCTTTGCTTAGTGCAAGTGTGCCTGAAGTTGATACTTAAGTGCTTGTTGTGTATTTGAACGCTTAATTTTTGTGGTGATGTTATTTGATTAAGTGATTGTGCTCTAGATTTGTGGGTGAAAGTAGAGATTGAGTAAGTAGCACACTTGTTTGATCACATATGCACTCCACATGCACTCACATTACTGCCTTTAGGCAAGGAATAGCTACATCATTGCTTGTTGCATCAATTATAAGCCTATGAAACATTTGGACATTTGACCATTGCATAAGTAGAAAAGGATAATGCTCATTGAGTTCCATTTGAGTAGATCTAATGGTAGGAATGGTTAAGCTTACAATTGTTGGGATTTTTGGGAGAAAAAATACCAAAATCCTCAAGCTTTTCAACACACAATATCTATCATTGAGAGGCCTACAACATGGGAACCTAATGCTACACCCAACTACCCTTTCTATTTTATAAAAAGGTCCCCATACTGGTTCCCTCTAGGCCATGCACGGGAGAAGCCTCACATTATTCCTCCTTGGAAAAGCGTTTTTTTTTTCTAAAAAACAAAAGTGGGGTATTTCTTCTAACACTAATGTTTTCCCAAGTAGCATCTTCTTTAGGATGTGTACTCCCCCTTGATAGCATCCCTACACGCCTAGGTAAACCCGGTTATGGAATAGTTAATAGCTCGCATTTTCGAAGTGATAACGGAGATCTAAATACATTTATCACCAAGTTCAGTCAATATTTTCAATTGGTTAAGTGGGTTTTCTCATCTGGTGAATCTATATAGTGGTCCTCCAAGGAGCCTAGGGTCCAAAAAATTGACTCTCTAGTAGGGGCAGCGAGCTATTTTTTGACCATAACTCTTAGTTCCTGTATGATTTTCATATGACACCCAAGACAAAAAATGTTATAAATGATGTGTTTTATCTCTAGTTAAATGGGTTCGGACTGATTCATGATGGTTTGTGACTTATTACCAAATCAGTGTTTCTATCGCTTACGTGACATGAGACAAAAAGCACTTTTTGTAATGGAAATGGCCTATGAACTTTGAGAGTAGCGGAATTAGGAAATTAGGTGAAGCACTTTTGTGATATTACTTTGTGAGCATAGAGGGTGAACTTAATTGATGGTAGCAACATAAACATGGTACTTAGTTAACTTGGCATGAACAATACTTTTGCAAGAGAGAGAGTTTAGAGAACATGACAATAGTTGAGGACCGGATTCATATGGAGCCGGTCCCCCCTCCAATAGGCATTTGTATTATAGCTTCTCCCATCAAGAGAGACTTGGTACAATACAATCTTTGTGTTCCTTGTGACCTAGGTGATGCAATGAAGATGGAAAGCTTCATGCATCACAAACATAACATAAACTTTGTAGAAAGCATTAACTATCCCAAGCCTTAGTCCCAAGGCCTCGAACACCTTCGAAGGTGGAGAGAGCTAGCGGGGAATGAGGATAGGGAAGAGGAAGAAGAAACATTCCATAGGAGAAAGAAATAATTCCTCACTTATCATCACTCTTCTTGCTAGCATACATAATAGCATAGTAATGAAGATGGAGAAGATGGCAAGCTTAAGCATTGAAGCATGGCTCTTGGTTGGGTTTGCATTCCATAGCCAAGAGTGTTGGTGTAGTCTCTCACTTCTCACACGCTTGGAGAAGGAGGTGGAGTTCCTCAACTTTCACCAAGTGAGAATGAATCCACAAAATGAGTGTGTGTGTGTGTGTGTGTGTGTGTGTGTGTGTGTGTGTGTGTGTGGTGTATATCCCCCCAGCACCCCCCTTCCTTGCTTGGGGTGAGTTGTAGCTTTTACGCATGTTTCAAGCTCATTGGACCCCTCTCCCCCTAGCCAATCACATGCAGCATGCATTCAAGTACATGGGTAGTCTTTGGACAAGTGTCCTCCTTACCCCTTAGAGAGAGAGAGCTTGAAAATATCTAGATATTTTTTGGATGGAACTAGAAGCTCACTGGACCCCTCTTTAGCCCGACCAATAGCATTCAAGTACACCATGTGGTTAAGCTTAGGGAGAGTCTGACATGTGTCCCATGTGCCCTTTGAGAAAAGGGGTGCCCTTTGGGTGAGTGGAGGTTAAAGTCAAAGATTCCCCTAACTTTGGGACTTTCATGCATAGGATGCTTCTCAAAGCACCTTCCTCATTAAGTTTGTAGGGTCTCTTTTTGACTCAAGCACCTTAGTCATCAAGCACGACAAGCACCTCAAGCTTAGGTCAGGTTCCCACCTCAAGCTTAGCCCTAGCTGGCCTAAGATCAAAGAACTTTTAACACTAACCGTTGGAGGTAATGAAGCTAACCCTAAGGTCTTCTAAGCTTCATTAGGTGCACATTCCTCTTTGATAGACTACCGCGTTTTGGACCCCTATTGAGATGTAACCATCTCTCCTCTTAGTCCCCTGTTGAGGTAAGTCTAGAAGCACTTATTGCACCTTGCTCTTTGATAGACCATCTCCTTTGGGACCCCTATTGAGATGCAACCATCTCTCCTTTTGGTCCTGTGTTGAGATAGGTCTAGAAGCACATGTCTCTATTCTAACTCTTGTTCTCGTTTATTCTCCCACATTAAATGATCAGTTTAATATGAGAAAATCATTTGGTAAAGTTAGATATTATATTTTATGACATTACCTCTCTCTTGAAATCATAGTCATGCTCGACTAGTCTTAAAACCTTGTCTTCATGTCATAGGATGGACTTAGATTGAAGTACTTCTTCTTGATCTTCGATTTTTGGAGGGTCCGCAACTATTGCTTCTTTTGATGGCGCTCCTTTGTAAGGCTTATGTAGGTTCTCATAGAAAACATTGTGCATGAGCCAATGGTTGGGCAACTTCAATTGATAAGCCATCTCATTGACTGGCTTAAGAATTTTAAGGACCATAGTATCTTTGTGCTAGTTTAGCATCATACTCTTGGTGGTCTCGGCTATATTCATCAGCAACGAAGATCTTCCCATGTACTTTAAGTAGTAAGGGACTTTTGGATCTTCCTTCTTTAACCTCAAAAGGTACTTTCCCCATAGAAGTATGTACAATAACATTGTACGCATACTGTATAAGAGGTAGATACTTCTATCATTGAGAACATTGATCTACTTCCATGACATAGGCTTTTAGTAGATCAAGAATCATTAGTTTAGTTATTTCACTTTGGTCGTCCGTTTAGATTCTACTTCTTAGATTCTCAAAGAGACCCTTCTTGGTCATTCTAGGATCTTTGTCCGACACTACGGGTGTTGGAAAGCCATGTGCTTGAAAATTTGAGATCTGAAGAGGATTACCATTTGATGTGCCTTAATAGTCTTTTTGACAGGCATAGAGTGTGCTTTTTTGTTAAGCCTGTCGGCTGAAACAATCCAAGTTGCTTCCCTCGATCAAATTTCAACTTTTGATATACCACGCATTTTGAAGCATACTCTTGTATGTTTACTTTTCATGGTAGACCAACAGAAATACATTTCTATCCTTGAAGAGTAGATAAGGATTCCCTCTTTGCCCCGCAGAAGGAGAAGTATGGGATTCATACATGACTTTATTATTGTATGGGTGAGTAGCACATAGCCTATTGCCGTTTGGAAGATAACCATCCTTCAAGGTGAATGGTTCTTTTTTCTTCCCTATTGCAAAGGCAGTAATTACGTACTTAAAGTTTCAGTCAGTAGCATACTCATATATCATAAAAGATAGATCATTGTGACTTGCTACTATAGACACCACATTTACCCTTGGTCGTTGTGAAAGTGCATCGACCACTTGATTGTGCTTGTTAACAATGTGAACAATATGAAATTTAAATTGCAAAAGAAAATTTGCCCACCTCATTTGTTTGTCGGAGAGCTTAGTTTGCGTCATGAAGTTCTTGAGGCTTTGTGATCCATTTGTAGGATGAATGGAGTCCCCAAGGGATAGTGTTTCCACGTGTTTAGGGCATATAGAATAGTTAGTAGCTCTTTTTTGTATTTGCCCAATACTCACTTATCAAAGTTGAGTCTTTGACTCTCATATGCTATGGCATGCCCTTCTTGAAGCAAAATAGCTCTAAGGCAATCACCACAAGCATCACATTGGACCTCAAATGGCTTTGAGAGATCTAGTAGTGTGACCACACGTTGAGAGATAAGATTCTCCTTAAGCTTCTTGCACTTTTGCAGTCCAGGAATACTTAACATTCTTTTTTGTTAAGTCATGTAATGGGCTTTAGCAAGAATTTTTTTTAAATGAAGCATCTATAGTATACACACATACGTATGAAGCTTCGTACCTCCTGTAGATTCCTTGGATTTGGCCATCCTTTTATTATCTCTAACTTTGTTGGATCCATACGGGTGTCATCTTTAGAGAAAATGTGACCTAAATATTGAATCTCTTGTAAGAAACATTCACTTTTCTTTTGATTAATGAAAAGCTTATTCTCTCTCACAACTTGAAAGATTACCTGGAGGTGTTGCTTGTACTCCTCAAGAGAATTTGAATGGCCTGAAGACTTTTGTCCATCATGAGTTTGAATGCGGTTGGAGCATTTGTCAGGCCAAAACTTGTAACTTATCAAATAAATCTTCTACCCACGACACAGGAAATCTATTTTTGTTAGTGATCTTATTTAGTGATCTATAGTCGACACACATGTGATATGTGTCGTCTTTCTTTTGCACTAAAAGTAATGGTGAACAAAATGGAGAGGAGCTAGACCTTACCATCCCTTTTTCCACCAATTCATGCACTTGCCTCATGATCTCCTCTTGTTGAGCTTGTGAAACTCGATAAGGAGGCTTGTTAGGCGGTGAGCTTCTTGGTAGGAGCTCAATTGCATGGTCATCATTCCTCATTTTAGAGGTAGCTCACTAGGGATGTCATCAATGAAAACATCTTGGGATCCATTTAGATTAGACAACTCTAATTCCTCTTGATTCCCTTTATTGCAAGGATATGGTGTTCCCTGACTCATTAGCATCTATGTACATGCTCTTTTCCCTGTAGGTGAAGTAGATTCTTCTTTAAAGGGAATTCATGTTGGGAGCCATGCGGTTAAACCATGGTGCCCCAATGGTAACATTCTCATGTTTGAGAGGGGAGATGAAGAAATCCTCTTTGCCCACATTGTTTTGGACATGAAGCCTTAATTTTCCAATGAAAGAAGTAATTGAGACGTCTTGTCCCTTGATAGCTCCATAGGCTTTCAATGCATCTCCCATCTCGTGGGCTTGTATGCCTAGCTTAGTGGTCAACTCCGTGGATATGAAGTTATGAGTTGAACCACGTCAAACAAAATAAAGGCATCATGCTCTTGCATATTTTCCCAAGCTTAGGAAAGGAGAAATCCTTGGCAATGAGCATCCTCTTTTGGAGCTTCAAACATAGAGGCTCTAGGAGTCTCATTGCGAGCAATTCTCTTGGGGCAAGGACGATAACCATGGCCTTGCTCCCCACACTTAAAACATTTGTGGTCCTTACAAAAAGCTTCTAGCTCTTTAGGAGAGAGTTTATATTTACCTTTGTAAACTTCCTTCTCCTTGGACCGAATGTTGTTGTTGTTGTTGAAATAGCCTTGGTAAGAATTTTGGGCATTGGTTTTTTCCTTGGCATCACTTTTTTATTTATTTTCCATGGTCTTGACATTCCGTCTAGCCCCTTGTTGGAAATTGATGCGCGAAGCAACCATGGTGTGGTGGATTACTTTGGTGATAGAACCAGGCTGTTGAGAGTTGAAATACTTGGCCATCTCTTTGGGTAATCCCGTACAGAATTGTTGCTTTTGCTCCACAAAGTCTATCTTTTGGAAGATAGTAGCCTTGAGAAACTTTAAACTTCACCATTTGGTGAGCACTTTGTCCTTTGCATCGCTTGCAAGGAATTGCTTCATGATGGAAACTCGTAGAGTTTTCTATGTCTTTGGGGCTTCTCCGTTGCCACGAAGGCTATCCCACCATTGACGAGCCGATTCTTGGAAATACATAGCTACATGGCATAGCTTGGAGGACTCCGTGAAGCCCTCGTCTCCAAAGGCCGCATCAAATTGTTGGATGAAGGCCAATACTTTGTCAATAGCACCAAAGGTGCCATCATAGGTGAGAAAAGAGATACTCTTTCCTCCCTCTTTGAACTTCTGCAGCTTTTGGGACCTTCGCCATGTAGAGTAAGCTTTGCGATGTCCTCCCTCTTGTATTCTTTATGAGAATAGCCATAGCTTTCATCGGTAGAGGAGGAAGGTGAAGAAGATGGAGAAGAGGGTGACCTCTTTCTTGCCCTTTTCTTCCTTGGTTTCCTCTCTTCCCTTTTGGAGTGATGAGGAGAAGGACTATGGGTTAACCGTTTCCTCTTGGGAGGACTTGGCGATCATTTAGTCCGCCTTCTTCGTGGAGCCACACCTTCGAAGGAATTTAGGGATTCATTACTTTCTTGATATTTGGATTCCTCCTCTCGTATGGGAGAGAGTCTTCTTTTGGGGGTCTCATCAAGAGGCCTCCTAAGCTCTCTCTCCTCTTGAAAAGGAAAGGAAATCCCATAAGCACGAAGTTGTTGAGTAACTTTGGCTTGCAAAGCGAGGTTGCCCATAGCTTGTTGCAACCTAATGACAAGATAATTAACAAACATGGGGGCATCATCATTAGCACCGTCATGTGCAAAATCAAAGTTATCAATGTTTATTCTACTCTCTTGGTTATTGTCATCCATGTTAATTAAACTTATGTGTTTACTTAGTGTATGCTTTGGCAATTCAAAACCTTAGTTGCTACTCCTCCACTTAAATATCTACACCCACGGCTCAAACTGGTTACTTATAGAGAGTAGTGGAGTGAGTTTAACATAGCGAAGTTGCCGAGGGATAGCTCCTTTCGGACTTCTTATGGCTCAATAAGAGTAAAGCCGTAGGCAAGTCTAAAAAGACTCCATTATTAAGACCAAAGCTCTCGAGGTGTGCACCATATCCCACATAGTGGTCTCAGCAAAACCGATAATAGATCCCAATCCCACTTACTCTAATATAATTAGCAAAATCAACCATTAATAGGCTACTTAAGGACCTCTCTTCTTAAGCAAGAAAAGAGAAACCAAATGCTCTGATACCAATGTAATGGAAATGGCCTATGAACTTTGAGAGTAGCAGAATTAGGGAATTAGGTGAAGCACTTTTGTGAGATTACTTTGTGAGCATAGAGGGTGAGCTTAATTGATGGTAGCAACATAAACATGGTACTTAGTAACTTGGAATGAACAATACTTTTGCAAGAGAGAGAGTTTAGAGAACATGACAACAGTTGAGGACCGGATTTATGTGGAGTTGGTCCCCCCTCCAATATTCATTGGTATTATAGCTTCTCCCATCAAGAGAGACTTCGTACAATACAATATTTGTGCTCCTTGTGACCTAGGTGATGCAATGAAGATGGAAAGATTCATGCATCACAAGCATAACATAAACTTTGTAGAATGCATTAACTATCCCAAGCCTCGGTCCCAAGGCCTCAAACACCTTCGAAGGTGTCCTAACTTTGGGACTTTCATGCATAGGAAGCTTCTCAAGCACCTTACTCATTAAGTTTGTAGGGTCTCTTTTTTACTCAAGTACCTTACCCCCCAAGCATGGGAAGCTTCTCAAGCACCTTCCTCATTAAGTTTGTAGGGTCTCTTTTTGACTCAAGGACCTTAGATATCAAGCACGACAAGCACCTCAAGCACCTTAGTCATCAAGCACGACAAGCACCTCAAGCTTAGGTCAAGTTCCCACCTCAAGCTTAGCCCTAGCTTGCCTAAGGTCAAAGGACTTTTAACCCTAACCATTGGAGGTCTTTAATGAAGCTAACCCTAAGGTCTTTTAAGCTCCATTAGGTGCACATTGCTCTTTGATAGAATACCTCCTTTTAGACCCCTATTGAGATGTACCCATCTCTCCTCTTGGTCCCCTATTGAGGTAAGTTTAGAAGCACTTATTGCACCTTGCTCTTTGATAGACCATCTCCTTTTGGACCCCTATTAAGATGCAACCATCTCTCCTTTTGGTCCCGTGTTGAGATAGGTCTAGAAGCACATATCTATTCTAACTCTTGTTCTCGTTTATTCTCCCACATTAGATGATCAGTTTAATATGAGAAAATCATTTGGTAAAGTTAGATATTATATTTTATGACACTTTTTATGTACACACATGACGATAAACACATAGTGTGCATAAATTAGTGTGTTAAACATGATGAACTAATCATGGAGCAACTTCATATGCACTCGGTTAGTCCATACATGTACTCGTATATGAAAAACCAGCCATCAAGAGGGTATCTACTCAGAAAAACGAGAGAGAGAGAGAGAGAGAGAGAGAGAGAGAGAGAGAGAGAGAGAGAGAGAGAGAGAGAGAGAGAGAGAGAGAGAGAGATGGCTATGGAGCTTAGAGCTTCTCACCGTGATTTAGAATTGATTAGGGGGTATCAAAAGGCTTCTTGCTTTGCTGCAAGAGAGCGGTGATGAGAGCTACGTAGAGGTTTTCACCCATGAGAGCCTTCAGAGAGCGCGTACACCGTGAAACGAGAGAGGAGATACTAAGCAAGTAGAGAGAGTATTCTTCTTCTTCTTCTTCCGAGAGAGAAGAGCTTATGGAGATGGTGATGAAGCACTCGTATAATAGGTACATATTGCTTCGCGGTAGTAGACGCAACTGACGGCAATGAAACTGAGGTTATATGCCAATTTATAATTGCTCCAATTGCCCGGAGTGTGCCCCAAACTATAAGTAGTGCTACCTCTCCTTCTAGGAATAGCTTTGGGATTTTTCTAAAATCATGGCCTGCTTTTTTTTTTCATAAAAGGCGCTTGATGGTTATATTTGAAAAGAAAAAAAGTAACATAATTCTGGTGAGACAGGGGTAGATTACAATCTGATTTTCCTCCAGGAGTTACATAGGGGTGGATATTGTTCCATAATTTAAAGGAGTTGCCCAAAATTACAAAGGCTTTTTGAGGCGGATTACAACGACTTAGCAACTAGAGATATTTCTTCATACAAAACACAATTTTAATTCCTTTGTAGTCACCATCGACTACTATTTGGCAGTGAGTTGAGGCCATCCTGGAGGTGCACGATGAGTCGAAGGCCGTTGAAGTGTTGTCTTCTTAGTTTTTCTTCTTCGGACCTGCTGTCGTCAATTATTCGCTGTAAGTGCATGTATGAGCCACCCAGAAGGACCTCCTCTTGCTTGTTGATGTTCGTACTGTTGTAAAAGCCCATACCATCAGTTAGGACTTTTCGATTGGCCTCGTATATCTTGCATTGGTCAAGCTTGAGTTGGTTAACCTGCAAGGAAAAATGAGCAAAGAGTATCCTCAGACTTTTGGTCTGGTAAGCATTGTTGAAGATGCTTTCGTTCCTTTCAAGCTGGATTAATCAGAAAAATTCTCCTCTGATCCTGTTCCAAATAACAAAGATAATTGAAACTGAATCACCAAGAAGAAATTGTTTCCAGTTGGGGGTGGATCCCAGAGCACTAATTAAAGGGGACAGAATAGTAGAATTAGTTGGACAGGTCATGAAGAGGTGGGGGATATCCTCTTCAGTTTGCTAGCACCTGTTGTGCAGGTTCCAGTGCCCATTCCAGCAGCCCTCATTCTGCAGCCTGTCCAGACTACTTTGTGAAGGATGAGCCAAAGAAGAACTGAGGGTTTTGCCGGGATTCCTTTATTCCATATGTTCTGAAACTTGAAGATCCATTGCTTCCTTGTTATAGCAACATTCCATTTCTTATTGAGAGTGATGTGCACGGGTACCTAAAGCTTAGGTGGCACGTTCGGGGGATGATGAAGAGCGCTATTGTTAGCCCAGTATAGGGCCTTGGGGGAGGGATCATGTGTGGATGAGAGGGACCATTCCATATCTTTCGGGAAGAATGATTTCTTAGTATCTAGCAATGTTAGCTCCCAAGGTTGAAGTTGGTGCTGTCTGAGGAGTTCCAAGTGGGTGAGCCATATGGCCTCCTGCTGAGTGCCACAAGTCTTTCCAGACAATTATTCCTTTGTTGTGAATGCGTCTTGCAGTCTGAGCATAACCTTGGTAAAATGGGGGGATGGGGGGGAAGACCACCATAATGATTCTTGGGCTCTAATTGTGGAGGCTGTACTTGGAATCCTAGTTGATCCTCATAATGGTTCTATACCTGTTCCAGGCTTTCCACAGTGAATTGAGGAGATCCGATCCCTTTGCAGATGATTTGAGAGGGCCAAAGAAAAGGCTGAACCATGGGATATTTGTTACTCCTTGGACTCCTTTAAGTTGGAACTTATCTAGGTTCAGAAACAAAAGGGAGGCCCATTCTTCCTCTGGTTGGTCTAGGGCTCTTAGGACGCGCTTGATCGACAGCTTGTCAGCCCAGTTGTTTATGTTGGTGAGGCCTAGTCCTCCTTGCTCCTTTGGGAGACAACATAACTCCCACTTAACTTTGGCTATCCCTTTCTTGAGGGGGTCTCCTATCCAAAGGAAGTTCATGCAAACCCTAATGAAGTCCTTTAGGTGATCATCGGGGGGTCTCCAGCAGGAGAGGAATTATAATACATAACTAGTGATGAAGTGTTTGATGACTAGCAATCTTCTTGCTAGATTAGCTTGAAATCCAAGCCATCGATTCAGTTTGGCTGAGAACTTTTCCAGAACCCAACTTCATCTTTGCTTCATGGTGACTTTGAATCCAAATGGTATTCCTAGTAGTTGGAAAATTACTCCGTCTCGTAGGATGGAGCATCCTTGTTCCATGATCTAGCTAGGGAACAGGGAGTGAGAAGCCCTGATACTTATTTTAATGTGGTTGATTTTGAAGCCTGATGCAGTGCAAAATACCTTTAGGCATTCCCAAAATTGGTAGAGAGATTGCTCGTCGTTATGAAGGAAGCCGTTGGTGTCATCTGCAAACTATGTGAGAGACACTGTTGTCTGCCATTAGGCAAGGAGATGCCCTTTATAGACACTTCATCCATTTTGGGTTTAACTAACCAATTGAGGGAGTCAGCAACTATGCCAAATAAGAGGGGTGCCAAAAGGCATCCTTGTCTGACGAACCGATTAAGAGCAAACGGGTCAAAAAGTGAGCTATTGAGCGCCACTCTGCTTTCGCATTTCCCAACAGTGCTACCTGGACAAACTTAACCACCTTGGGGCCGAATCTCACCATTACTAAATAGTCAAGAGGAAAGGACCATTCCAGCCTATCATAGGCTTTGTCGAAGTCTACTTTGACAAACACGTAGTCCTGCCCTGATTCCTCAGCATGCTCAATCCCTTCCTACATTGAGATGATTGCTTCCATTATTCTTATGCCTTTGATGAAGCCCTTTTGTTATGAGGAAAGCCATTATGTGAGTGCTGGCGATACCCTCAGAGCAATTGCTTTGGCAAATATTTTGTAAGTCGAGTTAAGCATAGTTAGGGGTCTCCAGTTGGATAATTCATCTTTCGTGCCTTTTTTGTGCAGCAATTTGATGACCCCAGTGTTCATCTGTATAGGGAGTGCGCCATACTTCACTGCTTCTTCCCAAACTATTACCAGAATGGGTGCCATCACTTCCTTGAAGGTTTGATAGAAATATGTTGGGAGTCCATCCAAACCCGGGGTTTTCTTGGTTTTAAGGGAGTGGATAGCATGCTTAATTTCCCATATCGAGAGGTCGGAGTCAAGCTGGGAGGCCACTTGAGGGGGGATAATTTTGTTCCTGCAATTTTTGATCATTGCTTTGGCAAAGGAGGTAGACTCGTTGTTCCTTTTGGGGGAGCTGAACAGATCAGAGAAGTGAGTTCTAGAAATTTCCAGGTTTTCAGACTCCGATGTTGCTTTACCATTGGAACCTACAAGGAGAGGAGATTTTTTTTGGTTCTTTTTTCTGAGGATCTTGAACATCTCTTTAGTTGGTTTGTCCACCTTCCCTGCCCACCACTCCCTGAGGAAATCTGTAGTGTGCTTCATAGTGAGGTCTTCCTCCATACAAAGTTGTTGTCGTAGTGTTGCGATTTTGTCATGGGTTTCAGAGTCTTCTTTGTTAGAGGATTCAAGGTCGATGAGAGCATTGTATATACTGTCTTTTCTTCTCCTTGTGATTTCCATAACTTGCTTCCTTTACTTTATAAGGGTGAGTTGGGTGTTGGAAATGGCAGCCACCTAGGCTTTGGCTTGGGTGCAACCTTTAGAGAACTCTTGTACCCAAATAGCCTTCATGCTTTCTTGAACTTCTTCTAGTTGGAAGAGCGAGGAGTCTGTGTGGAACCAATGGTTTCAAATTTTGTTGCACGTGTCATCCATTGTGATGACTAAGGGATAATGGTCAGAAGCACACGAGGTTAGTCTGGGTTTGACTTTAATTTGATTAGAGTTACTGGCCAGTGGGACACTAATGTAGCATCTATCCAACCTAGCCTACTGGCGTTTTCCCCTTTGGAGTAGTTCTTACAGGTGAACTCCCTAGGCATTCCAACATCCCACATTTCGAGCTTGGATTTGAGGAGTTCCCATTCTTTTCTTTCAAAGGCTGCCATGGTTTGCCCTTTCTGCTGGTATCTGTCCTCTAAGTCTTCTACCATGTTGAAGTCCCCAAAGATAATAACATGCCCTTGTAAGCGGCTAAGGTGGTTCCATAGGTGCATTCTGTCTCTGACCGCCCCTCCTGCATATACAAAGACCAGCAGGCAGTGGAGAGGGGCATCAATCGCCAAGGCCACCCAGTATTCTCCTACTAAAGATAGGTGAGGATTAACCTTCCAATTTTGAGGGACCCCAAGGGCAGTTCCTCCAGAGCCTCTCGTGTGAGAGGAGCAATACCAATTATGCTCCCTAGAGATAGTACGGAGCCCTGGTCTAATTTTGGTCCAGTGATCTTAACCTCTTGGAGACCAATAACCTCAATAGAATAGTTCACAAGCCATGACTTGATTTTCTTGCCTTTGTTAGGGTCAGACAACCCTTTAATGTTCCAAAAAAGAGCTTTCATCTAATATTGCGACGATCCTCATGATTTTTGCTTTGGGTCTGCGGAGAAACCTGCATCGCCGAGTTGTGAGCCCTCTTGTTGTCCTTGTGCACCTCCATGGGGGAGGGGCCTCTCTCAGAGGTTCCCTTTGGTTTGGGAACCAAGTTTTCTTTATTGCGGGGGATAGGAGAGTCCTTGTTGAGGTCGATAGAAGTTCCTCTATCAACCTTGTTTACTTGTGTCTCTAAACGAGACTTAGAGTCCTCATCCTCACCCGAGCCCTACCCTATGGAGTTTGCCACAACCGAATCTTCCCACTCAGGGAGCAAGGCCGGGATAGCATATGTGCTAGGGGCTCTGGGTCCATTCCTCTCATTGGATTGCTTTTGAGCAGGAGGATTGTCAGCCTTAGCCGGTTGGGGAGGGTACTAGAAGGGCCTGTGGTCTTCTGGTTGTTGTCCGGTTTCTACATGGGTGGTAGGTTTCTACACCGAGTTAGGGTTCTTGACATGACAATCACAGACGAAGTGCCCCTTTATTCCGCAGTGGAAACATGCGATAGGCAAGTATTTGTATAACAAAGACTGGACGAAGAACTCACCATCACTTAAGGCTATCACCATCTCTTGAGGGAGATCCACTGAGGTGTCCCTTTCTATGAGAGCTTGTGGGTGCCATGCAGGAATGTAATCTCCCTTAGGGCGACCCCCTAGCACTTTCTCGAGTTGTGCCCCTATGACCCTAAGGTCGTTATGGAATTGCAAAGGGAGGTTCGGGAACTTCACCCAAACAGGGAAGTTAGAGAGAGCATCCCTCTCTGCATTGTATTCCTTGTGCCACTTGAACATGCATAGGCGAGAGGTTTGGAGCAGCCATTGCCCAGAGCTAAGCACACGGAAGGCCATGTTAGAGTTTCGGAAAACAAACACATATTGGTTTTTAGGGAGGGCTTGGATGGTCTCAACCTCTGCTCCTATGGGACCCCAGTGGTTCCCAATCCACCCTCTCAAAATGTTCGCAAGAGAGCGGGGACCAGCCAAAAGACCTATAAGAGCTTTGTTTTCTAAATCCGCTTGCGTTTTACAAGCTTGGGCAGCAGGAAGAATAACAAGAGGCTTATCGTCTGTAGCTTGTTGTCCAAAGCCTCCTGTAGAAGCAGAGATTTCGCCTCCTCCTTGGTGAGGGATTGGGGGAGTTGTAGGGGCGGTTGGAGCGGTAGGGCCCTTAGCAGTCGGAGGATGAAACCTTGCTGCTGGATTGGCAATAGTTGTTTGTGAGTGGAAACCTGCGACATGCCGAGCTTGTTGGCAATCTGCTCACGCTCTCAGGTGGGAGAAGATAATCGCCTCCATTAAGGAGCGTGGTTAGGTTTCCGTGGGATAAAACTTCGTGGTTCAGGCCATTAACTCCCCTGATGTGGGCTACATGGGAGTTATTATGCACAAGGGAGTGGTGAGGATGCCCGCCCGAGGCCCAAATGTAAGGGGGTTTGGAGTCGAGGCCTAGCGGTGGTGACCTGGGAGGTCATCTCCCCGAAGTGATAGCTGAGGAAACGGTAGCGCTGTGAACCCTTCACGCCACCTCTCTAAGGGTTTTTAGGGCTCTTCTCTCACTTATTATGGCCCGGTTTTTTGTGGTCAACCCTCCCACTTACCATTCAATTTTTACATTAAAATTTGGCCAATCGGTTAGTATCCCTATAATTAATGAAACCGAAACTAGACTATGTTGCATCGTGATGCCCCGACATAATTATGACTTTCTCATACTGCCCTGACATATTTACGATATTGCTTTTGATAAAAAAAATTCCTGTAAAAATTCCGTTTAATTCCTTTTTTCCTTGGGAGGTTATTTTTAAAACCGACGGATACTAAAAATAATAATTTTATGTTTAGGTCATCTTAAAAAGCACGTTGCTTTTCAAAAACATTAAAAAGCATGAAAAGCTAAAAATAGTGTAAAAAGCAAAAATAAAAATAAAAATCCTACAATTGAACCACGGCCTCCCCTCGTCCATTGGAATAAGAAAGCGGACTTACTTTTCACTAAAAAGCACTAAAAATTCTAAAAAGCTAAAAATAGTGTGAGAAGAGCTCGAAGAGCCGATTTTTACAAAATTGAACCGTAGCTTTCTCGGAACTCGTGGATTAAGGATCCGGTCTTGATTTTTGCAAAAAAGCACCTAAAAGCATAAAAAACATGAAAAAACTAAAAAAAGGTGGATTTTTTCAAAACGGAACCAAACGTCCGTCTGACCTACTAGAACATGGAAACGACCTTGCTTGTCACTTTAGAACCTTACAATATTCACAAAAATGCTCACTCAAATTCTCTTAATTCCGCTATTCTCAAAGTTCATAGGCCATATCCATTACATACGCTCATCATTCTAGGGCTAACTTATTTTTCCATTGTGCACTAAGAAATACTACTCTCAGTTGTGTGCCTTGAGATTCTTCATCTTCTCCAAGCTATGTGTGTTTCCCTGCAACCCTATTTCCAACAGCAACCACATCTATGCAATGTTGCACATGATGTGTTAGCGTAACCTAGGTGGTAAACCTTATGAAAAAATAATGTTGTATTTTGTTAAGAGTTTCTTCAATGTATTAGCAACACTTTATTGTTGTGATGACTGAGAAGAAGTAGTAAGAGAAGGAGGAGAGGAAAGAGAAGGATGCAAGATTGAGGAATTTTCGCACATAGAAGAATCGTTATCAACATTTCATAACACATGACACAAAGAGTAACAGAAAAAGAGTTTTTCCAATTCATCATTGGAAGAGATATTCATAAGATCGCCTTATATATAAATGAGCAATGAGGGAGGTACATCGATTCCCCAAGCAACATACATGCGTACCCATGGATAGACTTGGGTAATCCAAAGATAAAATCCATGGATATACTCTCCCATGGTGAATCTAAGATAGGCAATGACTGGATCGAGTAATCCACGTTGCTTCCCTCTATCATACTTGGTCTTTTGGCATTCTACACATTTTGAAACATACTCTTGTATGTCCACTTTCATGGTAGGCCAATAGAAGTACATTTCTACTCCTCGGAGAGTAGGTTGAATGCCTCTATGCCCTGCATAGGGAGGAGCATGGGATTCATACATGACTTTCTCACGGAGGGAGTGGGTAACACATAGCCTATTGCCATGGATAAGATAACCATCCTTTGCAAGGTGAATGGTTCCTCTTTATTCCCCAAAGCAAGGGCTCACATTATGTCTCTAAAGTCAGGGTCAATAGCATGCTCATCTATCATAGAAGATAGATCATTGTGAGTAGCTATAGACACCGCATTAACTTTTGGCCGTCATGAAAGTGCATCAGCCACTTGATTTGCTTACCAGCAATATGGAAATTAAATTGTGAAAGAAAATTTTCCCACCTCATTTGTTTGTCGGAAAGCTTGGTTTGAATCATGAAGTACTTGAGACTTTGGTGATCGGTTTGTAAAATAAATGGAGTCCCCAATAAATAATGCTTCCATGTGTCTTGGGCATGTAAAACATATAAAAGCTCTTTCTCATAAATGCCTAAGAGACGTTCATTTGTATTGAGCCTTTGGCTCTCATATGCTATGCCATGCCATTCTTGAAGCAAAACTGCTCCAAGGCAATCACCACAAGCATCACATTGGACCTCAAATGGCTTTGAGAGATCCGAAAGCATGAGAAATTGTTGGGAGGTAAGCTTCTCTTTGAGCTTGTCAATAGCATTTTTCTCCTTAGTAGTCCATAGATACTTAGCGTTCTTCTTTGTTAAGACATGTAATGGTCCTGCTACTTGAGAGAATTTTGCTATGAAGCGTCTATAGTATGCACACATACCAATAAAGCTTCTTAGCTCATGTAGATTCCTTGGATTAGGCCATGCTTTTATTACCTATAACTTTCATGGATCCATTCGGATACCATCTTGAGAGACAATATGACCTAGGTATTGAATCTCTTGAAGGAAAAGTTCGCTTTTCTTTTGGTTGAGAAAAAGCTTGTTCTCCCTTAGTGCTTGAAAAATCACTTGGAGATGTTGTTTATGTTCCTTCAAAGACTTGGAGTAGATGATGATATCATCAAAGAACACTCCATCGAATTTGTGATAGGGTCTAAAAATTTTCTTCACATTAGACGATTGAATGTGGCTGGTGCATTAGTCAAGCCAAAAGGCATGACTAGATATTCATAAAGACCAAACATTGTGCGAAACACGGTCTTTAGGATATCTTCATCCACGATCCTTATTTGATGATAGCCACTTTTAAAGTCAATCCTACTGAAGTAGCTGGAGCCTTTAGCTTATCAAACATGTCTTCTACTCGAGGCACGAGAAATCTGTTTATGATAGTGATATGGTTTAGTGCTTGATAGTCCACACACATACGGTATGTACCATCTTTCTTTTGCACCCAGGGGATTCACCATGAAAAACTTACCACACCACGTAAGTGCAGGGGAGGGGGGTTTTTTACAAGTTACATAAGCGTATAAGGTAGGGGCAACCCCCCATTAAATTTTCTCCCAACCTTAAATATAAGGGAGGGGGGTATCATATTTATGGGGGGCGGGGGGGGGGGGGGGGGGGGGGGGGGGAGGCATTTTGATTTGGGTTGATTACTTGTAATGATTGGTCACGGATGTGCACTAGAATTTGGATGAATTTAGGGGAAGTTTTTTATCAGGTCACACATCAAACTTTGCATCAAGCCGGTCATAGATAAGGGTTGATTTGGAGAAGGTCAAGGATTGATTTACACCAGCTTTGGATGGGTCAGAATTGGACGAGTAGCCAGAGTACATGCTGATCGGGCACATAGCTTGAAAGTCAAACTAAGACACATTGAGGGTACATCTAGTTATCAACATAAGTGGTTTCTTAGTACATTGCCAGTCACTATGCTACACACTCTTTGACTAGTTTTACTCAGTTAGATCATGTGAGACCTAAATTTTATATGTAAGATAGGGATATGATAGTTTTCTTCATTGATTGTCATATAAGCATAGAAAGGGGGGTTATATTCCTTAATATGAGTCGTATATAGGGGTTTCATCAAAGTTGTTCGCTCGTATGGCGTCTTGTTTTGTATATAGAGTGCATCCCATGGGCTTTTGCAGTAAGAGAACTTGAGAACAAAAGGGAGAGGAGATAGGCCTCACCATCCCTTTGTCAACCAATTCTTGTACTTGTCTCATGATCTCCTCTTGTTTTTTTTTTTTTTCCGAGAAAAAGATCCTTCTATTAGTTAATGAAAACTGCCCATAGGGCTACAACCACCTCTGCAAGAGAGGGCTACAACAAGCATGATGGGGAGACTCTCCCAATGAAAAAACAGCATATATACAATGGGGCTAAATTAAGAGATGGGAGGAGGGAAAAGCCACACATGTGGATAGTAGTGCCATCTGAGCACCCCCTGGACTATGGTGTAGAAAGGCCTAGGGCGCCAGAGTCGAAGGAAAGCCTCGGCTCCCGCATGCGGTCGGAGCTGCCCTGTAGTCCCTCAAGCTGTCCTCTGAGAGTATGGATAAGCTCTAGCCAAAAGTCACGAACAGTCTCTGCTGGTGGCACATGGCGAGCCTCAAAGATGTGGAAACAGCGAGCTCGCCAGATGAACCAGAGTGTCAGGCCACTGATGAGCTCCCAACACTCCTCTCTCTCACTGCACCACTCCAGTGGAATAAGCTCTGTAGCAGGCTGGAGTGTAGGTCGCCCCCCCTGTATCACTATCATCCTGCTGGTGGAAGATAGCTCAAACTGAAGTGCCGAGCCCGTGAGGGTGGACCAAGCCGCTGCCCCCCAAGTGTACTGGCGAGCCGTGGAGAGAGTAGGCATCAGCCGAAGAACTCGTAGCCACACCCGCTGGGCCGAGGGACAGTCCCAAAGACAGTGACGCTGACTCTCCACCAAATGGTCACAAGCTGCACATGTGGCCGAGAGACCACTATGCACAAGCCAGCTCTGTACTGATGTGGCTCTATGTGCGACCAGCCACCACTGAAACAAGGTGACTCGCCTCGGCTGTCTGGAGTCCCACAGCCTCTGCCAAAAAGCTGCCAAGAACTCGACTGTGAGGCCCTCCTCCTGCCAATGACGTGCTGCAGCGGGGCGGGCCTCTCTCTGTGCTGCAAGTATATGACGTCCAAGCCGAACAGTGTACTAAAAGAAGGGGACTCCTGGGCGGTCTGCAGAAGAGAAGGGGTCCCTCCATAGCCACTCACCAGGAGAAACTCAATAGCCATCTCCTGTTGTTGAGCTTGAGAAACTCAATAAGGAGGCTTGTTAGGCGGTGAGCTTCCTAGAAGTAGCTCAATATGATGGTCATCATCCCCTCGTTTTGGAGGTAAGTCCATAGGGATATCATCGATGAACACATCTTGGAATCCTTTTAGAAAATTAGACAAGTCTAACTCTTCTTGATTCCTACCATTTACATTTGATGAAACATTAGGACATTTTAGGGACTCTTTGACATGTACCCACAAATTAGGCTTTTCATTGATTTATCAAAAGCAGGAGGATTTACAAGTGGTATAGTACGAACACACTCACTAGCATCTATATACATGTTCTTTCCCCTGTAGGTGAAGTAGATTCTCCTTTCAAGGAACTTCATGTTGGTAGCCATGTGATCAACAAACCATGGCCCCCCTAGGATAGCATTCTCATGTTGGAGAGGAGAGATTAAAAAGTCTTCTTTGTCGACATAGCTTTGGACATGAAGCCTCAAATTCCCAATCAAGGGAGTAACGGAGGTTTGTTGTCCCTTGAAACCTATGTCAGCCATTACAATATCTCCCATCTCAAAAGCTTGAATGCCCAACTTGGTGGCCAACTCCATTGATATGAAGTTGTGAATGGTAAACAAGATGAAGACATCATGCTCCCTATCCTTTCCCCAAGCATAGGAGAGGGATGATCCTTTGCAATGAGCATCCTCTTTTGGAGCTTCGTAGTGGAATCCCTAGGAGTCTCATTGCGAGCATTTTTCTTAGAGCAAGAATGATAGTAGCCATGTCCTTGCTCCCCACACTTAAAACACTTATGGTCCTTGCAAAAAGCTTCGAGCTCTTCAAGAGACAGTTTGTTTTTGCCTTTGTAAACTCCCTTCTCCTTGGACCGATTGTTGTTGTTGTTGTTGTTGGAAGTGCCTTGGGAAGAATTTTGGGCATTGGTTTTCCCCTTTGCATCATTTTTGTCTTTGGTTTCCATGGGCTTGACCCGTCTAGCCTCTTGTTGGAAATTGATGCATGAAGCAACCATGGTGTGATGGATTACTTCGGTGATATAACCAAGCGGTTGAGAGTTGACGTATTCGGCCATCTCTTAAGGAACTCCCTCACAGAATTGTTGCTTTTGCTCGACAAAGTCTATCTTTTGGAAGATAGTAGCCTTGAGATGTAAATCTCAAAACTTGTTTACATATTTGTGGATAAACTCATGAGAGAGAATCTTCAAACTGCGCCATTCGTTAAGCACTTTGTCCTTTGCATCGCTTGCAAGGAACTGTTTCATAATGGAAACTCATAGAGTTTTCTATGTCTTTGGGGCTTCGCCGTTGCCACAAAGGCTAGCCCACCATTGACGAGCCAATTTCTAGAAGTGTATAGCTACATGGCATAGTTTGGAGGACTCCGTGAAGCCCTCGTCTCCAAAGGCCACATCAACTTGATGGATGAAGGCCAACACTTTGTCGGTAGCACCGAAGGTGCCATCATAGGTGAGAAAAGAAATACTTTTTTCTCTCTCTTTGAACTTCTTTAGCTTTTGTAACCTTCACCATGCAGGGTATGATTTACGATGTCCTCCCCTATTGTATTCTCTAGGAGAATAGCCATAGCTTTCGTTGGAAGAGGAGGAAGGTGAAGAAGAAGGAGAAGAGGGTGCCCTTTTCTTCCTTTGTTTCCTCTCTTCCCTTTGGGAGTAACAAGAAGAAGGACTGTGGGTTGAGCGTTTCCTCTTGGGAGGAGTTGGCGATCGTCTAGACCACCATCTTTGTGGAGCCACATCTTTAGAGGAACTTAAAGTTTCATTGCTTTCTTGCTCCTTGGATTCCTCCTCTTGTATGGGAGAGAGTCTTCTTTTTGTGGTCTCTTTAAGAAGCCTCCTAAGATCTCTCTCCTCTTGGAGAGGAAGGGAAATCCCATAAGCGCGAAGTTGTTGAGTAACTTTGGCTTGCAAAAAGCAGGGTTGCCCATAGCTTGTTGCAACCTAGTAATGAGATAATTGACAAACATGGGGGCATCATCATTAGCACCTTCCTGTGCAAAATCAAAGCTATCAATGTTCATTCTACTCTCTTGTTCAACCATGTTAACAAAATTTGTGTGCTTACTTAGTGTATGCTTTGGCAATTCAAAACCTCAGTTTGCTACTCCTCTTAGCCTTAGGAAATCGGCTCTTAAGTATCTACACCCACGGCTTGAAGTGGTTAATTATACAGAGTAATGGAGTGGGTCTAATATGCAGAATTGCCGAGGGCTAGCTCCTTCCAGACTTCTTATGGCTCAATAATGGTAAAGCCGTAGGCAAGTCTAAAAAGACCCCATTATTAAGTCCAAAGCTCCCTAGGTGTGTGCCATATCCCACATAGTGGGCTACTTAAGGACCTCTCTTCTTAAGTAAGAAAAGAGAAACCCAATGCTCTGATACCAATGTAATGGAAATGGCCTATTAACTTTGGGAGTAGCAGAAATTAGAGAAAGTACTTTTGTGTAATTACTTTGTGAGCAGAGTGGGTGAACATAATTGATGGTAGCAACATAAACATAGCATTTAGTTAACTTGGCATGAACAATACTTTTGCAGGAGAGAGTTTAGAGAACATGACAACAGTTGAGGACCGGATTTATGTGGAGGTGGTCCCCACTCCAATATTCATTTGTATTATAGTTTCTCCCATCAAGAGAGACTTGTTACAATACAATATTTGTGTTCCTTGTGACCTAGGTGATGCAATGAAGATGGAAAGCTTCATGCATCGCAAGCATAACATAAACTTTGTGAAAAGCATTAACTATCCCAAGCCTCAATCCCAAGACAACACCTTCAAAGGTGGAGAGAGCTAGCAGGGAATGAGGGTAGGGAAGAGGAAGAAGAAACATTTCACAGGAGAAAGAACTAGTTCCTCACTTATCATCACTCTTCTTGCCAGCATACATGATAGCATAGTAATGAAGATGGAGAAGATGGCAAGCTTAAGCATTGAAGCATGGCTCTTGGTTGGATTTGCATTCCATAGCCAAGAGTGTTGGTGTAGGCTCTCAACCTCTGTACTTGCTTGGACAAGGAGAGGGAGCTCTTGCACTTTGCACAATACACAATGAGGATGTGTTTGTGTGTGTACGCGTGTGTGGGAGATTATACCCCTCAAGCATGCCCCCTACTTGCTTTGGTCGACCCCCCCTTGTAGCTCATGCTTGAAGCTCATTGGACCCCTTAGGCCTAGCCAATCACAAGCAAGAGTCATACCAAGCAAGCATACTAGTCTTGGGACAAGTGTCCCCCTTTCCCCTTTGAGAGAGAGGACTTGATAAATGCAAAAACAATTAATTATATCTACTAATATATCATTGGACCCATTTGGGTGGCCAACCAATAGGCTTTAGGCACACCATGAGGTAAACGTGACGAGGAACTTGACAAGTGTCCCTTTTGCTTTCTTTGTACCAAGCTTACCTTGTTGTTAACCCTCACGGCTCACGGACACCCTATCACCTACGACGGACATTGTATTATTTACTTGTAGAGTCAGGTACCGAGCTTGTCGGTCCAGTAGGAAAAGGGTAAGAGTGATCGCCGATGAGAGGCGCACTCTAACTGGAACAATCAAGGGATTAGTTGGCTAAGCATGGGCGCCCAAATGTGAATGGGGTGAGCTCATATAAAAGTCAACTAAACCTAAAATTCACTCATTCTCTCATTTGTGCAATAGAAGAGTGCTATTGCTCCATCTCCATCTTCTTCTTCTTCATCTCCTTGTGTGTGTGTGTGTATGCGTGAGAGAGAGAGAGAGAGAGAGAGAGAGAGAGAGAGAGAGAGAGAGAGAGAGAGAGAGTGCGATCGAGCATTGTGATGACGGCACGACGGCCGCGAAGCGGTTGAGTGCGGAGAAGCGGCGGCTCCTTCTTCTTCGCGGTGAGGAATCCTCCACGAAGCAAGCGTAGAGCGGTGAGTGACACACCATCGCCTTCTTTGAGCTTACTAGTTTAGGCTTGTTGTGTGCTTGGAGCCATTTTTGGCTCGCACGCGGTGTATCGGCAAGTTCCTTGCATTGACACGTGCGACATACGCGCACACTTGTGTGCGGGTGTGTGTGTTCTCTCTCATCCCCTCTCTTGTAGGGCTCACCTCCTCCTTGTAGGGATTGATGATTGACTTTTGCACACCTTACCCCTGGGGGATTCACCATGAAAAACTTACCGCACCACATAAGTAGTTGGATGGGGGGGGGGTTTTACAAGTTACGTAAGCGTATAAGTTAGGGGTAGGCCCCCAATAATTTATCTCCCAAGCTTAAAAATAAGGGAGGGGGGTATCGTATTTATGGGGGGGGGGGGGACCTAATTTGGGTTGATTACTTGTAATGATTGGTCACCGATGTGCACTATAATTTGGATGAATTTAGGGGAAGTTTTTTATCAGGTCACACATCAAATTTTGCATCAAGCCGGTCATAGATAAGGGTTGATTTGGAGAAGGTCAAGGGTTGATTTACACCAGCTTTGGATGGGTCACAATTGGACGCATAGCCAGAGTGCAGGCTGATTGGGCACATAGTAAGAAAGTCAAACTAAGACACATTGAGGGTACTCTAGTTATCGACCTAAGTGGTTCCTTAGTACATTGCCACTCACTATGCTACACACTCTTTGACTACTTTTACTCAATTAGATCATGTGAGACCTAAGA